>NC_091392.1:34107857-34734642 GCF_032191515.1 Phaenicophaeus curvirostris | reverse complement strand
TTCCTCTGAACAATATTGCTAATCCATCAGTTTGGTATAATACAATCACACTGTTACAATATTGATGTCTTATTTGATATAAGAGCAACACTGCTATGCTAGATGAGCTAATTTTCTCCTATAAGGACTTTATTGCTACATCAGGCCCACTAATACACTGTGATGTTGACAGTGAAGCATAATCCTAAACAAGTTCTTGTTTAATTAATAAAAAAGGCTATGGAAAAAAAGATTCTGTCAATTTTTAATTCTGTTTCAGCAAAGATTAGCTAAATGTAGAAAGAATACTCCATGGAAGGCTATGAATCATCACACACTCATCATTATCTGTATAGTAAACTAAGGGGTTTAACCCAGTTCTTTGATCCACAGCTCCTGCCATGACTCCAACACCTCCACCTGAAAGGCTGCGTTAGGATCCTGGCCTTTGTCCCAGGACCAAACTGTACAATTTGGTGGAAGAGACAGGGTGTGATTTGTCCTGTGTGATCTCTCATGCCCCCCGCACTGAAGCACAGAATCACAGAATTACTAGGTTGGAAAAGACATCCAGGATCATCTAGTCCAACCAGCTGTTCTGTTACCAGGCTGTAGTCCACCCCGAGACCATCACTGCATTTCTCACCCAGGAGGAATATTACAGCCTGACTTAAGCACAGTACAGAGGAATTCTTGCAGAACTCTAGATCTTCCATAGGAGTAATGGGGTGAGACATTTAATTTGGTTGTCATGCAGATGTTGTCTAGAAAATTGCTTAATCATTGCTCAGCCATCAATACCACTCCAGAAAGTCCTAAGCTTATGTTGTATGCTTCCGAGACATGTAACTTGAAGGAGAGGGACAGATTTCTGCAGTATACCACTGAGAACCTGGGGGTTTTGTTCACTTTCTACGATATCCTGCAAAGGAAAGGCCATGTCTGCAAATGCACTGCTTAGAGACATATTGTGGATCGCAGCTTCTGCTGAGACTGTGTTTGGATAGAAGTAAATTATGGAGACTCATAGGTGTGAGCCAGATTCACATGCTAAGTTCACAGATATGGGTCTGAAGACCAACAGAGCACATTCGCCCAGCATGCAATCCATTAGAAAGGAAGGTGATTCTGAGCACCTAAAGACACTGCTGCACAGTTTGAGCTACAAGCTACACAACCAGGTGCAGACAGAAGATTTCTCGCATGGAGAAAAGTTTTGGTCTGTGGTAAGGAATGTACATTGGTAGGAGCTAGTGACAGGTCAGTGAAATCCAGACTTACTCTCTTCTCTCTCAAATCTTTCCACTACTGGGTGAGACCTCAGTGGGTACTTTTCAAAGACCTGGCTATAAATATATAACATTGCAGACAAAAAAAAAAGGTCATGAGACATGGGTTTTTCTATTTGTAAAGTTCAAGAGGAGTCAGGAAGAAAGACAGAAAGCTTTTCTGCTAATAAAAAGGACATACTTAAGTCAACATGGGGTTTTTCATCAAAAAGGAGACATCAAATCTCATTTAAATTTGTTTGAATTATACTGGAACAGTCTGGCCTTGAGAGAAGTTGACATAGTAAAAATTCCCTCTCTGTTGGCATGAAACAAACCTCTCAGTAGTTTTACGCAATGTGAATGGCATTGACTATCTGGATCTTAGTTGCATGTCACCGTATCTTTGTTGCAAGATTAGAAAGCAGATAGATAGACAGGCAGAGAGATAGAGCAGCTGGCAAATTATCTGCTGGGCTCCATTTTCAATCAGTTGCATTACAGTTAAGGAGATTTTTTTCATAGGAGAAATTCCTATTTACAGGTGTACTTACAATCCTGAAAGTATAACATGGTGAATTTACTAAGAAGGTCACCATTCATTTTTCTGTCTATGTCATGAAACCAACCCCAAGTAGTAGATTTGAGTAGGAGGGATGTAATTTCTAGAAAATAAGAGACCTGACCCCAGAAGGCCCCTCAGATGAAGTCCTGCATCATAAGGAGTATTAATAACCTCTGCTTTGTAAGGGGAGATTACTGCTGTCATACTGAAAGACATCTATGCTGATCTATCTTACACAATGTTAGCACTTGGGATTTCCAAATAGCAAAGCAAAACTGTAGTCCTTGGGAAGCTGAAGTTATGATGGTCACCAAGCCTGTTTCCTTTGAAAGTAAGAAAGTTAATTTTGCTTTATCACTTTGCTTTACGTATGTCAGATACCTTTGAGGCATAGGGGCCAAAATGTAGCTGTTGAACTTCTTTTCTTTGGCTCATGCAGAGCATCCTATGCCTCAGCTGCAAGCAGGAAAATCTCTGTGGGTCTAACACAGAGACTCCTCCTCTGGAGAAGGACTTATTCTCCTCCATTTGATGATTCAGCACCTATGCTTTTTTTGTTTTGTTTTTGGTGTTTATTGTTCAAATCTGAATTCAATTACTACTTAGAAAAAACCCGGTGATCAGAGTAGCAGCTAACTGGTCCAGTAATTCTCCCCAGACTCTTTTACAACCCGCTTCTCTCTTTCAAAAGCATCAGTGTTCTACTCAGGCTATTTATGAGTTATGCCGCTTCTTCAGTACCCCACTTAGCAAGTAGTCTAAAGGATGTTTCCTTTTAAGGTATTGAGGCTATTTCTGAATTGGCTTCTGCTAAACCATGTGAAGCAGAACACGGCACAGCTTTCTTCACTTGCAGGGAAGGACTGGATAGGGCACTTTTAGAGGTCTTTTTCTTCTTCAGTTTAGCTGCTTGTGTTTTCTTTCAAAGTCTTTAAAAGGGGTCTTCTGTTATACCCTTTCATTTTCTAATCATCATTTTCCTTTTTTCTACATATGTCCTGCAGCCCAACGTGGAGACAAAAAAACCCATGTGATTAATTAAAAGGCATCTGCTAGGGATCATTTTGGTCCTGCACTGAGGATCCATAACACATCATGGTGCTGCCTGCATAGAAAGCAAGATGCTACCCATATACATCTATCTTATCAGGTTTGCAAACTACATCTTATTCCAAGTGTTTTAAAACAGAACCATATACTCTGTCTTTCATGTACTGACCTTCCCATCCCAACAGGATGCATAAGATACCCTTGTCCTTGTAGTACACGGATTTAGCGAAGGGTTTCTCAATATAATTCCTCTCAAAAGCAGCCAATAAACCTTAACAGCACAATTTATTGCTTAAAATCAATTTGTCATCAGCGTGAGCAATGAGTAAAACTTCCACAAAACTGGTATTTACCAAGAAGTTCTTCATTCAGAGGTTGCAACAACTGCACCATTGCACATTGATCATTATTTCAGTTGTTCAGTAGTACAAAGTCTTCCTTTCGGTTTTCTTTTTAAGGTAGTGTTCCTTTTACTGCTGTTGCTGGACCCCGTGAGAATTAGAGAAACTGCAGTTCCTACATCTATTGATTTTCTATAGTTTTAGGGGCAATGATTGAAACTTCTGTGGCACTTTTGTTATATTAACAAACCCCAGAGAAAACAGTCAATTTTCATCCCTAACAACGAAAGAAGCCATACATGAGACTTTGCAGGATTACTCCTTCTGCGCTACAAGCTCAGGCTTGTGTGGGAGCATTGTCGTGTAGTGGGACATGGTGGTCTATGCTGGAAGGTTCCTGGGTCTGACAGTGCCCTGTCTCAGCTAATATGACCTCACATGGCTTTTGGGCAGCTACCCTCTTCACTGGGGTAGGCAGATTGCCAGTATTTCTGCAGTTTTGAAGACAGTCCAGTGTTGAGCAGGGGTTTGGACTAGATACCTTTCAGGAATGCCTCTTAACCTCTGTCTTTCTGCAGTCGTAGGAGCTGGATCTTTTCATACTCCCTGTCCCCAATACCTGAAAAATTGATTTATTATTAGGGAAACACCTAAACAGCCTGTGTAGTAGTCCAGAAACTGGGAGGGCTTTTTCCCAATAGTTGGCATTTTCAGGATTTTCCTCCTGAATTTAGAGAGGTCATTCTTCCTGAAAGCACGCATCCATCTGTTTTCAGAACTGCTGACACAAACTCTGGGATGTATTAGCCCTGCTGAGAACTTACTTGTGAGTTATTTCAAATAGCAGTGGAGAAGAGCAATCTGCTTTCCCTCATGTTGTGTGGGGAACAGTGGCACAGTCCAGGCAAGCATCTCGCAGCCAGAACAGCAGATGATGTATTTTCAAGTGAGCCTTAGTAATCGTGAAAAATACTATTAAAATTGTTATAATGACAGAGTATATATAATAGATATAGGCAGATTTTGAAGACACACAGGCTGTTACCACCAGTTATATTTCATACTGAAGCCTCACAACCTGTGGAAAATGAGTCTTGAAAGATTTGCTCAAGGTTCCCTTCAGGATTTGTATTAATAAAGTTTGTACTGTGGTCTAACTTACCTTACAAAGAACTTGAAAATTTTTTAGCAATTCAACACTTTGTGGATTTACCCTGCTCTCATAGCCATAAGAATGTGCTTTCTACTTGGCAGAAGATCCTAACACTTTCTTTCTTTTGACTTGGGAAAACAAAATAAATGTCTTCAAGCTTCATGCATCTGATAGAGACATAATTTTTTGTTCTCCGAGAAGTGTATTTTTATATTTTTTCTTCAAAATGCCAGTGATTATAGATGTTAAACAATCTAGGTCTTTTTCATTATAAACTGTGTTAATCCAGGTTCCCAGACTACTTTTCTGTGATTGCATAGTTACATGTCTTCTTCTGCCTTGTTTTCCCACACTGTGGTGAATTAGGAAACAGGTTTCCATTGTGAATGACAATAATGTGAAAAAAGGGACCTGATTAGGAGTTTGCTTTCACTCAGACAGCCCCATAGTTAACTGGAAGGGAAGCAAAATTCTAAGTATCCAATATTCTATTCCTTGTTTTTCTTTAAAAAAATAAATGGTTGTGTCAAACTGTAATAACAGTTTCTTCACCAGGGCAAAGTTTTTAATGCAAGGTAGATCGCGCTAACCAGAGGAGCATTGCAAAGATGAATGAAAAAAAAAAAAAGAAAAATCAGTTTCACGATTTTCATCGTGCTAACAAATACTGAATTCTACACTTGCTTTCTCCATCCAGAGGTGGCCAACACAGAACAGTGAATAGTATTTACAATTGTACAATATGCAAGTTTTACTCGAGAGCTCTATCTCTAAATGTCTTAACAAAACTGAATGGATACTCTCTGTCCTTAAACTCCCAAGAATTTTTTTGGTTTTGAATGTATTGTGTTTTAAGCTCATAGCAAAACCAAAAAAATAATTTAGGCACGTTGTTCTTTTTGCTTCAACAGAGTGGTAAAGATTGCACTTTAATGCTTTAGCATCTTTAACTTGGGACATAAAAGAAAAGGTGGTGGTACACAGAGGAAAGCTTAATATGATACTACTTACAGCAGTTTCTTTCATGTTCATCATTTTTGGCCATACAAGATTTTAACTCAAGTTCATCAGTTACCTGAGCTGCACTTACATACCTGTGGATTGACAATATAGTCTACAAGTAGGACATTTCTGCAGCAGTTCAAGCTAGTTTAGCACTAGCCTTCCTTCCCGTCATCCTCCTCTTATTTAAGTCTTTTTGTTAATAAACAGATAAAATGTTACCCACATTAGCTTAATTTACTGTAATTAAACTAATCAAAGTGCTTGATTGTTTAAAGACATAATTGCAGTCATTCTTACAAAGTTTATTATGGGGGAATCTATCTGTCCTGGATGCAAAAGATCACTAGCTTTCATTGTTACACTGGCAATTCTGTAAACAAGACACAGGCCCTAGTTATTAAAAGGCACGTGGTAGAAACAGAAAAATGTGGGCATGCTCTTTTACAGTTATAAAATGATCTATGTCTTCCTCATGTCTGTAGTTGCCACTCTGTTCATAGGCTTTTTAGATGAAAAAAAGCTTAAATTATGATGTTTTTATTTGTTTCAATTAAATTCAATTTTAACTTTACAGATCACATCATCTTTTCTACCATATACAATGCAAAAAAGAAACATTTTGCCAAGTAATAATGAAATGAACATTCCTCCAACAACATTCTTACACCAGCATACAACTGACATTCTTTTCCTTTTCAGTGCAAACCACAAGTTTCCTTTCTTACAACTTCCAAAGCAAATATGAAAACACAGTTTTTGACAATGAGTCTCGTGTTTTGTTCAACTATTGTAAGACTGGGTTTTCACTGTCATCATGACAGCTTCAATATTTCTCTAAGAAAGGAAGACTGAGGTGCTTGGAGTCATAGGTGTGCTGAACACCTAGCAAAGAAAAACAGCTATTGATGTCAACAACACATGTCAAAATGGTTGTGCTAAAGTGGTGGCAGCTGGCAGTCCTGCAGCTGCTCCCTAATCCTCCCCTGCTAGTCACCTGCGGGGATTGCTTTGTGCTTGGAGACTATATCACAAGGCTCACAAGAGCATCCTAGCATGCAGTGACTGTGATGACTGGTTTTACATTTCCAATCAGCAGAAAACACACTAGAAAAGATCCCTGCTTGGCTTCCATTACAGATGCAAGACACCAGCCATGGAAGAGGATTCAAGGCCTTGTCAGACAAAGAAAAACAACAATTTAGATCAGTGATTGATGAGATCTCTTTACATCCCCAAAAGCTTTCCTTGGGTCCCGTGTGTCTCTCAAACTCAAGACTGCCTCCTTTCAGTTGTTTACCCCCAACCACAGAATTTTAATTTCTGTCAGAGTTCTTCTACATGCGTTTCAGTTCTTCTGCAAAGCCCTTTCTGTGCTAAAATTCCTTCATGATACGCATACTGCTTTAGTGTTAAAATATTCCTGTTCACCTTTTCCTGCAGCCAGCATCCATCCACACCTTTTATTAGGGCTGCATGCAGATTTCAGTGCATTGTGCCTTCATAGTTTACACAACATTTCAATATTTACCTGTATTTTTTACATACTGAAGTGCCTTGGTCTAAAATGTATTATAGGAGCTGAATTGTGAATGATACTCATTTCTGTCAGACTTTAAATGCTCAGATATTTATTGTTCCTACTGAAAACCTTCACCCATCTAACTCAGTAACAATTATAAAAATAGCGATAGAGTAGATGTGTTCAAGTGATGACGCATTACTGCAGATACTTTTTATTACGTTACAGCTTGCATGAATTCCTCATTACCTCCCCATTTTAAGTTTTATTTTCATAAACAGCTCTTTAGGCTCTTTAGTTTAGAAATTTGTTGCAATCTATGTCACACAGCTTTCATTCTTCACAGTGTAGTGAAAGGTTATCTGTCTTCTGGGTTACACTTATTAAAAATCATGAGGCTTTTACAGACTCTTACATTATATCTAATAGAGAAATGCCATACACTGGATATTCTGGGGCCAAGAAGATGGAGTGTATAGTGTAACTGACATCCCCAGTAATAACAAATGAACTTTCTAATTACACATCAGTGCCTGAGGTAGGGAACATTATGGTTCATAGTGGTAGTGGTCTAAAGCTATGGAATCATGGGGTAGAGTCCTCCCCACTACAGCTGTTACAGACTCTTTTGTAGGCAGTGATTAACACTACAAAGTGAAGGTCTGGGAGACAGAGGTACAAGTCAGCCTTTGCTAGTTACATAGGCAACAAGCTCCTTAAGAAGAATGACGTTCATTAGTGTTACTTAAGATACTGGCTGCAGAGCGTTGTATTAGCTCAGGAGAAACAAGCTGAGCTTCTTTCCTCTCTGTCTGTGTAGTAGTTCAGCCCTTAGTTGACAAATAAACAGTAGGCAGCAGCTCTCTCACTCCTCCTCAGCCAGTCGAACTGGGGAAAGAGTCAGAAAAGAAAAGGAAAAGTTGTGAGTTAAGACAAATATAATTTTAATAGAACAATACAAGGGTAATAATAATAATAGAATATATCAAAATACTACCACTCACCACCCAATGATTAGCCTGTCCCTAACAGCGATTTCTGTGATTTCAGCAACAGCAGTGATTTCTGTGATTTCAGCAACAGCAACAAGCAGAGCACTGAACAGAGAACTAGATTGTCTGTAACCCACTGTCCAAATTCTGATTTTTATACTGAGCACGATGTTACGGTATGGAATATTCCATTGGCGAGCTTGGGTTAGCTATCCTGGCTCTGTACCTGTACACTTGCAAAACATGGGAAGTTTGAAAAGTCCTTAATTTCTTAGTAACAACTAAAACCATCAGTGCATTTTCACATTCTTCTCATAGTAAATATAAAAACCAGCAGCTGATGAAAAGAAAATTAATTCTATCCCAGCTGATCATACACATTACCTGGCAACAACCAAAACAATATGTGTTATCAACATTATTCTGCTACTACCTCTGAAACGTAACAGCCACTGTGAAGGATATTAACTCTATGCCAGCTGAAACCAGGATAGTCTGTTAAAATCATTGTCAAGGGTTTAAGTCACTGGCAAGGAGCCTCTGGAAAATCTCATTCAGACATGAGGAGATCTTGAACAAGAAATATCAGTAAGTGGTATAGTTTGTTCTAGTCCTTGACACAGCTGCCTGTGTCTTGCAGGACACTTCAGCAGATTGTGTCTCTCCATCCAGGTTCCATCGTCATGGCTTTGGCTCTGCAGAGGGTTTTCTGCACCATTAAACAACTTCTAATTACGAAAGAATGAAGACGTTGTGGGGCTCGCAGGCATATCACTACCCTTCTTCCCCTTTAGACCTGAGGCCAAAGTGTCTTTAGGTAAAAGGTGTGTCACTGGTAGCATGCTCCTTAAACCACGGGTGGGTTTGGATAACCTGCCTGTCCATCTCATGGAGTCCATATCAATGAAAACAAACAGATAAAAATGTGGTTTTCCACAGGATGATGAAACTTGGGGTGAAAGTATTTAGAAACCCATTTTGCAACCAGAAAGTCAGAAAACTCACACTCTACTCTCCTCTGCTTCTCCTGCAGTCGCTGGTGGAGTGGGCATCCCGAGGGATGGTAACGTTGCTGGGGGAGGTCAGCAAGTCCCTCATCAATGGTGAGACTTGGACTCAACCTTTCCATGGGTGCTCACTCTGCTAAAAGACTGGTACCCAGTTGGGGTGGTCAAGCCATAGTGGTTTAGGACTACATAACACTGGGGGACAAGTGGCCTTGAAAGAACAATACCTTGAGCTGTGTCAGTATTTGAACATAGTGAAGGGGAAGACTGTGTTTGTTTCAGAGCTTGAAAAAAAGAAATCCGGCCCTGGCTCCCCTCAGCAGTTGTCTCCCTTGCTGCAAGGAGGTGCAGATCTGCAGATCACCATTACACTGGCACCACACTGTGGACTTTTGCTACTACTGCAAAAGCACTTCAGATTTTGAGACATGTTTTATCTTCTAGGGTACAATATTTTTACAAGACATTTTTATTCGGTGAGATAAAATAATCCAGGAGTTCAGAAATGTCAGCTGCCACCTGACCTGCCTGTGGCAAGCAGTGGTTAAGTGGCATTTCAGGCTGTGGTCCTGGGCAGGGGTAGGAGGCTGCTGGCACCCTGTTGTTTTCTGCCTTCCCCTCAGAGCTGGCTGAGAAGGATGTGGTCTCTGAAGTGGGAGACTCAGCTCCACAATAAATAAAGCACTTCCTTCAGTGGCAACCATCCTGTGCTGAGCTGCTGGTGCCCTGCGTTACCTCCTCGCACCTGTCTTCTGTGCCAGCACACATCAGCCTTTGGCGAAAGCATCTTTGCTTCACGTCAGTTAGCGCCCACGCCAACGTGTGCTCACCTTTCCATTCAGACTATGGCAGAAAGATTTCTGGAAATGTACCTGCAAAGATCTCCCTCAACTTTTCTAATGTAAATGCAGGTTTTAGGGCAGGACAGTAGACAACTAAATTCAGCAAGATGTCTCACTGACTTTGAAGTGTTAAAATGTGTTAAGAAATTGTGTGTAGAAACTGAAATCTGTCCTTGCAGAGCACATTCCTGGTTTTGATGGGAAAATATTTGCCATCAAGACCTGTTTGGGACCTATGCAGAGTGTTAGCCGTTCTGCAGGTTTGAATATTTTGCTTTCCTGAATCAGTATACACAAGCCTGATCTAGTGAGGTAGGTGCTGTTAGGCTCTGGTTCTTTAATCTTTTACTTATTTTGCATGATACGCTGTGGGAAGAAAGGGCTGAGCATGCATTAACAGCTTGTTTTGATCTGCCTTCCTGCAGGGCTAGTGAGGATGTATAAGGTGCAGCTGGGCTCTCCTGGCCTCGATCTCTCCATCAGGGCCCAAGAAGCAGAGTGTCAGCCATGGCCTTCAGCATCTTCATCTGAACTTGCAGCAAGCTGAATGCGTTGGTCTGATTTCCGCAAGTGTTGACTCGCCACAACCAACAAAATTCAGGGTATCTGAAAACGTGAGCACTAATTTGGGACTGTAAGTATGCATTCAAATATCAGACTAACAAGGTTGTCTTAATAGTTTGTATTACTAATTAAGAACATCAATAACACTGATTTTGGTAAACTTTATTTTAAGATATTGTTCTTTGCTCTGCAGTGTAAGTTGCCACAATATAGCATGTTTGGCCACAGCATTGTACAGGTAAGATGAAAGAAAATTAGGGAGAGAGAAGAAGCAGGTGACGGATCAAATCCCATCAAGGTCTAAACATTTCATCTCCCTGTGCTTGGAGCAGATGGGTTCTCGTTCTTTTTCCCCTTTCTCCAGGAAAGCGTTCCCAAGGCAGTGGTGTGCAAATAGACACCTTCCTAGATATTTCTGTGGGGCTGCCGGATGCAAGCTGGCTCAGTGGCCGCGGCAGGGGAAGAGGAAAAGAGAAAAAACTCAGAGCCAGAAGTTTCCGTGAGTACTATCCAGAAGGCCTGAGTGCAGTTGGCTTTCTCAGTGGCAGATCTTCTTGGTGAACAAGAAGAGGTCCTCAGCATCCCTCGTATTTTCATAATGATCCCTAATTCTTCTTCTGTATGGCATGTGTTCACTCACTACCATATTCAGACATGCACTGGACCTTGGTTTGGCTGTCCATTCGATAACTGCCCACTCCCTGTAGTCTTTATGTATCTCACAAAAAGTGCATGTAAATAGCACACAGATTATACCTTTCATACTACCACCGAACAAGAAATCTATCAAGCATGAGTTGTTTGTGAAATTCCTTTCTGTCTAAGGCTTGTCTTCCTCAGATTTCTGTTATTGGCACTGTCTCTACAACAGAGAGTGGTAGGTCCTTAATATCAAAGCCTGATCTTGTAAGGTCAAAGTATTTTCTTATTTAATTAAAATTTGTTAAAATGAGTTACTCATTACTGAAAACTCTTGACAGTTTAAGAAATATCAATCTATTGTAATTAAACACCAGCTGGATTCTGGTAATTTAGAGAAATGGTAACTGTCTGTTTCAGATCACATATTGTAACTAACTGTGATTCACAGGGGCTTTTTTAAGCATCGTTTTCCAGTGACTGAACTTGTCACGTGCTGCAGGAGTCTTTCTGTGAAATTATGGGTATGTCAATCACTTAATGTTCATATATGTTATACTACTTTCTAGTGGGAGCAGATGTTTCATCGATTGATATACATTCTCTACTGATACTGAAAATGCTACTTCTTGTATCAATATGATAGAGATCTTATTTCCTGTAGTTCCCATTCACTCTTGATATTATCCAAATAATAATAATTCCAGAGAAGAGCAACAAAGCTGGTGAGGGGGCTGGAGAACAAGTCTTAGGAGGAGCAGCTGAGAGAGCTGGGGTTGTTTAGCCTGGAGAAGAGGAGGCTGAGGGGAGACCTTATTGCTCCCTACAACTACCTGAAAGGAGGTTGTGGAGAGGAGGGTGCTGGCCTCTTCTCCCAAGTGACAGGGGACAGGACAAGAGGGAATGGCCTCAAGCTCCGCCAGGGGAGGTTCAGGCTGGACATTAGGAAAGGGTCATTGGGCACTGGAACTGGCTGCCCAGGGAGGTGGATGAGTCACCTTCCCTGGAGGTGTTTAAAGGACAGGTGGATGAGGTGCTGAGGGACATGGTTTAGTGATTGGTAGGAATGGTTGGACTCAATGATCCGGTGGGTCTTTTCCAGCCTAGTGATTCTATGGTTCTATATTGATTTAAATCTGTAAGGAATTAAAAAAAAATGCCCCCCAGTCAGTAACATCTGATTTACCATTCAATCTGATATCTCCTTCTGCATTTTGCAGTTGGAGAGATGGAAGTCCTACTAACATAAAAGGATATCTCAGTATAAGTTGATAAGCATGTGAACATCAAAAAACTAATTGTTTTATTGATTTATAAAGCATAAACTGAGGAATGAATTCTGAATATTCGAGCAAGTGCTGATCAAGTTCAGAGGGAAAACGTGGGGGTATTTTCTAGGATGCCACTTTTCCATTCTTGATGATTCCTTGCGGTTAGAGGCTGTCTTTGCAAATTTGCTTAAGTTAGACATATTTTTCAACAGCTTAAGATTTTTTTTTTACAGACACTGCAAGTGTCTGGACCACCTTAAAAATCATAGAATCATAGAATAGTTTGGGTTGGAAGGGATCTTAAAGATCATTTAGTTCCAACCCCCCTGCCATGAGCAGGGACACTTCTCACCAGCCCAGGCTGCCCAAGGCCCCATCCAACCTGGCCTTGAACCTCCAGGGATGGGGCAGCCACAGCTTCCCTGGGCAACCTGTTCCAATGTCTCACCACTCTCATCATGAAGAAATTCCTCCTGATATCTAGTCTAAATTTGTCCCTCTCCAGTTTATAGCCATTGCCCCTAGTCCTGTCGTTCCATGACTTTGTAAACAGTCCCTCCCCAGCCTTCTTGTAGCCCCTTCAGGTCTCCTCCAAGCCTTGCTATAAGGTCCCCTCCAAGCCTTTTCTTCTCCTGGCTGAACAACCCTAACTTTCTCAAAATTGAAAGCTAACTCAGTGGAAATAAGTGGATTTAGAAAGTGAGTTAAAGAGGACCAAGGAGAACTTTCTCTCCTCTTGAGTGCTTCCTTGCTCACTCATGCCATAGAAACAGAAAACCAGGCATGGTCAGGTCTTCTCCAGCATCTTATTCTAGGCGATGACAACGGTGGATGACTAGGAAAAGTCAGAAGAGCAGGCAAACAAGTAGTGATCTTTCGCAAAACAATCCCACAGCTTCTCCCGGCACGTAGCTTTTAGGCCTCTTCACTTTTGTAATGATTTCTCTTCTTGCTTGCACTTGTCTCTTGCTAATGTTGTTATGTTCATTCAATGCACCTGGCTCATTTCAGCTTTCTGCCCCTGCCAGGCAACACTCCCACAGACTAATGAATAAACAGCGGCAGGAAGAATACAAGGAGGAAGGAGAAGGCCTCATAACATAATGAGGAAAAGCTCTCAACTCATAATTGTTCAATCAGGGCCCTTGTAATAGGATTTAAATATTAAAGCTCATTATAATGATATTGACAGAAAGCTGTTCCACCAAAATCCTGCTCCCAAAGGAATCTGTTGGTTATGGTGAAGTACAGGGAAAACATGCACTGATTCATCTTCATGTTCTTCTTCCACTTCCAAACTGCCCAAATAATCATTGCTGAAGCAAGATGCTAAAAACATTTTTGAGGGAGCTACTGAGAAGAGTTATGTGCAAATGATGATGAGCAGAAAAAAATAGTGGTATTTAGTTAAAAAATATATAGTTTGCCTGCTTCCAGACCACTTACTGAATTGTTTCTTTCCAATTAGATCGTGTCATTTGTTTCATATGGCTTAGCAATAACCTTTTATTTCTGTCCCTGTGTTATTTTTATAAACACAAGCATGATCAATGAAGTTTTAGGTGGTATTTCTTTTACACTCCTTTATTTGCCTGTGACACACACTGAGGTCTCACAATTGATATGGGAGATACTATACCTAAGCTCATAAAAGAGTAGTCCTGGCAAGAAACTGGTTGAAATAGCAAGTTTTTACTGCTTGCTTGTATTTCTTTTCATTCAGATTTTTAAATTGTAAAACAGTAATAGCCAATAACAGTAAGTATTGTTCTCACATTGTAATTTTGGCTGGGTCCTGGCATAGCAAGGATCCTGTGATTAATCAAAGGAGGGCACATACCTGACTTGACAAAAGGGAAAAAGACTTTCCCCACCATTTCTTGCTAAGTATGTGATCCTGATTTAATAATATTCAGAATAAAGCTACTTGATGTTTTCATTTGTAAATTCCCTTTTCTTCTTTACACAGACAATCCTCATGCCAAGATCTTTGCTGCTTAAAGAAGAGCAAAGAGAATCCAAGACTGTGGCCTGGAATAATTGCATCACTTGGCAGGGAATAGACTCCTTCCGTTCTTCCTCTTGAGATTGCCCTTAAAAGCTGCTTATACTCCTAACCACTTAAGTAGAAGAAAGATGTAAGCACTGTGAAAGTAATGGAAAGAGCAATAGGGATTAGTGGGTTGCAGGGATTCATTTACAAAGAACTATTTTTAAAGCATTGCACTTCATAGACAGATGATTTTGTCCTGGCTGGAAGTGCTTTTCGTAACCACTACCACTGCAGACAGCCAGGGAAAACCACTTTTCTCATTTTCTGTAATGTGTAGGTGATCGTCCCATTAGATTTTATTTTTTTTTTTTAAATTTTGCAGCATCTCTGAAGTGTGTGATATCTTAAGCCATAAACATCAAGGTGAATGATAAATTGCTGGAGCTACAGGGCAAAGTGCACACATGAAAATGTGGCTGGCTATCTCAGGAACTGTCTGGCACAGAGATTTATTAGACCGTGATATGGCCTCCCAAAGGAAGCAGTGTGGATTTTATAATTTAAGATATTTTAAATAAGACCAGAAAGTCCTTGAGGGAAGGTACTCCAACTGTTTACATTTATGTAGTATCCTTCACAGACATGTCTCAGAATGCTGAACCAATAACTGTAAAATAAAATTATCAGCACTTAGTCTGCAGGGAACCAGTATTTCTTTAGTTTTCTTTTATGTACCAAGATACAGACTGAGCAGTGAATTTTATAACTTAATTCAGAGCACCGAGTTGCCACATGCTCCTGTCTCCAGCCGACCTGAGTTAGTAACTGAGGCAAAGCAAACGTCATCCTGCTGCTTCAGAACTTAATGTGCTGCTTATGTGTCAGGAACATAATCAAAAAGCAGATTAGCCAGAGACTGCTCCGCAGCACTGGTTCAGGACTTTGAATGTGAATGAAGCAGACTATGAAATGAGTATATAATCTGATGGTAAACAAATGAAAATCCAACAGGACCAATGGCACATGTCTGGTAAAAGAAGACCTGTTGTGTTTTGACTGAAGATGCATCCGACAAAAGGCAAAGTAGAAATATGGTAAACAAGCATCACAGCTACATACAACAAACCCCAAAGAAGTTCTTTCTAGGGATATATCTCCTTTCCTGAAAAATTAGCTCGGCACCGCATGTTTTTGGAGGCAGTAAAAAAAGACAGTTTAGAAGCATTCCTAACCATCAAAAATTTGAGAAGCATAACCAAAACAAATAATTATTTTCTTCTTGGTGATATAGGCAGTGAAACTTGGCTACACGGAGAGGGGGGATCACCTGGCCTGATATCTTTTTTTGACTGATATAGTGAATCTATTGGTCAACTTTTACCAGTACCACACTGGAGCACAAGGTGAATTCTACAGCTTCTGCTTCTAAATCAAACAGCTGTGGGGAGTCTGTAAGAGGCAATCTCTAACATGCAGAGGCTTAGTGAATATGCCAGGATTACAGGTTTGATAGGAATGGTTGGACTCGATGATCCGGTGGGTCTCTTCCAACCTGGTTATTCTATGATTCTATGATTAGTTAGAGGTGTTAAAACTGTCAAAAGAGCTGCAGAAAAACATTGTTTCTGTACTATGCTATGGGTGCTGTTCTCCAGGTGCTTGTATGTCGCGACGGAAGAAATGGGAAAACACGCAGTGATCAATGTGATCAAAGTGAAGCTGTTTTAATCAAAGTTCATAACACATTTTATACCTAACTTAGCTGAAACAAGCTATTGTGTAACAAGCTGATTAGACAATTCTCCTTTAGCAACAAGCAATCCTTAGTTACATACACTATTATACTTTCCCATGGAAAACAGCTATGTGAGCATTCTGGTCTACAAACTGATAGACTACAAAGTACCAAATCAAGGACTGTGGAGGAAAGTTACCCCTGAGAAATGAGAGGAGTACAAGGCAGAACAACTCCCTAGCGTTACAAAGAGAAACCTTAAGCCTGTGTATACGTGGCGTACGGGCAAAGCTGTGAGGCCTTATGCTAAGGCGCCTTTATTTCATTTTGCATGAATTGCTCAGTGCTTGGGGTGCTCATTAAATGACCTCTGGTTTGTAACCACCCATCACTTGTATTCCTTTGCTTTTCCTTATACAGAAGTCTGGGGTCAAACTGAGAAGAAAAGAGCAGAGTGAGGAAGCAAGTGCAGTGGGCTTTCCTGTTCTTGAAAACCCACACCGCCACACGTTTTGCTGCTGACTGGCTTATCATTTTGCTCCATCCAGCCCTGCATTCCCAGCACAGTAACTGAAAGGAGAGAGACACACAGCACAGGTGGCAACTGATGGCTCCATAATATTTAACTCCTGTGGCTCTGTTCACATCTCATTGAAAATATCATACAGAGAAAATAGATGAAACTGAAATGGGCAACAGCAGAAGAAACTACTTCTCTTCAAAATTTGAAGAGCACTTTTAGATATCACAGGAAAACTTCCCCCCTGCTAACCAGAAGTAAAAAGGTCTAGAAAATCATCTATGTTGTCTTTCCAGAAAAGACGTTTCTCCCATCAAGTCTTCAGGGGCACTGACAGTTCGCTAAGCCGATTTCAAGCCCTGTGGAAGCACCATTTTGCAGGAGGAGAGGTGCCACTTTAGCACAGTTTAAAAATGCAGTAACCCAGCTGGCATTTGAGAACCCACTGAAATATCAAAAGGATATTCAATTTGCCACTACAGGGCATGGGGACATGGAAACAGGTCACTGCTGCCAATATCACGCACCGGTGTGTACACAGCAAAGTTTCAGCACTCACAGCATGCATAGCTGGTCCGTCACCACCTCTAAATGCTGGAGACTAACAGGGCAAAACTGCCCTCCTGAAAGGAGGAGATCCTTTAGGCTGTGCATCCTAAAGCAGGGGTCCAAAAAAGGTAAAAAAACTGAACCCTAAAAACACTTTTGTTAACCGAAAAATTCACAAGGGCAACTCATTTACAGAGGTCTGTGCTGTAGGTTTCTACAAGTTCTGTAAGACCATCACCATAAGTTCACAAAGAAATTATAGTTCAATAAATGGCCTTGAAGACCGTTGCTAATGAACAGGTATTTGTTTACCTGTGGAATCTGATGTGGGTGAGCAGAGCTATGTGAAACCACCCATCTGTGAACACCTGATGCTCAGAGATGGGCAAAACTCAAAACATGATCCTTTGTTCCTTTTCTTTCCATGAGAATAACACAGGACCTCTAGAATGAGAAGGTTAGCAGCATATTTCTGATTCTAGGAAGCAGTCTGAAATAAAATAATTGATAACTTGCATGCCTGATGAATGATATTTTGGTAAAAGTGGGGGGTTTTAATCCCTATGCTAAACTACTTCATCATATAATCACAGGTTTTGCCACTCTAACTTGATAATAAACTGATATAATAAGGCACCGCTATGTTACATAGAAAAATGGAAAAACAGCATTAATGCTTCAAAGGGCTTTGTCCCAAAAATGTTAAATGCACAGGGGTAGTTGAGGGTAATCTCTTATCAATTGGCTTATTCAGACTATGTACTTAAACCTTCAAGAGAAAACACAACGCTTTTCTTGAAAAAAAGATAATACACCTCAGAAGGCATCCAGCTACAGTGCATAATTTTTATCCCATTTTCAACAATAATTATCCACCTATTCTGTAATCTTTTTTGCTTACTTCCTTGGCTACAGGATAACTTATGGGCCATCACCATAAACACAAATTATAACTTTTGATTCTTTGGGCATTAGGCAGCAGATAAATGATGATTCCATTGGAGGGCATCTTTTTAGCAGAGTGGAAATAGTAGACAAGACCTGGCCTGCCCTATGTCTGACCTTGATGGGGAAAACGCAGCTTGCACTCAAAATACTCACAGCTAGCTAGATCCTATAATGATCTTAAGCCTTATTTTTAATCTATTTTAATCCAAGCAGGTTAAAATGGCTCCAGTCTCCCACTAGCCTCCTCTTCCTTTCCCTGCAGTCAGGGGTCAGCAGGACACAGGGCTGACAAGTTTTGTATCTTTGGTCACCAGAGGTCAGAATAAGACAGAGACTTCATAAATCCTGCTTACAATGCAAAAATCACCTCTTCCAGTCCAGATTTCTCATATGAATATTTTGTGAAACTGTCCAGGTGATACGCTTGTACAATATACCTGATCTGTCCATAGGTAAACAGTTTAAAATTGCTGAGGGGAACTGCTTCTTTTCCATTAGCAGGGCATGCAAAACTGGTTAAAAACCACAACGCCAGGCACTCCAGCTTCTTGTCTTCCCGCTATCATGCTAATTACAGGGAATGGGAGAGTGACTGATGATTTACTTACATAATCCAAAAAATATTTTCCAGCCCAGTTGAAAGAATGTGTGATTCTTTACCATCAGAAGGAGGAAATATATTTTTGAAGCTGGAATATCTTAACTCCAAAAAAGCAGCAGATCCTGAATGTATTTTTTCATTTTAGTGACATATTTAAACAGAAGGTGGAAGATGTTAATTTCAATCTAACCATTAGAGGTCAGTAAATCCCAGGTTACTCATCACTATTGACTTCAGTTATTGAGAAGAAATGAGAAACAAGGGAAAGATAAAATTAATTATAGCATTCTTGAATATTTGGGGTTAAATACTGGGTAAAATAGAATCCTGGAATAGAGACTTTAAGAGCAAAATTGTAGTTTTGAGCTGAAAATGAGAACATCTGAAAATTAGACCACATCCTTCAGAATTTATTGGTGTTATCTTTGTAAGCCTTATTTCTATCCCTTACACAAAAATTTAAACAGGTGACTGACCAGTAGAAGATGCAGAACCAATCCAGGGAGCAGGGGGCTGGAACTAGAGAATGCTTCTCTCATATGGGGGCACATAACTGCTACATTACATTGCAAAGTTGTATTTCTTGTATATTGTTGCCTCAGGGTCTAGGGATTGTCTCCCCTGCTCCATAACAGCCCAACGGTTTTAAGAAAGGTGCAAGCAAATACTGACTTCTACATACGTACTGGGGTACGAGAGTTTTTATGTTATTCCTATCATATTACCACCACTGGCAGGAAATTGTCTTAATCCTAACAAGGTAACTGCACATAATTTAATAATGTCTGATCCTAAATCGATGCAACTTAAATAATGTATCTATTGACCAGCTAAAACTAAGCTCACTTTCTGACTCCTTCCAGAGAAAAACTAGGGCTCATTTTCCTCCTGAACCTTCTCCCACTAATGTTTTTCTGCTGTCTAATTTTCTGCTAGCCTATCTGAAGCTAACTTGATGTATGCTGCCTCTAATGATTGCTCAAATTTTCTAAATAGCTCTTCATATTTTACTGTTCCTGGGTGCCCAAGTGCTGTATCCTGGAGGCAGCTCCCGGCTCCACGCAGGCACATCCATCTTGACCATACATCTTGCTGTGCCAGGCTGTGATATTACCTGGTATGAAGCTTAACCCTGATGCCTAACTCCAAAAATATCTGAAATAGAAGAAATGCAAGGACCAGTTTGATGAAGTCCATCCCCTAATGAGAGCACTTTCTCTCATTATGGGAACATGCCAGGAAAAGAAACAGACACAGGTCTCTTAATCAGTAACAGGAAGATTACTAGTCTGCCAATGTGATGCCCTTGTCAAAAAGATGGAAACCAACCTGAATGAAATATTCGCACTAGAAAAGTGCCTATAGCAGTTTAAAGCTAAAGGGAAATTTCCTCTGGAGTTGCCTGCAGTCCTATGTCCGACAGTCTGACTTCTGGTCAAGGAAGCCCACCCAAAAGATGATGCACACAGTCAGCATCCCAGTGATGATCAACAGAAAAGCAAAGGAACTAAAACTACACAGCTTGTCTAGCCTGGCAAAACAAGTGCTGGGGATAGTTATGGCAATTGACTATAAATACACTGAGGGGTGAGCATAGAGGAGGGAGACAAACTATTCAGGTTGAAGGATATACTTGGCACAAAAACAGAGGGTATAAATTGCCTGTAAATAAAATTTAGTCAGGAGCTCAGACAAAGATGTCCAGGTCTCTTAAACGCCTCCATTTCTTATGAGTAACAACTGATTAATTTAAATGTAGATCTTCGTTAAGTAAAGAAATGACAAGACCTGATTGCCCATGACAGCAGAGGACTTGAATTGGTGATCCAGCAGGCCTGTAGGATCATTAGCTAGCCAGACCCCTTTAAAAGTGCTTTACAAATAAGACTTCAGAGAATAGCTCCACAGGGTCCAGTTCTGCCATGTGTGTTCACACAACATTTCATGGGAATCCCTCAGAATGATAGAATTACAGCTTCCAGCCACTAACTGACAGATGACTGCCAAGGCCTAAGTGCAAGACAGTGTGAGGTGACAGCTTGTAGATCATCCAAGCTTTATGTCAGCAAGCAATATGAACCATGGATAGATTAAGAAATCCCTTCATTTATGACTCTAAAGTATTTGCCTTGAAAATCGTGGTCCTGGGATGAAGAGGAAAAAAAAAAAGGCTCAGTCTTCTCTAAACACCAAAGGGAGATAGGCACAGAGCCAGATTTCAGCTGAGTCTGTGCCCAGCACAGAAGGGAAAGACGTTGAAGATATGTTCAACATGTTCAGAAGCTTCTTCTTTTAATCTGAAGAAATAAAACTGAACCAGTAAAGTAAAAGGAACTGAATCCTGTGGTTGGAGATTCGAACACAGGCTGGTGAATCAGCATAGAGGCATCCAGAAATAGTCTTCTGCTTTTAAGACAGTATGTGTGTCAGCAAGGGGTTCTTCCTTCTGAAGAGAGGTTGGATCACCCCAGTGCATTGGCAACTGTGGCGTTGATGTGATGAGGAAAGATTTTGCCATCATTCTCTGGGGAAGTCAAAGGGAGGGTAGTGGTTTCCACAGCCCTGCAATGGCAGGTCATGAAAACAGAGAATGGGTTTACTGATCTCATGGAGCAACTGCACAGCCCCTGTCCCTCAAGGACAACATGCTAGAAGATTTTGTTCTTCAGCAGCAGAAGCTGAGCTTCACGCTCTTCTGACTGGGTTTAGGAACGGTCTGATTTATGCAACTCCTGAAAATTCAATAACTGCCTTTCATTTCAGTGGCGGTTTTTTTGTAAATAATGTATCATTCTGTGTTAATAGAGAAGAATGCCAAAAGATTGTCAAAATAATAAACATCTTGGTGTGTGTGACATTTTAATAATTCTCCTCCTTAAGTATCATGGCTCATGTCATCATCCTAACTCAATGACAAATGATTTGATCTTTCATTTTCTCTAATCAAGAGCTCTGGAACTAAATCATTTTACTTAATGGGAATGCAAAGTCTCCTGAATGATACAGATTCAGAACTCAAGTCAGCCATGACTTTCGAGCTATGTGCCATCTGAGTCAAACTGGATAAAAAAAATAAAAGTAGAGACTAGGATGTATAAGACAGAAAAATAATGAGAGACAGGAGCAGAAATTTCTTCTGTTTCAGTTTAGAACACAGCACATTATATTAAAAAGTTAGAAGATTAACACATCACCAACTCTGTTTTCATCAGTTGGAGTAGATATTTTAAGAAACTTCATCAACTAAGTAGGAAGTTGCTATATGGCTAATATGGAAGACTGTATGAGATAGCAGCACAAGCAGCCTCAGGAAAAACCCCGTGATATAAACTGATGACCACAGCTAAAAGCTGTTATTTAAACATTTTTTTATTGATGTAAGAGCCGTCATGTGCTCTTCATGCTGCAGTATCCACCATGAAGGTCATATTTGAAACAATGCATGTTGATTTAAGCCTATGTAAGGGAGACGTTGTACATGCAGAATAACGATTTGGTCCCTGCACTATGTTCTTGCAGACTGAGACTGAATGTATAAGCACAACGCAAACCACTGCTGACATTTCTCTGCAAACAGCCCAGCTCAGTGCTGTGACATGAGTCTGGCTGGTGGCATTGCAGGAAGAAACTTTCTGCTAGGAGTACACAGCAGACGTGATTCCCCAGGCATTGCGTGTGTCCAGCCCTCACTGTGCTGGAGTGTAAGTCTCACAATACAGTGAAAAGCGACGTAATCAGACCTTAGCAGTAAAAGCTGAAAGGTACTATTCATAACAGCCTTCCTATTGATTTAAAAGCAATTATTTGCCTGAGTAAGCCCTGCTCATATGAGAAAGGGGTTACAAAGTCATGGCCAGAGGCTTCTGGAAGCTTCTGTCAGTCCCAAATGTGTGTGTTGTGAGACTTGCCCTCTACTTTCATGAAGTGCTTACATTCCTGACTCTTTAATCTAGAATCATAGAATCATAAAAAAGAATCATAGAATAACCAGGTTGGAAGAGACCCACTGGATCATTGAGTCCAACCATTCCTATCAAACACTAAACCATGCCCCTTAGCACCTCGTCCACCCGTGCCTTAAACACCTCCAGGGAAGGTGACTCAACCACCTCCCTGGGCAGCCTCTGCCAGTGCCCAATGACCCTTTCCGTGAAAAAATTTTTTTTGATCTCCAGCCTGAACCTCCCCTGGTGGAGCTTGAGGCCATTCCCTCTTGTCCTGTCCCCTGTCACCTGGGAGAAGAGGCCAGCTACAACCTCCTTTCAGGTAGTTGTAGAGAGCAATGAGGTCTCCCCTCAGCCTCCTCTTCTCAATCTAGTCTTCTGTACTTTCCTGTTTTGGAGCTATTCTACATTACCATAGCATTCCTTGGTGTATTTTAGAGAGATGTGGGATGTGACCGTGTCTGGCAAGCTGTCCATACAGTTCTAAAATACATAGCCCTGCCAAGGGTCTTTGATGCTAGCCGGCACTTGACATGGTCTTCCAAATCCAGCTTAGACTTGTGAGGTGCTGAGGAGAGGGCAGCCCTGTTTCCAGCCTGGTTGCAGTTCCACAAAGATGGACAAGGCCTTTTCCAAAGTACTAGAAGAGTGTCATGAGCTGAGATGACTCCCCATTTCTTTACTCTGGCCTGCACAATGTATTAAGACTACCTGAACACAGAGGTGGAGGAGAAAGCAATGGCCTGGATACATTGAGAGAGGGATGGCTAAAAAACAGCCCAAGAACTGGCTGTAACTGCAGCAAACTTCACAAGCAGTCCTGCCTTGAGTTTCACCCAGCTCAGCTTTGGAAATATTTTAACCTGACTGCACTACAACTGGACTGCAACTGGCCACTAGTTTGTCGATCCCTTACCGCCTACAGAGCCAAAAGGGAACAGTAAACATTTTGCGCTGAGTAATCATGAGTCTTTGGTCTAGGAAGGAAAGCCTTGAGTGTATGATTCCTAAAAGTCTACAGCTGTGGAGAGGCTGAGTGACTCAGTGGACTAAGGTTATGTAGGCAATAAAAAATAATTCTATCCATCTTCTGATTTAGTACATAAATTTTGGTCAGCCGTTTAATCTTTCCCCCTCTCCCTTATGTGTAATATTGCAGTAGTAGGACCCAGTTCAGGACATGCTCTGATATTCTTTGGAGATGTAAAGGTAATATAACTGTTAAGCACCACTTGTGTCATGGCAGTTATATACTTTAGAGGCTTAAATGGTAATGCTGACAGACCCTTAGTAATAGGAGCGTTACAGGCACTAGCACATCTATAATTACAGATAGATCTCTTTGTGTTTATTTTGTACTGATGTGGATCACCAAAACCAGTCTCTTGCTTCACACACATTAAATAACCTGTCCTGAATCTTAAGAATTCATGGCTTTCTGTAGCAAAAATTCTCATCCAGAGCTTGAAGATGGCATTAATTAATGATGATCTGATTTGCTTCCTTTCCATTTCTTTCCAGGGATACAGATCTATACGCTGAAATCATGAAGCCACACTCTTGTGTTGCCTGTTTTTTCCTTTTTTTCATATGCTTGGTTTGTTGATTGCCATTAACATTTAAAGAACTATCAGTATGTTCATCCAGTAATGAAAGTCTTCACAGCTTTCTCAGCTACTGTTGATCATTTAACTAGTACTAAAATAAGAACGCATACTCCTTGAGTTTTGCCATTTGTTTTTTAAAAATGTTGGTTCTCAAGCAGCGGGATGGAAAATTCTGTAGGATCAGTATTTTGGGTGATACATAGAAGGACAGCAGTCATGTGGTACCCCAGCACCTTTTTTTCCAGCTGCGTAGATGGAAATGATGATTTTTGTCTCCATAACATAGATCACAAAAGAGGACAGAAAATACGGCCTCGACAGTAGTGGAATAGCAGAAAAACAATGACAAAATCATTTAGGAGTTATCCGCACTCTGGATGCACTTGAGAAGCCCACAATAAACTCTTTCCATTAGAATGTCTGGGATTTCACTAAGCATGAGATGAGTGGATATAAGGAGATAGTGGCTGATTGCAAGGGAAACACTAGATTTTCTCACAGATTAATCGCAGTCCTACCAATACAGAAAGTAAAAAAAACCAAAACAAAAACCAAACCAAAACAAAAAAAAACAAAAATCCCACCAAAAAACCACAATTGACCTGTAATAGTAAAATTCTTGTAGTCTATTTGAAATGTTGGGGGTAAAAGAGAAATTTAATACTTGACATTAGGTGAAAATGAAGTATGCAATGTGATACTTTGCAGTTAGAAGGGAACTTGACTGGTCTTCTAGTAAGACCAGCCCAAAGCGAAACCAGCTGTGTTAAATAACTGCTGACAGACATTTGTCTCTTCTGTTCTTAAAAATCTCCACAAGTAAAGATTTTCCACCTTCCATTGTAAACTTAGATTTGTTTTACACAAAGAGAAATTCAATAGTCTGGTCTCATTTCACGAGAAGACAAACTTTTATCTGAAAGATTTCCTAACAGTGGTTGGTGCTTTTTCACTCCACTTTGCTGAAGGAACTGTCTGCTTTCAAGGAATCATAGAATCATAGAATAACCAGGTTGGAAGAGACCCACCAGATCATCAGGTCCAACCATTCCTATCAAACACTAAACCATGCCCCTTAGCATCTCGTCCACCCGTGCCTTAAACACCTCCAGGGAAGGTGACTCAACCACCTCCCTGGGCAGCCTCTGCCAGTGCCCAATGACCCTTTCTGTGAAGAATTTTTTCCTAATGTCCAGCCTAAACCTCCCCTGGTGGAGCCTGAGGCCATTCCCTCTTGTCCTGTCCCCTGTCACTTGGGAGAAGAGGCCAGCACCCTCCTCTCTACAACCTCCTTTCAGGTAGTTGTAGAGAGCAATGAGGTCTCCCCTCAGCCTCCTCTTCTCCAGGCTAAACAACCCCAGGAACCCAGGAACGTTCCAACCTCACGAACTCAAATATTGTCCCTCCTAGCATGGGAAATCCTCTTGACCGAAGCAACCAACGCATAAGCCAGAGAAGAATTATGATCTAGGTACCTACTCCAAAATTTAGATCTCTACCAAATGGAAACCTAAAGCGGATAGACCAGGTATTTAGAACCAACTCCCCTTACCAGCCTGCTGTTTGGTAGCCCACCTAAATGATATTTCTAGAACAAATTTTGTGGAAGGCAGACGAACACTGAGGGAGATATTCTAACGTACCTGGATACTCATACAATACCTTAGAAACTCTTCTGCCTATGCAGAACATGGAGGTAGATGTGTCCCTCTGGATGTGGCGGTCCCCATGGCCATGGTTAATCCAACTGTTAGTTGTAGAAGCTGCCTGTTTGTTTTATAACTCCTACCAACGCAGGAGTTACCAATTTTTCCTGCTGTGACACTGATTTAGCAGCCACTGCCATATGCCGGTGGCCCTCCCAAGTCCCCCAACAGGCAAATGGTTCTCCAGACGTGCCGTGGTTTTGTGGAAGTGGCAACCTCAGCCCGTTGTCTGTGAGAAGAAACCTCAGCCCGTTGTCTGTGAGAAGAACCTGTTGCAATGGATTTAATCCTCATAGTCAGAGGGGAGACAACATGTGTGGGACTGCTGAGACCCTCACTCATGGATCATGCTTTGGCTTTCTGAAGGAACAGCTGTCAGCAGCCATTTCTTACGGGTTTTGCCTTTACGATGTTGAAAACCCCACCCAGGAGACTTGAAGCAGTCAGCTGATATTTCTGATTGACAAAGGCAGAGTGTCTGAGTGCTGGCATCCAGTATGCCAGACCTCCTTTATCTCCTTATTTATGAGATTCCCCACACTAGGGCCTCATATGTAAAACCTGGTCTGTATATTGCAAGTCCTTATCATCTGTTAATCCCTTTTCTTTTTTTTCTAGACATCAAGGCATAAGACATTTTCTCCTCTCTTATTCCTCCCCTAAGGTTCATACTGGGATGGAAAAAATGATACATTTTCTCCTGACATATAAGTGCTATAGCTGACTCACAAGTGTTCCTTCTCCTCCAGGACTGTGGCTGCTCTGTCCCATTTCTGCCTTCGTAATACAGCATGGTTCAGGAATGGTCTTCCATTATATATTTACGCAATATGATGTGCTAGCTGTAAAATACTCTCCCGTGTGTCTGTTCCCCCTACATTTATTTAATCTCTATCCTTTTTCGCTCCCACAATTTTTATACTATGGAACACATGAAAATCCCTCAGGCAGCTTTCAAAGTATCAGGTTTTATCAAGATCATTTACTCTGCTGATACAGGTTTTCCCTCATTTTATTTTTCCTTTTTATTCCTTCTCTAGACAAATTCTGTGCAAAGGAGGAGGACTGCATTTTCCTCCCCTGCCCCTGTTTTAAGACTTTACAGATCGCCCTGCACCGTAAAACAGCCTTATCAGGAAAGGGCCAGAGATCACCTTGCTCAGGGTTTCCTGTGCTTCCCTTCTAGTCCCCATTACCCTCTTTCTCTCAGACCTTCACAGTCTTTAGTTCTGTCTCCTTTACAACATTTTACTTCTGCTCTCTTGCTCATTCGACGCATCTCTGCTCTGATCTTCCTCAGACCCCACACTCCTCAACACTCCTGGCTTTCTCCATTAGCACTTTCTTTTCCCCACGGGCACCCAGAGAAGTTCTCCTGTTGCCAGCTCTTTCCATTCCTTCAGCTGTCCCTGCATTTGTGAGTTTACTGGAAGCCTGAAAAGACAGTGACTGTAGTTAGATCTCTGATGAAGAGCTGGCAAAAAGCACCAGTGTCCCAGGTCTGCTCAGTGAGGACCCTGCTGATTTCTGTTTATTGTTGATGGCCTTCAGCCAGACCAGAGCAGCCAGTGGGCTCACTGGCAAAGCTTGTTCTCATTGCTCTGGCTGGATGAACATTTTCCCTGAGGAAAAACCGGGGAGTGGAGGAGCAGTGTGCCTGCATGTCTATGTTCACACGTGTCCATCGTTACCTAGCAGTAGCCCTGGATTCTTGTGCAGGCTCCCCCATCCCTTTTATTGTTAACTTTCTATTTTCCTGCCACCCTGAAGGGGCCTCTGGCTCCTGTGTTTGCAGCTGGAGCTCGCTGGAGTCTCCCCCAACATTCTTCCATGTTTCCTTACCAGTTCATGGGGAAGAATAGCACTTATTGAATTGCCCAATCACTCCATAGCAAACACACAAACCACACAAAAAACACCGAGGGCTCCTCTGCAGAGCTGGCTCAGGCTCGAGCATCTGAGTCTGCAGGGAGACTCGGGGCATAGTTGCACTGGACTGAGCGGACACCACCAAACATCAGGTCAGCACGGCAGACTGTGCAGGCAGACCCCGTGTCCTGATGAGCTCACTGCAGACCTGGAAGCAAATTAACAGGTGACGATGGTCTCAAAAGAAGCGTTGCACCTCTCCTTCAGCTTAGAGCGAGGAGTTGGATTCTATCCAAAAGCAACGCTCTCAACATGCAAAAACAGTGCAAGCAATGATGCCAGCATCCTGGGCACAGCATCCTGGTCTATAAAACAGCTGCCTTGTCTGCCTGTTTTCACAACAGAAAATGTTGAGGAAACAGCCCCGAGCCTGTTAGGTTGGTGCAGCATTCACCTCTAAGGTGCAGAACCACTTATACTTCAGATGAGAGATTTTTTCTTAATTTAGCTGAAGTTCTGGAAAAAGACAACAGCGTTTTAGACACAACCCATCACAAGAGTGGAACCAAGAACTTTTCTTTCCAAAACTGGCTGGACTTCTGTAAATTTTAGCAAAAACCCCTTGTCACATTTTCATTTATAGAAGTAAAACAAGGTTGTTCGGTTGCCCACCTTACAAGTGATTAGGAGGTGCTTCAGAAGGCATTTGAGACTGAATATGATTTACTACTCTTCAGTCCTCTTGCCCATTTATGTATTGCTTGAAGGCTCAGACCATCAAAGATGTTTTGGTTATTCTTGTTATTAACAGGGATTAAGCTAGATAAGAGTAAGCCAGAGGATCAGGGGGCACTCCTGAGGCTATCAGCAGTAACTGTTTATCTTGACTGCAACTTTTCCCTGTGCATGCAGTTCAGTAAGGGTGTGAGTATGTCCAACGCACACTTCCATAGATATACAGATTCAGATACGCAGGCACATAGATATGAAAATAGAAGGTATTTTGGAATACTAAAGATACCTCTGCTGTTTGTTCAGAATAAAAAACAAATTAGTAGTTTGGCGTTGTTGTCATTACACAGGTAAAAAAATAATGAAATCAGTGTGACTAATCCTGTGATTAAGGACTGCAGACCTGGTTTGGACTTAATCTCTTCTTAGAAAATTACAGTTTAACACAACTAAAATGATCCTAGTCTCAGGTTATGAAGGCTGGTGTTTTGAGCATGTGAAAGAAGAAGTCATAATTAATTTTCAGTCTGAAGGGATATTCTCGTTTTTCAGTAATTCTATTATATAACATGTGAAGCAATTGTGTTCAACTCTGCATCTGTAAAGTAGGTTTTATTAGAAAACTAAGATCATTTGAATGCAAGGCTGTTTCAGGACAGCACGGTAATTTTTCACTATGAGTAGAATAACACAGTTGTTTGCAGAAAATGCAAACAGAGAGGGGATGCATTGTCCTTTTTCAGGAGACACATTTAAAGGGTAAGATTAGAAGTGCATTATCTTGATGTGGGATTACAGAAAGCCCACTTGCACAGCTGGTGCAACTGGCACTGAGAGGAAGACAATCTGCCTGCTCTTCAGTTTCTAAGCAGTGAAAACATCACAATGTTTTCAAGATATTGTAGGATAACACTGGGATCTTAGTGAGTGTTAAAATAATTGCTACATACGTATGTATCTGTCTCTATGTGCGCTTGTGTCTGTGCATGGCTAGCCATTGTCTTTTGCTATTTCCAGTTTCTTAAATATCACACAGAGCTCTTTAATTCAGTTCAACTTTTTTTAAATTTCCTTCAGCTCTTACTTTTGAATGTCCTTCTTTCAGTGTGCTTTCCAGGAAGGGAGGGAAGAGGGAGCAGAATAAACATCCATAGCTAGGTCTTGTTTTCAGAGCAGTTCAGCACATTCCTGCAGACTAGGCAGAAGAGGAAGAGTGTCTGCTGTGTTTTCTCAAAGTTACAGGCAGTCCAGACATTTCAGAAGTTATTCGTTTGGGGGAGGAGGCCACATTTTGCCCACCTACATATACTGTGTGGATGCAAAAGAAGATGAGGCCACAGACAGATGCAGCTAGCGTACCATCCAGGTGAGCCATTAGACTGCACAGGTTGCCCCCATCCTTTTATGAGAGCATCTTGTGACTGCTACAAGGCTGAGACCTTTGCAAGTAATTTCTACAGATAGATAGCCTGAAACTGGTAACCAAACAGTTTGTAGTCTTTGTCTCTACAGTTATTGTGTTTGCAGGTACCTAAACTACTCAAATAGAAGCTGTGTCTGTGATCAAGCCTTTGCAGGCCCAGAGCCTCAAAGGTCAGGAGATAGCTGTGTTAAATTTTTATCCTGGTTAGCCCACACCACCCATCCCTAAACAAACTTGTAGACAAAGTAAATATTCAGACACTAAGGAGCGTGCTTTTCATAGATTTCTATATCATAGAATCACCAGGTTGGAAAAGACCTCTTGGATCATCGAGTCCAACCATTCCTATCTACCACTAAACCATGCCCCTCAGCACCTAGTCCACCGGTCTTTTAAATACTTCCAGGGATGGGCACTCAACTACCTCTCTGGGCAGCCTCTGCCAGTGTCTGATGACCCTTTCTGTGAAAAATTGTTGTCTGATGTCTAGCCTGAACCTCTCCTGGTGGAGCTTGAGGCCATTCCTCCTTGTCCTGTCCCCTGTCACTTGGGAGAAGAGGCCAGCACCCTCCTTTCTACAACTTTCATAATGATGTGTGAGGCCTATCTCTTTTGAATGATGGATTCAGAGTACTTCTTGGAGATTTTCTAGAGTGTTTTGTAACAGTGCAAGTCCCTTGCAATGCTGCAATGTAGCAAGTCCAAGTTGGTTACTGAGCAGAAGGACTCTTGGCCTGGTGTAGAAGGTAACTAATAAACCAGCACTGACAAGGTAAGAGCTGGCGAGACAGTTCACGTGGACAGCTGTTCCTTCTTCTGCCATATAAAATGTTTTCCTTTTTGCAGCCCATATGTACATTATTTTTATTCCATGAACCAAATAATAATAACGTGAGAGTACCATTAGCATGTTAGAGCTGGTAGCCTGTCATTGCTCGACTTCCTTGCTATCAGTTTGGGTTTGTTCACAGATAGGCTCCCAGCATGCTTATAACCAATAAAAGGAGTCTGAAGAGTTCAGAAGGCATATTCATAATCACTTATTACTTGGCGCCAACTGGGAGCATAATAAAGCTGCAAAGGAGGAGGCCACTGATTTCTTATCACAGTCAGTGAGTTACTGATAAATCAAACCAAAATTCATACTCCAATAACAGCAAATGTCTCTGCTGAGCACCAAACTTATTTCATGCTCGCAATTTTGCTGAAACTAACTGGCTCAAATAATTATCTCATGAGTCAGGCCCCCGAGGAGCTGCGCTTGATATCCTAGTGGGAAAAATATAGCTTTAAATGTCAACATTTCATAATCTAAAATTTCAAATTTGAAGCTGCTGATCCATCCTGACAAGATACATATTTTCTTTACAAAAGGTATTTCTTTTGATCTTCCAGTTTTCTCTGATGCACCTCTGGTGGCAGTTAACAGCAGTTATCACTCACTTGCTGTATTAATTTTTTTCTGGAGTGCTCCAGCTGATTTACCTCTTATCATCTTCTTTTCACTTGGAAATGTAACTTGCTTCTATTTGTTTAATTGTTGGCCCATGATTAGCTTCCTCATTATCCATTGATCACTGTCATCAAGCAACGCAACACAGAAAAAAAGAAAAACAAAGAAAGGGAATAAATCTTTAGTGTCATTTGTTGTGTCTGAGTCAAGTAATAACTAATGACACAAGAGGGAAATATTTTGTGTAAAGAACCTGCAAATTACAGCATTGCACAGATTCTGTTACATATCTATCTGGGAGAAATCCCTTCCCTAGCTCCAGGGTTTTGTTATAAAGGAGAGGATTGAATGCGCTTTTCTGTATTCAATCTCTTTTCTTCCCCCAGTTGGATACTTCTGGTTGCTTCTTCTTCCCTGAGAAGAATTACTGGCTGGTCCAAACCACCCTGATTTGTTCCACTTAACTTGACATACAGAATCATTAGCATTTCTCCTGTGGCTGTTAAGCAAACTCTCAATTACTACAAACAGTTTTTGCTAGTCTGGGCAGAAGAAACACCTGAGTACTTTCCCCTCAGTTTTTCAGGGACTATCATAGAAGTCATGGCTCATTTCAGTGTATTGTATTTAAGTATTAAAGATGAGCATTAAAGATGAAGTTCGAGCTTTTCAGCACACCCAAGGCAGGGTGAGGACCTAATTGAACTGTCTGGGAGCAGGCCAGGTCAGGAAACAAAACTAATCTGCAAAATTAAGAGGAGGTTAGAAAGCAAAGCTGTGTACAACAGAGCACGTCACTATTTCAGCGTCCAATGGTACAGCTGAAGGCTACGGTCAAAGCCTCACATTCATGCCCCAGGAGAGCTGGGTTCACAATGTCTGGAAGTGCTTGTTTCCAGTGCCACTGGAGAGAATAGGGTCTGCCCAGCAGTACCATGTACTTACCTGTTCTCTCCATGGACAACATCCCAAAGCTCAGCTGCACGGAGCCCTTGAGCGCATGGTTGCACACAAATAATGTGAGAAACTGGTCAGGCTTGGCCTCGTGCAAGATGCAGCTTAGGCAGACACAGCTGTGACTCATCCCTCAGACTCCCCTTGCCACAGGTCACCAAACACTCTGTAGCCAGCCTATAACTGGGTCTCCTGGCAAATCTTCAACCACTTAGCAACATTATGGCCAATGAGAGCAATGTGAAAGCTATCTAATGAACCACTCAGCTCTGACACCTGTAAGCAGGTATCGGTAACAAACCCACTACCTAAAGTACTACAGTGATCAACTGGGAGCCATGTAGTGGCTAGAAAAGTCATTTTATCCTAAATGTAAAATACAAGCATCCCTACACTCTGGCAAGAGCTCTAATTTAACATGACATCAGATTGCAAGGTACCATTCAAAGGGTAATCGAGCACTTTTTCTGCTTTTCACAATGAAAAGGAAGACTCTTATTACCTGGTTACTTAAACAAATAAGATGGCAGAAGTATTATTTCAACAAGATAAATTGTATGGGTATATATACTCTTCCAGTTTATCAGTCAGGATATAAGAGAGAAAATCGAAGATGCTCATAAATGATTCTTCCTCCAGTGACATCTGAATCCTTCTGGTGACAACAGCTGCTCACAGAAAAGGCAAGTTTTAGTCTCCTAGCTCACAACATGGCTTCACAGTGGGCAGTTTGAGGAGGCATTAGCCTCTCATAGGCATTTTACTCTCTCCAATTACTTTTCAAGTGTTTTATCTGTTCTGCTAATGAGATGTTTGCCAGACATGCCACTCTTGAAACACTTTTTCATTCTCCATAGGTAAATTAAAAACTTGAACCTGGTGTGACACTTCTAAGCTCTAGTCATTCACTTCTCGCCAATGAGAAGTCTTGTGGAAATGCAGATATCTGATGGTTTGGAAGAAACGGTGCCTATAGCTGAAATCACATTTTGGCAATAATGACTTGAGCAGACAAAAATTACCTTCCAGTAATTGTGAATGGCAAGGATTTGGCCCTGAGCATAGCACTGTAACAAGGCATCTAGAAATGCAGCAGGATACAGTTTAATTCCAAACTGTTCATCACCATCTGTTAAGAGCTATATCTTGGAGAATACAAAAGGCATCATGGTATAAATCCTTTTTATTTAGAAACACAGAATTCAGGATCCAAAAGGGATTTCTATTTTTCCCCACAGGATTTTGTGCTTGTTTGTGTCTGGAAGCAGAAGCTTTACCTCTCTGTCTCTGCAGGTGCTGCTGTGGGAGGCAAAGCAAAGAGGTCAGCAGTGCTAAATTACAAGCTCCACAACATGTTCACCTGTGTCAGCTGTGCCTGCAGCAAGCCACACGCTGCTATCCACTCCCTGCCATCATCACTCTGATATCTCTGCCATCACGGTAAATGAGAATAGAGAAAGGTGTTCTTGTTTCAGCTTTAACTTCAAGTGGACCAAAGAAACCACTTAATTCTTGTAGCCTTGGGCATTAGAGTTCAGCTACAGCACGTTTCCTTGTGTAAGAAAATCTCTCCAGCTGCTTTTCTATACTTAGTGAAACTGTTTAGAAGATTACATGTCAAACTCTAACCCAGTAGGAATTTGCTAGTCACCAAATTGCAAATGATCCAGTGTTTCTGCGTGCTAAGTCTTTTGAAACACAAATCAAAACCTGAGTTGATATTAACTATTCTGCAGTGCTCGGTAGACGCCGCTACATCTGTTCAGAGGCTCAAATTCAGTTGGCCAGGTGGTAAATTTTTTTACTTTCAGCATTCTGCCTCTATATCTAAACAAAAAAGAAGCCAGCACAGTTCTCTCCTACATGTATATAGTTGACAATCTTAACATCAATTTGTGATGCCCATTCTGATCCCAGCTTCTTAGCAGGGACACAAGATGCTGTCGGCTCAGTGCCTTAAGCTTGCAATCTGCCCTGCCCATATAAATAATAACAATTAAAAAAATCATAATAGATGATGAAGAGTCAGGCTATATGCCAAATCTCAATTTTTGGTGAATGCTCTGGGTTGTTGAGGCCTGTTTTTTGGACCCACCTTGCTTTGACACAAACAAGAATCACCCAGTAGCAGGAGGCAGTTTTGTAATCTGCCTCTCACTGATGCTGTAGTGGTGGGAGCTGGCTGCCACCAGAGCAGATGCTGTTCCCAAACCTGGATATTAGTGTGAAAAGCTGTAAAACACAGCTCCGCTGACTATGGGGTCAGCCCAGTGTAAAAACAGTGAAAAGGTAAGAATGGAGACCTTTTGCTCATGTGAAGAACCCCAGGCCATAATATATCTGGGTTATTACTCCAAATACAATTTTTACAATACAGAGCAGTTTTTCTTGGGAGAGCTGGTTATCACACCGAGCCAGTGCTTTTCCTTGTATTTATTGAGCTGCAAAGTCACAGTGAAAGCTACAACTTTATTGTGAGTACTTTCTAACATTATTGGCCCATATAAACAACTGCTGCAGCTGCCACAGAGATTTTTATGATTTTCTATGATAGTTGTGCCCAGATCTGAGCTGCACTGTCACATGTTGGGGCACTGGAGGTCCACGTTGGCTTCATCCACTTGGAAGAAGAAACTTCTCTCAGGGCTGGTCTTCGCAATCTGCTCTGCTCTGTTTCTTTGGAGGGACTAGGTTGCTCCTCCTTGTGCTATATGGCTGCCTTCTTCCAGCAGGGCAGAGATGGAAAAGACCAGTCAGTTCCTCATCCTTTGTTGTGCTCTTTCGCATGGGGAGCAAAAGGCAACCCATAAAAATGTGAAGTAGGGTCTTCCTCTCCATCCACAGTCCTCCCCTGCAATTAATAGGTGGCGTCAGCATTTGTTTTGCAGGCACCCAGGCCTTAGAGCTTCATCTTGAGCTCATGGGTTGTCCATTTGCTTGTGAGGTTCATGTCTGTTTATCACTGAAAAAAAAAAGAGGCTCCTCTGCCTGTTAACTGGTTGCTCTTCTCTCCTCAGAAAATGAAATCTAATTTAAAGTAATGTACACTCCCACATCACACCAAAAGCTTTCCTCATTCAAAGGGAAATGCAAATAAACAGCTCCAGTGTTATTACACTGAGGAAAAAAATTCCAAAATAAAAAAAATTGAAATTAATTTTTAAATTGTAGTTAGATCATCCTCATTTTAAAATATTGGAGCAATATTTTGGTGTAATAGCCCTTCCCTTTGGAGATTTCTAGGACTTGGGGAAATTTAGGAACATAGAAGGGTTATTTTCTTTCCCTTCAATGTAGTGGATTTCCCCTGAGCATAGTCTTTGGTTTGATTACAGTATGAGAAGACTGCTACGGACTGATAAAATACCAATGGCCAAGGCAGCAATAAAAATGCTTCTTTTTTATTTGACTAACAATTTAAATAACTTAATACAGTAGCTTAATACTTTCCAAGTGAGAATGATGGATAATGACGAGAACTGCTTTTCTGTAGCATATAGTTTAATGATGGCCCCAATTCAGCACCATGACTAATCTGAATTACTCCTGCTCATAATATCGCATTAAACCCCCACTGAGGGATCCTGCTTTCACAGCCAGCTGTCCAGTAAGTGGCCACAAAGATTAATCTGGCTTCGCAATGCTGACGTTTGGCTAGGTTATTCATTGCTCTGATTTTCTCTTTTTGTCTCAGCAGCCAAGTAAAAAACTGTGGCAAAATGGATCACTTCAGCTAATAGTCTCAATCCCACAAACAATTGCCACATGTACTTAACACTGTTGGAAGTTCGACCAGTTCCAAATCATTAGTCACAGAATTCACTTCCTAATAATAGGATTGAAAAAAAAATTAAAAAAGAGAAAGAAACAATGACAAATACTTGCTCTTTCAATTTGCTGGTTTGCTAATGAACTACTACTACATTTCCAAGTTTGTCCCTGCAATTACAAGGAATTGCTCAGCTTTTAATAAAATTTTCAATTCTTATTTAACCTGAGATTTTCAGAAACAGGGTCAAAGAGTTCAATACCTTGCAAGCTGGAATGAAATTCAGACTTAGTAATAAGAACAGTTCTGTTCTCATCCATGACTTTCAGGTTATTTAGTAGCACAGATTTTTTTTCTATAAAATCAATTCTATGCATTGCTGTTTGTCTAGACTCAGATGAACAGCAGGCATAAATTCATGCTTTAGTCGTTCATTTTAGGCTGTGGCAGCTCAGTTGGGATGATGTGTGTTTACAGTTAGACATCCTGATGAATCAAGGACACAGAAGTGTCCCTTGCCATAAAAATACTGAAGTGACATGATCTTTGGCAAGAAACCACTCTTGTGTTGATGAAAGTAGTGCGGTTGTGGTCTTATTGCATTGTTGCATTTTAATCAGATTCTTCTGTACAATGTACATAGTTATCCAGGCTCTGCCTTGGTACTGAGTGAGGAAACATCCCTAGTAAGGTTTGAGGACAGCCATACTTTGTTAGTCTAAGATATACAAAACTGGCAATCTGCTATGGAAAGAAGGTGACAGAGACATGGGTTTGCAGATATAACCCGACACCCCAGCAGACACAGTGCCTGTCGAGAGCCTGGACTGGAGCTGTTAGAAAACCTTTTCCATTAAACGGGCCCCTGAGAAATCTGAGAGTGAGCACTTTGCTGCAGGACACAAGAAGAACGTGTGAGGATGGCTGTCTCTGGTCCCTCCAGCTGAGGGCCAGAGGCTGGGGCAGGAACTCAGCATCTGGAGAGGATGGGATGGCCAGGAAACAGGACTCGGCAGCGACTGCAGCCTCCTCCTGAGGAGGTAAAAAGACCTGAAGAAAGAGAGAGTCTGTGTGGCTCAGAGAAATGAGAAAGTTACTGGGCAAACTAGTAAAGAGGTGGATAATGGGCATATTGAAAACAGGGCACTAAAGCCCCCTTGGGAATGAAAAGGGACTAGAAAGAAAACACAGGCATGATTACCTTGGAGGTCTGTTTGCTAATACAAGAAACATGAAAAGTAAATTGGAAGAATTTAATTCACAATCAGAATTATTACTCAATTGATCAGATAGGTTAATGGACACAATAAATTTATGATTTATTTTGGGCAGGGGAAGAGGCAGAGGCATGTGTGCATGGTGGATGCGTATGCCTGGTGTGAACACCAGCAGTTGGAGGCAACAGAGCTGCTGAGAGTGTTTGAGCATAAAAAAAGAGGGGAAGCAGCCCCATTATAAAAGAAATTATTATCTGATTATTGGAGAGGGAAAGGCTCCTTTGGATCTCAGCTGCCAAGCAAAGAGGAGTAGGTCCAGAGGGTGATGGGAGAAGGCAAATGCTCTGAAGGGGTTCCTAAAGAATGGTATTCCTGACATATAGCAGGGGAAGAAAGGAAAGCAGTAAAATAAAAACAAAGGGTTTGAAGAAAGGGACTATCACTCAACTTGGAGAACTGAGAGAGAGGCAAGGAAGAAGGAAAAAGGGAGTTTAAAGGAAGTTCTTAAAATGGCAGCCTCAAATTCAAGCACAAGTTTTTTCATATGGAGGTGATACAGGGAATGTAGTAAGAAACTACTTTTGCTAAATCAGGAGTTTTCCAGTGACCTGAAAATTATTCAGCGTGGAAAGTAGGTCGAGTGACTAAGAAGATATGTGTAAGACTAGCACAAAACTACAAGGGCAAAATCAGAAAGGCCAAAGCATAGAATAAAATAGAATTAACACAGGAGGTAACAAGAAAAAAAAAAAGGAACAGAAAAAATATCTTGAAAGAATATTTGCTAGAACATGAAGGCAAGGAAAAAAGTAGTTCACTGCTCATGGCAAGAAAAGGTTAGTATAATATACAGATAGGAAGTGAGGGAAGAAACAGTACATTTGTTTTATGTGGGTTGTAGCGCTGCATTTGATGCTACCTCCCAGAGGAGTCTCATCAGCAACCAAAGGAAAGAATTTTATTGAAACCACTGTGAAATTGTTGTACAACTGGCTGGAAAATCATGCTTCTAGAGACAAGGACAAGTAAATCTGTGCTAGGATTTCTCCTGAGTCTGATATTACCCAATATTTAATGGTTTGAGCATTAGACAACGAAGCCCTGTTGTACAGGACAAGCTGGAGGACACAACTGGAATTCAAATTTATAGGTAATATAAACTTTGCAGTATGAACATAAGATGGGAAATGGTGGTCCAAGCAATTGCTTTTTAGTAAAGGCTCTGGCACACACAAGAGCATGTAGAATCATAGAATCATAGAACGGTTTGCGTTGGAAGGGATTTTAAAGATCATCTAGCTCCAACATCGCTGCGATGGGCAGGGACACCTCCCACCAGCCCAGGCTGCCCAAGGCCCCATCCAACCTGGCCTTGAACACCTCCAGGGATGGGGCAGCCACAGCTTCCCTGGGCAACCTGGGCCAGCGCCTCACCACTCTCATAGTGAAGAATTTCTTCCTTATGTCTAGTCTAAATTTTCCCCTCTCCAATTTAAAGCCATTCCCCCTTGTCCTGTCACTACAAGCCTTTGTAAAAAGTCCCTCTCCAGCTTTCTTGTACATGACCTTCAGGTACTGGAAGGTCATTGTAAGGTCTCCACAGAGCCCTCTCTTCTCCAGGCTGAACAGCCCCAACTCTCACACCTGACACATGCATGTCTATGACCTGAGTCAGAGATGTTGCACTGCCGTGAAAATGCAGCTTCTCATCGGGGTGCACAAAGGAGCTGTATGGATGATGTATTCCCCCTTGTTTGTTACTGGTAGCATCTCAGCTCTACCTTATGATGAGGTCAGTTTGAGACAAACCAAGGCAGAAGCAGCAAGATTAAATGCCAAGGGTCCACAGTCTCAGAGGTAAGACTGAGAGCATTGGGGCTTCTTAGATAAGAGAAAGATGTGGAAAAATATGATAACGGCTTCAACATTTGTAAAATTGTTCGGAAGAATCATGTGATGAGAAAACTTTTATTTAAAAGTGTCGCATGGAAGATTTAGGTTGAAAAGACAGGTTTTGAATAACTTAGCAGCAGAGCTGTCTGCCAGGGGAGCTGCAAGGCATGGGTACCGGCATGGAGGGATCTCAGGTTAGACCAGCCTCTGCTAGGATGACCTGTCAGAGCTCAGCCTGCCTTGTGGCAGGGGGTGCACTACATGACCTCTCAAGTACACTGCCAGGCCTGTTTTCCATATTTCTGCAGCAACTTAAATGTTCTCTGTGATGAGAATGGTTATCACAGACAGATTTCAAAGAAATGACATTTTTCCTGTTAGAATCATAACTGCATCTGCGAGAGGAGTGACCAGAATACCTAATGACTCATCCAGTTAAAAATATCTTAAGGAGTAGAAAAATGAGAGCACTTAACATCTTCTAATGCAGCCTTAAGGGGGCATAGGAGCAGATTTATTTTCCAGAGGTGACAGATGTGAAAAATGGCCTATTACAGACACAAATAAGTCCGTTACACCGATACATCAAAGATGAGAAAACATTTATCAGAAAATAATTTTAAAAATAAAGCATTGGCTCATTAGGGTTCATTCCAGTTAAATATAGGCAATAATTAGAAAAGACAATAATCAAAGCATCTGTTCAACAAGGCTTTTAAATCCATAGGGATCTAAAAGCAGGGATCCTGATTCTACTGCATCAAACCCACATCAAAATAGTGCTGTCTTTGAGCACTGAGCCAAGCCTATCTGCTGTTTAGGACCATACGAGATGGAGGTAGGCACATACTAGAAATGAGCTAGCTGGTTTTAAGCATTGATTTTGACTGAATTTATATTTGAATCTCACAGTGAAAATTGACTGGAGCAAGAAATTTGTTCTGACATTCTGTTTATTGTCTATGTGAAAAAAAATCCTCTGCCTTTTTCCAGTTCTGTAGTACAGATGCACATATTGGCACTTAAAGGCTTACACAAAATATTTTGATAAGTCTCTGTAATAAAGGTCCACCCGAGAGTAGGGAAGGCAAGAGACTGAATGATCAAAAACAGCAGACTAAAGCTGAAAACATGTCTTGGACTTGAATCACGTGTGAGAGGCTCCTGTCTGAAAGAAGGGATTTTATTTTTGTGAAAACAAGCTGAGAAAGACAGATAGAAATCACATCCCAGCCTTACTATGGCATTTTTCTACAGGCAGATATTATCATCATAATTATCTACACCAAAGCAAAATGCAGTAGCTTATGTAGCTGCAACAACTCAAACAGAATTCCTCATTAGGATGTTATTTGGAGAGTTGGTTTAGGGGATGAAGGTGATCATTTCATCATTTATTCCTGTTTTCTTTTCCTCTTGTCAGCTGTGCAGATGGAAAACCTCAAAGATAATCACTTGAACTATATCTGGTACAAGTCCAGATCTGATAAAAGGATGGTGGATTTGTAAGTTTAGGCACAGCAACTCTTCCCATTGATTTCAGAAAACTGTCTGGTATATATGTGTGATACAACTCCTGGTACAATTACAGCCTTAAAATGGTTCTTATCCTTACTGGAAAGGAGAATAAGGCCTTTTCTTCCCAAAAGAATTATCACTGGTCATAAAAAACAAGTTAGCCTTTTATTGCCTTGTTTATCCACTGGCAAAAGAGATCAAAGGCTAGCAAAGGGACAAGAAGCACTAGCTATAGCTCTGCACATTATTTATAATGCGTGCATGTAACTTAACAAGAGTTCCACACTAAGAGGAGACTCACTGATTTTTTTTCTGAAGATCTGGTTGGGTAATTATTCCTAGCAAATAACCCTTAAACTCCAAAAGAGGGCAGATTTCCTTATAAAACACAGACTCACACCTTAATGCCTAAATGCAGCATCACAGAAAACCCTTAATTTCTCAGATATAGAGGAGATGCCTGGGGACTGAGACCCTCCATCTCAGGGGGCTGTCAGCAGAGGCATGACTGTCCCGATCACCTTGGTGTGGGAGTCCTGCTCCAAGTAATCGTGGCTGAATGACACCCAGAGCCTTTCCAGTTTACATTTCTGTTATTTCATCATGAACAGCAGAGCAAGAAAGGTAGTTTGAATCAGAGCCACAAAGGACATTACCTTTGCACTTGCAAAGAGTTGTGTGTACGTGTTCCCAGGATGGCTTTGCATGTACCTGCACTTTGAGTAAATGCAGTGGGAGTATTACGCTCTGCACTTAAATATGAGAAAACATTCACTAATTTCCTTGCAAACTCTAAGGGTTTTGACCAACAGGACACATATCAACAGCTGTTTGCTTCTGGATCACTTATGGTTCTGCCAGCATTGTTGCTCGTTTGGGTCCATCCTCTTGCCAGGTAGCTAGTAGGGGTGGATAAGGCAATGGACAATGTTATCTTGGCATTTTTCACCATTTGTCAGCAAAAGAATATTAAACCAAGAAAGTCTGGCTATCCATTGAGGCTGACAACTTCCCAATGAAAAACATGCATTAATTATTAATATAAATGGCATAAGATAGCAAAAATTCATGCATATAAAATTGACTCATGTTTACATTTGAAATGTTTTTGTTTTCTCCAGCTTGAAAGTTTGTCATTAATGGCCTATTAGTGTTTAGTTAATGCGACATTAGCTGATTTTTAATGTTCTTAACTACAAAAAAGAAATCACAATCCAGACAGTACCTTAAGAAGAAAACACAGAAGGAATCATGCATAGGAAAGTTACACTTACATTTATTCTTTTCACTGTTTCATCAGACAAAATTCCTTAGAAATACAGTCTATAAAATAATGCTTGGCACATGCTTGACATGAGAAGATCATGTCAAGGGATAATCTTGTAGTGTCATAGCAGAGGAATTAAATGACCATTCACGTTAACAATAATAAGTATTCAACATCTAATCACCTATGTACCATCTGAAAATTTTATTCTGAATGAGCATTTACCCCTTTTGTGTAATGAGTAAGCCCACTCAGGAGAGAAAAATAATTGTAATAAAATGCTAATGCAGTACCTGAGGCTTTATTTGCAGTTTTACATCATTTTTTTAAATAATTATTTGAGAGCTATGCATCAGTGATATAAATATTGTAAATGTACATTTAAGCTGTGGGTAGTTGATAGCCTCTAGATTGCATTGAACTATATAGGTCTCCATAAAGATGGTTACATTAAGGTTATGTGACAGCCAGACTGGTATAACTCATGCTAATACGAACTTGAGTAATGGGAAACTCTAAATGGCAAATAAAGTCGGAGACTATAAGTATGAGGAGACTTCCCTCCACAAAGCCTGACTAGAAGTAGCCTCATCATGAATTAACAATCCAGGCAAACTGGTAGTGGTGCATGGTCTGAGGCAGTGGCAGAGTTGACGTAAGACCCTGGCTGAGACAACCCACCTCCAGGTGTGAGCTCTGAGAGTAGGGAGAGGGGCTACCCTGCAGGAACGCCACGGCATCTTCCACAATGATGGCCAGATGGGCAGCTTCCAGCCAGCAACTGAACAAACTAAAAAAGCGGAATCCACTGGAAGCCAGTTGTGTTTCATTCATACTAAAGAACTGTGTAGGTGACAGTATACATATATGTACTTTTTACTCCGTATTTGCATGCTTTACTCTTTATTTACAAGTCATATGATCAAGATTTTCATTAACAGACTTTTAAGTACATTATTTCTTAATACTTGTTTCCCTGATGAACGAAAGATCATAGAATCATACAAGCATAGAATCACTGGGTAGGAAAAGACCTTCTAGATCATCAAGCCCAACCATTCCTATCAAATACTAAACCGTGTCCCTGAGCATCTCATCTACCTGTCTTTTAAACACCTCCAGGGATGGGGACTCAACCACCTCCCTGGGCAGCCTCTGCCAGTGCCTGATGACTCTTTCTGTAAAAAATCTTTTCCTGATGTCCAGTTTGAACCTCCCCTGGCGCAGCTTGTGTCCATTCCCCCTTGTCCTATCACCTGTCACTTGCCTTGATTTCTCCTCATTTACATTTAATATTTCATTTTTCCCTTTATATCTATGTTACGTCTTAAATGATTTCTACTAAAGCACAGTCTGTTCATGGAGGGCAGGATTTCTGTCACTTAATTTTAGCCTCTTAAAGTTTAGCATCTTGTCTGTGCTTTTTGTTTGGGTTTCATCTATTTTCAGTGGAGAGAAAGAGGCCCCTCCAAGAGGCAACTCATTTTATTTCTCTCAGGCGCTTTCTTTAGACCATGATGAATCACGCAGTCATGGGAGGGCCTACATCTCTCTGCTCTGATTTTAGAGAATGCCTGCCTAACCCCTTTTTGCCCAGCACCTACCTTGTAGATAACTGAAATCAGGGGAGCGGGATTTTATCTCTTCCTGCTATAACGATGTTCCTCTCCAGAAATGTTTGCCTTACAGAGTCTACCCACACAGTTGCTGAAATAAACCGTGATCTGTATTTGCTCAGAAGAGGACAGACAGCTAATTTTGACTCCTTGATTTTCCCTGGCTGCATTGGTTTAACAAAATCTGTGCTATGGCCAAAACCCTACAGTGGTAGAGCTCACATCCCTTTTAAAGGACGTCTCCACTGCCCTGCCTACTAAAGTCTCCAAGCACAGGGCCACGTAAAGATGCAACATGACCCGCAGAGCTGTCAAGGCAGTAAGTTATTTCTGTAGGAACCACTTCTCTTCAGAGGCTCTGTGAGGAACTGGGTGAGACCTCCCTTGATCCAAAGTCTTTCCAAATGATTCAGTTTCAGCATCATGCTACATGCACAGAAACACACTTCGTAGCTTTTTCTGGTAGTTAAAATTATAACCTAAACTATATAATGAGTGGGCTCCCTGGGCTGATAAACAAGCATAATGAGTTGCAGTTATGTGATGATCCTTCTTACAGTGACTTCTGCCTGGCAACAGCGAAGTATTTCACAGACTTCAAAGCAAAATTCCTTCTGTGTAAGGGTGCAATACAAGGTTTATGTACTACTTGATTTTCACTCATGCTTTCTAAATAACACCTAAGGAGCACTTTAGATGTGCAAAGGTCCTGGCTTGGCCTTTTGATTTTCACTCACCAATTTAATACCGACCTACTAAATGGGAGTTTTGAAGGTCATTGCAAAGTACTAGGAAGGTCTGCAAATAGAAGCCAGTTCTTCTCAGTTCCTAAACCCCAAGACCTTAGGTGCCCTTGTACATAAAGATACTCACTTCCTATACTTTAAACAGTTAAATGCCTTCTGCAAAACTTTCTCAGATTTCTTTTTAAACGCACTTTTACAGATTTCAGAAGGTTCTTAATAGCTTGTTAGCATTTTTGCAAATTGATCTCTGATGACTTTCTCCCTGTTTATATATTCCACAGCTGCTGTCTTGACAAGGCAAACAGCAGGAATCTGCTCATCTTTGGGCTCCCTTAACTCTGACAAGGCGCATTTCATTCATTACAGAGATGTAATTAACAACCTTCCAGTCTCTCCATGCAAGCACACCTTCTAACTAATCATTACCAGAAACAACAGCGTATTCTCCCTAACAATTTCATTTGCATTTAGTTATGCTGTATTAGGAAATATTGAAGGTGACACTATAAAAGGTAAAATAATTCTGTACTGATTTGGGAAGACAGTAGCCATTCATTTGATTTTACTGAGGTAGATTGTGCTATGTGGGTGTTTCCAAATGCATACACAGTGCCCCTCCTGAGAAGTGGGAAGTTGACTGGTTTTCACTTTCAGCATAACCAAAATGTTCTAAACTTTCTCATTTGTAAGGACTTGCTTTGTGTACATTCCTCTAATTCCAGGTGGGTTCTTTTCCCCCTAGTCGTTCTCTTATTTTCCTAAGCAAGCGTTACTGTGCACCTCTATAGGAAATAGCATTCATGCTAACTTTTAACTGATGGTGATAGGTAGGTAGGTACTTTCAGTAGGATAGCTTCCTTCAATAAAGGTGTAACCTACAAAGTAAGATTTCCTTTAAAGCAGTTTCTCTCTTACCTTCCTTTAACGATCAGTGATTTTCTTTTGGAGCGTTATACAAAGCCCGCTAAAGTTAGTGAGTCTTCCCATCAACATTAGTGGTCTTTGGCTAATTACTCATTTACTACCTTGAAACTCCTGAAATATATGAATTTGTATCTGTGAATCATTCCTATTTCTTGCTTAATACAGTATCAAAGACCTACAGAGCCAGGTTTTCCAGAAGCAGCATCCTGGAGTCTGTATACCCTATGTCACAGGAGCAGTCCCTCACCATTTGTCCCTCCCCAGGCTCCAGCAGAACTTACATTACTGATAGGGGTTTGCTCCAACAAAGCCATGGATTCAGTCATTGACCTTTGATGTCATTTATGCACCACAGAGATATTGTGAGTTTGTGGATCTGCTGGTTTTGGGTATTTCTCAAACACTACTTGTTATATATTCTTCTTTAACGGGCTGCCCAGGGAGGTGGTTGATTCACCTTCCCTAGACGTATTTAAGGCACGGGTGGACGAGGTGCTAAGGGGCATGGTTTAGTGTTTGATAGGAATGGTTGGACTCGATGATCTGGTGGGTCTCTTCCAACCTGGTTATTCTATGATTCTATGATTCTATGATTCCTTGTTCCCCAAGATAAATAAAATAGCAAACTACTTAGAAAAGTAGCTCCACTGAGTATTGCTGTTGCAAGAATAGTTTCAAAAGTGTATCAGAAGGGTTGAGATTCAAAAAAGTCTGCATTTTTAATTATGTGAATGTGAATGAGTACTCAAACACAGCAGACTCGTGTTAGGAATATTAACGCAAGGAAACTCAATATAACAAATGAAACAGACAATATTTTTCACCTGAAACAAAGAAGAATACTTCCACAGTTTGTAATCATCCTCTCTTTAATAAAGTCCACAATCAAGTGCAAGACTGAATATTACTCTGTACACGAGCTTTTAAATGTCTTCATATCATTTGCAGGGTGACCAGGAATGCATCAGGTTGTTAGTTAGAAATGTGTTAACCTTTTGCTTTTTTATGAGCTGTGGTGGCTCAACAAAGGAATCAGGAACAAATTCTATAGATTTTTTCACACAATGTAAGTAAAAGCTTTCTTCCAGCTAGTTGTGGCCTGACATTCAAGAAAGTACTTATCTCTGGGAGCATACCAGGAAGGAAACTATAAAAATACATTTGAGGATCTTGTCAAGTTAAAAGTGGGTGACAAAGAATAAACCTCGACTGATACTTAAAAGTGCTCCAGCAGCTCACTGTTGGCAAGGTGTGTGTTCCTTATACCAAAATATGAGAGAGATTGTTCCTGACTTTTTTCTGTCAATCTATCTCTCCCTTTAGCTTTCCCATCACTGAACTTTTCTGTAAGGTTCAGAGAGAGAACTTTGCCATATAAGAAGAGAAAAGAAAAGCCAGAATCCAGTTCTTTCTGAGGAAATATCTGTTGACCTCCAGTTGGCCCAGATGTCTGTGCGCAGAAGAAGCAGGGTTTTACAGCACAGGAAGTCAAATCAATAGAGAGCCTGTTTCAGAACTAGCAAACACAGACTGAACTCATAGAATCACAGAATCACAGAATCACAGAATAACCAGGTTGGAAGAGACCCACCGGATCACCGAGTCCAACCGTTCCTACCAAACACTAAACCATATCCCTCAGCACCTCGTCCACCCGTGCCTTAAACACCTCCAGGGAAGGTGACTCAACCACCTCCCTGGGCAGCCTGTTCCAGTGCCCAATGACCCTTTCTGTAAAGAATTTTTTCCTAACGTCTAGCCTAAACCTCCCCTGTCGGAGCTTGAGGCCATTCCCTCTTGTCCTGTCCCCTGTCACTTGGGAGAAGAGGCCAGCACCCTCCTCTCTACAACGTCCTTTCAGGTAGTTGTAGAGAGCAATGAGGTCACCCCTCAGCCTCCTCTTCTCCAGGCTAAACAACCCCAGCTCTCTCAGCCGCTCCTCATAAGGCCTGTTCTCCAGCCCTTTCACCAGCTTTGTTGCTCTTCTCTGTACTCTCTCCAGAGCCTCAACATCCTTCTTGTGGTGAGGGGCCCAGAACTGAACACAGTATTCGAGGAGCGGTCTCACCAGTGCCGAGTACAGAGGGAGGATAACCTCCCTGGACCTGCTGGTCACGCCGTTTCTGATCCAAGCCAAGATGCCATTGGCCTTCTTGGCCACCTGGGCACACTGCTGGCTCATATTCAGTCGGCTGTCAACCAACACCCCCAGGTCCCTCTCCTCCAGGCAGCTTTCTAGACAGACTTCTCCCAGTCTGTAGCACTGCACAGGGTTGTTGTGCCCCAAGTGCAGGACCCGGCATTTGGCCTTGTTAAACCTCATGCCATTGGACTCTGCCCAGCGGTCCAGCCTGTTCAGATCCCTTTGCAGAACCTCCCGACCCTCCAGCAGATCGACACTTCCACCCAGCTTAGTGTCATCCGCAAACTTGCTAAGGGTGCACTCGATGCCTTCATCCAGGTCATTCATGAAGACATTGAACAGGGCTGGACCCAGCACTGAGCCCTGGGGAACCCCACTTGTCACTGGCCTCCAGCTGGATTTCACACCATTTACCACCACTCTCTGGGCCCGGCCATCCAACCAGTTTTCCACCCAGGAGAGTGTGCGCCTGTCCAGCCCAGAGGCTGACAGTTTCTCAAGCAGAACGCTGTGAGAAACTGTGTCAAAGGCTTTACTGAAGTCCAGGAAGACCACATCCACAGCCTTTCCCTCATCCAGTAGCCGGGTCACTTTGTCATAGAAGGCGATCAGGTTAGTCTGGCAAGACCTGCCTTTTGTGAACCCATGTTGACTGGGCCTGATCACCCTGTTCTCTTGCATGTGCTTGATGATAGCACTCAAGATCACCTGTTCCATGACTTTCCCTGGCACTGAGGTCAGACTGACAGGCCTGTAGTTTCCTAGGTCCTCCCTGCGGCCCTTTTTGTAGATGGGCACAACATCAGCCAGCCTCCAGTCCAGTGGGACTTCCCCAGTCTTCCAGGACTGTTGGAAGATGATGGAAAGGGGTTTGGCCAGCACATCCGCCAGCTCCTTCAGTACCCTTGGGTGAATCCCGTCCGGCCCCATAGACTTGTGGGTGTCTAGTTGGGCTAGCAAGGCTCTGACCACCTCCTCTTGCATCATGGGAGCCTCATTTTGCTCCTCTAGCTCCTGGGTTTGTACACAGGCGGAACGACCCTCCTTACGACTAAAGACTGAGGCAAAGAAGGCATTAAGTACCTCAGCCTTTTCCTCATCCCCTGTTACTGTTGTCCCTTCTGTGTCCAATAGGGACTGTATGGTCTCCCTAGTCCGCCTTTTATTATTTATATATTTGTAGAAAGATTTTTTGTTATCTTTCACTGACTTGGCCAATCCAATTTCTAGCTGAGCCTTAGCCCTTCTGATTTTTTCCCTACACAATCTCACTTCCCTCCTGTAGTCCACCCAAGAGGCCTGTCCCTTCTTCCAGAGGCCATAAACATTTCTTTTCTTCTTGATATCCCTCAAGATCTCTCTATTCAACCAAGCTGGCTTTCTCCCCTGCCGGCTTTTTTTCCGGACCACGGGGATGGCTTTCTCCTGAGCTGCTAGGACCACCCCTTTGAAGAGCTCATACAAACTTCAGTTCTAGAGGTATTTGTAGAGAGGAAATAGAAATTATTAGACGGTTTTAATGACAACGGAAACTACTGTTTTCTTTACATTCTTTGTATGATATGATCACATGAACATGCTTATATTTGTAGACTTCATATTCTTGCTCACTTACTTACCTTATTCTGTGTGTGGACAGAGAAAGACACTTAATAAATGAGTTGTAATAGCAATGTGTGAAAGAATAAACTCCGTGGTCTAGTAACCACCCCGTGGCATGTAGCTAGAAAGCTGTGAGACAGACTTAGTAAATACAGCAGGCCTGAGGGAGCTGGGAGATGTGCTCTGCACCTCTCAGACTGACTTGTTGCTCTCTGGCCAGGCATAGTCCAGCTCTGACATTTGAGGGAGAAGTTCTGGACTGCTTTTGGAAAAGTGGTTGATGGTGAGATGAGAAAAACTAATCCAAGCACCTCTGTCTACACTTTAGGGTGACATTGCTCTTTAGGCATTCTTGCCTCTACACTGAATAAATGTCCACTAACCTCAGTGGGAACTTACATTCCTATAGGTTGATCCAGTTGTTTAAACATAGGGATCATTCAAGAAGCAGTAGGTTATCCCATCCAGCTTCCCTCTGCCATTCCAGAAGGACGTGGAGCTCCCATGTGTCACAGGTGCCCACCCTGCATGCGTGGGTGGCTCAGATATCACAGCTCAGCAGATAAGCAAGTCTGGTTGCTCCAGAAACATATAATCAAGCAATTGCATCATGCCCTTAGCTCATGCGCGGATGCTTAATTTTGGAAGATGTAAGTTGTAAGAGAACAAGATTAATTCCATATTTCATTGTAATAAACCATACCCAACTCAGCCTGTTTCTGAATTGTAGCCAGGGCAGTACCAGAGCACTGTTAACTAATGGCAAGTTTTCATTTTGGTGCCTACAGCACAGAACAAGTTTGGGTTTACTGAGATTTCCATGTAAACCAAATGTAGGCACCATACAGATTTCTGGCATGACTGCTGAGCTATGTGGATGATGGTTTTTACTCCTTTTATACAGTAGAATGGATATGACAAGGTATTTTACAGGGACTTAGAGACAAATCCCTGCCTGAAGAAGCTTAAAAGATGTAAGTAGTTTAAAATGGATTAATTTCTATTGCTTGTGGAAACCTTAAGGTATACAGCTTTTGCTTCTCTGCTCATTTTCTACCCAACTAAACCTTATTTTTCTCTGAGAACTGACATATAATGCATTAGCAGTTCCCGGAGAGCAGGAGCTAGTTTTAGCCTGTAGTGCTGAAATTCAGCACGTTGAACTAAGCCATGTCTATTAAACACAAGCCAGGTGGTGGAAGGCCGTGGGAAAAGCAGTAAAGAAAAATCCAGGCCTTTAGTAGAAAACAATGCTGAGAAAGAACTGCAGATGGGAGTTCTCACATGCTCCCACAAGCTGCAGTGCTATCCATTCCTATGCCGAGTGGACAGTCCTCTGCTCTGTCTACAACCTCCACTACCTACAGCATGTGCAGAGCCATAGGAGGAAAGTGCTCTTTACTCACCTGAATAGCACAGAGGGCCCTAGCACACAGCATGTTACTTTAAGGTCTCGGTAGCCGTCAGTTTTTGAAAGAACTCCGTAAGTACACGTGTTTGTCTAAGCTGTGAAAGAGGTACATTGTGGAGGTATAGAGCCTGTAGAGCTTCAATTCAGGTACGTGGGAGAAAGCTTCTGCCAGCAGCAGCCAGGCAGACAACCATTTCTCAGATTTGCCAAAATGGCAAGAGTATTGTAATTAAAATACAGATTTTCAACTTTATTATACTCATCAGTTAGATCCATATTTAAATAGGTGACACAAGCCATGTGTACCCCTACCTCACAGCAACTGCTTTTCCTCTCTCCTCTCCCTCTTAAAGCAAAAGTAGCCAAGCATTATGAAATATTTCCTAAGCATTCAAATGTCTTTGGAAGTTAATTTAATTAACACCTATTTTAAGACACATGTTGTTGAAGAATTCAGGGTTTTACCCCACATAATGCTCGTTTAAGGCGAATTGAAACTTCTCATGTTCTACAGAAATAGAAAGCAAGTGTTAGGAGACCAGCATACCTCACAAGCATCTGACAGTGTTCTTCAGGACTGGAAACTGCTTACAGTCATCTTCATAATAAACTTGAGAGAAATTTGCAAGCTGATGACAACTGTACTTTCAGAATATTTTCTATGAAGAAACAGCTTTCACCAAAGCACAAAGCAATCATGTCCTACTGCAGGACACTCCCATCAAGACTACAAGCACACACCCAACTACCTTGTGTGTAAGTTATCATAAGGAATTAAAATTTGGTAGGTAAATAAAGGAAATTGGACAATAATTTTTCTTATTTCAGAAATTATTCTCAGAAAAACTCTTTTATCTAGCCAGGATTTTAGGGGGAAATGATATGATCTTTCTTGTTTGTTTGTTTGTTTCTCCCTAAACTCCCATCCTCTGAGCATAATTGTTGTGACATTTTTCAGCATCTTCTCTCAACAAAATAGAGAAAACATGATGTGCCTATATCTACCTACATAACAAAGTAATGCGCTAGAAGTGGAGTACCGCATACAAAATACTCACATGAAATTGCTCCTAATCCAGCCCCAAAGTCATTAACATTTTGAATAATTAATAAATTCAAGAAAATTACAATCTGTTCAACGACAGTCCATTAAAAAAGTCTACAACTGCTAAACAAGTTATTCATTGCAAATTATTGCTCCACTGATGCGGTTACATCACGTAAAACGAAGCATTCAACCCTCCAAGACCCAAATGTTTCTCTATCCTTTCTAATTGGTGGCAAACAGATTAAATGAAGCACGCAGGGAGAACTAACAGAGGAGAAACTTTGCAGTGGCATGATATTACCCTCAACATATACCCTCAACATTCCATATATCAGTGCCGAGATTCCTTCTAAAAAGAATAATAAAAAACTAATAAGGTAACACCAGAGCAAGTGGGATGCTGAGACCAGAATGAGTGTCAGTATACATTTTCATTAGGCACAGCTGGAAGGTCTGAGAATGTGTTGTGTAACCAAGCCTATTAAAATTAAACAGCATGGTAACTGCTGACACAGCAACTGAGCTGCTTATACCAAGGGCAGCCCCACAGCTGGTGTACAGCAGCACACATCCCCGCACAGACCAGCAACCACTCGTTGATCCAGAGGTCATCAGAAACACTTTTTTTAAAGAATATTCAGAGACTGAAAAATGGGCAATGTTGAAAATTACTACTCGGTTTACAAACTGCTGCCAAATCCTCTGCAGTATTTGAATGATAGACTCTAATGAAATGCGGCATTTTCTTCCACAATATACTATAAAAAATATCTGGTAGAATAAAGGTAATATCTGAGAAGCTTTCATCCTCCCAGACTCCTGTTAATAAAACACAGACACTAATCAGATGTTGCCTTTAAAGTGCAAATCAGAACAAAGATTCACATTCTTAAGGGTATTTTTACAGTGCTTTGTCCTACTGTCAGATATGAAATATGTGCAGGTTGTAAATGGATAACTCAAGATAATTCTTCCCTAGGATAATTTCAGTGTGTTTCTGTTAATTCAGACCATAATTCCAGACATAGCCAGAAATACTCCCCAAATTGGCTCTATGCATCAGAAAAGCAGACATTCGCAGAGGGATAAATGTGTTAGACGTGGCCAAAGAGAATTGTCCTCTCTTCACTGCATGGTGAAGTTACAGCTCTGAAAAGCTCATCTGGCTTCTGCTGCTGAGAGAGGGCCATACAGGGTGGAGAAGCGTTGAGATAGCTGCTGCCCCCATTTCTTCTATGTCTTCCATGGCAGCAAACCTATCACCCAAAGGCTGTTCCTCCTAGCAAGGTTCATATTCAATTTGAGGTTTATCTATAGGCTTATCCATCTTTCTCTCCCTGGAAATTCTCTGGCCCATGCTCAGATCACCACTCATCCACTGAGCCTCTGTGCTGTTTGATTGGACCACAAAACAGAGTCAGAAGAGGTCCTTAGAACTCCGCTTCTGCCTCCAAATCTTTGAAAAAAAGTACATTAATATCTACTTTTCATTGCCAAAGCATAAGACATCATTTTTGCAGCAGACTCAGCCCCTGGCTGATAAGATTTCACCTAAAGTAATCTCTCCAGAACAGCATAAAACACATTAAAACCAAGAAAGAAAGATCGCTGGCTTCTTTTCCATCAAATAGCAGTAGTGAATCCTTTTGTAAAATTTAGCATGCACGTAAGATAAATGGTTGATCTTTCCAAAGAAAGAGAGTTTGAAGTGAAGGGAAACTGAAGTCACAACTCAATGATCTTCATTTGAAATAGCTATATCTGCAACACATGGACCAGAGTATCTGCTGCTAGTGCAACCATGTTTCTTACCAAAAGCAGCTACTGGGAACAGAGGGGATGGTGCACACCAACACAGGATGCCACCATGTAGGCCAGGTGTTGTCCATACCTGTGCCTCAGCACCTCACAGAGGACCACTCCATGCAGCAAGAGGGATGCAGCCAATGTACCTGTCCTACATTTGGAAGATAGCACGCAGAGATAAAGGTGTAGTTCAGAAGTTATGAAATCAGAGCTTTCAAAGAGCTCCGGCAACCAGGTTGGGCAGTGAAGAGAAGCAGACAGCACCTGAACACACCACAAACCCAGCAGTGATGTGGTATTGGTTAGTAAGCTAAATACCTTACTGTATATAAAAAGGAAGCTTCTTTACCTCATAGTATTCTTTCTATTAGCAACTTCCCCCACACCTGCCACCATCAGGTAGTAGGTGAATCTGTGGCCCAGAGACAGTCCAGTCTTGTTGCTGGAGCCTCTAAACGTAAACCCTTCCTGACTGCAGATCTCACAAAAAAGGGGTTTTCCACTCTCCTCAACTGCCCCAGCTGGTTAGCACTGAGATGATAAACTGACATATAAGAACCTTGAGGTAGTCGTATGCTCAAGTGTTTCCTTAAATAAACAATTTTGAGGATTTTAAATTATGAGGAAACCATTCAGCAGGCTGGGGTAAAGGAGATATTGGGCTGCTGAAAAGAAGAAAATAATCAGGGTAAGAAACATTTTGTTCTGCCGTACATTTCTCGCTTGGTACATTGCCAGGAGATGTTAATGAGCAGTGAGTCATGAGTAGAGTTTCACTGAAATGAAAAGGGGCAGAAATAGACCAGAAAGCACACCCTGTCTTTTCAAGATCCCTCATCCCATGAATATCTAGATCTTCATTAATTGAGGCTTGAATGTAAATTATTGTGATTATTGCTAATTAATGCTGAGAACCAATCCAAAAAAAGTTGTTCAATAGATGTCACTGAAAGGCCAAGGCACATATGCTTTTCCTTGTCTCCTTCCATGGCTCTCCAGTATGTACATAGAATCATAGAACCATAGAATAATTTGGGTTGGAAGGACTTCAGATCCCATCCAGCTCCAACCCCCCTGCCTTGGGCAGGGACACCTCCCACCAGCCCAGGCTGCCCAAGGCCCCATCCAGCCTGGCCTTGAACACCTCCAGGGATGGGGCAGCCACAGCTTCCCTGGGCAACCTGGGCCAGTGCCTCACCACTCCCATGGCGAAGAAATTCTTCCTAATGTCTAATCTAATTCTGCCCCTCTCCAGTTTATACCCAATTCCCCTAGTTCTATCACTACAAGCTTTTGTAAACAGTCCCTCCCCAGCATTTTTGTTGGCCCCTTTCAGGTACTGGAAGGTCGCTACAAGATCTCCTCGGAGCCTTCTCTTCTCCAGGCTGAACAACCCCAACTCTCTCAGCCTGTCCTCATATAGGGGGTGCTCCAGCCCTCTGATCATCCTTGTGTCCCTCCTCTGGACTCATTCCAACAGCCCCATATCCTTCTTATGTTGATCCTCAGATATATAGATCCTCATTAGACACTTGGCAAAACCTTTTTCCATGGATACAGAGGACTCAGACAAAGCACTAGGAAAAGAGTTGTCTAGTAACCGTTGAAAGAATAACTTACAGATGGGTTTCTGCTGTAGTAAAATATCTGTTCTTTGCGTTCTCATCCATGTGGGTTTTATATGGAAAAAGCCTTGTCTCTAGGAGATAACAGCAACCACAAAGACCCACTAGAGACTTTTCTCATTTCATCTTATCATTAATACTGACATTATCCAGATAAGAACACTGTAGCTATCTGACTAACACTGAATGTTACGTTACTCACTCCTGGTTTGGAAAGCTCAGGTATTTTCTTGGAAGTCCCACACTGATCCTTGGAGATGGTCACCCCCAAAGTGCTCTTTGGGCTACCGTGGGAGGTGAGAGGAGACTCAATCTATTGCTTTCCTTCTGCTCTACATTCTTGATATGAACTCTTTTAGTAGCAAGTTCTCTGATCATGACAATTCTTTCCTCTACAAGAGAAACTTGACCTCTGGCTACCACCTGATTTTGAAGTGTTACACAAAATTGCTGGCCTACCCTATGATGCCATACGTATGCTTTTTTGTTCATGTACATCACTGACAGTATGGCTAAGTAGCCTGAGTTTTCTGCAACATATCTTCCAAGCATAATCATCACCCTGGAAAGCATCCTTCAAGTGCCTACAGACGCTTCCCAAACTAAATTTGTCAATGTCAGCTTCCCTGACTGCTTACATGGTGATCTGATTTGTCTCATCAAGATCCCAGACCCACATCTCTATCTGTTTCTCCAATTCTGCCCCATTTCTTGCACCAGAGTGTCCCTGTTTGAACTCTGTATTCTTCCATTCCTCCTGCTTTATCTGTGTTTCCACCAACCAGGCCCCTGCCCCTTCTCATTCACACAAGACAAACTGCAATTCCCCAAGCCATCCTCCCCTTCTTGTCCTGAGTTGGCCTATGTTTCACATCCTGAAGCAGAAGCACAAATACAGGCTTCGAAGCAATGTGTGTGTGAGGCACCACCAGCTGCGACGCAGGGCTTAGCTCTGCCTGCGCCCTTCTGCCAGCAGATGGAGGTGACACTGTCAACGTCTCCTGAAAGGCTCCTCTTACACATCGAGCTGGAAGAAGTTGTGGCTGCTGTTTCCCATTCAAACTTCTCATACAACAGTTGAGGAAGTTCTGGTCAAGCATGACAGTTGGAAGAGCCACCAGCACGTGGTCTGTATTTTCTTGCCTGCAATGGACATCTGGATGTGATCCGAGAGGAACCTCTGCATTTTAAATATGTGTAGTGATTGTTCCCACCTCTGAAAGGGCAGGCTGAGAAATCCTGCTCTGGAGATGAACAGCTGGTCACCAGCACAAGCAATCTTATGTGCTTATAACAGATGGCCTCTTTGAAAACATGGCATTTTCCATGAAGCTTTGCAAATCCTCAGGGAATTAACAGAAAGAAGTGGAGAACCATGCCAGCTTTGACCCATGCCCTGGGTTCAGCCTGTGAGCAACTGGTGGCATCACTTCAACATCTAGGGGTCAGTCCTGTGAGCAGAACACAGCCTGACAAGTGGCTGATGCACCAGCAGAGCTGTGTAACCTGCAGCCTGCATCTCACCGGCGCTGCCAACAGCCAGGCACCGAGAGCAGAGCTTAGCGCAGGTGCTACACTCTGTCTGGGAATACTCTTCAACCATCCTAAATAGGCACCCTTGGCACTGAATTTCCTGCTGAGGCAGTATTTGGAGACACGACTGAGAGGAACTGGTAACTGAGGTAACAGAGAAAGGCCAGTTCTCACAAAGTCAGACATGAATTCACATTTTGGTCTGTTCTGCTCTGTACAGTTGCCTTTCTGAGGTCAAGCCCACACATCCCCATACCTGCTTGGCCCAAGAGGTCTTCTCCTCCTTGTGGGCTTCTCAGTAGCACATAGAAACACAGAATTATAGAATCATAGAATAGTTTGGATTGAAAGGGACCTTAAAGATCATCTAGTTCCAACTCCCCTGTGATGGGCAGGGACACCTCCCACCATGTCAGGCTGCCCCATGCCGCATCCAGCTTGGCCTTGAACAGCTCCAGGTATGGAGCAGCCACAACTCCCCTGGGCAACCTGTGCTGGTGTCTCACCACTCTCAACTGGGCAACTCACATCCTGACTGCAGGCATGATGTATCCACAGGGTGAAAGGCTTCAGATCCTCTCTCAAAGATCAAGAGAGGGAAGATCAAGTGCTTCTTTTGCTCCATAGTATCCATCATTTTAAGCTAAACTGTCATTTACAGAGGTGGACAGAGTATATTTCTTCAGTGCTGCTGATTTTTAAAATGTGGTACATTTTTTAATCTGTTTTTGCCTTCCACCCTTAATTTTACCTTAATTTCGGTCTTTTCATACTTTATCTATAAGACCTGCACCTTAGATTCATGATTTTTGGGAAGGTTCGATCCCAAACTTTTGCAGAACTATTTAAAAAATCATTAAATCCTGGAAGGAGAGAGAAGCTGGCTAAATAGCACACTCCAAAAGTCAGCCATTTGGTGTGACATGGGAAATGCAGATATTTTCAAACCCAAATTTTTTCATCATTTTGACCCATTTGATCCTACAATTATCATTATTTTAATGTTATTACAAAAGGACAAATTATGACCATGGCATGATGTTCTGTCAGCATGATCCAGGCGCCCATTTATTGCTTCACTGTGCTGATTCTCGGCGTTTCTAATAGCTTCATTATTATTGTGAACTACGGTAGCATGTACACACTGTGTAGCAATTAGAATTACATAAAAGCCAGCAAATTACCTCCATCACTGTTACAGCCAAATAGCCAATTTGGCCTGCAGTCCTTGTGTTGGTCTGAGATGGAGCAGTACATGTTAGAGCTATGAAATATATACCTAAGCGCATGTTGCGGAACAGGGAGCGCTGGGAGTACTACACAGAGTCATTCGTGTGTGAAATAACTATGCTCAGCCTTGCACTTTCTTGCTTGTTGGATATCTGCAAGCAGATTCAGTCTTTCAGTGTAAATGCAAAGCAATTTTAAGGCTGCTGTAATTTTAATCTGCATCGAACAAGTGCAGAAAAACCAGTAGAGCTTGAGATTTTCTGGCGTGTCTAATGCAGGTAGGTTTTCCCAGAAGGAATAACAGGAACTTAGTGAATCTAGGAACAAATCTGTTGCCAAATCTCATACTCCTCCTCCGAACTGGAAGGTTGCTACACATACTTTATAGTGGCAAAAATAATAGATGTTGAGAAATCTGCTTCCTATTCCTGGCATTCCTTTCAGTTACACCTGAACTTTATGAAATCACATTTGATATTAAAATTCAGTGTAGTGTAGAGATCAGACAGAAAATATGAGTGAATCTGTTGGAGTTTCTCAAAGAAAAGCAATTGAAAAAAAAAGGTAATATCAAAGGCTTAGACAGTCCTAATAAAGGCATCTGAAAAACACAGTTTAAATATACCGTTAAATGCATGATATTCTCAGTACAAAATTCAGTCCTACTCAACCCACAATAATCAGTTTTCATTTTAATGAAAACATTTGGAAGCCCACCACAGCTGCCTTTAATTCCCATGTAACACACGGCCAATTACACTCTTTTTCAGGCAGCTGTTCTTTTATTTCAGACTTTGCACCAGAAGAAATCACTAATATCCTTCATATAGGCATACACTCAGTACAGTTATAATATTGTTACCCAAAACAGATTACAGGAACAGGCCCATCAGCTGAATAATCTTAGCCTCATAATATCTTTTTCAGCCTAGGAGAAAATGGTATGCTTTATTAATAGCTGCTGTTTACCCAGAGTTTTTCTGCAGAAATAAAATGTTGTAGCTATCTGCTATCTCTGTGGCAAAATACAGAATTTTTTCACAGAGATATTCAAGGAAAAAGAACTTATTTTCTTTATCATTTATTGTATCTCTATTATCAAGTCAAGCCCAGACTGAAGTAAGGACCTTGGTGCACTGGATTACAACCATGCAATAATAATATCTATTTCTCATGTATTACATCCACTTGTCATGTATTTTCTCTTTCAGGATAAATATTGAAAGAACGGATAATAGGGATTCATTCAGTATCTCTATTCAAAAGTGAGACATATAAAAAAGCAGCTATCCTGCTAAGTAGTTATTTATTTCAAAGGGGTGAAGATGAGTTTGCATCAAAGATATTCGTTTGTTACCACTCTGCTTAGGCAGAGACAATAGCTGCTAGTAGTTTTTATAGTTAACATTGCAAAAGCTTCTGTTTTGGTTTGAAATCGCCATTCAACAACAGCATTTACTATCATATCCTGATGACAAAAAAAAAGAACATATTTTAAGTACTTCAAGAAAATGTATTTTATTTCCTAATAGTCATTGAAAGGTGATGGCCAAATTTTACCAGGCTGCATTAAATTCAAGGGCAAAGATCACTTCAGGCCAGTTTTGTAGTATTTTTATGTAGATTTAGCAGTTCTTAACAGAAATTAAAACAGATTTAGAAAAAATGTTGAAAACCATTGTAAATTGATGTTGATGTTCTCTTCAGCCTGCTAAGTCATGCTTGTCCTGCTGCTGTTTCTCTTTCCACTAACTATTTACCTTTTCATTGTATAGGTATTGGCAGGAAGGAGAACTGGACAAACAGCATTTTTACTCCAGGGTGATTCAAGTATTCTCATATTTTGTTTCAAATCAAATTGAAACCAGATTTTACAGGAAGAAAACACAAAGAACATTTCAGTTGAGAAGTGCAGAGGGCTTTGCCTGGTGTGCAGTCAGGATTTGTCATGGAACCCTGCAGAAGAGATGCACTGGTACAAAACAACAAGGAAATTTATTCCAAGGACCTGAAGCACCGCGGCTGTAGTTCAGATGAACGACACACCAATCTCTTTTATTTCAACTCTTTTAGTGCAATAAGTTTGCAAATTTAACATTTTCTCATGAAAATTTGCAACTTGCAGAACCTTATTAATGGTCAACATCCAATTTTGCTGGGAAAATCCACAGTCCATTCCAGAAGCAAGTGGATCTTAGAGCTGCATGCTGATATAATCATGGAAAATCATATTTTAAATAAACCCAGGCAGGTTAAGTACACATTCACTCAGGCAATGAATAGTGACTGCAGTTTGTGACTCGCCCCAGCAATGGCAACTGCTCGGGAGGGTGTGTAAAGCTGATGTTTCAGCCTGAGAGCTCTTGCTATTCACTCCACGGGATAAGGCACCTTGCAAAATAAAACAATAAAAGAAATTTCACCAAACACATTTGATGAAGTCATGATACGCTCATAAAAATGTTGTGAAAAACACGAAAGGCTAAATCTGTCACGAAACATATTTTGCTGCCCTTCCTTCTATTGCCTTGGATATCACAGAATCACAGAATCACAGAATAACCAGGTTGGAAGAGACCCACCGGATCACCGAGTCCAACCGTTCCTACCAAACACTAAACCATATCCCTCAGCACCTCGTCCACCCGTGCCTTAAACACCTCCAGGGAAGGTGACTCAACCACCTCCCTGGGCAGCCTGTTCCAGTGCCCAATGACCCTTTCTGTAAAGAATTTTTTCCTAACGTCTAGCCTAAACCTCCCCTGTCGGAGCTTGAGGCCATTCCCTCTTGTCCTGTCCCCTGTCACTTGGGAGAAGAGGCCAGCACCCTCCTCTCTACAACGTCCTTTCAGGTAGTTGTAGAGAGCAATGAGGTCACCCCTCAGCCTCCTCTTCTCCAGGCTAAACAACCCCAGCTCTCTCAGCCGTTACTCATAAGGCCTGTTCTCCAGCCCTTTCACCAGCTTTGTTGCTCTTCTCTGGACTCTCTCCAGAGCCTCAACATCCTTCTTGTGGTGAGGGGCCCAGAACTGAACACAGGATTCGAGGAGCGGTCTCACCAGTGCCGAGTACAGAGGGAGGATAACCTCCCTGGACCTGCTGGTCACGCCGTTTCTGATACAAGCCAAGATGCCATTGGCCTTCTTGGCCACCTGGGCACACTGCTGGCTCATATTCAGTCGGCTGTCAACCAACACCCCCAGGTCCCTCTCCTCCAGGCAGCTTTCTAGACAGACTTCTCCCAGTCTGTAGCTGCACAGGGTTGTTGTGCCCCAAGTGCAGGACCCGGCATTTGGCCTTGTTAAACCTCATCCCATTGGACTCTGCCCAGCGGTCCAGCCTGTTCAGATCCCTTTGCAGAGCCTCCCGACCCTCCAGCAGATCGACACTTCCACCCAGCTTAGTGTCGTCCGCAAACTTGCTAAGGGTGCATTCGATGCCTTCATCCAGGTCATTGATGAAGACATTGAACAGGGCTGGACCCAGCACTGAGCCCTGGGGAACCCCACTTGTCACTGGCCTCCAGCTGGATTTCACACCATTTCCCACCACTCTCTGGGCCCGGCCAGCCAACCAGTTTTCCACCCAGGAGAGTGTGCGCCTGTCCAGGCCAGAGGCTGACAGTTTCCGAAGCAGAACGCTGTGAGAAACTGTGTCAAAGGCTTTGCTGAAGTCCAGGAAGACCACATCCACAGCCTTTCCCTCATCCAGTAGCCGGGTCACTTTGTCATAGAAGGCGATCAGGTTAGTCTGGCAAGACCTGCCTTTTGAAGGCAGTCTTCATATAAAGTAGTTTCAGTTACACGATATCAAGGATATCATTAAACTCCCTTCCAGAACAGAAGTTACTCTTCCTTAGCTCATTCAACTGCTTTTGTATTATTGTTTAGGAATTCCAACACAAATATTTAGCCATAAAGAAATGTTGCAAGCAAAATATGACTTGTGCACAAAATGTTTCTATTTAAAATACAAGAGTCTTCCTTTGACAAGGTTAAATGCAACTTTTAACACCCCAAGGATGCCAGCAGATAAAACATAGAAATAAGAAGCAGGGAGCCAAAAGACACATATGGAGTTAGAAATGTTCTTTAAAACCCCAGTGGAGGGCTCAGATGCACATTTTTAAAATAGTTAAGCCTGGGTGTACATTGGGCTGAAGAAATGCATATCTTGTTAAATTTGTCCTGGAATTCTTACACACGGAAGCATCATCAGTGAGCCCCGCAGAGAACAGGGCCTCTGCTCAAGTTTTGGGATGTGAAACAGAAGCTTCCTTACTCTGCCTCTGCCAGAGGTCCTCCCTTCTGCACGAGCTGCTCATAGGGAGACTCAGGGTGTGAGGATCTATCCTTAAGGCTGTTGTGATGGGTGCTCCTGGGTCTGGCCAGCTACATGAGCAATGGTTGTGCTGAGCCTTGTGTGACATTATGAGATTATATGGCTCACTCAGTACACCAAAATCTTGGCCAGTGCTCAAGCAGACCTCTGACTTTCAAGTTATTTGCATGCCAGCAAGGCATGGTTTAATATTCAATTGGCTGGGGAATTTAAGGGCTAAACACAGTTACACAGATACTGTTGACATCTGTTAATCTCAAAAGTCTCCTTTGTAACTACAGCCGAGTCATCTCCTTTCCACACTTGCGAATGCTGCCATACCTGTAACCATGAAAAACAAAGGAATTAGATAGATGGGGCTACAAGGAATTGGGAATGGACCCAATCTTTTCCACAATACAAAAGTTGTGATTTCCAGGGCAGTCCTCACTTGTGGTAACTTCTCCTGCAAATTATACTGCTTCACCGGCAACAATACCAGGGCAAATCAGAAATTGTGCGTGATTCTGACCTGCTCTGTACTGATGCACCTACGCAGCAATCCATTTTACATTTCTGAGTGTAAATCACATTGAGTTCATAGAATCATAGAATCACTAGGTTGGAAAGGACCCACTGGATCATTGAGTCCAACCATTCCCATCAATCACTAAACCATGTCCCTGAGCACCTCATCCACCCGCCCTTTAAACACCTCCAGGGAAGGTGACTCAACCGCCTCCCTGGGCAGCCTGTTCCAGTGCCCAATGACCCTTTCCATGAAATATTTTTTCCTGATGTCAAGCCTGAACCTCCCCTGGTGGAGGAGGTTCCACTTCAATCTATCTGCATTACGGTGTCGTATACCACCTACAAAATCTTACGGTGTTTTATATGGCCTATATACGCAGGCACACAAATGCATGTGCATAACACAACTTTTTAAATGTTCCTACAGAGAGATTTCTTTCCATGTACTGGATAAAAATGTTGCCAGCCTTGGGGCAGTTTTTTTTCCTTATGCCACATTAAAACGTTGCTATTTAGATTTAATTTTAGTGTGAATCATGTGATCAAACCAATGCTTCAGAACATAAGTGCAGAATTCCCTTTTGTCATTAATAGTATCTATGAAATAAACCAGTAGAACTTGTTCAAATTTAAAATGTGGTAATATTTTGCCTTCTGGCTATTTTTCAATTTTTATTTCTGCTAAAGGAAAAGAAACAACAGTCTGAAGATATTTACATGAAAAATATCAAAAGATCCACCACCCCGAAGGAGATTCTCACATGAGATTTCTCTCTATTGTAAAGGCAACGGTTTTCCACATAGATGTTGTTGTTGTTGCAATGGAATTAATCTATATTTTATTAAGAGCTTTCTGAGCTCATGTATAGTTTCATTATACCAGACATGCAATTACTCTGCTAATGGCCATCTAGAAGTGATACACAGAGACAATGAGAACTTGTTTGGAAGAGAGCAAAGAGGGAGAACACATGTGATGCATACAAAAATGTATTGAGCATTGTGTTTCCACAAAAGGTAACTGTCCACATGCCTGAGAAGCACAAGCTGCTGTGCTGTGATCTCATGTTCTTTGCCACAGAAAGCTCGTGCTGGCTCTGCATCAGGGCAGTATCATTTCATCAGGGGTGGTCCTAGCTGAGAGCACTTCAGTTTAACTAGGAAGAAGCAACAGCCTGTGCTTCAGCGCAGGTTGTGGGGAGGTTATGAAGGATGATAGATATTTCCTCTAGCACCTCTGTCATGCTGACACATTATTTCATTTCACTATGACCACTGCTGTTACCCAAGCTGTCAAAAACTAAAACATTGTGCACTGCAACTTCCCTTCGCTGCTGTCTTTGGTATAATTATTATCACAAAAAAAAAGGACAGAGAATATATATTCACATCTTAATCTTGCCAGTGTTGACATATCACTAATTTTAAACAAGTCACCAATTTTGGCTAACTGTCATATAAAAATGTAGCTTTGTTAATGCATTCTTGCACTATTACTATTATGATACAGTTAGTTTATTTTTCCAAATCAGTGTTCAAGATAAAATTGATGATGTATGCATTAGGGTACAACAGGAAAAGACAACTGTTGAAGGCAGCAATATGAACCCCTGTTTTTGATGAAAAGTCACCGGGACTTTTTATGAAATTTACTATATGGTCAGAACATCAGAGCCAAGTGCGTAACTCCAGATCCTAAATACACCTACGTGCACCTGACGGAAATGCACAGTTTCTCAAAGCTGCTAATCACACTCATATTTTGCTGAAGCTAAATGGGGGCTTCAGTAGAAGGTAAGTGCAAAAACTTTCTAAAATAATGTTTCCATTCCTTGGTAGCTTCAGGAGCAGTTGGAAACAAGTTCTACACCTATAGTTTCTGTGAAGGTCTCTCATGGCCATGTTGTGCAGAATAACAACATCAAAGTGGCTTGAATAGCTTTGAGTTTCCTGCAGCAAGGTCTCCACAGCAATGTTTACTATATGGCTATAAAATTACAGGCAAAGTTCTTTACATCAATAGTATCTATTACGACCCACGAAATTTCCCTTTATTCATTAAATCAATACTTTCCACATCCCATTTTCACCAAGGACTGGAGTCTTTGCTCAGACATTATGGAACTAATCATGGCATATTTATAATAAGAGTCCAAAACTTTCGTAATCCATATTACTGAATTGATATCTGTGCAACTCCTGGGTGTCTTTCCACTGCACCTAGATACCTCTTTTATTCCTGCCTTGTTTCAACCCTCCACTGCCCCATCTCAAAATCTCAACTATCTTTCCCCGTGGGGTAGCTGGTACCTCATCCTCCTTGGGACAAACCCCTCCCAGTGAAGGGTCACTGCTCCCCTTTTGTGGGACCCTGCATGCTCCCAGAGAGGAGCAGCAAGCTTAGCATACCACAGTGACAAAGACCAGTTTCAGTCCCTTGTCAAAAATATAAATGGCTGTAGACTCTCACTGAATGGCTTTAGGGCATCTAGAATAAAACAACAATGGTACGTGAGCCATAATCCCATGTCACAAAATCCCATAGGGGATTTTGTGAGGGATTATGGCTCACGTACAACCAAGGCAACAGGGCAGCACAGCGCTTGCATTGTTTTCCTTAACATATTTGCTTAAACTTCAGGGAGTGGCTGATTTTGACTGAAAGCACTGACAGGTCAAACCTTCCTGAGAAACTCCTATTAAAGAACTTCATCCTTGAAAACCCTCTACAGCAATGTAGCTGCCAACAGGGCCAGAAAGATACCTGCTTATCAGCATTTCAAAATGCTTCCTATGCAGTTTACACAAGCCTTTCCTACCAGCTTTGAATTTCAGGCTTCATCAGATTTAATGGAGCACTGTAGCTGTATTTGTGGTGTCAACACCTTTCTTCAGTCTCCTCTTGAACTTCAGACTCTCTCCCTGCTATCTCACCAGCAAACTTTTTAACTCTGATTTCCAGACCTGCATCTCCCACTGATGGCTGCTGAAATGGGGGTCTGCCCAGAGCTTGGTTGTTTCAAGCAAACTGTCGAGGGAAGTACCTTACAGTGCTTCAAACCCACCTAAATTCTTTATCATGAAATAGTACATAAATATAGATGATTGATACATTTCCAGATCTTTGTCAACCATGGGTCTGTAACCATGCGATTGTCGCTCAGGAAGTCCTGTTATAAAGGTGCAATGGAGATATTATAGCCTTTGATACACTGAAATCTATGAAGGGAACCACTTTTTGGTTTGGGGTTGCAAACTGCAGGCACAATGCTCAAGTGGGTGCAGCTGCGACCATGATCTGTTTTTTTGGCACAGGTAGGTGGTTATCTGATGGCTGAAGGCAACAACACTGGGCTGAACAGCCCCAAAACTGCTCCACCACCTTCACTGTCAGCCCCGTGCTGTGCCCAGAGGGGAAGGGACAAAGCAGCAGTAAAAATATTGTACTCTCATCTTCAGGGAGACCAAAATCGGTTTCACTTAGGCTGGCAACAAGTTTTTTACCAGCCATGGGGTACCACAACTGTGCCACAGCCTTGGACGCTGTGGGTTTGCACAGAGCTGTTGTGCAGGCAGAAGTCAGCGAGACCTAAACATTTCCCTGGTTCAGGCAGGGACCAGCAAGTGGAAGGGGAGGAATCTGAAAAAATGGGATGAAGGGAAGTCTCCTGCACCACGGTGAGAGTTGTTTTCAGTGGCTAAGCTGAGAAATGCTTGGCAATAACCAGCCAGGTTATGGCATACTAATAATTCGCTCTTCCTACTTAAACGTATTTGAAGCGCATGTATCAGTTTCAAAAGGGGCCAGAGTTTCATAGAAATCATTTAAGACATTCTTTTAAAAAAACCTTTCAAAAAAGTTGTAAACACAGATGTTCAGTCGCAAATAATTATATTTCCAGACAGTCAGCATATTTATTCTATGTCAGTTATTTGATGGAAGATTATGATTCTTGCTTTATTGCTTTAAATCTGTTAAAAAGCAACTTTGCTATCCAGTTTCTGAGGTTGTTACACACAATAGTTGAAAGGCTATGACCCACAGAAGTCAAAGGTTAATTTGATTTTCAGATATATCAGCTGCAGCAAGCAGAAGGTTGTGTAAATTGTCTATTGTTGTGGCAATGTGTTTGCTCAGGGCATTTCCTGCTGCTGTCTCCACTGTGGAAGCAGAGATGTTCAGACAATCCTGTTTGCCCTTTTTCCCCATCAGCTGGCTCCAGAGCCAAACAGATTTCTCATTTGCAGTCTGATTTTAGCACTCGTTTTTAATTTGGTTGTTTGGTTTGGGTTTTTTTTTTAGAACACCTGAAAAAGCTGAGGTTTCTGAGATCTCAGAAGATCCTTTAAGTTAGCCAATAAGCGTATTGCAACACAACTGAAACGGGTCCCGTTTCCACACATCAAACATATCACTATGTGCCAAATGGCCATAACTGGCCTGTTGCTCACACTGCCTTACGTGTATGTCCCTTGGCTGGCAGCAGGTAATACTGAATGAAGTCCTGAGTTTTTGTCCCGATTCAGTTCAGAAGGGGAGAAATGAGGGAGATGTAACTGTCACATTTTTGTGCCTTAGGCAATCTGTTATGAGAAGACGCATGAAAAAGCTATTCCTTTTTCTATTATTTTTTTTTAAATCCACTCTACAGAGGGCTGTCAAAAGCTATAGCTTCTAGTCAATAAGACAAGGAAGCAAAAAACCAAAGCTAAATCAAGCCAAACCCCCACCAATTAATAAAACAAGGTGAGGAAGAATTCATTTAAATAAAATCATCATGAACATTAATAAGAGAGTGGCCAAGTTATTAAATAAGTGTGGCAGAGGAAAACAGCAATGTGCTTGTCTAAGCTAAAACTGGTTTAGCGCCCACAGGACTGACACAGATCTTTACAGAAAAAACAGTGAATACTATAACAAGAGAAGGATGCTGTAGGAGAAAGGACAAAATGTATAGTATCTTATTACACAACTAAAACAGGACTGCTCCTTCTCTTTTCTGTAACTTAATAAATATTTTCATACACACTTTTACCTCTTCATAAAATTTTTCTAAGTAGCAATAAATTCTAAATAATTGCTTTTGCCTTTTTTGTTTTTCCTTCTTTGGCTATTGACAAGGTTTTGCTTATTAGTCTTAGCAATCTGAATGACAACATGCTAACACCAGAATGTCATGTGTTTGGGAAAGCAGACAGTCAGGCTGACTACACAGGGCCATAGGCACCTCATGAGCAATGCTGGAAAGAAGAAAAATGAATGGAAAAACAGTTTCCATATTCTTGCTTACAGATGATGAGCAGAAATCCAAGACCTAAATACAAAAGTAGCATAATTTCTGTAACTTTCTCTGCCATCACTCAGTATAGCTGGGACTGTGATTTCTGTCCACACAAAACATCTGGTAAACTCAGCCTGAAGTCGAGGAACCCAGGGTTTTGACAACTTGCTCAGAAATTTCACTTCCTTCCTTGGCAAAGCTTGCTGAGAATGAGTGCCATGTAAGGTACCTGGGATTTCCTATGCCCAGGCTCACAATCAAACCTTGAAGTTGTGCCAGAACTGTTCATTTAATTAATATTTAAAAAAAGAACACCCAGACCAAAAAAAAAAAAATCAGAAAAAAAGCAAAACCTTTTAAAATAAAAATCAGAAAAAGAAAAAGAAAAAGAAAAAGAAAAAGAAAAAGAAAAAGAAAAAGAAAAAGAAAAAGAAAAAGAAAAAGAAAAAGAAAAAGAAAAAGAAAAAGTAGAGTCAAACGCTAAGCAGGGCATTAAGGCTTGACCATGCTATAGACAAGACCTCGGCCAATACGCAGTTGAAAGCAGGTGCCTGGTTGGGCCAAGGTGCAGAAAAGCACGTGCAACAGAAACTACAACCCTGATGTAGAAAGTGGATGCTTCTTTGTGTTCACCACCCACTCCTGAGCTGCCATCAGCAGACAAGGAGCCCTTTGCCCATCCATCTTGCTTACTCTTGAAAAACCCCATTTAAGGAGCTTCTGCAGTGAAGGCAGCTAGCAGGTTACTCAAAAATTCCCCACTGCTTGGTATATACAAAACACTTCCCTGCGTATTTAACCCATACTTAACTCAATTACAATTCAAGACCATCTTTATTCTCAAACACAGTCCTACTCAACCCAAAATGTCGAGGCCATTAAAACACATGCATCGGTGACTGTGTTCAGCCAAGATATTAGTGCTGTCCCATAACTCCAAGCACCTACAAATACCCACTTGTCCTTCTACGTTATTTTCCGGTTGTCTCTTCATTGCAAACTATTGAATTACTCTTGGTTTTTTTGCTGAGACTGCCAGCATAACTGGTATCACCATCGACATTCTGAAGCATCTCACAACATCATCAGGGCAAGATGCTCCTTTGCAGGAGCTGAGGCAAAGGAACCCAAGAGACGATATAATCACATACTCCACCTCCCCTATGAAAGGCTGCCAACAGGAGCTCATAAACAAGCTAATCCCTATTCCACATTGTTATTAGCAGATTTAGCTACCGGCATTAAAAAGGAGACGATAATAGAAAGTAAGAAGAGGCTGTGGAAGCGAAATCATGATGATGATTATGATGTTTGTTGCAAAATTAGATGTGTATTTTCAGGAGACTTGCAGATAGATTCTTGCAGAAAAAGTCATTCTGTGCATTTTGGCAAATGTGAAATAGATTCTTGCAGAAAAAGTCATTCTGTGCATTTTGGCAAATGTGAAATTCTTACAGGTTTATAGGAAGCTTATATTAAGTATTTATTCATAGTTATACAGATTGCAAGCCATTACATGTTTTTCTGACATCTTTTATTGTGTTTCCAGTCAATTAAGATCTCTGCTTAGGGATTTTTTCCTGCCTGGGTACCTAAACCGGGCTGCTGTTAGCGCAGCTCAGGATGTTGCGTTTACTAGTCCTCCACAACAAGAAGGTACATGAACCCACTTTTCTCACATGAGTGATTTCACCTAGCAGCTGTACAGGGTATTTCTGAGCAAGTACAGGGCTGTGACAGGGCCCCACTTTGCATCGCCACCTAAATATTTCTGGGAAGGGACAGAAAGGATGAGTCTGCAAAAGCAGGAGGGAAAGACTCTTCTGGGGAACAGGACAGCTGGGCTCTAGCCCCTATTGACTAGAGGGTGGTGCCATAGAAATTATGTATAGCAGAGGAATTATATCACTCCAAGTATGTCTAGTATTTACTAATTTTTAAGTTTACTTGGTGCTCTTGCTTGTGAACTGGCAAGAGCACCAATGGCTTTGATCTTGTCAACTCTGATAAGCTGTGGGTTGCTGCAGGCATGGACAGGAGATCTGGTATTGTGGAAAGTACAATTGATGTCTTAATAAGTGACATTTTCTTCTCCACGTCACTATGATGCCTTAGGAACTGTGCTTCTGAAGGGCCTTTCTCCAGAGATAAAGAGCTTCCTCATGCTTATTAAAGGTCACACAGTACTCTTGAATAGGTAAGAATAACTTCATTGATTGCCACATGACATGGTGATCTTCCTAAGCAGAGTCATGTGCAAAAATAAAGCTTTTAATGTTCTTCGTTTGTGGGATTAACAGAGAAAAATGACCAATCCTACCTTCAAAACTGTTTTTCCCCTGCAGATCCAGTCTTACCACGATAACGTCAGACATCTGTTCCGACATACTCTCTGAATTAATTGAGCAGTAAAGCTTATACCTGTGGATACTCTGCTCATCTGTGATAATGACACAGAAGTTCAGGACAGCAGAAATCATGCATTCATCTCACATTAGACCTACTTCTGTTCTCACCAAAATCTTTGGGAGCTTTCCCATTGCTTTCACTCAGAGCATGAAAAGCACAGGAAACAAAACTTCAAGCTAGCAAGCAATGCAAGGTATAAACAAAGTACAAGCAAGTAAGACCCACACTGTTGAAATAAATGCCACACTCCTGAGATACAGAGCCCCAAGTGTTTCCATGTTCCAGAAAAGAAACAAAAAAGAACCTGCGCTAAAATATTTTTTGATCATCAGAAAACATGTAAGCACATTGACTCAACCTATTTTCATTGGATACACTTCCAACCACTCCACATAATATACCCTCTGCTCAAGTACTCTGTATACTCAAGAGACAGAACCAGAGTCCTCAGAGCCAACTGGATATTTCATCTTCCAGGTGTTCCTTTTTTTTTAAAGTGAATTTTGTTACAGTTCCTTAAAAAGTGTCTAGAAAGGCAGAAATATATAAATAGTGCCTAATGGGAGTCTATGATGGATACAAGTCATGCATTGATTGTCAGTATTTGTCTCTTTTCCCCCAGGTTGTGGAGGACAAGCTGACAGCTGGAGCCCAGGACTGCCAATCGGATCTCAGCAGGCTGGAGAAATAAGCTGATGGGAACTTTCTGAAGTTCACCATGCAACTGGAATGGAGCTGAGGGGTGACTGCCAAGAAAGCTTTTGCTGGAAAGGGCCTGAGAGACCTGGTAGGCAACAAAGTGAATATGAACCACCACTGTGCCTTTGGAGCGGTGAGGGCTAACCACATATTGGGCTGGATTAACAATAACCAAGGCAGGTGATCATACCCGTCTGAATGGCACTTGGGAGGGTATTGTCTCCAGTTGCACCTCCCCGGCCAGCCTACTGGAATGAGTCCAGCAGTAGGCCACCAAGATCGTTGCAAGAAGATGCTGAGAGAAATGGGTTTATTCAGCCTTTAGAAAGCAAGGCAAAGGGGGAAGAACCTTACTGCTTTCTTCATCTAAGACTGCCTAGAGAAGAAAGAGTCATATTCTTCTTAGAGGTGAAGGTTGATTATAGAATCATAGAATCATTTTGGTTGGAAAAGACCCTCAAGACCATAGAGTCCAACCATCAACCTAACACTACCAAGTCCACCACTAAACCACGTCCCTAAGCACCATGTCTACACGATTTTTAAATACCTCCAGGGCAACAGAAAAACTGAAACAACAGAAGTCACGAATAGGTACTAGAGAAAAAAAAATCATGGATGGGTGGTTGAAGATTGGAACAGGTGTCCAGAAAGGCTACGGTATCTCCATCCTTGTAGATACTGAAAACGTGACTAGACAAGATTCTGGACAATGTAATGTAAGCTTGAAATTGGTCCTACTTTGACCAAGAAGTTGGAGCACATGATGTTCAGAAATCAGAGCACATGATGTACATAAATCAAAGCACATGATCTGCAGGAGTCATCTCCAATCAGAATTATTCCATCATTGCATAAAATGTTGAGGTATTCTCTGTGTAGATTTTTTTTCATCATGGTTAAAATGCTTTTGAATTTACTGAATGCTGAACATAATGCATGGCAAAGAGGCATTACATAATTCAGATGCTTCAGAGAACTCATATGAATGTGGTTTTGGGTCACACAGCTTCACTAGCTCCACAGCCTGCTTAGGCATTCAGAGAGAAAAGTATATTTATTCCAATATCACAAATAAGTTTAGATTTTTTAAAAATCCAGCCTGTCATCATTAGTGACAGGATTGCAGAAGGACACAGAGTCAATTTTTGAAAATTTACAGAGAACTCAATCGCAATATTTTATCTGTAGTCAATAACTAAATCATTTGAGGTTTGTTCACCGCCCAAGAAAGATGTCTAGCTTGGACCAGATGGACTGCGGGCCTGGAGATTTGAGGAACTTGTGGAGATCTGCCAGGCCTGACCATTACTTCCTTTGAGAAGTAAGGCTTCACCTTTGACTCAAAAGTGAACAACATGATCCTCTTTCCACAAAGAGAACTGAAATTAAAGCATCTCTATACTCTTCAGTATGAAGTGGTCACACCATACCTGTGGCACGCTTACAGCGTTCTTGTGCCAGAGACAAGCATCCACAGAATTTCAAACAGCGCGGATTTGTCTTGAGTAGCGAGCCGTTAAGCTGTCTCCCCATATGTCTGATCTGAGTTTTCCACGCCATCTTGCAGAGATAATCATTTAAACTCTAACAAGCCTATGTATGCTCCCTTACAATCCTCTCTCATGCTTGATAACAAAGCATGGCAGCAGGTGAGGCAGGAGGAAAAACAATACATCCTCTCTCTCTGAGTTTTGGGCAACGGTATTTTTCAAAGTCTGTAGGTCAAACAAACTGCCAAGTTTAGTCTGCTGGCATAGCCTCTCCAAGCGTGTGTAGGATAACCTGTGAGTAGCTCTACTTTTATCGAGAAAAAATGAGCTGCTCCAGGACACATGTCAAGTTCTGCACATGCCCCTCTTCTCACTGCTGTCTTCTTCAGGTGACAGGACCACTAAAGCATTAGTGAGGGAAATGGACACTGGAATACCTATCTGATGAAAAACACCAGCCATTCAGAGGTCAAAAGACACCATAAAGAGGTTGTGTCCATGCAGAAGGGGCTGGCAATGAACTAGGACTGGACAAATTGAATACAGTTCACACCAATGAATACAGTAGCCAAGGGGCTTTGTAAATGCCATCAGCTCAGGCTTGCCTTCCCCTGTAACATGTGAATGTGGATGAACGGCTACCGTTCTTATCTTATCTTTTTAAAAGAATTTTTCTTCATAGTAACAACCTCTGCAGCATCAACAGGAAACAAAGTGAAGCAAATAGAAACGCCTGAAAGGAAGTACTACAAGGTTTTCATCATATTGTAATCAGACAGTGAGTTATTAAGGTCAAGTATTTTTTTGACCTAAGAGAGGTTTACTGTTCCTCAAAATATCTATAATATCAGCTCTGGCAATGAATAAACAAAAGAGACAGGATAAATAACCACCTCTTCCCAAAGGAGGTGTATCAATAGTGTTTAATTTGGAGTAGACATTTCTCCAGTTCAACTTCAAGTAGCACATAATAGACTGTTGGCATCCTTATTCACTGATCTACTTCTTGCTCTGTAGATTTATTAATGAAAAGCTTTATTGAAAATATGGTAAGCATCACAACATCTTTACATTTCTCAGTCGGTACACAAAGTACCTGGAGCAAAACCAGGCATTGTTGGAACACAGCTCTAAGGATGTTTAATAATCAGAAATCGAAAGAGCTCACATGGCTTAGACTCCAAAACTGTGTTACCGTGTTTTCAGTGGTGCGCCAGCTGGTTTCTAGTATGAGCCAGCCAGATGACAGCTGATCATCTCCCTTAGCCATGTACGATGACTCAACAGCTTTTCCCTGCTGAATCCCAATACTGTGCTGCGCCATACCTACCATACTGTGCTGGTTTGCCGTACCTACCTGCTCCATTTTGCAAGTCACTCTGCTTTTGGTGAGACTCAACTCTCAGGAGCGCTGCATCATCACAGGGCACAGGCACAGCCTTGACAGAGAAGACAGACATCCTACAACTTCTTGCTACATTCCCTTCACCCCTGTTTTCCTGAAGCTTGGCACACCCAAACCAGCAACCTTTCCACGCATTTGGGTCACCACCATTTGCAGCAGACCTCCCAGATTTTTTTGATAAAAAGAGTTTGACACGGCCAACATGACACAACCAGAGAAGAAGGGGTTAAAATGTCTTTATCCACAAATTTGAAGATATTCAGGCTCGTCCTTTTGCTACATGGCAGCATTCCAAATGCCTGACTGTGCTGGAGGCACCCAGGGGCTACCACACCGGCTCTGCTGGCTGACCCCCAGCTTCTCCAGTGGGCGGGGGGACCCACAGCTGCCCGGCTGCAGGACTCGCCTCCAGACGCTGCTTCTGGCCACCCTCATGGTGAGGGTGCTTGTAATTACTTTTTTCCCCCAGCAAGTAGGTTTGTAGGAAAAATATCCTTGATGTGTTCAAAGCGGAAAAGGATGGTAAACCCTCCAAGTGCGAATGTTCCCCAAAGCCCATATGACCAGGGGATGGGATGGGATGGGATGGGATGGGATGGAATGGGTGGAGGGGTGGGATGGGATGGATGGATGGGGGGGTGGGATGGGATGGATGGATGGGGGGGTGGGATGGGATGGGATGGATGGATGGATGGATGGGTGGATGGGTGGTGGGTAGGATGGGATGGATGGGGGTAGTGGGATGGGATGGATGGGGCGGTGGGATGGGATGGATGGATGGGGGTTGGGTGGGATGGGGTGGGATGGGATGGATGGATGGGGGGTGGTTTGGGATGGGATGGGATGGGATGCATGGGAAAGGATGGGATGAGGGGGTAAGATGGGATGGGGGTATGGGTGGGGAGATGGGGTGGGGTGATTGGGGATGGGATGGGATGGATGGATGGATGGATGGGTGGGTGGATGGGTGGTGGGTAGGATGGGATGGATGGGGGCGGTGGGGTGGGATGGGATGGATGGGGGGGTGGGATGGGATGGATGGATGGGGGGTGGGTGGGATGGGATGGATGGACGGATGGGTGGTGGGTAGGATGGTATGGATAGAGTGGTAGGATGGGATGGATGGGGCAGTGGAATGGGATAGATGAGTGGGGGAGTGGGTGGGATGGGATAGATGGGTGGGGGAGTGGGTGGGATGGGATGGGATGGGATGGGATGGGATGGGATGGGATGGATAGCGGGGTGGGATGGGCTGGATGGATGGAGGCCGGGGGTGCGGGTGGGTGGGAAGGAGCGAGCGCTCCCTCCCGGGGCGCTGCCCCCCGGCCCCGCCCCGCCCCGCCCCGCGCACCTGCCGCCCGTGCCGGGCGCGTGCCGGGAGCCGGCGGTGCCGCAGGAAGCGCCCGGGCGCGTTCGGCCGCGGCGTCACGTGACTCGGCGGCGGCCGCTCCCGGCGCCGCGATGGGCGCGCGGCCCCGCGGCCGCCCCTGAGCTCCCCCCCGGTCGCGGCGGGCGCTGCCGGAGCCGCGGCGACTATGCTCACGCGGGTGAAATCCGCCGTGGCCAATTTCATGGGCGGCATCATGGCCGGCGGCGCGGGCGCCGAGCACGGCGGCGGCGGAGGCGGCGGAGGCGGCGGCGCGGATCTGCCGCTGCGGTTCCCGTACGGGAGACCCGAGTTCCTGGGGCTGTCCCCGGACGAGGTGGAGTGCTCCGCCGACCACATCGCCCGGCCCATCCTCATCCTCAGCAAGGACACGCGGCGCCTGCCCTGGACCACGGGCTACGCGGAGTGAGTGGGGAGCGGGGCGGGGGCGGCCGAGCCCGCCGGGGGGCGGTGGGAGCGCCCGGGTCGCTCGGGGGCCGGAGCGGGCGGCGATCCCGGCTCGGTCCGTGCGCGTCCGGCCGCTGCGGCACCGGGCGGGGGGGGAGGGGGGAGCTGCGTGAGGGGCCCGAGCCCCGGGGTGGCAGGAAGACCCCGGGGCCAAAGCCCCAGAGCGGGCTTAAGGGGCAGGTCGCTGCCCTGAGCCGCTCGTGTCGCGGTGTTTGCTGCAGGGCTGTGAGGGGGACACCTGGTTGTAGCCCTGAGCGCAATGGAACTAAATGATGGTTGGACTCGATGAGCCGGTGGGTCTCTTCCGACCTGGTGATTCTATGAAAAGTGCCTCAATTACCAGCCGAAGGGCGGTGTTTGTCTGAATGGAGAACCTCATCCCGCCGGCGGTGGGAGCAGCTGTGGAGGCGAGGCAGGTCCTTGCACTGGGTTATAGGTGGACACGTTGTTATCTTCGATGATGCTGGAAGCAGGACTCGGTGTTTGGTTTTGATAGGAATAGTTGGACTTGATGATCCGGTGGGTCTCTTCCAACCTGGTTATTCTATGATTCTATGATTCTCTCTGCTGCTGCCTCTCAGCCTTGAAGGTATCTGGCCATCTATGTTGCTACCAACTCTCAGGCTGTAGAACTTGCCCCGGACAAGCTCCTCCACGCTCCTAGGTTGTTTAGCCGTAGAGCGCTGTCTCTTCAGGTGCACCTGAGTTCCCAGCAAAGCTACTGCAAAAACTACAGTGAAGGCTTCGCATTGTTAATGAGCGATCGCTAGCTTTATATAAAAGGTTGTTACATCATTGGGCACACTGGAATGGGAACAGGGATTTAAAGAATTTTAAATTGGATTGCTCTTCTCAGATTGTTAAAGACTTGAGTAGACTACTGAGCAAATTCCTAGGAACTATTAGTTTAAATGCTTGAAAGTCAGCTCTAATTGTTCTGCTACTATAATAGACCCTGAAAAAGCAGTTCGTTACCAAAGCAAGTAAGTGCTGCTATTTTTAGCTTAGGTGAGGTGCTGTGGCTTTCAGCAAGTAACTGTAATTGCACGTTGGTGACAAAGTGGAAGGGAGGTTTTCTGGCTCCCAGGTATGTGCATCCACAGCTGCCCATAAGCTTTGTCTGAGACTGTTGGAGAAGAAAAATATGGGTGTCAGGAAGTAAAAGACCAGATTGACCCTGTAGATTAAACCTTCTGCGAGGAAGTATTTGAAGATGAAGTAAAGGGCTCTGGTAGTTGTGAAAGAAAAAGAACGTGCCTGGTTTGTTTTCATATATTTGTTATTCTTCCAAGCTTTGAGCAACTTGATGAATTGAGACAGGCATAAAAAAAGTCACTGGCTTTCTCAGTTGCTATTCTTTCCTCTGTGAAGAGAGGTTGGTTCACTTTTCGCTTTATCTCTGTTTTGTTTTTTTTTTTTCTTTTTTTGTCTTATCCCCTTCCAGTGCAGTTACTGGTTCCATTGCTCAGTGAAAGGTAGTCTGTAGAGAGAACTAGTGAACGTTTTATCAGGCTCTTCCCGGAAACTTCTACATGATCTCCAAAAATGGGGTTTGGTTGTAACTGGAAGATGTCAAAATGCTTGCTGTGCAGGAGATGAGAGGAAAACAGTGCTACCAGAATTGCACAGTCCTCCAAAAGCAAAGCAGTACAACAGCCATTTAGGAATAAAAGAAAAGAAGGAAATAGGGATGAACTTGGGTGTTGAAAAAAAAAATTTCCCCCCTCTTCTATTGAGCAGTTGCTGAGCTTTCTGAGAGAGAGAGAATGGAAAAATACCAGGAAGGCTTGGAGGAAGTGGAGGATTTAGTGCTTTTATGCCATTATTTAGCATTGTGTTAGTGTGTATATTAAGGAAGCTATCAGAGCAGTTTGCCTTTTGTTATAGTTCAGGTGAGCACTTGCCAGAATGTTAGGAGGAAGTTTAGTACCTTCATAAGGAGCTTGTGGCATAAATGGCTGACCTTTGTACTAACTTACATTTTACTAGTTTGCTTTGGTATGGAGGAATTGAAACATACAGTGCTCCAAGGTCTGTTTTCTCTGAGCTATATGCTTTTCCACATTTCTACGTTGCAGCAGATCAGCAAAAGTGATTCCAGTGTTTTGTCGGCAGGAATGCCTTTGGGCACTCAGATTTTTACTCCTTGAAGTTAAGGAGAGGTCTTTTGTAGACTCAGGAGGCAGAATTTGGCCCAGGAGGTGTAAGGAGAGAGCTTGTACTGCCTTAATTGTATCTGCCCTGATGTCATGGGTCCTCGGCATGGGGTTTGAGTCAGTGGGCTTATGCTCCACAGCCAGCACCAGCATCTGTCTTATTATCTTTAGGAGGAAACTTTGGCTCTGAGAACAGATCACCTGGAGGCTTTGGCTCAGGAAAGTGCTTGCAATCTTCATATACTTATTCGTAAAACGTGTAATTTAGAGATTATATTGGAGCTCCTTGGTGTTGTCATGTCGGTGTTTCATCCAAGCTAGAGAAGGCATTTCAGAGTTAGAAGTGATTTCATTGCAGGACTAAAGCAATCTGAGTCCAAAAAATAGGTATTTTTTCCAGGGACTTCTTTTTGTTCATTTGATTGCTAACAATAGGAATTCCTTACTAACTTAGGTAATTATAAGGAATACCACCCTGTTGACTATTCCTTCTCCTTAGCATCTGTGGTACATGCGTGTTGTCTGACTTGTTCCCTTGGAACAAACACTTCTCTTCCTCCTCTTTCTCTTGCTTCTCTCACTGAACATTTTTGTAATGGGTATTTTTGCAATATTGATCATCCGCACCAAACATTTTAACTTCTTTTTAAAATTAACTACTTACTTCTGTGGTATTATTCAGTGAAATGTAAGTTAGCCTTTAATTTTTATTATTAGCTTCACCTCTTTTAATAGTGTAATCATTATGCAAAGTATGTAGGCAGGCAAATGAAATCTTCAAAAACATACTTGATGCTGGGATTCGACATCGTTGCTTCCTGAAATTTTAGTGGGAATTCCATAGGGACTCAGCTTTCCTTAGTCAATGAGCAGCCTGAGAATTGCCTTCCAAAATGAGCATCCTGCTGTCTCCTCCATGCATAGGAGACCTGAGACCTTGAATTTCAGTTTACCTCATACTACAGGATGTCAAAAGGCCAGTAGATGTTTCAGAGAGATCCTTTTATGCCACCCACAGACACTTCCCTAACAGTCATCAAACTCTGCAGAAGCAAAATTAAAGTTATATTGCGCATCCAAGAAGCTTTTAAATTGCTTGTAAAGTAATAATTTTATTTAGAAATAAACTTTTCCTTTTTAATCAAGGGCATCTTTGACATAGTTTTACTGCATGTGCTTAGCTGCTGTGTGTCTCGAATGATCCTGGGAGAGGGTAGTCTGTTAACAAACATTCCTTTAAGTCTGCCTTCAAGTCAGAGAGGTAAGGAGATTTGCTGCTGTCTGAAAAGTTAAGTGACTTATTTGAATTAGGGTATCCTGCCTGACACTGTTTACTCATTGCCCTCTCTCCCCTCTGCAGGCAGCTGCACTCCTGAGGCCACAGGGCTCTTCCAGACTTTTCCTTGTCTGAGCAAAGAGCTGGTTTCTGAGCTTCTACTTGGATTGCCTTGTTACTGGGAGGGAAGCTTCTTCTCTTGTCCCCTTCCTGTGCTGTTTTCAGAGTTTATGACCTCTTCCTTGCAGAGTTTCTGCTAAGCTGCCCTCAGCCTCTGCATTAAACTCTGAAAGTAACTGGCAAGTAGAGGTGAGAGCACAGATGGAGTATTTAATGTGAAATGACTTGGATGGTATTCAACTGCATACGAACTCTGCACAGAACAGAATTGTTCACCTTTTGCTCTTTCGCTTTATCTTGTTCCTCCATGAAGCAGAGGATGAACAATGTGGAGCAGAGTCTTCCTTTCCTGGTTGAATTCCTGATCTAGGTATGGCATGACAAAATAGATGCCTGATTTGCAAATGACAAAGGTCTGGCCTACTGCTCATGCTGGTGGAGTTGCAGGGAAATTGCAACTGACTAGCTTTGTGGTAGAAAAGCAAGGCTGATTGTTTTTCATCTGTTTTGAATGTGTGTTCTTGGTAGCCCAGAATTCGGTACTACAATCATTTTTTTTAACTGTGTGAATCCTGGGGATGGGACCATAGCTAGCTGCTTCTGCATCACATGTTTTCTCCTCTTTGCTCTTAACCTTTCTGCCATCTCTTTGGAGAATATAAAGAAGTACTGCTAAATACACTTAAAGGAAATGGATGAAAGTCTCAATTGACCTTGTGCAAAGGACAAGGTTTTTGTCTTCTTTTTTTAATTTTTTTTTTTAAATTTCTAAATGACACTTGAGATATCTTTGCAGTTCTAATAGGTAGCCAGAAACTCGACTGTTGTGGTGTGTTGCTTAGGTTATGAAGTCAATTTATTATCCCAGTGGTGCCTTTCCTTTGATGAGACAGAAAGTCCGGGCTCTTGTTCCGTAATATTACATTTCAGAGATACTGTGGTTTCTCTGCTCTGCAGGCCTGCAGCAGCAATTACATTTTATCTGTGGCATGGTAACTACTGACCCATAATGGATACAGAGTTGTAGGTGAAGTGTGAGGACCATGTCCTTCTGCAGCATTATTACAGTGGCACATTGTTACTGCAACAACTTAAGTTCAGAATGAAAAGGAGGGGCAGAAGCTTACAGATGGGATTTTTTCTGCTATAAGTACTGGGGTTTTTTTAAGGCTGATCATGTTGCATGATGTTTTCTCATGCTGTGTTACTTAGCTTGTAGGAAATTAATGTTTGTGAGAAATGACTGGAGGCTTTTATTAAAATAACTTCTAGCTTTTCTCAGTGATCATAAATTTTAGGTTGTCGTAATCAAAATTAGTTGATTTTGTGAGTTAAGATAACACAGCAGTATTTTTCCACCTGAAGTACCTTTCATGTTCTGTCTAGGCCAAACTGTTCATACAAATGTTAAGCATTGTAATAACAGTCTGAAGCAGGTGAGAGCTTACCACAGCTGTGAATTGAGGTAAACCAAAGCACAGAAATTGTTTGTCCTGAGTGGGACAACATGTTGGTGTGGGAGGATAGTATAGCACTTGCATCTGCTGATCACTTATTTTAATCCCCACTGCCTCCCATTAACAGGAGATAACACTGCAGTCATGCTCCTGTGAATTGAAGTTGCATTCTCATTTCTGGGAGCTAGTCTTTCTAACAGTCTGTTGGGAGCATGACTCATGGCCTGTCAGTAAACACACTTCTTGTACATATTCTGTTTGGTGCAACTTTCAGGAAGATGGTATGCCTGGGAAAAAGCAGTAATACCTTTTTTAATATTATTCTATTTGGCTGTCTTCTCAGGTTAAGTACACAGAAATAATGAGTTACTTTCCTTAAACTTTTTTAAAAGCTGTTTGCACTTCTCTTTGTTTGGATAAAATTGTGTTCCGTTATTCTTTGTGTAGTTCAGAACACAGCACTGAGTAGGATCTGATGAATGAGCTAAGAATTCAAATCCCATATGCATACCTGAAGACAACTAACCATTCTTCCTGTGTATGAATTATTCTTATATGCATAACGTGATGTTAACTTTAATATACATTGCCAGACTCTTGTTTAAGTCTGAGCTCATATAAAACAGCCCACAGAAGCCCTGTGATAGTTTTAAGAGCTTCAGAAATCCCCTTCCTTCTGTAAGAGCTTATACTAGAGCATCTAATATTTATGTAATACCTCTAATCTGCCAAGTGTCTTGCAAATAATGATTTCAGAATAACTTTGGAGAAAAATGTACGTGTAAGTGTTCTTATTCCTCAGGTGAAGAAACTGAGGGAGAGAGGATAAGTTTTGGCAAGAGATTTGATACAAGCATAGAGAATGAATCCTGAGTTTAAAGTTCTGTGCTTGGATGACATGGTTGTTTTTCCTGCCATTATGTACCTGGCTTTTTGTGTGGTCTCTCGTTTTATTAGAACTAATGGGGATAAAAGCAGAAGGAGAAAAAAAAAAGGTAAATCATGTGCTCTGTATTTTTAATGTAGTCTGTAGTCTAAGTTGCACGTACATGGTACGAGGCAGGTATGAAGATCGTCTATTGAAGTTTTGTATCACTAGTCCCCCAGAGGTGAGTGCTGTCTGATGTGTTTCTGAAAAGCTTGAGCACAGTCCTGGCTTCTCAAACCAGAGGGTGCCTGTGTCCTCCCAGGCAGCCTTCCTTTGGTCCGTTCTGCCTTAGCACGGTCAGCAGATGTTACCTGTGAATGCTCCAGCTTTGTTCATTTGTCTGGGATGCAGCTGCATTGCTTGGGAAATGGGTAAGTGGGAACAGCTTGGCAGAGTTATCATCATGCTATAAAGTAATCTGGCAGGACTGTGCCCACTAGGGTGAACTGCTTCGAGCCTGTGAACGTGATCAAATGAAATGCACTCAGTTTGACCTTGAAGCAGTGCTGCAAAGCACAGGTCATTCCTGTGATGGGATCAATGTATGACATAAGGAAGAAATATGATTTGTGGGTTTAAGGACAGGTTAAGTCAGCTCTGCACTGAGCTGCATCCCAAATAAGACTTGGAGTAGGATAATGCTGTTAATGAGTGGAGGCAGAAGTCTTTGGATGGATTTGGGCAGAGCAGGTGCAGTAACTTTGCTGTGGCGTGTAGGCATGTCCTGTGCATGTGCTGGAGTTGTGTTTGAGGTGGAGAGGTAGAGGATCCTGGATCTTCTCCTTTTCTGATTTCTGTTCTGCTTGAACTTGCTACTCTAAAATGCAAGAGATCACATTGGGCAGCAGCAACTCCGTATTAGTTGTGCATTTTGTTGCCTTTTACCTTTCTAAGGATTTTTCATTCCCATTGAACAGAAGGAAGAGGGTAACTTGTAAGACTTGGTTCTTATTTGGTCAGTTACATTTACCTGAAGTGTAAATTTTTGGGAGCGCCAGTTATAATACATGGTATTATCCAGAGTAGTTTCCCTGCTCGCAGCTTAGGTAGAGTAGGAGGGGTCATGGTTTCAAGTGCTCAGAGTGCAAAACAGTTAGCACAGTTAGAGAAATCCCAGCTTGTGTCCAGCCCCTCCATCCCCCAAACCCAACAGATGTGGTGTAGGAGTTTTATTGCATGGTAATTACAGGAGTTCAAGCACATAGGAGGTGACCAGTAGGTCCCTTGCAGCCATTTGGCCAGCTTCACCACCCAGTGGCCTTCTTGGTGTCTAATAGGTGCTGCCAGCTGTACTTGTGGTTGTAAGTGGCAGGGTGCGAGGTGATTGATGCTGTGTGACCTGTTCAGCAGATGAATCTCATAAAATGGCTGGGGGCAGGTATGATTTCTCCTCCCAGTACTGTATATGAGGCAAATGTCTGGAGAGTTGAGTGTTTAGTATTTCTTGAGGGGGAAGCCATGCTGGGGTAAAGCCAGCCTAAGGGACGTCCCTGGTTCTTGATCACAGCATGGTTTAATTGCTGGAGTCTGAGAGGGAGAAAGAGAGGAATAACACTAAGATGAGGCAGCCGGCATTGGCAAGGGTGGTGTTGGAGGAAGGCGCTGAGTAGGTGGGGGTGTGGCTAACACATAGTTGGGGAATGCCAAGATACAGACCGTGCACATGACTGAGCCCTCAGGCTGATTTAAAAAAAAACTTAAAAAAGAAGAGGTTATCAGTGTGCTGAGCAAGCAGACTTTTCTGGCCTGAAGCAGGGTGGCAAATCTGGAGCTTTGCTTCTTGTTTGGGATCTGTATTCAACAAAATGAGGCTTAATAGGAAGGGAGTCTAGGGCCACTGAGGTACAGGCAGCACTGTGTCCTCAGAAACCCTCTGACCTGACAGAACTGAAAGTGTATGCTTTTTTTTTTTCCAAGAGGAAAAAATTATAATGGTAAGCTGTCAGTCGTGTTCATTGAAGTGATTATCACCATGTTTAGCTTCAATTTGTTTCCTTCTCTTTCTTTTCTTTACCAAGGGTTGCATGAACACCTGAATTTTGTGTGGCCCTGGTCTTGATGGCCATGACAATGCTTCTCCTAAATGGTCCTCATCCGCAAGATGGGCAGGAGTCCTTGAATGGGTCTGGTCTCCCAGGATGAAAGAGAACAATATTATATCAGCCTCTCTATCCTCTGGTGTGGGGAGATCTGTCTCCATTAGTTTCACTAGTCATAATGCCAGTTGTTTTTAACCCTACTGTCTGTCTCCTCTACTGGAGGAGGAGTGATGTCAAATCCTCTAGGCTGTGCGCCTTTCCTTCTTGTGAAAGAAGGTCCTGTGTCCTGGTGGTGACTGTGGCTGAAAGGTGAATAACCATATCCAATCTCGGTCATGTGTGTGCTTTCCATGTTGGTTTTCTGCTACAATAAGTGAGGGAACAGATTGAGCTTTGATTGCATCTTTTCCTACTTTTAATTTGCACCATAAACAATAAGGTCTTTTTAAGGAGGCGATGACGCAACAGTGTATGTGTTAGCTGAAGTGGGAGAAGAGCACCTGCTGTTTGGGTGGTAGCACACTGATTTTGTGGATCACACTCTGATGTCCTGCATACAACGGCTTCAGGAATCCTGTGGCAAAGTGTCTGCAGACTGGTGTTAGAGGCCTGTGAGATTGTCTAGGGATCCTTTCATAGCCATAGCTTTGCTTCCAAAGTCTTCCCAGTTAATTTACTGAATCTGCTGGCCACATAGCTAAGTGCCCTTTGTGCTGTCCTGGCTCTGTGTCTACCCCATTGCTTAAAGGTACTGATAGAGACAAGACCTTTCCGAGCCTCTGCTCCTCCTGTGAGCCTTTCTGAATTTCCCTGATTTGTTCTTCTGTGCTTTATGGCCTGTTATGATAATTTCTACCTTCCAAACTCCTTGCAGAGAGGCAAAAGAGATTCAGCTCCAGCTAAACTCTGCAGCAGATCTTTTTTTTTTGGCCAACATTGATAGATTCAGGCCAAGTATGATTCGTCTGTCTGAAGGTATATGTTGGAGACCTCTTCAGAAACGGATGTTGTGTAGTGCATGTTTTTAGTGCCATAAAATACCTGTCAGCTAGGACTAACAATCTGGTCCTTGGTGTTCTTACGTTGGAGGTGGGACTGAGGATGGGTTCCCAGCTCTTACAACTTTTAACGGTCTATCCGTTTTGTGGAGAACTCTTGCAAAGGCCAAAAAAAAAAATAAATTACACTGCTTTTCTTCAGAGATTTCTGTATTTTTCAGATGTAGCAGGTCACCATGTGGACTGACATGCTGTGGGCTTTCATTCTTCAGTTCCTCCTGAAATGGTGTTTTCAGCCTGTTACCTAGACATGAAACACTTGATATCTGTTCCCTAGGGGGAAACAGAATCCTTACCTTACTGAGCTACCTGGGCAAGGGTTTTGTCCTTTTGTTCAGGTGTGACGTTTAAAGATACAGTCCTCTGAAGGATAACAAAAATAGCATAGACATTGCTGCTTTGACTTCAGATGGGTTTTGTTAGGTTTTGTAACAGTTTGAATGAAAGGGAGGCTAGTGCTGGAGGAAGAAGTTGCCCAAAGTGTCACTAATATTTTTTTTTAATTATTACTATTATTAATAATCTTAATTATTATTCTTTTCCCCCTCTCTCTTGAGGAAATTGCTTTTTATCCTTGGTTGTGGAGTTTGTTTGGTTTTTTTTGTTTGTTTTTTTTTTTTTGAATCATAGTCTGTGCTGCCTGTCTATTAGGAGGAGAATGAGGAGCTGTGAGACTTGATAGCAATCTGGTTGAGAGGAGTGCTCCTGAAAGTGCGTCAGGCCCAAGCATTGTTACTGAGAGCAGGGTCATCTCAAGCAGATTCAGGATTGCATTGGACGATCTGTTTCAAAGGTGAGAGCTGCCACATAAAACCTGCCACATCTGTGCCTTGCTGACCAGGCTCACAAAGCAGCTGAGCAGCTTTGCTTGTACCTGGGAGTTCAAAGTCTTGCACCTATGTTGGTTTCAGTGGTTGTGTGGGGAGCTTAATGCCTCTTCTTGTGCCCTGTCCTGTGTCCCACTGTTAATTCTACTGGCTCCATGTCTGTGCGAGTGCCTTGGCAGGCTGAATGTGGGTCTTGGGTTTTTTTTTGTTTATTTGTTCAGCAGTATATGATGCTTTGCAGAAGCCTGTGCAGTAAAACTAGGTTTCTTGAATTGCTGGTTGTGTTTTTTTAAAACGGCGTTTTGGAGAAAGGGCTTTTTCTTCTGAATCTGTATTAAGGGTCTTTTGTTTCATGAGTGAATGCTAAATTTTGGAGTAGAAATTAGATCTAAAACCTGGTTTGAACTAGTTTTTGTTTCTCCTTGCTGAACTTATTTATAGATGTCTTGACCGAAAAAGGAAATTAAAGGGTGGATTTTTCCCATTTCTTTCCAAGGACTTAATTTAGTTTAAACTTGCGATGTTTATGTTTTAGAGATTATAAGAGCCATACAGTGAAACCTGCATTGTATATGTGATGCTGCTGGGGATGGAGTATGCTTTTACATTCAGGTATTTGGTTAAGCATTTAGAAATGGAAAATACTGATTATAAAGCTAACCTCCGTGAAAATTGTTTCTTATATCATCACATGGATTGTAAAGTTTTGTGGGTAGTTGGTCTGAAATGAGTGATTTCCATTTTGTAGAATTTAAATATATTATTTTTTTCTCCAGTCTCCCTCCTGCCCTTCACACAAAAAATTGCTTTTCAGCCATTTTCATGCATCAGTTGAAGGTGAGCACTTAAATCAGTCACACATGCTCTCAATCATAATGCAGGAATTGGTAAGGTATGAAAACTTGCACTGATCTTCCTAAAAATTAAAGAAAGATATGTCAACATCAGACTTGGAGGTTGATTCTGTCTGCCTTACCTTGCTGCCTCTCTCATTAATCACATCTCCAGTCCTGTGCTTTAAGTTCATTTCTTTATTCTTCTTGGTAAATTTTAATTAAGATCAGCATCTCCACAGCCCTTGAAAAATGTAGATGACAACTTCTTCAGTCTGGAACTCCCTCCGGCGTACTTCTCAATGTCATTTTAAGGTCTCTCCATCCCTCTCCAGTAGTGCAAAGCCAGGAATTACAGCCCCATGAGTTCCTTTGGCAACCTCTCCAGAGTAATCCCTGAGAATCCCAGGTCTGCGGATGGTAATTCTATTAGCTGTTCAGCAAATAGTCTGGAAGAATGCAGCTGGTGTGTGGAAATGTGGGAAGTTCATCTCTGCCTTTAATCCTGCTTTTAGAGGGGGAAAAAAGTTATAGGCTAATGTGATTAGCTATAATCGCCTTCTCACATGGTTTTAGAAAAGTGTCTGATTCCTAAATTGCAAGCTAGTTCTATGAAGTGCTTTTGTGGAGGGGATGGAATATTATTTTGGTACTCAGCTGATTTGTCTTTTGGAAGAAACACTGGAAGCAAGAGGAAAAAAAACCTCTTCTAGTCAGCAGTGAGTTCCTAGTTATTGTTATACAGCGTAATTTAGAAATCTGAAACCAAGAGTGTGTAAATGGAAACACAAAGTGAGCGTAATCCTTTCAGATATCTAGGTATATGTATAAACACAGGCAAGGAACAACTTGTGCATACATTGGAAATTGCGCTACAGCGCTTTTTTGGGGGAGGAGGAAGTGTTGCCCTGGCAGGCTCAGCCTGTTTTCTATTTCCAGAGAGAGAGAGAGGAGGTAGCTGTGGGAGCAGGTAGAAAGATACTTTGTGTGTTTGCTTTGTTTTGCTGGAGAAATTGGAAAAAAGCATGTCTGGTCTAGCAGTCAAATGCTTGCCTGTTCAGCAAGTGGCCCTGGAGATGATTGAGGTCTCAGAACTGCACATGCTGCCTTTTACTTGAGCAGCAAATTTGAGGCCTTGCAATATAGAGAAATTGTGTGAATTGAAGCTTTCTCTTGTCTTCCCATGAGGTTCCCCTGCTCTTGTGCCCTGTCTTGCCTGCATGGCCGTGGGGGTGGTGTCGGGGCCCTGGGCAGGGCGGTCCTGGTGGCAGCTGCCCCAGAGTCCCAGGGCAGGGAGGGAGCAGGCAGGCACTGCTGGAAGGGCTGCCTGCCCTCTGCTGGCACACAGCTTTTTCCCTTCAGCTCCCCTAAGTGTTGCAGGGTGGGAGCAAATTCACTGAGAAGGGGTATTATTCACTCTAGTGTCAAGTCAGCCTCGGGTATCCTCCTGTCACAGTGATTCAAATGCTTGGGAGGGGCAGGAGAGACAATGCTGTGGCATTAAAGTGTTGCAATACTAATCTTATCATCTTATAGTGTTAGTCAAGTGGGTGCTTTAGAGGTTGTGGGACTGCCTTGTTTACAAATAAAAACTATCACTTAGTTTAATTACAGTGCAAGACATACTTGCATCTTACACCACAAACCAAAACATCAGCCTTGTAAACAGGTGCAACTGCTGTGCTCCCTCACAGCATTCTCTAATGCAAGAAAATTTCTTTAGGCTATCAAGTAAGTTAGTGCCTTTAAAATGACAACAACGAAAAGCCCGTAAAAAAAAAAACAAACCCACCAACAAACCCCAAACCTATACCAAATAATTGAAGTGGAACTTTTTGTTCTTCTTTGAAACTGTATCGTACTCACTGAAGAACTTGAAAGACTAGATGAGGAACTGGATGGATTTAATCTTGGAGAAATGTAGTGGTGTTTGGCAAGGATCATTTGAACTGGTATTACACAGGTACATGTTTCAAAATTACTGTAACCCCTCTAGCATCCTTCTGGAGAGTGTGCCGAAACAGTTGCTCAGTGTGTAGTCAAAAAGCCAAGGAAAGTGTTAGCATACAAGGGAGGTGGAATGTGATAGTAGAAAATGGATTGCCTCTGCACAAGTCTACATTGAAAACACTAAGACTGTTCACCCTTAATTATGGGCAAAGCTAGAGCGGAGGATTAATGACCAAGAAAAAAACCCCAAACAAACAAATAGGAAACACAGAGGAGCTGAAAGAGAGGTAATGAAAATGAAGCCTACAAAACCAGGAGAGAGCACACTGAAGGCAAGCTAAATATTTTTGTACTGGGGAAAAAGTTTAACAGGAATAGAAACCCCCTATGACAGAAAGTGAAAGGCTGCAAAGAGTGATAAAAGATAATTCTTACTGTGTAACTTAAACTATGTGGGCAGAGTTAATTGCTTGAGGATATGCAATTTTGAAAGTTTTCTTTGGTAGGTCAGGGTCTTCTGTTTCAGGATGCTCTGAGACCTTGGATCTAAAGGCATTTTAAATAACATTAGAGATGGGTGCCATGAAATCCTAGATTTTTTTTTTTATTATTATTTTAAAATAAAAATCTAATCTCTCATGCTTTGCTGTATGACAGAGGACTCTACTAGGCATTAAAGTGCTATGGCTGGGTTGATTCCTGAATTAATGTGATGTTTCTCACATTCCCACCTGGAATGCTGTGACTCACCCCTGCAGCAGAAAACAGTGCAATTAGTGGGGCAGAAACTGAGCTACTGAGAGTTCTTCCAAAGGTGCATATTTTATTGTTTGGAATAGTAATAAATCCAGAGTATTGTGGTTTAACCCCAGCTGGTGACTTAAGCCCTGCCCAGCTGCTCACTCACTCTCCCCCTGTGGGATAGGGGCTAGAATTGGAAAGGTAAAAGTGAGAAAGCTCATGAGTTGAGATAAAGACACTTTAATAGGTAAAGCAAAAGCTGCACACAGAAGCTAAGTAAACCAAGAAACTCATTCACTATTTCCCATCAGTAGGCAAGTGTTCAGCCATCTCCAGGAAAGCAAGGCTCCATTGCGTATAACAGTTAGAAGATGAAAGGTATTAACTTTGAACATTCCCCCCTTTCTCCTTCTCCCCCCAGCATTTATTGCCGAGCACATTATATGGTCTGGGATATCTGGGGTCAGCTGTCCTAGTTGGGTCCCCTCCCTACTTTTTGTGCACCCCCAGCCTACTGGCTGGCAGGATGGTGTGAGAAACAGAGAAGACCTTGACTATGCATAAGCACAACTTAGCAGTTACAAAAACATCTCTGTTATCAGCATTGTTTTCAGCACAAATCAAAAATGTAGCAACTTATAAACTACTATGAAGAAATTTTACTGTGTCCCAGGCAAAACTAGTTCCCAGAGGAAATACCAAAATGTGGGAGAAGACCATTCTATGAAGACAGTGATAGAAATCGAAAGTAGCAGCACAAACTGTTCTAAAAGTCGTGTGTAGATTTCCTGTATGTGGAGAAAATTTATTTTTAAACAGAAACTCTTAAAAGGGTGGGGAGTGGTTTTATTCTAGGAATCTGTATTTAAGTAGTGCAGAAAGCAATTTCTTTTGTTCAAGGGTGGATGGGCTTATTTGATGACCTTGTGAAAGATGAGCTTTTCTCAGCTAAGAATTGAACAAGGTACTTCATCAAGAAGAAAAATAATGACAGCTGCCTGTTGGTGTCATGTAACATCTTATTCTTCATCATTCAGTTCTTGTGTAATACTTTAGCCTGTATTCCTGACAAAAAAAGGCAGAAAAAATCTGTGGAGATACCTGTCCATTTTTCCCTTTCTTTCTGGATCTCCCATTGAAAGTCCCAGCACTCCAGAAGTATCACGGAGCTGTGGGGCACTCTGCTGGCTTTCCCAGCATTACCTGAGTACCATTTGGAAAGCACTTAATAAAAATCAAGTGAACATACTGCTACAGTAAACAGTTGAGCATTTTTACAGACAGGTTATAAGGCACAAAAGATCCGTGAGTAGTGAAGGGATTAGTGATAAAGAATCACTGAACGAATAGCTCAATCTAGAGGAAGGGCAAGATGATCTTGACTCTGAAAATAAGAATGGAATTTGGAAATTGTTTCTCATGCAAGGGTTTTAACAAAACCTGAAAGAACTAAAGTATCTAGAGCACAACAGTCATACTTGCAAGTAATGTGGAACTGGTAGGATTTGTTCTCAATGCAGGGTAAGAACTTGCTGTACAAAAGCACCTGGTGCTCACAATAGTGTGTAACGAAGTGTAAGTCATATGCAGAGCTAACATAGCGTTTTGCCAGAGAGGTTATCTTAACCAAAATTAAAAGGGATGTTTGTAAATGTGTCGACAGAGATGAGGATTTTTTTAGAGAAGACACAAAGCAAGCTTGTTTGGTAGCATTGCTGCTAGGACATCTTCATGACCTGTTACTCTCCTGTGTCTGGAACAGTGAAACAGACACGTGTATCTGCAGATAAGAGCTTATAAAATATTCTTCAGCAAACTCTATTATAAATCAAATAGAAAGTGACCTTGGTAAGCTCTGTGAGTTTAGCTATGGAAAAAGTAAATCTATGGAAGTGTGGGAGGAAGCATCTCCACTCAAATGTGAAGATGGAGTTCCAATTTGTTCTTTTAATAAACAGCGTGAAATCTGAACAAGTAAATACATGAGACATAAGAAATAATACACTTCCAGGTAGCTGTGTAAGCTGTGCGTACCCTTTGCGCAAGACTTGATGGGCTTTGGATGAATTGTAGGAAAGGTCATTCCTATTTCCTGTGTCTGTCTGCCTGGTGCTCCGCTTCCCTGCGGCAACTGGAGATGCAGAGCTGCAAAAGCTTTCAATTTTCAGCAGCAGTGTTAATTTTTATGGACAAGGGAGCCAGTGGTAGCATGGCTGTGGGGTATGGGACTTGAACCTTTCTGTGGTGGTAGGCAGCAGATGAGAAGCACTCCTTATGGAAAGCATTGTCTTCTCACTGTCTCTCCATGTAGTGTGTAGCATGTCTTCAGATCTCTTTCCAATGTGATGGGTGGGTGGGACTATAAATTTGACCTCTATCCATCTATTACAGAAGAGTGAAATGTGGCCTCAAAATGGCAGAGTAGTCTGACAAGATACTTAAGAAAGTATGTTTCCACTTGATCAGCTCCGCGTAGAATTTGGTCTAGAAGTCTTAAAATAAGAATTGGATAGGTCACTGAAGTCTAGGGTGTTACTAAGTGTTGCCCCATTACAAATAGAGGTTTTATGTGTGAGCAGCTGCCTTACCTGGTGGCATTAGCAGCTGGGGAATGTGTACCACAACCAAGAGTATAGGTTTTATCTGTATGGGTTGGCAATGACCTATTAGATGATATTTTGAGGAAAGTAATTTTATACATGTTCTTAAAGAAAACAATCCTGTGACCCTTCTCTGAAACAAAGCCTTTCCTTATTCAGAGTGTGCCCAGCAGGCTGCCATAATGGGAGGTAGTAGCGTTCTTGAGTGTTTTGTTTTCTTTTGCCTGTTACTTTCCCTTGGCCCTTCCCGTCAAATTGTTCCGTTGAAATTCCCTGCTGTTTGTTTGCAACAGTTGAATGAAATGGAAATCTTCTAATTATGTTCTTATCTAAGAGTACTGTCACTCTTTACTTAAGTACTGTTTGAGATAAAAAAGCCTCGGTGCTCTACTTTTCAGCTGGACTAATCTTGCATTGGGACAAGTGTATTTTTTGAATTATGTTTCGCTGTGATCATAGGTCCTTTTAATTGTGTGGCAAATCAGCATGAAACAGAAGAGTTATAACTAAAGAGAGCAAATATTATTATTTTCCTCCGCAAACTTTCAGTCTGTGATGTCCACTGTGGCTGTGTTGTCTGTTTGATCTGTGGAGGGTATGGGGACAAGAAAATTGTCTTCACGCTTTGTTTCCTCAGACCTTGCCAGACTTCTGAGGTCCAGCACACTGACCAAGAAACTCATTCCCAAAAGCAACAGTTGTCTGAAACACACCAAGTATTGTATTCAACTCAAGTGCTAACATAGCACTCTAGGGAGAGCCTCATTTCATCTAAGAACTTTGTTTCTCTGGACAAGCTGTGCCCATGTCTCCTAAAACATTTGCAACAAAAATTCTCGTAAATGATTTGTCTTTACCTAACATCCTATTCTGCGACCACAGTAGATCAGTGCATATTTCACAGCCTGAACTGAAAGACCAAACCATGGAAGAAATTTTTTCATTATCATTAACACACGTTCATTTTCTGCCCTCGCTTCCTGAGCCTTCAGAATAGCCTTACCGAAGTATTCTCAAGGAACAGACTTCTAATGGTCTAAAATAAAACCAACCCAGCTGAAACCAAACTGTGCCAGAATAGCACATGATTATTATAAATGCTTTGGAGGACAGAACTGTTGGAATTACTCATGCATGCTTTGAATACAGTGGTCTCTGTCCAGAGCAGTAGTGCCATGATGGGAGTTGTGTGGGTGACTCTACGCTCAGATGCTTTTCTACAGACAATTGGTAAAGGGCTAGAACACTCTTTTCAGCGGGAAATGTCTTTCCTATCTTCGTGGCCTTGATTCTTCTGACTTACTTTAAAACAAAACACTCAAAAATCCAGAACAAAACAAAACAAAACAAAACCAAAAGCTTTATAAAGGTGAAGCTGGGAAATCAAACTTGTCATTCTCTTGGGTTATGCGTAGAGGATAATGGTAGACGTACACATGCATAATGGTAGGGATGTCCCTACATATGTATAGTGGCTTTATGGCTTGGGTTGTAATTATACCCTGCTCTCCTGCTTCCCCTCTCTTGTTCCTAGTGTGTCCTTTCTCCTGTTGTCTCACCAGTTTGTGCCTTTCTTGTCTTACGATGTGCCCTGTGTTCTAACGCTAACTTGTTTCTTTATGATTTATCTGCAATTAGTACTGGGTTTTCTGCACTTGTTCATTTCTGAAGAAGGTTGTGCATACCTGGGTGAAAACATTGGGCAAAGTTTCAGTTCTGTCAGCTAGTCTCATAAAAGACACTTGCTCCCAGGAGACCTGATCTCCCTAATATTATTTTGATAGTGAACTATTTTAAGCCACAATCAAACCCAAAATAAACCCCTCGTTTGATTGTTAAAAGTAAGGCATGCCACAGTCTTACTGTAAGTCTCTTGGAAAAAAGCCAGTAGGATTAAGCACTGTCTGTGCACTCCCAGATGGTGAAGCTTGCAAAAGATTACACTTAGAGATTTTCTGAAACTCTCCTAGTCGCCCAGAAATAGTTCTAATATGTGGGATGCTTGAATAATATAAAAACAATTCTTTGCATAATACTGTGACTTCCACTGTCAAATGTAGTTGTCACAGCTCCAAATTTTAATGCTCTTTATTTATGCTGTATTTTTAAGAACCTGTTAAAGCCACCAGAATTTCCTAATTTCAAAATAAGGTGGTATTAATGTTGAGAGTGAAACACTAATGTGGTTCTTACAGGTTCTGCTTCTGCTACAAAAGGAAAATTACTATTTTCCTCTTTTATTCCAGTTTCAGATTCTTATTTCCAACCATTGCTGCCATGCCTTCTGTTTTTCTCAGGACCTGGCAATGGGATGGGGAATGTAGGAGGACAGCAATTGATGTTTAATCCTTCACATGTTTTCTAATTTATACTAGGGCTGATTATACATGCATCTAGAGCAAACAGGCACATATGCATATTCTAAATAGAGATACGTTATGATTTTCCTGCTACAGACAAATACTGTCGTCTTCCATGGCCTCCGTGGTTTGGGCCTGGTAAAACTCTGTGTATTTTCACTTCTGCACTGTTCTTGCAGATGAAGTCTTGTTTCTTAGGAGATTTTGTCGAACTGTCACTTCTCAGATCAAATTTGGGCCTTTCTTATACTGAGTAATTAAAAATACTGTATAAACTACGTAACACCCTTAAGTGATTGTGAATTGAGTGGTTGAGTGATTTTATATGAAGGTTGCAATGTATTGAATGCTGTGATTACAAAAAAAACCAACCCTGTGGTGTTGCAAGATCATCGCAATGCTTTTGTCTACTGCAAAAGCATTGCTGCTGCTTTGTCACAGAGCAGAATTTAGCCCTTGTACCTCTTTGGGTCCCTATAGGCAAGGTATCTGCTTTGCAGAATTGCCCATTATTCCAGGACTGAATGCCTGGACAAGTCTGATAACTGCTCCCAAAGGGTGCTTTGGGGGGTCCCTGACTCGCTAGTGGTGTCTGCCAGCAGTGGGGAGTACTGTGCAGAGAGTTTCATGCAGCACTCTTGTTTACAGTGAAGGTTTCTTGTTTTTCTGTTTGGTGTATTAAGAAAAGGGTAAAAAGAAACCTCTCCATCTTCACATGAAAGATGCATATCTGCAATGACAGTGAATTATTTCTGTATTATTGAGCGTTTCCTGCTTTGGTAGTTATTGTTGTGTAGCAATGCTGTCACCGGAGTTACTGCCAAATTGGTTTATAAATCTGTAGAGACTGCAGCTAGCAAGAGGAGTCTATTAAAATAACACAGGCTTCACTTAAAGGGTTTCTTTTACATTTTTTAGTTTCCAAGTTGCAGAGTACAAACACAGTGCTTAATACTGTATTTTGAGGTCACAAACCACTCATTGTTACCTTGACAAAATTTGAGGTGGCTATTGCGCTTCCTGGGGCAAGAAGGGCAAGTTTGTATTAGGTTTGCATGGCAAGGTTTTAGTAGTGGGTGGGCTACAGGGGTGGCTTCTGTGGAAAGCTGCTAGAAGCTTACCCCTTGTGGTGTGGAGCCAATGCCAGCTGGCTCCAAGCTGGACCTGCCACTGGCCACGGCCAAGACCATCACTAACAGTGGCAGTGCTTCTGTGATAACATTTTAGAAGGGGAAGAAGAAACTCTGCAGTACCAACAGCAGTGGAGAGAGGAGTGAGAATATGTGAAACAACTCTGTAGATGCCAAGGTCGTTGAAGGAGGGGGAGGAGGTGCTCCAGGTGCCAGAGCAGAGATTCCCCTGCAGCATGTGGTGAAGGCTCTGGCGAGGCAGCTGTCCCCTGCAGCCCATGGAGGTTAAGAGCAGAGCACATATCCACCTGCAGCCCATGGAGCATCCCACACCAGAGGAGGTGGATGCCCAAAGGAGGCTGCGACCCTGTGGGAAGCCCAGTCTGGAGCAGGCTCCTGGCAGGACCTGTGAAAAAAGAGGAGCCCACGCTGGAGCAGGTTTGCTGGCAGTACTTGTGACCCCCATGGGGGACCCACACTGGAGCAGTCTCTTCCTGAAAGACTGCACTTCACAGAAAGGGCCCGTGCAGGAAGAGTTTGTGAAGAACTGCAGCCTGTGGGAAGGAATCACGTTGGACAAGTTTGTGGAGGACTATGTCCCATGGCAGGGACCCCGTGCTGGAACAGAGTAAGAGTGTGAGGAGTCTGCCCTCTGAGGAGGAAGGAGTGGCAGAGATAACGCATGAAGAACTGACTGCGACCCGCATTCTGTGTCCCCTCTGCTTGGAGGGAGGATGTAGAAAAATTGAGAGTGAAGTTGAGCCCAGGAAGAAGTGAAGTGGGAGGGAGGGTGTTTGTGATGGTGTTTGAAGGTGTGGTTTTATTTCTTATTACTCTACTCTGATTTGGTTGGCAATAAATTAATTTCCTTGAGTCAAGTTTCTTTTGACTGGTGATAATTGGTGAATGATCTCTCACTGTCCTTCCATGAGCCTTTTCTTATTTTTTCTTTGTCCTGTTCAGCTGAGGAGGGGAGTGATAGAGTGGCTTTGGTGGGCATGGGGTATCCAGCCAGGGTCAACCCACCACAAAGCTACAGGGACATACATAAGAATGTGTAGGACAGAGCAAGTTACTTCCAGTGGAGGCTTTTTAGCTCTCCTCTGTAGGCAGAGCTGTCAGGCAGTTCAGCAGAAGCAGAAAGATATCAAACTGGCGTGCTCTGAAACAGGAGTGAGCAAAAGAGAAGACAACACAGAAGGTTTTTGAGATGAATCGATGCTTGTCCTAAGTAGGCAGAGCTGAAGGCTTAAGCCCCTCTTTTAGGGCTGAGACATCTATGGAAAGACACCTTGTGCTTTACAGACAGCCTGGCCATAAATTTGTTGCATCCGTAATGTGCCCCTGAAGTATAGGGAGGATAAAGCTTTGCTTCTGCATATCACATTGCAGGGGTGCTGGGCAATGTTCTAGTGTCAGCATTCTTTGAAGGTTATTGTAAGAGCTACAGAGTAAAGAGGAGGGCTGTGGAAATTATTCCAAAGATGGAGAACGTGACTTACAGCAGGAGACTTGGCTGTAATCTATCTAGTTGACAAAAAAAAAGATCAAGAAATGAGCTTATGAGTTATGAAAATATTTATGGGAAAATGGGTTACAAAGGGACTCTTATCTAGTGAAGAAAAGCAAATACCTGTATTAATAAATAAAACTATCTACTTTTGTAGCAATTAGATATATTGGTTATAGCACTTGGCTGAAGTCTTTCACATGTAACTACTCAGTGTTGTTTATACCACTCTGATTAGAGATTGTAATAGCCTTATTAGTAACTGTGGAGTGCTCTGCACTCTCACTTATTTAGAATAGATTATCTCAGATGGGGTTGTAATTAAGCAGGTAGCCAATGAGTTGAGTAGAGGTTGAACCCCTGAAAGCTGTGTGCATACCTACAAAATAAGTGTGCTAGGCAGTCCTTGTGCCTGGTGGCAGAGCTGTAAAAGCCTGCGTTGTAGAATAGCCTGGGAGAATCGGCTGGGGAGTCATGTGGTAGCGGTGACACTTGCAGTGTTGCCACTTGCAAAGCAGCAGCCTTCCCACTTCAGAGGAGCAGCAGCCCACAGTTTCAGACTGACAAGACTGAGATTTAAATGTGGTTCTTGATGGTTTCACGCAACTGGTCTGCAAAATACTCAAAAGGATTCTGCTAAACCATATCTTCAGCAGTTTACATTCTTGAAAAAACACATTTTAATTAGCAATGCCTGTACTTGGAGCATTTATGTTTCTGCTGGGTTATTTACTATATCTTTACATTTACCCCCGTGCTGCTTTGACTGCTAGAAAAGTACTAACTTGTGTTTTGATCAGTTCTGATTAATTAAAGGCGAGTGTTTGCGTCACCATATTTCCTTCTCCCTTTGATTTCATTTTATTCGGCCCCCAAGGAGTCGTAAAATATCTACTAGCTTTCTGCAGTACCTACATAAATACTTAATTGTGAGGTGGCTGTATTAATAGAATTTCTTGTTCCTTGTTTTAGTTTGATGTATGTATGTCATCTAGTAACATAAGCAGTGAAAAGAAAAACCTTCTCAATTTAATGAATAAAGAAGTGATGATTCTCTGTGAGAAAAAATGTGTAGCGATGCCTGTCTGTGTTGCCCTCTCTCTGTATGTAAGTAATTTTATGTATCTATAAATATATAGCTAATGCCTGTGTATGTGGACATCCATATATGTGTGTTCATGTATGTGTCTATATACGTATAGACAGATGTATGTTTTAGAATAAGTTTCCATAAAGATATGACAGGCCATGCAAATCTGCTATTTGGAGACCCCACAAGTGCTGAGGGCAGAGAGAAACCTTTGAGGACGGTCTAGCTCAGGGCAGAGTCCTGCACTTGGAACACGACAACCCTGTGCAGGGCTACAGGCTTGGGGAAGAGTGGCTAGAAAGCTGCCTGGAGGAGAAGGACCTGGGGGTGTTGGTTGACAGCTGACTGAACGTGAGCCAGCAGTGTGCCCAGCTGGCCAAGAAGGCCAGTGGCATCTTGGCTTGTATCAGAAATAGCATGGCCAGCAGGAGCAGGGAAATGATTCTGACCCTGCACTTAGCACTGGTGAGGTCGCACCTTGAATACTGTATTCTGTTGTGGGCCTCTCACTACAGGAAAGACATTGAGGTCCTGGGGCGAGACCAGAGAAGAGTAATGAATCTGGTGAAGGGGCTGGAGAACAAATCTTACAAGGAGCAGCTGAGGGAGCTGTGGCTGTTTAGTCTTGAGAGGAGCAGACTGAGGGGAGACCTTATCACTGTCTGCAGCTACCTGGAAGGAAGTTGTAGAGAGGCGGGTGTTGGTCTCTTTGCCTAAGTGATACGTAATAGGACAAGAGGGAATGGCTTCAAGTTGTGCCAGGGAAGGTTCAGATTGGACATTATGAAATATTTCTTCACCAAAAGGGTTGTTGGGTACTGGAACAGGCTGCCCAGGGAGATGATTGAGTCACCCTCCCGGGAGGTATTTCAAAGACAGATAGATGAAATGCTAAGAGTTATGATTTAGTAGTGGGCAGGTACGGTTAGACTTGATGATCTCAAAGGTCTTTTCCAACCTAGTAATCCTGTGATTCTAAGACAGGGCTAACATTTTAACTCACCTTCTCTGCTTAGTCTCACCTTTGTGCTGTCATGGTAAAAACTAGTATTTTCATCACCAGTTTTTCTTCCTGCTTTCTTCCTCTAGATTACTGGAGTTGGAAATGCCATAAATGGGGTGGGAACATCCAAGTGTAGTTATCATTAGCCTGTTTCAAAATCTGGGCTAAAATGAAACTGATTTTGCAAAAAAACCAAAAAAAGCCCTACATAACTTTATGGGCAAGATGAAGCCAAATGATTTGAAGGCAGATGCACACCTGTTTAGTCTGTCTCTCAGAGGTCGATCAATGGCTTGATGTTTTGTAGAGGAAAATTTCAACCAAACTTGTTCAAGGAGCAAGCAGAGCTCTGAATTGAATACTCACAGACTTCTTGAAAATACCTTGATTTATCAGTTCTCTTTGGCCAGGCCTGATTCTCAGTCAGGATGGGTACATTGACCAGTGAGTCAGCACATGCTTAGCTGGGAATGGGACAAGCTGACTCTTCCCCTGCAAGGAAGGATGTGCATAAGGAGCTGGAAACAATCTCAGAAGATCAAGTGTTGTTTTGTAAGAGAAGAGGAGAACACAGGGGCTGTGGTGATAGTTGGGACAGAAACAGATACACCATAACTGTGCTTCACAAGGCATAAGGATTTGAGAAACCAGTTATTATCAGCTCTACTGGTAATGGAGCTTCTTCCACCTCTTCAAGTGTGAAGGCTTCTGGTGCTTCTGCAGTCAGTTCAGAGGGGTCACTGGTGGGACTTGGCTTGAATCTCTTACACTACAGTGCATCTCTGAAACAAGTAACCAACAAAAGTACTATGAATAAGTGGCTTTAATATTCTGGTGTTTAGAACTACACGAATATGTGGTTTTATGTTGGAGTTGCTGCATCTCACTGTTGCTAATAGGGGAGTACTGATGGTCTCATTCCAGTCTTCTGAAATGCAGAGGAGAAAATGAAGCCATTTATTGACCTTTGAGAGAGCACTGATGCCTCAGTTGCTAGTTGTTGATGTATTAAAGCAAGGGCTGGTTGATATCACAGAGCAGAAATAAAACATATTGAAATAAGCTTTTTTAGCATTATGTTGAACCATAATGTATTATTAATGCAATTCTTTTTATAACTTGCTAGACTGTGCATTTAAAAATATTGATTATGGGACTTCAGTGGTTCTAAGTGAAAAGATACTTTATGGATTACAAGTAGAGAAGGAGAGAGGTACCCATTTTGTGTCCCAGTTTGTTTTATGGTGTTAGGAAGATACAGTGATAACTGTCTCCCTTTTCTTCCTGGTAATCTTAGAAATGGAAGTTGTAAAACAAGAAGGGGGGCGGGGGGGAACCAACCCACATGAGTAAAAGGTTAGTGAAAATTGCCTATAATTACTTCTGATAAAATACTTGAATATTCCACACAGCATTCTGGAATGTAGTTTCTGAACTTGGACATCAGCTAACTAGATGCCTCAGCTATTTTGCTAAGGGTGGGTTTTCTGTTTAATTACACAATTAAATTCTTGTGGGGCATGTAAGTGGTTTTGAACACTGATGTTTCAGTTGGCTTGAAAAACAAATTTAGATTTTAAAAACAAGCCAACAAAATATGCAATAAAGATCTATACTGTCCGTGCTAGTCTTTTTATCAAAGCTTACCAAAAGTGATGACATCATCATCTAATACAGCATAGTGGTAAGGATTTGAAAGTTTAATACTACCAGGCTTCCTTCGAAGTTTGAACATCAGGGGTGTTGGGTTAAATCTGATCTCCTCCAGCAGGATTTGACATTCATGGCATCTTTAAGTTTCAGAAAAGCTGCAAGTCTAACGTTGCCTCAAAGATTCACTTCTACCAGGGGAATTGAATTGGTGTATGATCTAAGACAAATAATGTTGGTGTCCTTTTCTACATTGTCTAACTACTGTTTACCTTCGCATAAAAGACCTGGGATATGGCTTTTTGGGGGTTGAGGGGCTAGCTGTTTTTTTGTGATGAGTTACTGAGGTATCTCAGCTTACAATCCATGTGAAATATGGATTTTTCATATGAATTGTTGACTTAGGGTTTAATTCTACTCTTGTTGAAGTCAGTTAAGTAGTTTCCCTTTGGATTAAGCTATTTTAGAAAGTGGGGCTTTGGGAATATATATGAATTGGGGAGAGGGGAGGTTCTGAAATAATGAACCTCTCCTATGTGCGTATAATTAAGCTGACACAGAGGTGGTTTGACTCAAATAGGAGAAAATTATTATCTAGATATGTATTTATCACTTTGATCCATGCAAGTAAAAATTTTGTTAAGATTGGGAAGCCTAGGCATAAATATTATATACCTGTATTACCCGAAAAGTCAGCACAGGAAGAAAATTCTTTACATGAAGTAACATCTATTCTAGTCACTGTACATTAATCCTTAGTGTTTCTTTTTTTTCCCCTAATGGATTGCTCTTATAAAGTGAGTGTTTAATCATGAAATTGGAAAAGCATATGTATGGCCTAAGGTTAAAATCTCAAAGCTGTGGGGGAGTATAGTGTTAATTGTTCCATAAGCGATGCTTTGTCTGTTGTCGAATGGCCTGGCTCACGTGGGGCTCTTGTTCTCTAAGGACCTTCCCTGTTGTTGGGGCACTATATTTTCCAGCGTGGGCTCGAAACCAGACTGCTGTGCCTCTTAAATTGCAGTCTAGTAGCACAGTGTGTAATTCAGTGTGTGAACATGGGGCATGTTATGTTGCTGGAGGGCTAGTCATTGTTGTCTTTAGAAAGTTGGAAGCCCACTCTTTTTTGGTTTGTCCTCATTGGAGATGTGCCGTGGTTGTAGTGGGGAACATAGCAGGTCTGATGAGAGCAAGAGGTGATGAAAAGTGTGGTCTGAAGGGATGAGCCCTTGCTCCCAGCTCCCGTGGCTGTGATGGCTGGTTGTTTGCAGGGTTCCCAGGTTCACATGGAAGCCGCTTAGCCCTTGGGAGTGAGCACCAAGAACTGTGGTAATCATTTGGTAGACCTTAGGGTTGGAGCCTGGATTTTAAAAGCTAACTAATTGGGAAGTATTCTCTGTTTTCTTCTGCATGTCTGGCTAACCTGGCATTTTGTGTCACAGCAGAGATGTGTTTTCAGGTGCTACTTCAGAATCCACAGGTGAGTCATAATCAGCCTAAAATGTGGTTCATGTCACTCGTTCAGCTGGAGTAAGAGCTCTGACCAGGGCTGTGCAATGCTGTACGCACTTACACAACTGAACGGTTGGAGGGGGGGAATTCTAGAAAAAATGGACTGCTTTTCTCCTAATATAGAATAAAGACAGGTAGTTAATAATAATATATGTGGATGTAAGCAAAAAGGAAGAGAAAGCTGGGCAGCTGCAGTGGAGGAGGTAAATAGAGTGGCTCATGGAAACCTTGCTTGGTCAGTAATGCCTGAGGTTTGGGTGACGGCGGTGGTGCCTGACAGTAACGTGCCATTAAGTATAGCAAGCAGCTGTTATGTGGGGGTGATCCACTGGGCTGGTGGCCAGTGACTGCTGGATTGATTTGCTAATCACTGTTGTTGTTCAGTCTGTGCTGGAAAAGTGAGTTTCAGGGTGTTGCAATCTGTTATTCTAAACAGCAAATGAACTGGTGGATCCCTTAAGGCTTCCTCTGTAGTACCTTGCAGGTAGGGCTTCCTGCAGAGAAGTTGCATCTGTTTATCCCACGTGTCTTTGGAGGGTGGATGCACAAGTTAAGCAGTTCGCTTGGCAACAGACGTGCAATGAGATAGCAAAAGCAGGAAGACACGCATTATAGCAGTATGATGCAGAGCTGTAGGAGCAAAATTAGAAATTATCTGACTGAGGTGAGGTGCTAAAATCTTGAATCTGTTAATGCTATTGCATGCCTGCAAGGCAGGCTGGATGGAGGAGGAGATTGGGTTTGCTGTCATTAAAGAGCCTGGGAGAGAAGAGGAGGAAGCAAATGGATGCTTAGCAGGGAAAGAATGAATGGCCATGTGGTATGCGTTAAAATAACTTTAAGGTGATGCACACAAATGGGGAGACAGCCTGGTGACTGCCACAAGGAAGACTGCAGTGATGCCTTGCAGGCACAAGGCTCTTGCTGTAGGTGGTTCCTGCTGCTGAGTGGAGCAGTGCCATGGTGTGGGCTCCAAGCCCAGAGCCACAGTTCTTCAGGCTGACTGAGAGGATCGGGCCATACCTTCTGCTGCTTTCAGGCAATCCTTCGGTGTAGTTCGGGGCTGTGCACGCACTGGGAGTTATTCCCAGCAGGCAGTACGAATAAGGATGTCGTGAGGTGGGGTAGAGGGAGGTGGATAGAGGGAGGTAGATGTATGGTTAAGAGCTGTGCTTTTTCAGAGGAGAGGCTCTGAATAGTCATATTCACTCATATGGAAAAGAGATGTGAAGAGAAGAAAAAAAAAAGGAAAAAAAGAGGGAAAGGCAGAGAGCAAATATCAACCACCTGCTACAGTGTAAGGGAGTGTATCTGTCAAGCACGTTGTCTTCATGGTTATGATTAACAAGATGTTGGAGGAGCAAGTGTAAGATGACAGCATTGGTCGGAGGGAGATCTAGATTCTCCAAGTCTCGTTGAGCTTGTTATGAGAAGATGGCTATACACCACTGCAAGAGCTGTGGAGCCTGCCATGCTTTGAGATTTGCCCTTTTCCGAGTTCAGTTCAGTTTAGAAAAATCATTTCTTTATGCCTTGTTCTTGACTTGAAATCCCAGTAAACCCCAAGAGCTTTGAGGTCAGAAAATCTGCTGCAATACCATGCCTAGATGACTGGGGCAGCGGTAGCAAATAAATTGATGAGTGGAGTGGAGGGACTTGAAAGTCTTTGGTGGTCTCTTATGAAGTAAGGGGAGAAATCTTTCATACCCTAGAAGGCCAGAACCCAATAGGATTTATCACATTGATATTGCAGAGACCTGGGATGGGAATTTCAGATTTATGTGGTATTTAGAGTCACTTGATCTCAGTCTGGTTTTACGAAGTGTTTAAGGATGGATGTCTCTACTCATTCAAGATGCTGAGAATAATGTTTTCAAATTCTTGTTAAGAACACAGGCCACAGAGGAAAGTTCATCAAACTGTGAATTAATTGCTTCTTGTGTAAGTCTAATAAACGCTTCAGTAAAGTGACCTGAACACTGTCCTGGCTGTTACTGAAACGCAGAAGATTGACTGGTCCGTGGAAGCAGGAACAGACTTACAGTATTCTACAGGAAGCAAATTCTTGAGTGGGGAGCGTTTGTTATGGAGTGGCTCCTATTAGGTGACTTGCAAATATCTATAATAACTATTTAAAAATAAGTCCTTGTTTAAACTTGAACAGTCTCATTGTAAACAGTAAATCTGTATCCAAGACTTCAGTTCTTCCAAAAAGGGTCATTTCTGTCTGTTCTCCAACTGAAGAATTTTAAAGGCATCATTAAATCTTCAAAATGCTGTTAATTTCAAGTAGGAATAAGGTTGAGAATTATAACAATCTTTTCTCTCAAGACAAACTAGTTGTGAAAATTAATTGTAAATTATGGTAAAGCTACAAAAACCTTATATGAACCCTGTACTTGGTTCTGTATGATGACTCACAGGGCTCATAACTCCTCTTTGCATTAACGGTCCAGACACAGTTTTCTGCAACAGTCAGGCACTGGTCCCAGGGTCATTAATTGCCATTGACCAGCAGTTTTCACTGAATTTGCTTCTGTTTTCCTAGATGTATTTAACTAATATTGTTAATTTGTTTAATTTCTGTGTGTTCCTCTATGAAAAGAGCTTTTCAGTTGTTGAGTAAAAAGGAACTTTGCTGCTTGTTTCAGTGGAAGAGGGATATGGCCAAGGCTATCTATCTATGTCCAGAATGCCAGTCTGCACAAGCAGTTGTTGCATCTGAAGGTCAATTTATATAGTCTAGCTAAAAATGTAACCTAATTATATGGTTCAGTGAGAAATCGTGTAGTGCAGCCATAGTTAGTGAAATCCTATGTAAGAGGAACATGCAATTTGAAAACCGAATCATTGTAAACCCAAAGAAAAAAGAGCTAAGTGAGGATTTTTTCTTAAAAACCACAAATATGATACAGCACTTCAAACACGAACTCTGCATACATGTTGTGGTTTTGTTTGTTGGTTTTTTTTTTTTTTTTTGGGCAGAGAGCAGTGAGTAGCTTATGGATACTGTCCCTCTGCTGGAAAAGTTTGGTCCAATATTTTAGTTTGAGAGTGTAATATTGCTGCCAGTCAAACCTCAGTAACCTGTGCTTTGGGCAGAGTCTGGGTTATAAGGCCCTTTGGTTTCCAGATGTTTAGGTAGCATTGCGGAGGAGACGTACAACTATTCTCTGGTTTTGGTGATTTTTGGGATGTTGTCTTTGCCTGTCGATGAGTCCTGGGAAAAATCTTTATAGGATCAGTGTCTCTATGCAGATACTGATATGCCTTTTGAAAATGTATCTTCTTAGCACATGATGTCTTTTGGAATCTTTTGAATAAGTGTCTTTTTGTAAAGCTCTACTAGATCAGTAGTCTCCAAAATGGGGTGTACAAGATGATCCCTTGGGGTGCAGGAAGGAAAATACTAGAACTTCAGTAATACAGCTATATAAATTATAAAAATATAGAGTGTCTGTGTGGTCAATTTTTTTTTTTTTACTGATGGGATTTACAGTCAGGGTGGAGGCCGCTGATCTGGACAATAATATAGTACCTCAAATTGCTCAGAAACTTTATAAAAATTAAATCTTCTCCAAGACTATTTCCTGCTTGCAGGGAATGTGCATGTTGTCCATCATCCTGACAATCAGCCTACAGAGTAGGCACTGTAGTTGTAGCAGTAGCCTCTATCTTGTTCTTCCTGTAATAGACAAGCTTTAAATTAGAGCTTTATTTTAGCTTTATTATTAACAACAACAGTGGAATTCAGGGGAAGACTTCTGTTGATTAGAGTTTTTTTCAGTTTGATTTCACTTGCTCAGGACTGATTACATAGCACGTAGCTCAGTAATGTGGTGGGCTTCAGCACCAGTGCTAGCATGCAGAGATGATGTAGTCAAAAGCACTTCAGTATTGGTCATGATAACTGAAAAGGCCCTGTGGGGAGGGGAATGGGTGCTTCCTCAGCAGTGGGGAAAGTGCTGCTGGACACCTGGAACAAGGGGACCATCTTGCACTGAATCACACAGATCTTTATAATAAAAACTCAAAGAAATTAAAATGGCTATTTGGAAGTCATTAGAGGTGAGTTTTAAAAATATTTTAATTTTTTTTTAGTATTTATTTTTAAAATATTTTGTTTACTGGACCTGCTAAAGTCTCTTCTTCCCTTGTTGCTCCGATGGTGTATGTCTTCTGTTCAGCCACCATGCTTATTCTTCCTTGTGTGGACAGAATGACTTGAGTGCTTCAGGTGGCTGTCACCTCTACACACATTTGTGCTCCAACCTAAGAAGCTATTAAAGCTTTATATTATATTTTGGCAAGTTACTGGGTTAACAGAAAAATGAAGTATTGTTTCTGTGTCAGGGAAGAGTTGTCCTGACTCGTTTTCTGTTTCACAGAAAGGAGTCACATCAGGACCAGTTTTCTTGCTTATTTGCTCCAGCTCAGACCTTTGTGTGGTCAAGAATAACAGTCATGGAGTGAAGGAGTCTGGGATTGACCTTGTTGTTTCACTTGCCCATGGCCCTTTGGAAAAGCCGGCAAATGAGCCAAATGGGCCTTTCTCTTCTACAGCTCCTGTTGTGATTTGAGGCAATGTTGTAGGTGTCCTGATCACAGGTGACAGTCCATTACAACTGGAAATTTGCCTAGTTTTCAAAGCAAATTTCAGTGTATTTAATGAAAAGTCCTAGTCCTCACCTTCTAGTTTTGTAAGGTTATTTCCTTTGCAAACTTGGCATGTTCAGAGTTAAGAGTTTCTGATCTCGCTCTGATGCAGAGAAATTGAATGTGTCATGGAAAAGGACTTGGCTTCAAAGCAGGTGCATCTTTGTACTTTTGAACACTTTTTAGACGTGTGGGAAACATCCATTTTTATAGTCCTTTCTGTGGATAGATGCTTTCTTTATCTAAGGCACATAAGGAACAACAGTGACAGGGGATGAGAAAAAGGCTGAGGTACTTAATGCCTTCTTTGCCTCAGTCTTTAATTGTAAAGAAAGTTGTTCCATCTGTGTACAAACCCAGGAGCTAGAGGAGCAACATGAGGCTCCCATGATCCAAGAGGAGGTGGTCAGAGACTTGCTAGCCCGACTAGATACCCACAAGTCTATGGGGCCGGATGGGATTCATCCAACGGTATTGAAGGAGCTGGCGGATGTGCTGGCCAAACCCCTTTCCATCATCTTCCAACAGTCCTGGAAGACTGGGGAAGTCCCACTGGACTGGAGGCTGGCTGGTGTTGTGCCCATCTACAAGAAGGGTCGCAGGGAGGACCCAGGGAACTACAGGCCTGTCAGTGTGACCTCAGTGCCAGGGAAAGTCATGGAGCAGGTGATCTTGAGTGCTATCATCAAGCACATGCAAGAGAACCAGGTGATCAGGCCCAGTCAACACAGGTTCACAAAAGGCAGGTCTTGCCAAACTAACCTGATCGTCTTCTATGACAAAGTGACTCGGCTGCTGGATGAGGGAAAGGCTGTGGATGTGGTCTTCCTGGACTTCAGTAAAGCCTTTGACACAGTTTGTCACAGCATTCTGCTTGAGAAACTGTCAGCCTCTGGCCTGGACAGGCGCACACTCTCCTGGGTGGAAAACTGGTTGGCTGGCCGGGCCCAGAAAGTGGTGGGAAATGGTGTGAAATCCAGCTGGAGGCCAGTGACAAGTGGGGTTCCCCAGGGCTCAGTGCTGAGTCCAGCCCTGTTCAATGTCTTTATCAATGACCTGGATGAAGGCATCGAGTGCACCCTTAGCAAGTTTGCAGACGACACTAAGCTGGGTGGAAGTGTCGATCTGCTGGAGGGCAGGGAGGCTCTGCAAAGGGATCTGAACAGGCTGGACCGCTGGGCTGAGTCCAGTGGGATGAGGTTTAACAAGGCCAAATGCCGGGTCCTGCACTTGGGGCACAACAACCCTGTGCAGTGCTACAGACTAGGAGAAGTCTGTCTAGAAAGCTGCCTGGAGGAGAGGGACCTGGGGGTGTTGGTTGACAGCGACTGAACATGAGCCAGCAGTGTGCCCAGGTGGCCAAGAAGGCCAATGGCATCTTGGCTTGGATCAGAAACGGTGCAACCAGCAGGTCCAGGGAGGTTATTCTCCCTCTGTACTCAGCACTGGTGAGACCGCTCCTCGAATCCTGTGTTCGGTTCTGGGCCCCTCACCACAAGAAGGATGTTGAGGCTCTGGAACGAGCCCAGAGAAGAGCAACAAAGCTGGTGAAGGGGCTGGAGAACAGGCCTTATGAGGAACGGCTGAGAGAGCTGGGGTTGTTTAGCCTGGAGAAGAGGAGGCTGAGGGGAGACCTCATTGCTCTCTACAACTACCTGAAAGGAGGTTGTAGAGAGGAGGGTGCTGGCCTCTTCTCCCAAGTGACAGGGGACAGGACAAGAGGGAATGGCCTCAAGCTCCGCCAGGGGAGGTTTAGGCTGGACATTAGGAAAAAGTTTTTCACAGAAAGGGTCATTGGGCACTGGAACAGGCTGCCCAGAGAGGTGGTTGATTCACCTTCCCTGGAGGCGTTTAAGGCACGAGGTGCTAAGGGGCATGGTTTAGTCTTTGATAGGAATGGTTGGACTCGATGATCCGGTGGGTCTCTTCCAACCTGGTTATTCTATGATTCTGTGATAATTTCTTTTATGCATTTTATCCCCCCTTGCCCCACAGCCACCGAGGGGTTTCAGCCAGCCTTCCTCCATCCTTGCCTGCTGCTGCAGGAGAACACAGCCAGCGAGCTATGCTGTGCTATCCCAGGCTGCCTGTGTGATACTCAAGAAAGTCCAATTATATCCTTCTTGGTGGCATGATGTTTGATCCCTTTTGCCTAGAACTTGGTAGGAATAATTAATTACATTGCTTCTTCAGATCTCTAGACTATGTGTGACTTTTCCCTTATGCTAGAGAGCAAGTTCAATAGCAGTATTTGAGACTGTTGACCTCCCCACTCAATTAGTATTTTACGCTGGTTATAGAGATATTAATCTGGGGTTTCTGAAACTGTTAGAAAGATGACTTTCTGTCTGGACTTTTTTGTACTAGCAGACATTAGTAATGGCTGTAGGACTGTGGATGTAGAACTTTCTTTTCCATGCTTTCAAGGGAGTGCTGCACCATATATGGCTATTTCAGAAATAATTAACACTTTCTAGTTATGAACTTGTTACCATAACTCAGTTCTGCTAATACCTTTAAAGTAACAAAAAATGAGTTAGTGCAAACTAATATGTAAGTACTCTTTTCAACACCTGTTTCAACTTTCTACGAAGTTGTATCTCTACCAGCCATCTACTGACTTGACCAATGACATTCCTCTTCTCTCTTGTTTGTAGTGAAGCCTAGATAACTGGTCTCTGGAAAAAAATGTTAAGTTTCAATTGTGACTGTCACTGACCCTGCCAAAGTTACTCTGTAGGATTTATCCTGGATGTGTCTGTCTTCAACTACCACAGCACTGTGGTGATAATACGCAAATACCAGGCCAGAAAAATTAGTTGAAGCTAGAGTTTTATTTTAACCTGTGCAATTACCAACGGTAGTGGTTTTATGGGTTGGCACTGGCAGCGCAGTATTGCTTTAAATAGAAAAACTAGTTCTTTATTTATATCTTTAACTGGCTTGAACTTGTTTAATTATATGGTGAAGGACCCATCAGAGGAACTTGTTCAATGTGTTTCTGTCTTACGTAATATGCTGAACTAGGACCAGCCAGGCCAAAACATCGGCCAGCTGTACTTGGGTTCACTGGCTTGCATTTCTGCAGGAAAGCAACTTTTGCTGCTCCTGTTTTTTTGATTGTTAGTGCTTTTCTTGACTAACTGACATCTAGCAGTCTTCATTGTTACTGTCTGCTTTATGTTGATTATTAATGATGATACTAATTTAGCGTTGAAGCTGCGCGCTTCTTTTTGCAGCCAAACACCATTGGTTTTGGAACAGAGACCGCTTTTTTTAAAAAAAAAATAGAGAGAAAACAAAAACCTTCTTCCTCTTGTATTCATTTTCAGTTGGAAATTTGCAGATGTTCTCCAGGACAGCTCTTCTCCATTTTAGAAGCCATTCCATGTAAAGCATGAAGCTTGTCTCCTCTGGCATGAGCTCCTGCTTAGAGTGAGCTGCAGGCTTCCTGAGCTGATGTGAAATTCAAAAGGAATTGCGAGGTTTAGTGATAGATCCAGATCATGTCAGCCCTCGAGTCATGTCTTCCTTAGTCTGTATTTAAGAGCCCAGTTGGCAGAACTAATGTTTCATGACTGGGCGTCTCCAGTGAGTGAATAAAAATGTTGATTCAGCTGTTTGGCTGGGCATGGAAAGGACAGATAGATAACACTGTAGCTGTAAATAGTAAGTTCTGTAAACAGTAAGTTCTACGTGTCCTTTTTTACGTGGCTGATGCTGTTGGCATCTCACTGGTCATGCCCACCTGCAGCTGAGTACCTATAGGAGTTGGGGTTTTTTGTATTAGGGGTCAGTTCATGTTGTGTGCCGCTTGGCAGGAATGCTGACAGTGAAGTGCTTGAGTGTCAGCTGCTGGCTACTCCAGTGTGCTCCGTGTCCCAAGCAAGAAGCGCTATACTGCAGTTGGTATATTTGCTAAGGGTGTTTTTCGACCAATTTTACAGGCTCAGATTGGGAACGTATTCCAGCAGGAGTAAGTAATCATAGTGAAGGAAACTTCTGACCACTGTGCACTTGGTTTACACTCAGGTCCATGTGTAGAATGGACAGGCAGTACCACAGTGATGGCACACGTTCCCAGGCACAGCTTGCAGCTACTTTTTTGTTCCCCAACAGATATAGAAAGGATCCTGAAATCTGGCATTGAAGTTCAAGGTTTGGAAGGAAAGAAGAAATGCTGCTGTTAATACATTTATTACTTCATTTTTACCCCTCGCTTTGCCTGCTGTCCTTGCAGGTGGAAATAGTCCTGAAAATCTTCTGCTTTCCTGTCTGTAGCTACTATGTGGGTGTTGCTGGGACAGACAGAAACACTTACGTGCAAAGTAATGTTAGCGAGGAAAAAGCTTTTTCCTGCAGTAACCTGGATATACCTGCAAGCAGGTACAGAAATCCGTGTACTTCTCCACTGAAGCTCCGAAAGTCGTGGATAAAAGCATTACTTCTGCATTGTATGGAAGGGATCTGGCTGTTCGTACAATTACTATGGTACACTTATAATTGGCAAGGAGAGGCTGTGTGGGCAGCTTCCATCAATTCTGCTGAAATTAATGAAATCCTTCACAGAGCACCTCTTGATATTTGAGTACACAGCAAGAGCTAAAAGGCCTTCTCATTAATTTTTAACAGCCTAAATGCCTTCCAGGCTTTTGATTTTTAAGGCAAATCATAAAGCAATAATTCACATGGGAAAAATTTGTCAGGTTTAAGCAGCAGAGTCTTATGGGACTTAGCAGAGGAACACATTTCTGATGCTTGATGACTTAAAAAGTGGTGTTAGGTAGTGTGGTTTTCACCCTCGGTGCATAAACCTGGGACACCTTCATCATCAGGTTTGCGTTTACAGACTGGAAAATGCTTTATGTCACGGTAGATACTGTGCAGCAGTGGTGAAGTGGTGAAATGAAGTGGCTGCATTTTAAAGCAGGAAGAAATACTTTTGGTTTTTGACTAGGCTGTTCAGCCTGACAGCCTTGTTGGTTAGCTGTCCTATTCCAGAGGAGGGCTACAAAGATGATCAGAGGGCTGGAGCACCTCCTATAGAAGGACAGGCTGAGACAGTTGGGCTTGTTCAGCCTGGAGAAGAGAAGGCTCCGAGGAGATCATATAGCAACCTTCCAGTACCTGAAAGGGGCTACAAGAAAGCTGGGGAGGGACTGTTTACAAAGTCTTACAGTGATAGGGCTAGGGACAATGGGCATAAGCTGGAGAGGGGCAGATTTAGGCTAGACGTAAGGAAGATTTTCTTCACTGTGAGAGTCGTGTGGCACTGGCACAGGTTGCCCAGGGAAGTTGTGGTTGCCTCATCCCTAGAGGTGTTCAAGGCCAGGTTGGATGGGGCCTTGGGCTGGTGGGAGGTGTCCCTGCCCATGGCAGGGGGGCTGGAACTAGATGATCTTTAAGGTCCCTTCCAACCCAAACTATTCTATGATTCTGTTAGGCAAGGCTTTGGTATTATAACCTCATGTTGCTTTCTAGTCCTCTGATGTTTGTCCAGAAGTGACCCTGGGACTATGAAACCTAAATTCCCTCAAGTATGAAACAGTGAGAAGAAAGGGAGCCAGATGCAAGGATAATAAATGCTGTATCTCTTGGACATGAGCATTGGAGATGAATTGGCAGGATATGTAATTCTCTGCTGAATGTTTAATATGCAGTGATATCCTTAAGCTGTTAATCAAACAGTAACATATGTTGCATAATCCAATATTCAGTTCTGCTGAAATTATATTCCTTCCTAATTTCTTATATGGTTACTTAGTACCAGTAAAGAATGGTTTGAATTTTGTGCTTGTCTGTAGCTTTAGATGAAGCCTCTTACCATGTCTGTGTAAAATGTCTGTAATTGTTAGTATTTTTCTTATTATAATTTTAACAAATCTAGATGTAAAGTCAGAAGGCTTTCTCTTGAATTTTCTTCACTCCTTGACTGCAGAGTGAAGAGTTCGAATTATGAGAGATGGTATATAGTTGGGTGATGAAAGGCAGCACGGATCAATAACCTCTTGAATGTTTACTTCAATACTTTTGAAAGTTTTAAGTGAAACTGATATAATCAGTTTAGATGAAGGAAACATGACAAGCTATTGAATCACTCAGTATGTTCATGAAGTAGTTCACAACTTTTCAAAAGCCATCAGAGGTGGCTTCTGTGAAAAGCTTGAGGTTTAGATGACTTTCATTCTCAGGACCCTAATTCTACAGAGCTCTACAGTCTACTTCCATTTTCTGCATGTACAGTCTGAAGAGGCATATATATCTCCACCATCACTAGCCCAATGAGACCACACTCCTACTAGGGTTTAAGAAGAAGACAATTGCTTGGAAAGTGCTGGATCCTGAAAGCAGAAATAGAGACGAGTCTACTTTGAGAAATATTACAGGTGGAGAGTGTAGCAAAATGTGAGTTCAGTTGTTACCTGCAATCCCAGAGGTAGAAATTCATTTTGGAGTGAAATATGGGGTGGTTACGCAGGAATTTCACTATTCAAGTTAAATACATGTGAAGTATGTGCACTGCTTGATTTTTTTTCTCCCCTGTAACACTTATCTATTTGCAAAGAAATTAACCTGCCCTAGGATTTTGCCAGCTCATATACAGTTAATGGTACTAGTTGGATTTTTTTTTTAAAAGAAGAATTATTTAAACAGAAGGTGATTAGAGCAGGTTCCTCTGCTTGCTGAAGTGTTGTGTACAGGTGTGGAGGATTACTGTTCTAGGTGTGATAATCTTGCAGTTGTCTCTCCTTAGTTCAGCACAGGTTTGGGCTCAATGTTTAAAACAACCCCCCAGTCTAACACTATTAACTTCCAAAAGAAAGAGAATATTTTTGTATTTCACTTTTCTGCCGTGATAAAAAATTAATGGGTAATTCCCCCACATATCTTTAACTTGGTCTGCTTGTCTCAGCCAACCTCTCTGAGATGATTTTTGCTAAGTTTGTCAATCTACTGTCTTTTCTTCTGACTTAAAGCAGTGGGTTTTAAACATGCTTGCTCCCCACCCCCCAGAAAACCCCAAACCAAATAAAACAAAAACTGAAACTAAAACAAACAAAAAAATTCACGGGCAGAGAAAGTTGGGGAATCGACTTCCCTTTTTACTCTGAGACTAGAGGTTTTCTTGCATGCCCTCAGGTAATACATGTTTCTTATCTTCGGGACTGAAAGTGGAGTGTCAGTGGGGTTGATTTTGCTTGTCTCTTCGACAGTTTTACAATGAAAAAGCCTTTTTTGCTGGCAGGATAAATCTCACGTTGTCATATGCTGGATTTCACATAAGCTTGCCAAATTATTTTTGCTGTAGGTTTTAGGAGCAGATCATGCTTTCTGGGAGCGCTGAGTATTGATATGATTTTCTTACTGTTTTTAAGTGGAAGTATATTAATTAAAACACTAGAATCTGATACTACCAATTATTTTAAATTCACAGGTTGTTTGATTTATCCTGTTTTGCCTATCTTGCATGTTTTGGAGCTACACCGTATTGCTTGAAATGCCAAGCTGTGTTGTGTTACAAGATAAATCTGTTTGGATATGTCTTATCTGCACCCTCTATGAATGCGGCTGTTCTCTCACCCTGGAAGTGGAGATGGCTTTTCTTGGTTTCTTCAGGGAGGGGTCATCCCACTATGGATAGGATTGACTCTCTACTGACTTGACTTTTCCATGCTACACTAGCTTCCAAATTTAGTATTTTTATTTTAAGTTTCCAGTGGAGAACAGAGGCGAGAGGTGATGAGATCCAAAATCCTGAAATTTTGACTTAAATAAAAAACTAAAGATTCAGGAGCGTGTATCCATCCATGCTATTACTTTCTCCACTGCGTGAATCTGCTGCCAGTTCCACCAGGTTGGATCCAAGGTGGGGCATGGTGAAGGCTGATATAATCAGTGCTGTTAGTCAGGTGGTTTTGTTCAACTTAATGGCTCTGTTTCACTCCAGCCCCAGCTGTGTTTACTTTATTTGATGTAGGAACATTTGTAAATTTAACTGACCTCCTTCTAGGCATGCTTTCAATGACTTCCTAAGAACTTATGGTAGAAAAGGGTTGTAAGCCTTTCATGTGTTTGGATCACAGTGATAATTTTACCTCTTGTTTTCTTCACTGTGCATGAGAAAAAAACGAACATAGCATCCAGGATAACATGTTCAATGGCATGTTTCAACACTGTCAGTTCTGTGCTGTGTGTTCTCACCTGGGAAAATGCTATTCTGAATGCTTGGTGGGTGGACAGTTATTTATCTCCTTTCAAATTCCTGCGGTTTTTAGCCTCTCATCAAATGAGTCCATTATGACTTGATCTAACACTGCTAATAGTCTTCCCTTATCGGTCTGATGGGGGTTGTTTGTTTTAATGTGATCTCATTGGTAGTATTAGATGAGTTTGAATGCTGAAAGGTTTTCTTTCCTCTTATTCCAGCATCAAATATATTTATATGGGGTTTAGATAGAGAGTATGCATCAGCCCAACAGAAACAGCAAACACTTCTCAGCTGGCGAGTGAAAATAATTCTAGTTTTATTCTGCAACATGTACTGTCTTAATGATTTGAAGAATCCTGTTGTTACAGCAAAGTTTTCAGATGTAGGTGGCTGAAGCATTATGGCAAGTTCTGATACTGTTTGAACAAAACCATGGTTTAAAAGAAACATATGTTGCTTTATGATTATTCCCAACTTTTAAATATTATTCCTGCAAAGAGTTTATGTACCTTACTGTACATAATTTGTGGATTAGTAATTCTGTTGAATGCATCGATGAGACCAAGAAACAGGGAAGACTGAAAGCAATATTGTACGCTTACTTGGGTAAAAAGTTTTTCAGGCAGAATTTAAGAAAATCCCTAATGTAGAGGAATTGGAGTGAGATTCCAAGCTGAGTTTAAAACCTGGGTTTTATCTGTTTTTCCTTGGGTTTCTTGTGCCTTCTCTGATCAATATTTTCCTTGTTTGTGTCTAATTAATGGGGCATGAACAGCCCTTTCTCAGGGTCCTTCGTATTGCTTATGAGGGTCTATAGACCAGGCCTTTGGCAAGAATTAAATCACATCTTTATGGCAGTACCTCTGTGGGCATTTTTAGCAGTCAGGAACTTCTGTTGTGTCAGTGATTTTACTTGGCACTGGATGTTAGCCTAGGTTCTTTCCACACCACTGCATCCTGCAAAGATCTTGGAAACTGCTTTTATCTTCACCCTAGGGCCTGCTTTAATGATGACCCTGTTGCTTTTGTTTGGTTTTGTTGTGGTTTTTGGTTTTTTTTTAAGAAGTGGCAAATGGTCAACTCTCACCCTCCTAGTTTGCTGATCAGTTTATTTCTTCTTCTTTGATCTTTTCCCTTTATTCAACATTTGTGCCCTAACTCCAAGTTTTATAAAAAGGTGAAAGTAGCTTTCAAGGTCATTGTCAGAAGCCTTCCACTACATCAAGGTAGAAGCATCAGAGGAGAGTGACTCTGCTGTCACTAACCAACCACTGCTTACATGCAGTGTGTGTATTAAGTGAGTGTTAGCATGCTTACTCTTTGCCAGGCATGTGGAATGCGCCTCAAGGACAGAGAATTTGGATATTTTCCTCTTCTGGCAGGTTGAGCAGTATGCTGTTTTTAACCAGTGTTCAACCATTCTACACAAAGTACATGAACATTTGATGCCAACACCTGTTAAGTTCCACTGGTATGGAGAGGAAAAAATGTGTGTGCCTGTTTTCTGTAGCCCAGAAAGTAACTTGGTACTCAAGACAAACACTGATCGACATCATCACTAAGAACACTTCTTAGAGGGAAGAATGGGAAATCCTCCCTCAAGTTTTCCTGCTGTGATTGTTGTGCCATTCCCCTCATTGGGCACTTTTAAACACGATTAAATGTGACTAAAGCCAGACTTATCTGCATCTTTCTCATCAGAAATACATTCATATTTTTGAGTAGACACTGGGATTATTTTTTACTACAATCTGAATGTTATCTTGAAAGAAAAGAATTTCTTTTTGCTTTTAATTGTTTATGAACTGATTATCACTTCAGGACTATGGCAGCAACCTATTGGAAAAAAAGCTATTCAAGGTAAAACTGATGTAGATCTTGGTCAAAATACAGCACAACTTGTTATGGTCACCAAAGTAAAATGGCATTTCAGTCAGTACTAATCAGGCTGTAGCTAAATTTAAAAGCCTAACTCCTGCCCTGTGTTTTGATGACTCATATGCCAACTTCATTTTCATAGCAGAATTCCATGAGGGCTCAAGGTTTAGACGTGCTCAGAACGAACTACTGAGTACTAAGGAGATGGTCTGCCCGAGGCTTATCACAAAACCTGCTTCTCTATTCAGACCCTTGCAGTGACCCAGGCAGTCCCTATGCAATGCATACAGTCAAGTAAAGGAGCATACTGTTACCCGCTGAGAACCCTTGAACTCAACTGGGACTTGAGCATCACAAGAATTTATCATGTCCTTGGTGGTAGGGTGCATTGTTGTGTACCAGATGTCCTGGGGCCAGACCGGTCCTATGTAAAGGTTTAGGGTTAAAAATGTGATTATTATTTGATTCACTTCAGGATAAGGTAGTCTTCATAGTTCTAAAAAGATGACACTTCAAAACATATTTTTGGAGTTATACTTAAGACATAAGGCTTTTTGGGTTTTGGTGTTTTTTTCCCATAGGATTCTTAGCTATTCGTCATCTTAACTAGCTTGCATTGGTAGCTGACGAGGCCCACGAGCTGGGCTGGCACGTCCCAGGGAGTCCCTATTCCTGTCCCGTATGCTCCTTCCATGTAATGCCCTTCTGAAGACACTTGCTGGGAGCTGGTCAGAATGGCTGCTCTGAGTTATTTTCCTCTGCCTGCATAAAACAATAGGAATGCCCTGCCTTTCATATTCTCATTTCTTTCACCAGTCACCGACCTGTTATCTCATGGCGTGGCAGGTGAAGTAATTTCCTGCCACTTCTCTAGGCTCTTTTTTAGGAGTTTCTACTGAGTATCTCACCTAGCACACCTCCCATTCTGCCCTCAGATGCTTACAAGGCGTGTTGCGTGTTTCGAGTTGTCATCTCGTATTACACTGCAACAGTACAGAATGTAAACTGGCATAGTAGAGGTAGAGAAAAATTCATTAAATTCAGCTTAATATGCCTATAGCTGTTTTCTTTGTGAGCATCATATTAGAAAACTGTATGCTGTTGAGCTGAGTTTGAGTGCTTATATTAAGTAAACCCCTATTCCTGCCACGTGCAGTGTTACTTTTGAAAAGAGGAGGAAGATATTCTAGGATACTGTTAAGAGTGGGGGGTTTTTAAAGTTGATAGTGTGAAAAAAGTTTGCAACTCTTGAGTGGCTTTAATGAATTATACAAATTTATTTTCAGTTGGGTGGTATTTCTGCTTTATTTAATTGTGGTACAAGATGAATGCCTAAACAGAGTATCTTATACAAGCAGGTGTGCAAATGAGTACCAGGAATGTAAACAAATTGCATCATGCTGAATCTGTTGTGGTAGTGCTTACGTCTAGATGTGTGTACACATCAGATTTCTGATGAAAACCTTTTTAAAGTTCAAAGGAAGCTGCAGCATTGAAACCCGGTGTTCTGGGCATTACCTCTAAGCAGGACTGGAGTTAGTGCAGCTTTGTATGATTCTTCATTCTGTGGTAAAATCACAGTATTTCCCCTGGTTCTTGAAAACAAACAAACTCCAAAACTCACCACAAAGAAACCAACTTGCCATTCCTATTGAGCTCTGTAATCTAGTCTGCATGAACTACTCTTCTTTTTTTTATTTTATCTTTGTCATTCTTCTAACCAATTACTTACTGAGTTTTCTATGGAAATAAAGTCTACGTGAATGCTCTGTGTACAACACCTTACTTGGCTGAAAATAGCCAGTAGGTTTCAAACCAAGTTTCACAGTCACTACATGTTTTGTAGAAATATTGACTGGATAGGGAGTGGTTATTAGTCTAATACTCAGTAGATATCAGGTGCTGGAGATGTCATGTGTCTTTCAACTCTGGCCTTTCCATGGCACTTGATCTTTTTTAAGCATCCGTACAGCATTTTGGGGAGACAACATTGCTCAGTCTCTGCTGATGAAAGACCCCAGAAGACAAACACAGGTTTGCTCTGAGGAATTATTCAAATTCCTTAGCTTGTGAAATGTCAAAGACACTTGCCATATCACCTCTACTCAATCACCCCATCTGAAAATTGAAAAGTAACTTCTGAACAAAAGCTGCTGCTTAAAGTTAGGACCGGGCAACCAAAAAGACACTCTAACCACTTCAGTATCTTCTCTCTCAAACATCTTTTCCTCTATGGGTATTGGAGAGTTTTGTCTTTAAATGTCTTGAAAGTTGTTTGTTATTGAAGTTGAACACAAGAAATCTTGTACAGTACAAAACAGCTCTCTTGTAACCATGCTGGGTGTCTGCCCTGTGCTGCTGCGGAGTTGAAGCTTTGCACCTGTGTTTTGCTGAGTGAAGAAACCTCACTGAGATACACACAGATCACATGTAGAGTGCAGCTGGCAGAAAGCTAACCAGGTAAATGCTTTGTGGTTAGGACAACCTGTAGCTTAGAGCAATCTCTAAAACCTGCCTACGAAGCTGGAATAAGGCTTTTGACTTGAACAAACCCCCAAAGCACTGCTGGCAAGCTGTAAAGAGCTCCCGTGTCTCAGCTGCTTTGATTTACACTTAAACACTTTAGCATAAATTTCCCTCTGTCAGCCATCCACACTGGGCTGGATATGAATGGGAGCACATGAGATATGAGCATGAGTTCTGTTTCTTGTGGTCTGAAAAGTGGGACATGGGATAGCCTCCAGGGCAAAGTTGCAACAAACCTGAGCCTTGAGTTTCAGCTTAAGGGCGGGGAATCAAAAAAAAAAAAAACCACAACCCAAATTTGGAGCATCTTTTTCTTTTGTATTATCTTTAGTTTCTCTTTGCCTCTCTCTGCTCTTGGAGCCTCTGATCAGACACTGAGTTAACATTGTTGATATCCTTGTCCACTGTTTCATGTCCTGAGACCTCACCAGAACAACAGGGGTGCTTTTCTACTACTGAGTACAACTGTAGAGGAATAACTGTTCAGACAATACAAAGAAGTTGTAGTTTCACCTCCTGAAACTGCATTATGGCAGAACTTCAAGTAGGAATAACAGTTTTAAACCTCTTTTAATTCCCTCTTCCTGCAGTACCTATTAGCGCTGCTCTCCAACAAAACAGACAACAAAACAGCAAGCTACTACATTATCCTAGCATGAATATCTAGGTGATGGAAAGGGAACTTTTATATTTGGTGTACTGACACTTAAAGGACTTAAGAGTCCTCACTGGGTGTTCTCACAGCTGGATAGCTGATAGTTTTTGCTGGGTTTTGGGGGTTTTTTTTTGGTTTTTGTTTTTTGAGGTTTTTTTTAATAAGACACTAAATTGGAAATTTGTCTGGAGTGGAAGCAACTTTCTTAAAACCTCAGAGCCAATATACAGAGGAGTTGAGAAAGGGAGCAGGTTATAGAATCATAGAATGATTTGGGTTGGAAGGGACATTAAAGGTCGTCTAGTCCTCTGACCTAGCATCATGCTTCCAGAGTTGAGGTGCTTCTTCATGCTTTGTTAAGCAAGACGAAAGCCTTAAGGTATCTCCCACAGAAAAACTGGCGCTGTAGTTAAGATAGACTGCTTTGAGCTGCCTGCCTCCACTGTCCACCAGATTAACTCTTTTGTAACAGTCATCAGGATAGTGTGGTGTCTGCGGCTTGGCCGTGTTGGCTGGTGGTTTGGCATCAGTCACTGGAGGAGGTTGGTTTGGCTGCGAGCAGGCTGTGGAGGTAGATTGTGGAGAGTTGGCAGGAACAATAAACCCCAGCAGAGAAGATGGTGAGACACCTGGAGGGCAGTCAAGGCTCAGCCAACTGTTTGCTCAGCTGATGAGTCAGGTTTGCACGACCGGCTCTGCAAGGGCTTATTGCTTGACCTGAACCCTGGCCTTTGGTTCAACGTAGTTATTTCTTGATTTGATGGGAGGATAAAAAGCCCTACATGTGCGCTTTTATTGATCAAAAATTACAGTTTATCTGATTCAATACCTGGATTATCTCTTCTTCTGAGGCAAAAAAGACAGTTGCCTAAGGCAACCAATATGTGCAGTGTGATTGCAGGTTGTGATTGGTAAACTTCTGTGGGCTTGATGGATAAGACATAAAAAAAACAGCGCTGCCTTTTTTCAGTGCAGTGCTGGTGGCAAATACGTAAGCATTTTGCTGATTTTATTCTGCTTTGCCAATATATGTGAAGAACATCTGTGAACCTCCTAATAAATGAGATGCTGAGCAGGAGCCAGCTTTTCCTTTCTTAAAAATAGAACTAATATTGGTTTCTGCTGCATTGAAATTTGTCCTGGGTATACAGATAGAGCTGGATATTGAAAAAGTTTCCTGTAATCCTTTCTTTCTTTGGCTTAGCTACTACAGCTGGAGTCTGGAGGTGAAGAGGGTGAGGAGGAGTGCTATGTAAACCAACTATTTGTCCTTCCCAAGGAGCAGAGAGAGAATTCCTAGTTTGCAGAGATGATGAAGAAGCAGTTCATGCAATTCACGTCTTGGTGATGTGGAACTGTGTCCAGTAAAAGCACTTGCATTTCCAGATTTACTCTAAGTTGGTCTTCCATTTTCTTGCAGAGATAAGTTTAATTTGAGTACTAGGGTCCCTTTGGAGGTCAGGGATTGATTCTGGTGGTCCTTCGCCTAGGGATGGTCCTCTTTGAGGTGGTGAGTTGTCCCTACAAAATGGGATGATTTGAACTTGCCATTTATATTTAATGTACTTATAATTATCTTTAGTGACAGTTGGGAGAAAGGAAACTTTTTTGTAAATTGATAAACAGCTGTATACAAAGAAACACAAAAAGATTGTTATTGGGAGAAAGGCCTAAATATAAAATATAAGTATCCCATATCCCCTTCTTTGCTTTTTCATCAGTGCTCTTGAGATTTTACCCCACAGTCTTCAGCAGCTTCATATGCAGAATAGTCCTTTAATGCTGACCTGTGGGACTGGCTTGCCTGGTCCTGAAAGCAGCAAAGCCTGTGTTTGGTATGTGGGAAACTGTTGTGGGCTGCCCACCAGCACCATGTCACTGGCCCCTGTGTGTCCCCATTTGGCTTGGGGCAACAAAAAAATATGTAGCCAAAGCCTGCAGCTGCCATTGAGCAGGTGCATAAGCTACCAAGGAGCAAAACACTAGATCCCCTCAAGCTCCTTTTCTAACTGGGCTTTGCCAACAATCCCCCAGGGAATAGGAGTAGCCAGTGGAGATCTGCAGCCTCAGAAGATATGTTCCTGAGAGGGTATATTTGTCCAAACTGCCTGTCTGGAAGTCTCGCAGAAGACAAGGGAAGCTCCAGGTACTTTAAAGCAGCCTTGCTAGTTTTGGAGCAGACGGGAGGAGGAGAGCTGGGGTAATGGGGTTTTAGAATAGGGGAATATTTTTCTGACACTTCACCTGAGCTGGATGACTTTCACATAGGTGAAGAAGGCTGTTTGTTAGTCCGAAACAAATGTGCATCTTTACAGTTCTGTCTCACCTCAGAAATGCCAGAAAGGGATTATTTTCTGATTAAAACTATGCATTCCAAAAGTAACAAAAAGATATCCTTTGTTAAATGCAAAATTGTAGTCTACTAGTTCCCAAGATACTTGTTCAGAGATGTACTCTACATCAAAACCTGTGACTACTTTGGAAGACTGTACTACTTGCTTGTTGGGGTTGCTGATAGATGGCACCAGTCTAAAACTTACTTTTTGCTTCAGGAGGCCTGTAAAACCTGGAAAGAAATCTTTCAAATTTTCTCTTCTTCCACTCTGCCTAATGCATTATCAGATCCATTCATCTGTCACTTTTCTCTCCCTGAGCTAGCGTTCCTTGTGGTTTGTCCTCCTTATTGTGCTACTTTTATGTCTGAAAGCTCTTTAGAGGCTGCTTTTATTGTAGCAAAATGGACTTGAGTATGTTCTGCTGCATTTTAGCTGACTGGGAAAGTTTTGATACTCTGCATGTTACTGCTGAACAGTTGCTTACCAGTGGTAACTTCTGCATATGTGTTTGCCATCACTAAAGCTCATCTGTGCTGCATGAGCAAAGCTGATGGGGGTCTATCCCTGAGCTGTGACGTGAGCCTCACACTGCAACGGATAGTCTTCATGTCAGCTGTGCTTGCAAGCTGTGTGCTCCGGTGTTCACCACCTCAGCCATAAATATAAATGAAGCTGTGGTCTGATTTTTGTATGTGAGTTTGTATGTGTTCTAAAATTGGAAGAAATAGGTATGTTCTAATGAGAAACATTCCTGCCTGTGTTGCTGCAAGCTGCACTGGTCAAAGAACTGTGAAATATATTGTAGACTACTGACCTGCATAGCTGGGAGGTCGATGCAATAAGCTGATATACAAGGGCAATGTTTTATTTCTATGGTTTTTTTTCTCAAAGTATTTTGTGCGTTTGTTCATCTATATAATTGCCCATGCCAATTTGTGGGGTTATGTTACGTTTTTTGTTTAGAAAAACTTTGGAAAGTTCATTATTCCTGTAATCTACCAGAGCTAGAAAGAAAAGCTTTTTGTCCCACTAGGCTGTTTCAGACTTCTGTGCAGTTTTACTTGCTTTTAAAGATATGAAGAGTCAGACTGCCTGAAAGGTGAGGAATAAGCACATCACGGAGCTGGCACAAGCTCTGTGCACGTCTTGGAGCTGTTGAATGTTTCTATTAACTTCTGACTGAAGTGCAAGTGTTTGAAAGCATGCCCACCCATTCGCTTTACAAGATGCATCGTCCTCACCTCAGATGGTGACAAACGTAGTCCTCTCTTTGATTAAACAGGCATCATAAAAATAAATTGAAAGCAAAGATGATCTCCTTATATTTTTGAAGAGCAAATATTCAGATAGATAAGCTTAGTAGCTTCTTAATGGTTTTTTTTTTGGAGACACAAAATAAACTCAGTTGAGGGGTACTCAGCTTTTGGCATGTACTTAAATGTTATGCAAAATAGCCCCACAAACTGAATATTAATTTGACTCTATAATAATCCACTGAGTCCCATAAATGTCTGTGGAGAGGTAGCGATGCAGGGAAAAGTTCTTAAAGTAAATAAGCAGAGTGTGATCCTTGTCTCTGTCCTTTCTTGTGCTATTAGTAATGTGGTACTGCCTTTGTTACAGAAGATAACCCTCTGTGTTTTGAAGGGAGTTTGTCAGCCTTAGATGATTAAACAATTTAAAGACTGTTCCCACAAACAGTGGATTTCTGTGTTAATACAGAGTAAAAATCATCAGTCTTAAAGATATTTTTGAATGTCTGTGTACTGTTGAGAATTAACTGTAACAGTATTCTTGTTTAATTTTTTTTATCATCATATTTAAAGCTCAGTTGAAGGTCGCTGTGGAGTCAGAGGCAGATAAAGATGCTTGAAGCACAGAATTCTAATGGATACAATTATCATTGTAGTGTTTTTTGCAGTAGCTATTGAGGCTATTCAAAATGTTAATTGGACACTAAGTTTCATCTGGAGAGAAAATGTCTACTCAGTGTTTCGGTCATGTTCAAAATGTGCTAGATCCTAAGAGGTTGCTAGTTATTATGCTTCATAGCACATTATGCCAAAGATCTGTTATCTAGCAAAGGAAATGGAAAAAAAAAAATATGATACACAATAATGCAAACTACCAACTGGAATGTTTGAAATTTTTAATGGTCATTTAGATTTTTTTTTCTTCTATTTACATCAGTTTATGCTGGTAGGAAGGAGATATATTGGGGTGGGGAAATAGAACTGTTGTCATAGAGGTGAGAAAACAGTGCAGTAAATTTTTGCATCCCATCTTTTCCATTTATATACACATGCTTGTTGCTTAATCCTCTGGCCTCCTGTTGATATATCTCTGTGGCAGAAATTCAATTTATATTCAATGGGCAGTTACAATCTAACAAGTACAGTAAATCCAGAAGAAGACTATGCTGAGTTCCATGCATTTGGAAATAGTAAGAGGATTAAACATTTTTAGTACATTTTTTTTTCTGTAATTGCCTTATTAAGCAGAAATACCGCTTGCAGAAAACAAAAAGAGACAGGAAATGTCACTTCAGCATCCAGCCTCCTGGAAAAGCCTTTCTTCCTCATAAAAGGCAAGAAGTAGCACTCAAAAATAACTTTCACAAGAAGGGAAGGAGCCACATATGTGAGAGCCGTATTTATCTAAGCTCAAGTGATAAAACACGATTAACTGACATTGGAGCAACCGTCACGTACTCTAGAAGACCACGGAGTAGGAAGCAGGCAATTCTTTTAGCATTTACTTGGGGGTGCCTGGTCATGGAACTGCAGTGGGAGAGTTATGTTTCTTTGTAAAATGTTCTACTATTAGTAAAGTGCATAATCATTCTACCTGCTCCCTGCTGTCTACTACAAAATGCTACCACAGAGTCCTGAGACATCAGGGACAGCAGAGCTGTGCTGAGGCAGTTCTGAAGATGTTACAGAAATTGGTTGTTTTGAAGTTTTTTGTTGTTGTTCTAGTTTATATATGGAAGCAGATTGTAAGGGCCATGGGGCTGTCAGACTGAAGGTCAGCATCCTTCTTTTCCCTGCCGTTCCCCAGTGGGTAGGGAAGCAGAAGGACATAGTCACTGCTGTTGTCTGCTACCAGCTTGTTTCTCTTCAGTCCCAAATGGGCAGCCTGCTCACCCCTGAGTGTGTAATGCTGCTCTGCAGGAAGTCTGCTAATCCAGCTTCTCTCAGGTGCACTAATTTCTCTCGTTTGACACCATGGAGCCACACCATTTTTAGTTCATGTGTTACAGGAGAGAGGTATTTCAGGGCAGGTAATGCAGCAGTAGACTCCTTTGCCCCTGCTGCAACCATCGTCCATTCATCAGCCACAGAAACATGTGTTTCTTCTGTTCAAAAATGCATTACTCAAAATCTTTTCTTTATAAAATTGAATTTTGTACTTAGTGATATAATCATTATTTCAGAGGAACAGAAATGGGAAAATTCTTGCCTTTTTCTTTTCTTCTTCCAAGTGGAAGAGGACTCCTCTGTGTTTCAGATCTTTCTTTTCCAATAGCTGTGCAGATTACTCCTGTGTTCTGTGGGGCATTTTATTTCAACGGTCTGAGAACTGTAGAGGTTGGGTTTCTTAATCTTTGAGTGGTAAATAAAATTTGTCCTAACCAGATAAGTATATCCCTGTTTAAAATGTACATGTTGCACATGCATGTCTCTGTGTGTGTGTATATATATAATCTCCAAAGAACACAGAGGTAGGGAAATATGGTGATTTAACTGGAGCCCGAACCTCCATTTAAACTTGTACAGTGAGTGGTGTGATCATATATTTGTCGCTATTTGAGTGTGTGAAGTATAGGATTTCATTTATCTCAGTTCAATTATTTCCCCAACTCCTGACACACATACACTCTGATGGGGAGAGGTGGATGTTCTGAGCTGATTGATGTGTGAAGGGAAGGAAAATTATATTAATGTCACGATCTCGCCATGTAGAAGTGAAAAATCCAATGCAACAGTAGAAGGTTCTGGCTGCTTCACTAGTTATTTTGAAGATATTTTTATTTGTGTGTGTTTGTTTATTTGTATATAAGATACAACATAGCTCATTGGTTATGTATAGATGCAGTATTATTTAAAGAGGATATTTTTCATGAAGCAGTTGTCCCTTGTGCTTAAAATATTAATTTCTTTTCTTTTTGTTCTCTTACTCTGTAGGTGTCTCCAAGTTTTATTTGATGTATATGTAAAACTCATTGGATGTTGTGTGATTCTGCTGTCTTGTACAATGCATTATGAAATTTGGTGGCAAGAAGTGTAATGTATTTTAAGCTACCATATTGTCTTATATTAGGACACAGTCCTGGGAGCTGGAGGATAAGTTTGAGAATTAGTTCAAGAGGAACGTGTATGTTGGTTTGCTATGAAGTTTCTGTTTACTGATTAAACCACGTGACTGGGAGTTCTTATTTTTTCTTTTAGTGGAAGTATCTTTGGTTTGTGTTATCCGAAAGTAGGAAATATCTTCTTCAACTTCCTTTCAAGGAGGGTGATGCAGGAATATAAAGTTCCTAGTAACATGAAAAGGAGAAATAAGTTTTTTGGTGTTGGGGTGAAAACCAACTAGAGGCAGTTGAAGAACTGGGTCAGAAAGCTTGATGCCACCCCTGAAGGGTGGAGTGGGAAGTGATGTGGCCTCACCACAGCGTATCCGCTTTGACCAAGGGGCCTGGAAAAGCAGAGCAACCCAAGACAGAATAAGTTTAAAGGGGAAGAAAAAAAAAAACACAAAAACCAACTCAGCATAACATAGCAGTTGTACCTAGTGGTGAAGAGAGCTCAGGAGGACCCCACTTGAACACTGAAGAAGTTGTCATGGAACTACAGGATGTGAGGCAAGGTTAGATTTTATCATATTTTGTTTAGCTAATAGGCTTGGAGAATCCTTTAGGCTAGATTGCTGATTACGTGGACACCTTAGTGCTACATGTCCCTGAGGAGGTAACTTGGGCACAGCACTGGGAGTATGATTGCACAGAGTCAAACAGCAGCTGGGAGAACAGTTGGGCTGGGTTGGCAACAACCAGGATTTAGAGCTCCAAAAGTACTTCAAGCATCTGCCATTGTCTTTGTGATCCAAGGGATACAAGGGCTCTCACCCTGCTATTGCCATGACATGATGTGCTGGTGTTGTGCTATTGTCTCCACACAGAGTTGGAACTTGCTGATTCACCGTCCTTCTCAGGTTGCTAGGGCTCATATCACGGTTAACTAGTTCAAAAACTACTGTGGACTTTTCTGCACTACAAAACAGTCTTTGTGTTAGTAAATATTTGTGCTGCAGAAGAATGGTTAACTTTATTTTTCCCCCAGAGTGCAGCAAAAGCCTTTTCAGTGAATAATACAGCACATTTGAAGATGAATGATTTTTAATTATAGTGTTTGTGGTGCATAACAACAGCTATCTGTATCCATCTTTTACTACAGAATTATATTTCAGATGGATCATGTGGTGAAATAAGATTGGATTTTATTTTTCTTTTCAAGAGAAAGTATGTAGGAAAAATGGATTTGTTCTGTTTCTGCGAGTTTTCTGACAACTCAACTAGGAAGGCATAGTGAAACACCCTGTCTGACAACATCTAGCACTGGAGATCTTACAGGACTGTGCAGATATTCCTGAGTCTGCAGGCTGGGATAAATTGCCCTTCATTGCAGGTCTCATTCTGGCTGCCATTCATAATGGGAAATACTACTGGTGCAACTGTTGGCTTCAGTGCTTGTCCTGCTTTTGTGTACAGTGTTTCTTAGTGTGTCTTCAGCAAGGCTGTGGTCTGTTTAAACCAGCATTTTTCCAGATGGTACCCAGAAGCAGCCTTGGCAGCTCTGAGCAGTTTGGATGCAGACAGTTCTGGGAGAGGATGGAGAGAGTAGCCCATGGCCCTTGAGCCTTGTGCTGGAAGAGGGCCAGTTGGATGTTGGAAAACAGGTGTAACCTAGGAGCAGGCTTGCACAGTGGAGCAGGTGGAGAGTTTGCTGCCTCCTGGGCAGGGCAGCCATGGTGCGTACTCTTCACTGGGCTCCAGGCCTCCAACATTCTACTGGGTTGACTGAACTTGTGAAACCATCAGGAAATGGATCTGACAAAAATTGAATTACATTTGGAGCAGGAGTGGTGTTTGTTTGGTGGGTGAATGAGCAAAAAGTCGCAGTGAGGGATCTGGTGTATGGAGAGGTCAAAGCCTTCAGGCAGAGAGTGGGACTGCATGTTTGACAGGCTGCACTTGGAGCCTTTTGCAGTGTGGTCTGGTCATGAGGATGGATGCAAATATTGGAGGGGGACGTTTGGGATGCCTTCCAGCCTACAGTTAGGGGAATATTGCATTTCTTCTATCAGGACATTCTGTTAAATCCTAAACAAGTTGGGTTTGGGATTGGTTTTCGTTTGTTTGGGTTTTTTAATATTCTTTAAAAACTTTTAAAATATTTATTTTTTTATATGTATAAAAAACACACTTTCTGTAAAGAAACAGATGGAAACTGAATGCAGACTTACCAAGCATAAGAATTCTGGTTGCACCACCGCATTCTAGCCCATCCCCAGTCTGGGTTTAGCAAATTCTCAGTTTGGGAAGAGGCATGGGTTAAGGGGACATTTTATTTTTCCCCATACCTTCAAAACAGATTTCTTGTGCACTGCTTTTACTGCCCCCACCCTAGTTAGCATGAACACTGGTTTCCTTGGAATATAGTGATGAATGCAGGATACCCTGTGCACCACTTACCACTTTGAAAATCCTGACACCACCTCTTTGTGGCTTTTCCCAGCCTAACAGCCATCTCTCAACGCTGCTTTGAAGGAATTTTGTCCTTGGCAAGTGATTTGCAAATCCTTTGCCACCATTTGTTGATCATTTTGAATTAAGAAGGGATTAAAAACTTGCTCTAGTGGCAGCGTTGGCCTCTTAATAATGGTTTTCCAGATTTCTTGTGCCTATCTAAATATCATGTGCTCAGATGACTCCAAAGGAACATATCTGGGAGCATGCAAATGTCTAAATATAGCAATAATAATCTCTAGCTTTCTTCTTTTCAGTCAGCAGAAGAAATTACTGGATACGCTTCCTTTTGAGTGGAGTACACACTGAGATAAGTCTATGTGGACATCTGTTTCAGTACTAATTTCTAACATCTCCCTGGTACTTTCAGAAGAGGAGGAAGAAATTTTCATTAAAAGTTCTTGAACATTTCTTTGCTTTCTGGTTGTGGGTTTGTTCTGGTTTTTTTGTTTTGGTTTTTTTTTTCCTGTTAGGCCAGAGAATTACACAAACTGCCAACTCTCTCCACTGAAGTTACTTCTGGCTCAAATCCCAGTATTTGGGGGGAACAATAGATCCTATTTTAGCCTATACAGATTTAATTGCTGTGAATAAGGTTGACAGTTATCTCCTTTGTGTCTGAGAATCCCACCAGCTGGTTTAGATGCATTTAAATTGCTGCACGATTCTAAACTCACTTGTCATATCAGAAACTATAATGCCAAATTTCAGGCACCTGATAATCTGTCCTTGGCCTTTATTTTGAAAATATTTTTTGTGCACTTAATCCCGTTTCTTCTTCTTCCCTTTCAGTCTTGGTTCTCTGCACTATGTGGCATTATTGGTCATACGAAGGGGCTTATATGCCAAACATGTATTTTGAGGAAAATGCGTTTAAAATAGCAAGAAAACTTATTGAAAGACATATTGATGGGTGTTGGGTTTTTTTCTCTCACTTCACCCCCATAAGCTCAGATACCTAAGATGGGAATCATCTGACAACCTGGCAACCTGCTGCGTAAGTGTCTAGGCTCAGCATTATTGTCCAGGAAAAGGAACAGACATATCATGCTAATGTAAACAACTAAAATAGGTCAGATGAATCATGCCCCCACATGACCTCTTTCTCTTTGCTTATAAATAAAGTCTGGGTGATTAGCTCAGACTTAGCTGTCTGCACCATGGATGGTCTGACTGGATCTCACCTCTGGGGACCATAATTGTAGCAGCAGTCACATGCAGGTAACTGTAGACACATGTAGGCATCTAAAAGGATTAAAAATACTTGGCTTCTTGAGGCAGGGCCACTGCAGGTACGAGGTTGAAAGCGCTCTGGGCTTGACTTCTCAAAGCCAAAGGGAAGCCTGGAGGGATTTTCCCAAGGAAGAGACAGGTCAGTATTTTTTACAGTTACATGGCACACCATCATTACATTTCATTACTAGCTTTCTATACTTGTAAGATACAACTTCATAACTTTTTTTTTCCTTCAGAAATCTTAAGTTTAAGCTGGACCTTTCCTCACTATCATCTGCTGTTTCTGCCTTCATATTGTCTCTTCAGTCTTGTTGTGGCAATATGTTGGTTTGGGTTTAAAAGAAAACAAAAATAATTTTGCTGCACAGTTGTCCCTGTGGATTGCAGCCTGGCATAGGAAAGCAGAGGTTGCTTACACTTGGGAAGCCAGGAGAGGAGAGGATTCTTGTGAAAGTTCAGCTTTCATCCGTTGCCTGAAACGTTGGCTTTCTTGCTAGTTTTCTTATTATTCAACTGTTGAATTCTACAGTGTTTTCTGTCCACACAGAGCTTTGTTTAATGTTTGTTTAACCCCTTGACAAGATTGTAAATAAATTCCTTTTGAACTTCTAATTTCAGTCAGTGCCTTAGCACATATTTTGCTTTTATGCAACTGTAATTATGCATTCTGAAACAAGTTGTTCCTTGGTGTAGCAGAATGCAGGGACACATTCACACTTAATTATATCCTGATATATATTTTTACAGATCTTGACACAATTTTAATTTCCCAGTGGTCAGAGAGGAATGCAGAGGGTTACAGGTTGCAGTAGTCAATTGGTTCTGGTGTTGACTGTTCTTGTTGAGACCTCTCTGGGATCGTGAGTGCCTTTGATCACTGCCACACAGGATCCATCCCATCAGTGCTGCTTAGGTCTCTTTGTGCTAGGTGACTCCATCTCCTGCAGGCCTCTTCAGATACAATTGATGCTCATTAGATATAGCTCTTTTTAAATTATTTGATGTTGGTCCTGCTTACTATGTACTTGCCAGTCGGCAGGGTTTCAGATGTACCTGGATGTGTTTGCAAGACTTGACTGAGATTTCAGTGGGGCCAGTGGTGCATTTTCTATTGATTTTTGGAAAGGGTCAATTCATAATGGAGGTAGATTTGCAGCATAAGTAGAAGAAATTATAGTGCCAGTGAAGCATCAGAAAAGCATGATGTGGTGGCAGCCATGTGGCTGTGCTGCACCTGCTCCCATTCCAAGCAGAGCTGGGTCCCACCTTGGAGCCATTTTGCATTTCAGGCTTCACAGGGTGGCAATAAACAGCTCTCACTCAGTGCCACATCTCACTCTGCACACATCGGATGAGACAAGTCTCTGATGTTTTTCATTTTGGGCTTTTTGTGTTCCCATATGGCTATGGTCCTGAACACACTGCTGCAGGTGAACCTGCTTGAGCAGAGGGATTGGACCAGATGGCCTCCATTCCAATCTCAGTAGTTCTGAGTTGTTCTGTTGCACCTTCCAAAAGCGCTTCTTAACCTCATGCTGCTTCCTCCACTCTTGAACGGGGGCACAACTCGTTATTCCAGCCCCTCTGCAAAGGCAGCAGGAGCCTGTGAGGACACTTTGACCTGAGGTTCAGCGCTAATGCCTATCGAGTGCTCATGTCCGTGACATCTGAGGCACATCAGTACTGTCTGCAACACAACTCTAAGACATGATGTGGCGTACCATGGTAATAGGCGGTGTGCAAACTCCAGAGTTTCAGTACCTTACCTCTTGATGAAGGTAGTAGATGTGGCTGGAAAGGGGACACCCTTGTCTCCAAGCTCTGCAGACATGCACAGACTATCATCTGCTCACTGCTCTTTGCCTGCATTTGGGTAGAAATTCTGTTTGGCTGCAATTCTTCATACTGGTACTGATTTTACCACAGTCCCTGTGTTAACTTTGTCTCCAATTTATCACTGCACTTGACGTTTTGGATCTGTGATACTGGAACAGCTGAGCAAAGATATTATGCACTTTGACTTCTATTGTGTGAAAAATAGGTGTTTTCAGTGACGTAACATTTAACTTAACTTTGAATAGCTTGCCTGAGAAATACCATAGGTTTTTGTACAGGGGTGGGTGTGTATGAGTGTATAAAATGTATGTAGAAATACTGCAATATTTTCTTAATCAGGTTTTGCATGCATTAAATACTTTGGGGTTTTATACCTTAAATTTGGGAAAGTGAATTTGGGAGTTGGCTGTTACTCCCAAGCAGAATGAATGAACGCTGTACAAATGTTTTGATGGATCATCAAGATCTATCTGGATTAAGGTAGCTGCTGTAGCTTATATTTTAACAGCTTCAAAGTTGAGGTCTACGAAAGTAATTTTAATAATAGAAGTAACAGATAGGATTTTGAGACACGTTTCTATGGCAGAGTCATTGTAGTGTTATTTGCACGTGGCCCCTTCCTGTGGATTTGCTCTTTAATGTTCTCCCAGAGGAAAAGTGATGGATGTAAAACTCCAGCATCAGGGTGTATTTTTTCATTAAGCTGTTCTTAAAAATTACCAACATGTGAGTGGCTTTGAATTAGTTTCCTACGTGTGAATTCTTGGTAATAAAGCTGTAGGTAATGTATGTAATGTTTTCTTTCTTTTCCTCTTACCTTGCATGTGTTTGCCTTCATACACATAAAATTTGCTGTGATGACTTATAAAGAATAAATTAGCAGACTGTCTTATTTCAGGTTCAAGTGGCTTCACAATACTCCCTGCTGTAGAATGATATTGTGAATAAGGCGTTCAGTACTTATCTGTGGAAATGTATACACTCTCTGTCACACTTGCAAAGATTAGCTTGGGGCTAATTTAAGTTGACAGCTGTATAAAAGGGATTAGTACCATCACCACTGAAGTCTTTCAGTTAACTTTCACACAAGCGAAGCATGAGAGATAATGTTTTTAAAAAAACTTGGACCAGTTTTGCATAAGCCATTTATCTTGATTTCTCTTAACCCTGAGAAAGCTGAGAATGTGTTCTTACAGCATCATAGCATAATGGTATGGGATTCACTGAAATACCTTAAATACGTAATTTGCTTCATAGTAAGCATAAAGAGAGCTCTTATTTGCATATAATTGGTATTATTCTAAGGAAGAAAAGGTGTATTTTGGATGTCCTTCCAAAAGTAGGGCTTTGGGAAGTAAATTGGAGAGGATAAAAAGTGGCATGCATCTTTGCCATATGGAAACATTCATAAGTCTGCAATAAAACAAAAGTATTTTTAATTCAGATTGACCTTTTGGGAGGTGGGGGAGGGTTGTGTAGTGATAGTTCTTGGTGTAGTAGTAATAATAGCGTTGAGCTTGTAGGCAAACTGAATATTTCTGAGGCTGGGATGCCCCTTGCTGTAGAGATTAGGAGCGGGCTGCTGTCCCTGCTCTTTTATCATTTTAACTAATGTGGTTTCTGTATTTCTGTCACATAAATCTGGGGGCAGCTGGGTCTTGTATGCATCCATTCTTTTTTCTATCAGACTTATGTGTCGACTGTGTACTGCTTATGAGGGATGCTCATGTTTAAGACCACACTCAGCCTCATGTGCACAGCTCACCAGAACAGACACGGAAGGGACTAGTTTTCTGCTTCATTAAAGGGAAAGGAATGACCTAACTTGGGTTCTTGTCTTGAATATGGGCTCCAGGATAAATCCAAAGATGTTTCTCATCTAAAACCAGCTCAAAATAACTATCCATAGATGTGTTTCTCAGTGTGCAGTCAAAAGCCAAGTTTTGCTCATCAGTGAACTTTCAGTATCGCCCTTCAAGGCCAGGGCAGTAAAGTCACACATTTGTGATAAAATGACTATATTTCCTGTATAGTGTGGAAATACATTCAGACCCATTTTTCACAGATCAGCAGGAGATGATGTACTTGAAAATTTACCTATTAAGGAGGAGAAGAAAAACATGTAAGACTATGTTTTAATGGAAATCAGACTAGAAGGACACTAGTCAACACAAAGTTGTTTGTTCCCGTTGTCCTCCAGGTTTCTTGCTTAGTTTTTTCAGCAAACCATGAACAGGCAGACAGACAAAGTTACTGTAGGTAGGATGATGAGCAGTCTGACCTAGCACTTTGTGCTACTTCTCTGTACTTTGTAGGGAAGAAAATGGTGGTTCCTTTACAGTGTTAAGTTCATCTTTGCTGGTAGCCAGTACAGAGGAGTGAGGAAGGCAAATTTGACAATTAGTATTGTCAGCTGTGGCTAAGATTGCTCAGCCCTGCGGAGAAATCATGCTTAACCACATTTGTGTTCCGCTGCTGTGGCTCAGGATCTGCTCTGGGCTCAGTGTCTGTTGTTTTTCTCATGTAATACTTGCTCCGCAATAACATTTTGGAAAGTGCCTACAAGTAATGTTATAGTGGACTTCTGTTCCAAGATGTCATTGACTTTAGTCCAAAGACAAGCTAGTGAACGTTCTGGTTTTGATGTGAGCAATATGACAGTTAGATTAATGAATGAATGAAACTGTTTAGGCTGCTTGAAAAGCTGCCTTTCATCTGCAGGAGGAGGTAAACAGCTAGGAGGAAATCTCTTTTAAGTCAATTCCCAGTGCAGGAATAAATGTTGTGTGGGTGAAGGGGGAGAAACAGCCACCTACCTGGGAGTCTAAGACTGTAAATGAGGTGTCACAGAAAAAGACATTGGCATCCACACATACACACTAATCCATTGTGGAGAGCGGAAGAGGACAGAAAAGCCAGCAATATGTGTATGAAAGAGAGGGGTTTTTATGATATTTTTAATAATCATTCTAAGACTGTTGAAATTATAATGTGAAACTGTAGAAACATACTGGCTTGTTTATAGGCATCGTGTTCATTCATCTGGGTTAATTCTGTGCTGTTAGTTGCTTTGGATGCAAGTTGTTGTCATGCTTATGATTGCAGGCAGCACATATATCACAGCTGGAACGAGGAGGGAGGCTAGCAGGTTGGCACAGGGAGAGAAGGACTCTGTGCTCTCCAGATGATTTATGCAGTATCAAAGCAACTACAGGTACCCACTCCTACTCTGATCCCCCATCCTTAAATTGAAAACCATAAACTACAAACTGCCCATGGATATATCTGCTCTTGTCAACCTCGTTTTTCATAAGTCTTAAGGACCAGATCAAGAGCTTTTGCATTTGCCTGGTATTAACAAACAGAAGGTTTTGTAGATCAAATGAGAGCAGGTTCCCCCAATAAAGACATATTGCGAGCACCTCTCCTTCACCTCAGCTAATGGACTCTGGTTTAAGGTGCTGTTGTGGGCTAATTTTTTCTCCAGGCATGTACGATAACTCATTGGGGTGGGGTTCTTTTGTTATTTTGGGGGGAGGCATGTGGATAAGGTATAACATTTTGCCATTATTCCTTTTTTTTTTCTACCTTGTGAACAGCAGGAATGTTGCTAATGCATTTATTTCAGAAACCTGTGTATGCCAAAATTGCAGAAAGTCACTTTTATCCACAGCAAATAAACAAAGGATCTCAACAAAAGCCCTTGGCTATCACTGCTTATTTCCTATGATAATTGAATAGTGCCAGTATTTCCTAGAAAAAGAACTGTTTACTTTCCCAGTGAGCACTGTGACTCTCTAATATTGCTAGTAACCGGAAAGCTGATAATAGAGAAACAAGGGGCATGCCAACTTGTATAGTTTAATAGATGTTTAAGATTATATGTCTACTAATAAGATGCATTGGGTTAGAATTGGGGAAGAAAGATAAGGAGGTGGTTAGGAGAAAATTTTTTATGCGATTGACAAGTTTGTTGTTTTTAAAAGGCATGGTTTATTTTGAAGCAGATAACTTGTTTGCAGGGCTTTCTTAATATCTTACGGGACTTTCAGGTTTTGTTTGAGCAGAGTTGAGGTTGCCTACTTTCAGCTGACCTTTCCTGCCAGGATGGCTTCCTGTCTGACATAGCAGCTTCCTCACTGACAAATGCAAGTTGATGCGTCTCTCCCTTTCTTTGCAGCACTTTCCTTTTGGAAATCTTTGTAGGTATTTTAATGTTCCACTGCCGTATTCTGTGGGCCACACAGATAATGCACACAGGCTCAGCTTTAACCTACATGGTAGAGAAGTAGGCTACTCAAATCTTTACTCTGGAAAGTGCTTGTGTAGGTTGTCTTGACTCTCTGAACAAGTCATAAAACAAATGTGGAGCTGGGAATACTCTCCAGTACTGTGGAAAGGAACTGTACCTTGGTGGGGGAGAAGCAGATAGAATTTAGTGTGTCTTCCCATGGTTGCACGTTGTTAGTTACCCCACAGCTCACTTAAATTGAACGATTGAGTCAGGCTCCCTGCTTACAGGTTTTATTTCTTAGCTCAGGCAGGTCTAGAGTGTATGTGTGGCCTGTTCCCATGCTTCTGGTGCAGCATAACTGCCCAAGCTCTTGTAGCTGTCTTGGTCTTTACATTTCAGAACGTGTGTTTTGTGCACACTGCTGTTGTCCTGCCTCATTCAGAATTTCTTCCAAATTCTTTGCCTGTTATTTTTATCTAGGTGTGTTGCAGATAAAATTTTGTTAGATTAATGAGTATAAAAAAAATGCAAGTACTTGGACAACTCTCTCAATTTTTTTTCAGAGTTTGAGATCTAGACCAGGCTAAAATTCTCCTACAGCCCAGCTTGAAACTTTTGCTGAAGTAAATACAACTTAAAGTAATCTCAGCAAGTGCAGTTTTGGGAGGAATAAAACAACTGAAGATTTTCTGTACTTATATTGATGTGAAAAATAGAAAGCTGAATAGAAATGCTTCAGAAGACTTGAGCTGTTTTGCTGGGGTTTTCGTGTTTGGTGTTCTGGTTTTGGGTTGTGTTTTTTTTTGTCGGGTAACTATTGTCAAAACCTGTTTTGAATTTGTTTATCTGGTCTGACTTTGTTCTTTCTAAGATAAACTTAGGATTTAGTAATCAGTGACCTCTGCTCATGAGTTTGACCTCTGCTTGTTGAATGAAGAATAGAAGCACAGTGTGACCTACATTTCCATTCAGTCAGATGGGATTTGGGGTCTTGCAAGAAACCAGCAGAATGCTAATTATGAATCAAACTAACTAGCTGGCTCATAGCTGGAGGATTTGCTTTTAGCTGGGAACATCTTTGAGATTAGTCCCGTAAAGTACTGAAGAATCCATCAAAGTTAATGCAAGTACCTCTTCAAATGTGACCAAAACCCACCACCTCACTGCGTAGGCTGCGTGAAGGTCCTGTTTGTGAAGTAGGATGTATTTTTACTACCCCTACTATACCATGAACTAAACCTCAGGATTATTTATTTATTACTGAGCAATGAGTGTTTGACACAATAGAGACATCTAATACTGTAAAATGAGGAGCTTCTAATCCAAATTAAGTACATTATTTGGGCTGAACTCCATAATAGATGGATAGGAGATAAATGGGTAATGGGGAAGAGGAGGGGAGAGATGGAAAGGAGTTGATCATAAGTAGGTGTAATCAAACAGTCCCTTGAGGAACTGTGTAGAGAGAAAACAAAGACATGATTTCCCTAGAAAATATGTCTCTGACTAAAAGCTTGAGAATCATACAGGCCTCGATCTCTTTAATTCCTTTTTCTCTGGAGTTCATTGTTGTTATTTGCATCAATGATAAAATGGAAGTGAGGACAACTGCGTGATTGGAGGTGGGTTTGTATTAAGTGTGAGAAATCTCATTTTATTTACTTTACTGGAGGATAACATTTTTTTGAGGCAGATAGAGAGATACAAAGGGGAACTGAGAATCTTAGGAAGCTGAGGGACTTCCTCTGTGGAAGGAGGGGCGATATCGTAGATTTTCCATAAAAATTTTCAGAAGTGTAATTAAGAATTGCTTTTTGGACATATGAACATCTTGCTAGTTCTGCTTTATTATTTGTATAAGCAGCTTAGATGTGGGTTTTGTCCTGATAAGTTACAGTCTGGGAGAGCAAGAAGGAAAGAGGAGAAATGCAACAGCAAAATAAGCATTGGAAAGCTGGCTGAAAGAGTTGCCTCAAGGAGGGATTTAAGGAGCTGCAGAGAGAAAAGGATTTAAAAAGACAGCAAAGATAGAATTGTTTGAAGCCAAGCAGAAGGTGTTACCAGCTTCTGTTGAGGCCAAAACATAGCTTAAGCTTAGAGATTAAAAATCTTTGCTGCAGCCCTTTTCCAAAGTTCACCTGTGAGATGCAGGGTGGTGGTGGAAGAGTGCCTGTATCAGAAGAGAGGTGCCTTTTGGCATCTAGACCCTGCATTACTTGGTAGCACACATGAGCACTATTTTGACATGGTGATTTGTTCAGGTCTTCACAAGGTTTTCCAAAATGAAGTTAATCTCCTTCCTGGAGAGAGGAAATCTGGATTTTGGGAGATAAAGTGAAGTTCTGGAAGGGAACATGTTGGTCACCACCCCAGGTCCCCACCTCAGTACAATTATGCTCCAGCCCCTGCTTCTTCTCAGTATTCAGTCTTGCCAGGTTCCTTTTCACCATATCCTCTTCTAGCTAGGTGCTTAGCACAGAGGTTCAGTTCCAGGTGCTTTAAGAGTAGCTGACTGCCAAGATAGTCTGTTAGGTCACTTTGTTCTCATGTATTCAGTACCTTGACAAATTTTCTTGGCAAGAGCATTATAAAATGCTACTGTATTGTGTATATCTTCACAGGGTGTTAAACACCAGAACATCTTCTACCTTACAAGTCCTGAAGGCTGTCTCTAAGCTCAGAAATAAAAGCAGCTCCAATAGTTGAGTTATTTTTGTAAGGAATGATAAGTGGTAAGGCAGGCAGTGATTTTTGTAAGGAGTCACTTTTGTCTCTATTTGTCTTCCACTTTTTTTTTTTTTTAAAACGGGATTGAAAACCGCAGTATCAAGGAGGAGACTGTTCAGATAAACTAAATATTAATTAGCCCCTGGTGTGATAAAACTTCACTTTCTGTACTGCTGCAGTATTTTAATCATGCTTGCAACATTTCAAACTGAAGGGGTGTTTATCAGCTGATTGACGTACTTTGGTGTTTGTGCCTCCTCTCTCTGCCCATCTGAATATATGCTTCAACTTTTCCTAACGTGTCACGAATATGTTGAGTTTTCAGACTGAAAGTTTATTGTGTCTCAATGTTTTATCTCCATTTGTTCAAAGGTCAGGCACCACAGGAGGTTAGCTGTTAAACTGCTCACAGGTGGCTTGCAACTTAGAATCTCCATCTCCGCTTGTTTCATAAGATCATTTTATCCATAGTTGGTGTTTATTTACAATAAATACTTGTAAACAACTGGTGGTATTGTGCATACAGGTGTGACATATAACACTGAAAGGAGACTCAGTTTCTGGAATCAGTTAATTGTAGTGGATTCACATTTTCTTAGAAGGCTGTTTTTTTCTAATCAGAGACAGGAATACTCATTTACATGTGACAATATTGTGTTGCTCTTTGAAAATCAAAAGAATGCTTTATCTTTAAGCAAGGCTGACACAGAATTGACACTTTGGCAAGAGTAGGCAAGCTTGTGCAGGGTCCCCTGCAGTCCTGCCTTTGGTTTTTGTTTTCTTTTTGCTTCAGGAGCCTTTAGCAATTGTTCTGTAAAAATTTAAAATGTAAAATTTTATTGTAATGTAAACATTAGAGATCAAGAAGTCAGATGTGTCCTGAACTGGTCATCAGGATTATGATGTGCCTTCAAGCTGTTTTACTTTCTGGGGAGAAAGCAATTGTTTTTAGAGACATTGTGTTCCTGGTGCACACCTCAGTGTTTGTTCAGTAGTAAAAACACACCTCTGACTAATGTTTAACCTGTTAGGTGACTCAAGCCTCACACTAAAGATGAGTGGTTAGATAGTGTTTGTGGAGAAGGTATGCTTACGTCAAAATGACAATGTCTTTTGTTGGCTGGAACAAGACATGGTCCTGCCTTGCACAGGTTTTCCCTGTGTGAGCCCACGACTGTCAAAGCGTTGAATATGTGTCAACTGATGCAAAATTAGTTAGTTGGAAAGTGGAAAACATGTTTGAACTTGGCTTGGTGAGATGGATGGTAGTAACCTCAGTATCTTGGGTAATTCAAACTTCTAATTAGGGGGTTTAAATGTTGGTGATGAAATAGCTGATATTTCAGCATTATCACTGGTGGAAGGAAGATGAGCAGTTGTGGATAAGTCTTATGACATCCTTGGTTGTCTGAAGCTTGTACGGAGCTCTTAGTGCTGGTTTCTACATGCCTGTAGCTCTTGGTGCAAATTTTCTGCTCTCCGTGCTGCAGGTGGAACAGAAGTGTGAGGGTTTGAGGTTTTTCTTGGTGGAAGGTGTTGGAGCTATGTTGTTCTGCAATGCTAGAGGGGTGTATTTAGCGTGCATCTCTGTATTGCTGTGGTACAAGCAAGCGTGACTTGCATGTTGGAATATAAAGCAAAGCCTTTCTGTTGTATTTCTGTCACATTTCTAATATATGCCCTTTAAACAGACTAATAGCAGTTGCAGGAACAGCTTCTAGATTATAGGAGGTATATTGTTTCTTGGAACTTGATGGAATGCACAACCTTACCCAACAGATTCATTGTTCACTGTAGCAGAGAGGCTGGCAGGTAGAAAAGCAACTGAGGTTCTCATGTTTCAATTAAGAGACGTAAGTGTTACCAGCCTTGACCATCAAGTAGTTCCTACAAAGGAAAGCATCGTGTGCCTAAGGGTAAAGTGTGTTCATGATACCACTAGTTCTTATTCAAATAGTTCTGTGAAAAATGCTTGTAATGGCATGTGCAGGTGCATGGAAACAACTGTGCATGTGTGTAAGACAGGTTATTTTAATTCAGTTGGTACTTGCAGTACTTCTAGGCTGTGGTTCTGTACATCTTGTGAGTCACATGAGATACAGATGCAAGTTTCCTGCTTTGCTAACTTGTCCCTTGTTTTCTTTTTCCTTATGTTTGTTTGTTGGTTTTTTTTTTTCCTTAGGGTAATAAATGCAGGGAAGAGCACGCACAATGAAGATCAAGCCAGCTGCGAAGTCCTCTTTGTCAAGAAGAAAACTGGAGGCACCAATTCTACGCCAAACAAGAACTCAACAAAACGGAGGTCATCGCTGCCCAATGGAGAAGGTCTCCAGCTGAAAGAGAATTCGGTAAGCAGAATTCTGTATCTTGTCAGTGGAGCAATACAAAATAAATATAAAAGAATGTGGCAATATGACACCAAAAGAACTAATCCAAATTTTTACTGAATGTTTTGTATATTTTCAGTTACCTCTTATTAATTACCTCTGCTTAAATACAGAACAATACTGTATTTTTCTTTGCTCAACTGCTTGATTTTTGATTTCTTGAATTGAAAAATGTTTTTTGCATCCAAGACAATTTAGCTTAAAGATGGAGAGGGTAATACTCATAGTATTTTCCTTCTTGTTTCATTTCTGAAAATATAATCCTGAGAAATTTACTACTGCAGAATCCTGTGAGTTTAATGGCTGTGGTTAACTTGTCCAGTGTTCGTCACTGCAGGCATAGCAGTATCACAGTAAGACATTTTATTAAGGGTTAGGGGGTCATTTGGGTTCTTTTCACTGAAGCAGTCTTACACGTAGTAAGGTTGGTTTATGCAGGTAGGATAAAGTCATCCAGCACACTAAATTGAGTGATTTTTGCAGACTGTGGCTCCTCTTTGTGTGGAGAGTGATGTAAATCATGCATATGTCTACAGGCAGTTATTTGCTAGTCTTCATCTGTCTTGTTTCCTGACTGGCTAATTACTTCATCTGCTCTTTAAGCAGGAGCTTAGGCTCCAGCAGTGATTGGTAATGTGCATTCAATTCAAACATTCAGCCATGTAATGCTGAATGCCCTATCTGAATGTTGAAGTCGGACAATGTGGATAGGCAGTCTTCCTGCTGCTGGGAGAACACGAGTTCTCCCTAAGTGATAATTAGTCCTTCAGTGGGCTATGAGTAGCTTTTTTTTTGGTTCTGTTTTTGTTTTTAAACCAGGTTGTGATTAGCAGCATGCTTCAGTCTCTCTCCCAAAACCCCATGGTTTGGTACAAATGGTGTCTAGGGGAGGGGGAATCACCAGAATCATGAGCAACAAGTGTTCGTCTTGCACTGTGTTCCTCTCCACCTTTTACTCCTCCTGCTCTGTTTCATATTTTGTTATTGCTGCAACAATTCCAGACTGACAGATTTTTCAGGTTTTCAAATAGCTCTGTTCTTTCCTCTTTCAAATCTTTCCTAAAATCACTTGTCCCAGTTCCTGTGTGCTGATATTCTTCATTGTATTCAGATTTCTTTTCAAGTATGTGTTTGATCACTCCTGGATTAAAAAAAAGTGTTCTGTACTTACTGGGACTTAGAGTCCTGCATATAGTCATGCAAGCCAAATCAGAATTTATTTTTTTTTTCACACTCTGCATTTCAAAAAGTCTTTTCTAGAAAGCCCATGCAACTGATTGTTGTGGGCTTATGTGGATGCTTGGTTCCATGAGTGTATTTAATTTTTGTATGTATTGTGTTTAATGAAGCAAGCATTGGCTACAGTACTTGTTCATATATGTAAAACACATCAAGATAAGCAGCAATGGGCTTTGTCCAGAAGATGGGTTTGTTTGACACAAAGGGTATTGATGTGTCATGCAGACAGCACAGTGCAAAGACCTTCAGGTAGGCATCAACCTGGGTAGACACATCTTGGTGCTGTGCAGAAGTTCTAGCTCTGACCTAATACTACATTTAATTTCTGGAGTATACACTATACTGCATAGTTAAGTCTTACTCAGACAGAACTTTTTTTCCAAACGTGACACAGTTAATATGTTTACATTGCATTAAAAATATAGAGATATAAAACTATTTCATGATTGGAAAAGCATTGTCAGTGGTCTTGATGGTATCCATCATTATAGTGTTCATAACATTATGATATTGTAATCGTAGGGTCTATAAACTAACTGCGTATTTTTGAAAGCTATTCTTTTTATCCATTTTAACCATAATGATTATTAGCCTTGCTAAATATCCAGTTGTTCTGTCTTATGAGAAACATTGCACAGATTTTTCTGATTTCTCTTCCTCTCCATTAGTGTATTTCTGATTGATTCTGTATTTTTTTAATCTCCCTTTCAAGATTCTTGAGAGAAGCATTTTTATTTCAAATTTTGTTCTTCTATTTTTCACACATTTTGACCAGAAATGAGCATAATGTCTGAAGTAAGATGCCAGCTGATCTGTATAATGTAGCATACTGTTTTCATAATACTTGTTACTGTTTTCTTTAGATGTTCTCTTCTTATCTACAGATTTACTTCTGTTTTCTACACAGCATTTGAATGAGTGCTATAGCACTCATTACTTAGCTGTGTAAAACCTGTTCTACCATATTATTAGACTATAGCTTACGAATTTAAATTCACAATATATTTTCCCTAAACTGGCAGCATATTTCTGAAGAAAGTTTTCTACTAGAGGGCAGTCTTACACTAGCGATCAGTAGGACCTTTTTCCTTGATATTTTTTTTTTTAGTTGAGTATATTTAAAAAGGAAAACCAAAACTTGGTTCTACAAGGTATCAAAATGTATATTTTCATATTTTTATACTGTAAAGTATAATTTTGTCTTTTACCCTCGCATAGTATTGTTAGCAAATTTTTTTAAGGAGTGTATGAGTTGTTGTTGAATGTGGCAAGCGTGCAACTTACTCTGTATCAATAGGGTGTATAAATGCAGGCTTGAGACCCTCTAGAGAATGGTACGATATTATTGCAGCAAGTGTTTAGTAAGAAAGCCAGAGGCTGAATTCTGTAAATGCCTCCTAGGGAAATCCCACTGTAACACAGAATCTGAAATAATCTGAGTGGTGAAACACCTTGCAGAAATATGGAAAGAAGGAGGGGTGAGTAAAGCAATTTATTGAGTATTTGTCTGATGAAAAGAAAGATTTATTCTTGTTCTAGTTTAGCTTTTTAAAGTGTGGAGCACAAGGAACAAATAGGAATTGGAACTTGAAATGTCTCAAACTAACACAGTCCATTTTTTTTTCTCGGGTTTTTCTTTTTTTCCACAGGCTCCTTACCCTACTTTCTGTGAAGTTTGTGAAAATTAAATGGCAGCTTCATCTGAGGTTGTGTGATTACTGTTATTTAATGCTGACCCCATCAATGCAGCCCTGCGCTTTGGCAAGGCAGCATAAGGGCTGGAGATACACAGTTGTCCGTGTGGGTTGTGTGCTGCTGTCATGGCCTCGACTGCTGAGCTTTCAAGGGTGGGAAGGAGGAGGTGATGGGCCAGAATTGAGGAGGTGGAGAACGTTTTTTCAGCCCCAGCACACAGAGTAATCGAAGGAAGCCTGTTATGTAGCACAAATAGGCTTTTCTTCTTGAAAGTGGGAGTGATAAACTCAGCAGGGCAGTGAGAGAAAAGGGTCTGCAAATTCAACCCTGAATTAATTCTCTTCCCTCTCCCTCACCTCACTCCACTGCTGCTTGATTAATCACGTTTGACCTCTGTCCCCATTCAGGAGCATCCACTTCAAATTGTGTAGCCTTTTTCCTGGTACTATTTTAAAATGCCCTTAACTATGGAGTCCCTTGCTGATGAATAATGAAGACCATCAGTGAGCGAAATGGCAATACTATGCCAGGATAAAGTCATAGTAGCAGTCAGGTCGCAGGACTTAACGGGATGCATTATTATTTGTCATTGTAATAAGAAGTTACATGATTATTAATTCTGCAGTTTCCTTTGTCACAAAGATGGGGTGGAGTGTTTGTTTTGTGTGACACAAGGCTGATTGTCTGCCATAGGTGGCTGAACATATTATTGATAACATGAGGAGGCTTTTCTCTGAGGATGGGGTGGCAATTGCTCACCCAGTTCAGATTCAAGGATAACTAAGGATGCTCTCTAATGCATTTTGTGAGTGTAGTTCATACTTGGAACAATAATAATCAGGGTGGGGTTTGGGTTTCAGAATAAATTTTTAGTGGCAATATGATTTATTTGCTATTCTGGTAGATATTCAGAATGTTATTAAATCTGAATCTTTTGAAAGAAAATCTAAAATAATTCACTGTGGTGACTGATTGTACTCCCACTTGAGGGCTCTGTCCAGTTAAAAGAACAAAAGGAGACTGATGTTTGAAAGACTGCTTTTGACAGAACACCGCTAGAGCTAGTAGAAATAAATGCCTTATTCTCTGAGTTTGCAGAATGCCAATGTTTTCAGGAAGAAGTTCAGGCTTACGAATGTGAAAGAGGGAACAGTCATGCATATGCACACCAAAACAGATTACATCTTAGTGGCTACAGAGATCATCTCATCTGTAGGAGAAAAAGCAAGGATATATTTGTGCTTTTTGTCTCATCTGTGTGCCCTGACTGCTGGCTTTTGTTTGTTTTCTGAGTTGGTGCTTTATTTGCACCATATACTTAATTCTCATCAAATTGGTATGATTCTGGATAATCCTTTTTTTTTCCAAATACGGGACCTATTTTTATTATCAGGGTGGAGGAAAGGAATTTGTTTCTTCTTCCTTTTTCAGACAGCTAATAGGTTATTCATGGTTATACTCTCTTTGCTAGTTCAAAAATTAACAAAGCTTTGTAGCAATATTTTCTGAGACTAATATTTAGGTTATAGTAATGCCTGCAGATCCCAACTGAAGTTAAGGCCCTAGAGCATCTCACATAAATTGTGTGTATTAGAGTAGCATTGTGGTAGTCATCTCCCCTGACTCTATATGCTTATAATACAGACCTCTCGGTTATCTAGTACTTCTGCAGTTGATGGAGAGAAATAAATCTATATTGGAATGAGATGAGCATTATCTGAAAGTGCAGGGATTTTTTTTCTGTCTGCTGAGTAGATGTAGATGTCTGAACTTTGCTGAATTATTAGCAACATCCAGGTTGCCCCAGGGAAGTTGTGGATGCCCACTCCCTGGAAGTGTTCAAGGACAGGATGGGGCCTTGAGGAGCCTTATCTAGTGGGAGGTGTCCCTGCTGATGGCAAGGGGATTGGAATTAGATGATCTTTAAGGTCCATGATTTATTTATTTATTTGGTTGGTTGGTTGTTTAATTTATTTATTTTAAGAGTTACTAGCTCAAAAAGGACAAGATCAGCGACTCCAGAAGAACCACCATAGCTGACGTGGGCATGCCATATTCGTGCCAGTGACAGCCCAAGAATACAGCTCGGGCCTATGCGAGCTTCTTTGTCCTAATTTGTGCTGCCCATTGGCTTAGAGGAAATAAGTGGAAACAAAGTTGAAGTTTCACTTTTTGTCATGGGCCATTGTTCTAGTCTGTTTTCAAGCTTCCTGATTCCTTAGTTGACTACTAAGTTCATGTGAGACTTGTTCAGTGTAGAATATAGCCAGTGTTGTGCTCACAAAAATGAGAGTGAATTGTGTTAATATCTATTCTCCTTTATCTTCTGAAAAGTTCTAATACAGACTTTGGTGCGGGCTTGCTTTAGAAAAAACTGAAGAAAATTAATCTGTGCAGGGGTTAAACTTCTTAATTGTAAGATTCTGTTATAGATTGAGGGCAGGAAGAAGGCAATGACCAAATGCTGTCTTCCTCTAGGTGGAAGGTAAAATATTTCAATTTCAATCAGAAGTACCTTTTGAATGACATGAGGACATAAGCTGTGGAAGTATTATCCATGATACATCATGAGGTGGATTTTGGCCAGGGAGTCAAAGCCTAACTGAAGAATGGGAGCAGAAGTAGTTTCATCTACAACTCCCAGAAGGCACGGTGTTGCAATTTTGAATAAATAGTTTCAGTTTTCAGCTGAAGTACTTTCACTTTGGGATAATTATTTCTGTTGGCAAAATACTTAACATTTTAAATTAATAGAAATTATTTTTTAGAAGCAGGATTTTTATGCAGCAATTCTGTTATCCATTAAAAATGGCTTAACTAGAATTTTACAGCCAACTGTTGTGTGAACTTGGAGGGATTCTGAGCACAGAGTAAGCTGGCACAACTGCCAGTCATGCCTCCAGGGGGGAAAATTTCACAAGTTTTTGGTGAATTTTTCAGACTAGGTAAGTGGGTGGGAGCGGCTGAAGAGCCACATTCAAAAATGTGTACCTTTGCTGGTATTTTCCACCACTATAGGATGTATCCTGTAGGATCCTTACTGTGTTAAGTAAACCAGTACTATAGGACAATACTCCCTTTTTCTCAGCATTTCAGTAATGAAGTGAGGAGTGCAAAATAAACAGCAGAATTCCTTCTCTTGGAGGAACTCTTCTGTTGCATAGATGACTATATTGTTAATGTGCTGATTAAGAATATGTTTGAACTTCACTACAGCAGCAATGCCATAAGCTATAAAAAAAAACCAAACATATTTTTGTAATTTTTATAATCAAGGCTTTAAAATGTGCATTTTAGCAAAATTATAACTACTAATGCTTGTTCAGCAACGAACTCTGCCCTTTGAACAGCATGAACTTGTGAAGTTCTATATGCATCTTGCTAAAAGAGACAATTTTGCATTAGATTGTGGATTTTGTAGCTCAGCATAACAATGAGTGATGTCTTTTGGATCTACAAATGACAATTCATGGTGTTCTTACTCCAGCCTGTCTGCCCTGACACACAGCTGGTAGTTGGCACCTTATTTAAGCAGCTACGTCAGCAGAAAATGAAAGGATCTGCTCTTTACAGCCTTATCCAGAAGTTTGAAACAGGCAGTGCTTTGGGCGTGGGGTGTTCGGCTGCAGGTGATGCCTAGAATATATGCTCATCTGTTATGAAAAGGAGCAACGTTCAGGTGAATGAAACAAATCATGTCTGTCATCCTAAATTAGACCACAGTCAGTGTGACAGGCAGATATAATTTTTAACTTCTTTTAGTGCGGCAAGATCTAGGTAATGCTTTCTCTAGTATGAGGTGTTTAGCAAGGACAAGAATTGCCCGATTCCTGTCCTTGCAAAATGATTTATTTATAAATCTGTATTAGTCCACCCACTTCTGTCTTGCAAGGCAGCCCCGCAAACAGTTGTTTCAGCATAGTTGGGAGGAGGTGCAGGATTAAGAAGAAATGGAGGAGAGAGACTGGAAAGACTCTTCGCACATGTTCCTGCCAATATGCTGTCATGCAAAGACAGGTATTGCTATGCCTTAAATGTTTCCATGAGGATTTTCCATCTGCCAGCATGAGTGGACCTTGTCTACCAGTCATGGGAGTGGCAATCATGTCTTGCTACTATTAACAGGTGTCAAAATGAGGTCCTTCCTCTCATGCCTAGTGGAAGAAAAGTGCCACAGAAGTATGACATGCTGTCTTGTGTAGAATTTTGGTCTTCATGGTGGTAGGTCTGTCATTTATCAATGATGTGATTTTTCAAATGCTTTTCTTCTGATCTACACAGTCATTAGGGAATTAATCTAGTCTCACAGTAGTAGCTGTGCTTGACCAGTGCATCCTGTGATGGCTGTAAGGTGAGAAAGGTTGCCAGTTTAGCCTTTTGTAATATTTTTTTGATGGAGGTTAAGAAAAAATTGGAGAATGATGGGAGCTTGTAGCAAAAATATGTTTTTCTGCCAGAGCTGTAGTAATGCAGTGGGTATTTCTCCATTTCAGAGAGGAAGTTACCCCTGGGAAAGTTACCTGTGTGTTACCTGCATTTTACCTGCAGCCCCTGTGCCACTGGTTGTTCCATCACCTCACTCATGATTATGTAATGGTGACCATCTCTTTTCCTTCCCTTTTTTCTCCTCCTGCTTCTCCAGGACACAGATGGGATCAACCTGTACTACTGGTCCCTGTTTGATGGACACGCTGGGTCAGGTGCAGCTGTGGTTGCTTCCAAACTGTTGCAGCACCATATCCTGGATCAGCTGCAGGAAATCGTGGACATCCTGAGGAACACGGCCGTCCTCCCGCCCACCTGCCTGGGAGAAGAACCTGACAACCCGGCTACAAACAGCAGGACACTAACACGAGCAGCTTCCCTGCGTGGTAGTGTGGGGGCCCCGGGCTCACCCAGCACCCCTCCAACACGATTCTTCACTGAGAAGAAGATCCCACATGAGTGCCTGGTTATTGGGGCCATAGAAAGTGCATTCAAGGAAATGGTATGTACGTTTTGGGGCTCCAATATCCCTGTTGCATACATTCATGTGCTGAATGGCCTGGAGAAGATGAACATTTAAGGACTTTTTTTTTCCCCACTTTTTTTTTTTTTCCCTTCCCCTACTTAAGTACCATCTGTGTGTGGACAGAATTATTTAAAAACCTCAAAAGCTTGCCTGGTGCATCTCTGTGAGGTAGTATCATGGCCACAGTTGTGATTACTTGATTCTTAAAAGCTTGGTGCTCTTTTTCTGTCTCCCCCCAAGCCGCCTTAAGAAAAAAAATCAGTATTGACTCACAGTAGCAGATTTCAGCATTGACAGTTACCATAAAGCTGTGTATATAGGCATGCACTGTACAAAGCCTCATTGCCCTACCACAGCAACAGGAAAAGCTCTCAGTGTTCTTTGCACCACCAGCACACGTTGTTCCTGTTGCCCAGAACTGCATAAATGGGTCATAAAAGGTCATATCAGGGATGTGGCTGAGGAGCAGCATCCTTGATCCATTGACCTGTAGTGAATGTTAGTATTGGCATGGGTCATGCAGACTGTAGTCTGTGCGTGTGCAGCTTTTGGCTGAGGCAGGTTGTGTGTGAGCAAGTGGGGCATGAAGTACATTCCTGCCACCCACTTGTATACATGATAAACAAATGGGAGGAAATCAGGACCATATGGAATTAGAATATCCATACATTTCCCTATGGAAGGCTGTTTTCACTCTTTTATAATTGATGTAGCTGCTCCGTACCTTCCCCTCAGGCTTGGCCTGCAAGTGAGTACATGTGGATCAGGTCTTGGGAGATCTGATGTTGCTCTTTTTCTTCTTTTTTTAATTTTTTTTTTGTTGTTTATAGAAAAGCTTCTTATTTGAGCAGAAGATTTTTGAACTAATGAGTGCTTCCCATGGGTTTTATTTGTGGACTGAAAAGAAGTATTCAATCATTGTTTTTCCTGATATATGTGAATTTTGTTTAGTGCATGCATCTAATTAGAGACTTCAGTTGTGGTTATAGCAAAGTGGTTCTTCACTTTGAGTTATGAATAGCAGTTATCTTGCTGAGTTATTCTTTCCTCTTCAAGGAAGTGCAGGCAAATGGACCCACTATTTGGGTTCAGACAGCATTGTCTGACTTCTAGATGGGTAGGTCCAGGAGCGGGACCCACAGCCATGGCTTCAGCATTATTCAGTGTGGGACGTATGAGCAGATTTATGCAGTATGGCTAGTGGGCTCAGTTCTGCTACTTGAAAACAGGAGGACATGAAAATCTCCTGTCACTTTAGCATGCCTTTTTCAGAAAGGAAAGACTAGCTTGCTCCCTTCTTTTGTGAGAAAGAAGAGAAAAGATGACATTGCCCATACACTACACCCAAATGGGTTCAGAGCATACTTGAGAGGAACACCTATTTCATGCTTCAGTTGAAGCAATTTTCAGGCCAGAAGACTACCAGGCTTTGAGTGTGTGACATGACACTTTCTTTCCTGTTGAAACTGGCTACAAGAGCAGGATAGATGAGAAATGGAGTTTCATAGGACTGGAAAGTGAAGGTAAGAGAGCTGATGAATGGCTATTTCAAGCACGGTACTTGTTTTGTGAGGGCGTCATGTGCATTATCCATTTCTGCCTTCCTGAACGTATCTGAGTGAGCAGGGCTGTTACTGCCCTGCCTTATTTTGAGTTCACGCTTCTGTTTGGCAGTGTTCAACACAGACTACCATCTCATCTTATGTCCCAGCATCTGACTGCTTAGGAGGGCTTTTATGGATATGACAAATGACCCTGGATGACTCACTACAGATAGTGTTTTGTGTTCCATGTTCAGTACACAGTAATCTGTCCTCCCTTTTTCTAAACTTAAGTTCAGAGAATATTTTATTTTCCTCCCTGTGTCTTTGTTCATATGCCACAGATCAAATACCTTAATTCTAACTTCTGCTCTTTATCAGAGGGCTGAAATTCATTATGTGTCTTTGCTATAAATGGCTTTGTATCTACCACAATGCAATATGATTTCAGCATTAAGTTTTACATTAAAAGGAAGTCTTATAAAAATGGTCAAGTTAAAAAAAGCGATAGATAATTATATCAACTTTAAGCTCTTGGGGAAGTCTTGGTTTAGAGAAAAGATTATTTTCTTTAGTCTGTGGAAGGGAGTGGTTCATGTGCTCCTGAGTCTCATCTATGCTTACAATGATTGATCTTCTTCCTGCATCTAACTTCCTGTTAGTTTATACTCTGTCTAGTCTTCAGGTGAAGATTTTGGGCTTCTTCCATTGACCATTGTTTATTCAGCCCAATTTGGTACTGGTACATCATGGATGTTGTTGAGTTAGGTCAATGCAGTTGAGATGTGCATAATATATGATGATTTGTGCCAGCAGTGTGTATCATTTTAGCTGGTATTTGGTGAAAGACATGCACGCAGATGACTTGGTGGTGTTTCCTGAAACACCTGTTGTTGCAAAGGAGCTCTTCAAACATGGTAAAAATGATGAGTAGATACAGATATTTTTTTTTCTTTTGACAGTCCGACCTGATAGGTTTATGTAACGCTTGTCTTTGCCTAGGAGCATTTAGCATACCATTAATTTTTTCCCCAACTGTCTTTTGAATTCTAATTAATCTCTACCTGGTTTTGCCTCAAGTCTCAAACAAAATGCCATTAATCCCTTTCAAAAGGCTTTTAATTTTTTTTTTCCTTTATTTGGTGTGGTTTCTTTTGGACAGTGCTTGTCTTACAGCTATATGCAGCAAAACATTGTGGAAAGCTGACACAGACCAAGTAATTGCCTAACTTAGAAATTTAACAATTAAGCTGTCCCCTTTTAGAAGTACTTCTAGATTCTCTGATTGTGTTGGAACTGGGATTAGCAAGTTTGTGTTGTGTTCTTGGATAACTTGGTATCCTACTTAAAAAATAAAAAATGTTCAATGTCAGTAATTGTCAGTGGTTACAATTATTCCAATTAAAAAGGAAATAAATAAGCTTGAGTTCTGAAGGTATCATAAGTCAAATCCTCTCATTCATCTCTTCAGTTTTGAGATATGTATTTATAGAATCAGTTCTAGGGAGTCAGTAGTGACGTTTCCAAGTGCTGTTCTGTACTGCATAGAAGCATCAAAGTATAGTCCCTTCCCTACATTTAGCCTTGTATGTATGCATACATGTGATGTAGTACATATTTTAAAGAAAAATTAAGAGGAGAGAGCCTCTATTCCACCCTGAACCCTGTTTGATTTTGGATGGGGTTAAAAATGGCATACAGCTAGTCTGTAGGAAGATATAAGTTTGTATAACGATTCACTTCTTTATTGAGATTTTTTGGGTCAGATGAAATCTAGACAGGTGCTTTTGCAAGACTTGTGTCATTTTAATTTGAACAATCTTGAGAGAGCAACATATGTTGTACAGTTATCCTTTTGAAAAGGTCCCTGTGATTAAACATCCGGTAGAAGTGAGGAGGGTTGGAACAATATTGCAGGCATTTTGCTGCCTTTTTGACAGAGGTAAAGGAGATTGTGAAGTTAATTTTGTCTTGTCTTCTGAAACATGATTTTCTTTTGTGTGTATAGGAAATAAAGCTGCTTTTTGTCATAGCCAGATTGAGATTGTGGAGGAAAGGCCCCTACTCTGAAGATGAATATAGAGGAAAAATGCATGCCCAAAGAAGGGCAGTGAAGCTGGTGGATCTAAATTAATGTAGTAACATTCCAATATGATGTTCTCTAAACAACTAATTCCTTGCAATTCCAGTAGAGAAATACATTATGTAATACAATCTGTATTTCCTAAAAATCTAAAATCTAAGCAGTGTAGAACAAGTCAGTGTCACATTAGGAAAAAAAATGAAATTATTTAAATCTTATACCTTTATAATATTCAGAAGGGCAGTGAAGCTGGTGGATGGGGATCTGGAGCACAAGTCCTATGAGAAGCAGTTGAGGGAACAGGGGTTGTTTAGTCTGGAGGAGACTGAGGGGGAAACCTTATTGCTCTCTACAGCTGTCTGAAAGGAGGCTGTAGCAAGATGGATGTTGGTCTCTTCTGCCAAATAACAAGCAGTAGGACAAAAGGAGATGGCCTCAAGTTGCACCAGGGGAGGTTTAGATTGGATATTAGGGAAGATTTCTTCACCAAAAGGCTTGTCAGGCATTTGGAGCAGGCTGCCCAGGGAAGTGATTGTATCACCATCCCTTGAGGTGTCTAAAAGATGTGTGGACATGGTGTAGTGGTAGACTAAGGCTAGACTTGGCAGTGTTAATTTGGACTTGAAGTTAAAGGATGTTTCTAATCTAAACGATCCTGTGAAAAGTAGGTATTTTAGTTGTTGCAGCGTGCTGAATTGTTGTTAGGCTGATGCTGCAATTTGCACATGCCTAGCTGTTTTCCAGCTTGACTTGGGGCAGAGCTGCCATCCACTCCCTCTGTGCTGCTGCCGCGCCCCGAGGGTCCCGCACATGTGAGTCCAGGCGGGGCGGAGAGAAGCGGGGAGGCAGGGATGGATGGATGGATGGAGGACCTGCATCCCCGCAGCATCCCGAGTCCCCGAGCGGGCTCTCCGGCAGGTGGCAGGCGCGCTCTGCTGCTGGCTTTGTGGCTCCATCATCCTCCTTTTTTCGGTAGAGATTGTTGATGACTGCGGTTGACTTGTGCTTTTGCACCAGACAACCCACGTCTGAACCTCAGCGAGGCAGGCACTGAGTTAGACCGAAGTGGTGAGGGCAGTGGGCAGGTCTGTTCCGGGGATGACGCCGTGACCTTAGCTGCTTCTGTTGATACTGAAAATGTTGGCAAATAAACTCTCTAAGGCTTGTTTTGGCGTTTTAGAAAGCAATTGCCCTTTATCAGGGCTGGGCAACGTGAGGGAGCAATCTCCATCCATCGTGTGCAGCGAGACAAGAGCTGGGACGGGATGTGTTTCCACTTACAGACATGGGTATAAATTCTCCCAGAAATCTTACGCACATTCAGTTACTTTCCAAGGACTCATTTTAATGATGTTATGAACTTAACAACAGTCAGAACTCTTGCTAATTTGGAGCTGGCTCCAGCTCTGCCTGACCTTGCATTTGAGATAGGGAACGACTGCAAACAGAGATGATTACAGAAGATGCATCTGTTCAGCACAGATCATACTTCACACAAGATGTTATCATCTTCAAATAATGAACAGTGTCTGGAAGAACACTGAAAGAAAACATGATATCAGAGGGACATATTCTGTCTCACTTTCAGAAAACATACAATTACTTAGATGAAACTTGACTTTACTTTAGCTTAAGTAAAAAATATTCTGTGTTTTTAATAGTAACTACTTCTATCGCTATAATGGGTGGAAAAAGCAACCCTTGCTCTCCATTGTCTGCTCTGGAAATGTACTACCCCGTGGCATTTCATGGTGTCCTCTGCAGGCTTTGCTCCATCCTCCCTGTGCTCACTCCCCCAGGGAAGAGGAATTGGGATGACCAGGCATGAGGCACCCCGCTCTTGCCTGGCACTAGGACACACTTCCTGGAAAGGAGGACAGGGCACAGAGTAAATTAGCTGCTTCCTTGGATTAGTTGCTTTCTTGGCATGGAATCATAAGCGTTTCAACAGAGGTTACAGAAATCCTCCTTTTTGTTTTCCTGTCAGAGTCTGAGTTGAGTGGCACATGCTGCCCTTTGGGCTGGAAAGCACAATGTTTAATTCTGCTTAGCGTTGCTCAGCTCTTCCCCTGCCCACAGATTGCTGTGTGCCCTGGAAAAGAGGAGGAAAAAAGGAAATGGAATAAGACTTCACTTGCTCTGAAATCTTTCTCCAGGTGGAAAATGAGGAAAGCTTTGTATACACTCCAACTTTGTCTAGAATGAGCCCCTTTACACTTGTAAAGACTTCAGAGGCATTTTGGGGTTTCTGCCACTGTTTGTGCTGCATTACTTTCCCAGCAGCACTGTTATAAAGTATTCATTAAAAGCCAACGTCTCTACATCAGAATGAGTTAGTGACATTGGTGGGCTTTGTTTTATTTTGGTTTACTTCTTCCCTCAAATCTCGTTGAGCTGTAGGAAAGCCTTTCCCTCCTCCCCTCCCCTCAAAGAAGGAAACGTCGAACACGGTATGTAATATAAATTAAATACAGCACTGAATATTGTCTGGCAAGTCAGGATAGTAAATACAAGTTCTGAATGCAACGAGATGGAAGAGCCCACAAACAGCAATTATTCCAAAGAAATCTAGTACGCAGTTCTACCTTAAGTCAAGGAAACTCTGACAATGAGGCTCTGAGGATTATCTGTCTTCTCTTCTATAACAGATGCTTCTGAATTCTGCTTATTGAAAGAAATAAATTTTAATTTAGGCATTCCAGCACTTGCAAAGTGTACGTGTGACAGAGTTTAAACCAGGTGAGGGATTGTACATTGTTTGAAGGTCTCAGAGTGTACTCTGAGCTGTGGAGATGAAGATTTTTTAAAATTCCTGAGAGTGCCTGGAAAATCCACTGTAGTATTTGTAAGTTTAAATTATTTTGATGGTTAGAAACGTCTGCTTCCTTTGAACTGTTCTTTTCGGCTTAATTTAAAAATATATAGAAACCATGGGGGAGAAAATCAGCTTCTCTGTGGCAAGATTAGATAAAGAGGCATTTATAACAGGCCCATGTCTGTGACCAAAGGTTCTGTGAGATTTGATTTTTAGCTTGGAGGCATTTTCCTCCTGGTCTTCATCCCTCCCATAACCAAAAAAGAAAAAGGAGTGAAGAAATGAATAGAAAGAAAAAAGGAAAACCACAGGCAATGAGAAGACGTGCTAAAAGGCAGCAGTAAAACCCCAGCAGCCCAGTGCAGTTCCTGTGTGCAGCAGACGGTGTCCTTGTCGGGCAGCACTGCACATTTCTTGCTGTCCCTGCCACACCGCCTGCCTCCATCCTGCATTCACGGCACAAACGGGATCGGTCCCATTGTACTCCCTGGCCAGCAAGGAGTTGCATTATTTGTGACAGTCACCTCTTGTCCAGCCTGCTCAGGACAGTGCTGAGCACCACTGCTGAGCACCACTGCCGAGCATCACTGCCGCTGCCCCAGGTCACCTCCCCATCTTGAAATTTGTAGGAAACAAAGCATGGTCCCTGGCTTCCTCCAACTCTGCAGATTTTCAATCAAATTGTAGCTGTCATGGATTGCATTTGTTGTGGTGCTTTTCCTCAGAGCATTTTAGCTCTAAAATAAAGCTCTAAATCCCATATCCCAAGGCGTGGACGATTTGTTGCTCAGTGCAAATATGAAAATGGCTGAAGTATAGCGCTGTGTGTGTATGCAAACAAATAGATTCATAATAAAAAACCACATACAAGTAGGCAGTGTTTCGCTGAAAAGTCTGCCAGTCCTTGCAACAGCAGTGCTAAATGATGCCCCCTGTTTCAATCCAGTATTACAAGGAAAGGCTATTTTGAAATTGGATTTGATTCTGGACACAGGAGTGTAATTTGTAATATGCTGCCTTATTACTCCAAACTAAACTAAGAGGCAGCAGAATAAACTAATTGGCATATACTTCAATTTTTGTTTAAAATTTGTGGAGTGCTGGAAAATAGCTCATTTACTTGTCTTTCACATTCTCTAAGCTTTCCTGAGACTATCTGTATATCTACCTATATATGTCTGTCTATAACTACATAGATATAGTATGTATATATTTATGTGGTTTTTTCATTCCTGGGCTTGCTTGATTGTTGGTGACAGATGTGATTGTGTTCTCTACTTCTGTTAAGCAGGAGGGGTTTTTTTTATATATATACTACTCCTTACACTAAGAATCAGTTGGAAGCTAAACACAGGAAGAACTATTAGAGTAGGTATATATCTACTTAAATTTAGGCCTGTGTAAATGCATAAAAATAAGGTTTTTCAGGACCTCATAAAAGCAGTGAGATGAGACACAGGGTTAAATACTGTTGTCCATCTTGGAAAGTCTTGGAATGCCTAATATATTTCAGTGAATACTGTTTTGCTGACCTTCCTGCCACCAACACCTGAACAAGTTTAGCATCCACCTATTCTCTGTTTTACTGAAGGGCAGCCTTGTGGCATAAGTGCGTCTTGCTGCTGTTTGTAAAAGTATACACTTCTCAATCCTAATGCCTCCCTTTTGGAGAGCAGGTAGTTAGTCATGTCCTACCTAGGTCTCATTAATTATTTTCTGTCTGTGTAAAGCACCCTCCAATTATACCACCAGGTACCTGTTGTTCAGCTACATTTATCTTTGCCTTCATTGTGCTTTTTCCATAGCAAATTCCCTTGCATCCCTAAGAGTTTGTTCTTTGATGCCTGATTTTTCTTGAACATCTTTTTATCCTAAGTAATGCATCCTCTTCCACTTCCCATTCTTGTTTCTGACCATGTGCCCATAGCTGCAGCAATAAAGAAAGCTAGTGGGTCGTGCAGTTTAAGAAAGATCCTGCTGTTTTTTAGGGGAATCTTCATTTTCTGAAACATTAATTGCAATGCTGTCTTTTTAACTTTTGTTCTCTTTTCCCATAGGATTTGCAGATAGAACGAGAAAGGACTGTGTATAATATATCTGGCGGCTGCACAGCCCTTGTGGTGGTGTATTTATTGGGGAAGCTTTACGTAGCAAATGCTGGTGATAGCAGGTAAGTGTGGTGTCTCCCCAGCTATTCCTTCATCCTAAGCTCCCAAGATTTGGTGTTGCCAAGTTCCTTAGCTCCAAACAGTATCACAAGAGAATTCCATGTAACGGTCCTCACAGAAATTAATGCAAATGGCAGTGGGAGTCTTCCAGTATCTAGTTGAGTGGTGGATACAGACAGGGAGGTTGACATCACCTCTGTCCCTGTATCTGTTTCTGAATGGTTGCAGAGAAGTAGATAGATATTAAAGAGCCATTGAAACCAAAGATATGTTGGGTGTGTAGTAGAATTGTGTGTTGAGCACTGACAAGGTGACTGCATCTGGAACAGCTGGTAGGGCTGGACTGGTTCAGCAGAAAGTCCTGTGACTCCTGTCCTTAGCTCTAGTCTTGGAACACCAGCTGGCTCTCAGATTTTTATATAATTGAAGGTAATCATCTGTACACAAATAACTGCTTGTCCTGTAACAGGGAGGAGAAGAGGGAGAGGGACTATCACAGGTTAGGATTTTTACTGTGTCCTGTTCTAGCTCTTGTACTTGGACATTTCTCAGAACCAAATACTGTTGTACAGGAGTTGTTGCTTTGTTATATTTAGAAGTTAAATCTTTTTGTCACAAGTCTTAAAGCATCTTTTTGTCTTCTGATTTAGCTAAAGCTAGGAGCATACTGGAAATCTCTCAACTTGCATTCCTTTCCTCCCTCTCACTCTCTGCCTATAACATCATCTGAGACAGATAATGAGCCTCGTCTTGCAAGACTTTAGACCTTCACATGTTTCTTTTGGCAGCACTCTGCATCAACAGGCCAGGGGCAATAGTTCCCTGCAGACAGACTGCTGTTGTATTTCCTTAGTAGCAGAGAAGTTAAAGTCTACAAAGGTACTGAACCACGTTGTCTTTAGGTGAAGACTGCTACAGTTATGCATTTCTGTTTTGAAGTTTGTGCACAAATACTTCACATTTGTACTGTGTGCACAATGTATCACTGAGACAGCAGTCAACCGCAAAATGTTTTATAGTTTAAACTCAACATTTTTATTGCCTCTTGCTGCTTTTTTTGTGTGTAGGAAGTCAGATAAAGCCTCTGTGCATGAAGTTCCTATTCGTTTCATGTTGGTGATTGTTCTTAATATGCTGAATTTGCTGTTTATGTTGCAAATTGCTTAACCAGTTCCTCTTGACAAGTGACATATATTAATCTTTTTCACATCAAATGTCAAATAAGTCCTCACAGAGCATAGCTGAAAACACATTTGAGTGGACTACCTATGTAGTCATCAGATCTGCTAGCTGCACTAAATTTTAGCTATTTTGCCATTAAATTAGAAAGAATTATGTTTACCTGTGCTATTGTAATTGAAGGACAGTTGAGTCTCTTCCACTGTGTTTTCTAAATGGCTTTATTGTCTCTTAATTGGTCTGTGTGAAATTGGCTATGCAGGACCTACTTCTGAGTAGTTGAGATATTTTGTTCTTAAATGATTGGCTGCTTCCAGTTTGCCCAGGTTTCCTCCTGTGCTTCCTCAGAGAAGCCTCTGCACTTTTGCAGCTTCTGACACCCAGTGGGAAGAAACTTACTGTACGTGATCTTGGATTAGCTCAAGCTTCTGCTATTGTTAAAGTCACCAAGCCTTCAAGAGGCTTTGAATGATCTTCAAGACCATCAAAAACATCTGTTCAGAAAAACAGAAATAACAGGAGTGGGAAGAGAAGCTATTGGCAAGGCTGGGTCTTGTTTGAACCACTTTTTCCACTTATTCCTCACATCTTGTATGTAACAAGGACCCTTTAGATCCAAAATAACTTGGTTTTACACTTTCCAAATGGAAACCTTCTTCATGCTGAGGAGAATTCTCTGGATTCCCCAAATCTTTCCCTTTCAAATAAAATCACTTCTACATTTTCATAGCTCAAAAAAATAAAAGCTTTGAAGTGTGGAAGATCAGTTGATCTGGGCCTCTCTTTTACCAAATCCCCACTTCCCATATTTCTGAAAGGGAGAAAAACAGCTGCTGCAAAGCATCTAAGTTGCTTCTCATCACTAAAAGGACATTTTAGGACTAGAAAAGCAGCTCTGCATTTTTCTGCCTTCAGCCAGAGTGCATAGTGCATTCCTGTGTTTTTAAGAGCCCAGTCACGTAGCCAAGAAGTTTTATTTGTTTTGGTTGGAAAAATGTGTTCCTTTTTGCTGTCTCATGCCTTGCGTGGTCAACTTTAGAGTTTGTACAGATACAAATGAGGGCAGTGAGAAATATAATAAGGACACTACTTTAAAAATGTTTGTCTGTTCCTGGGAAGAAGGGTGGGGTTGTTTTTTTCACCCAAACAGGAGACTTCTGCTGTTGCTGTTGGAGCTAGATGCCAAAACCCTCAGTTCTTCAGTCAAGCTTTAGTTTCTTTGAGTTCACCTACTCTTTTGTGCCTCTTCTGTCATCATTCTCCTTCTCCCCTCTCCATTCCTCCAATGGAAAAAGACTGCAAATAAATCAAGCTACGTTTCCCACAGACAGGAATCTGTGATAGGGGTTTTGTGCTGCAGGAGTGGGAAATAAACATTTTGGGTTCACACAAACCTCATTTGTACAGCCTCTGTCCAGAAGAAGGTTAGGTCTTTCAGTTCCAAGCAACTTCAAAACAGCATAAGCTTTGAAAGGTGGGTTTTGAATGGCTTCTGCTGTCACAAGACCAAGGTGCATGCAACAAACTGCTACTATCACAATGAGACCAAGGAAACACCAAGTGTGAGACTTGAATAATAATGTGCTATGTGGTGCCAGCTATACCTCAGACTTATGTCTGTGGTATTCAGTTTAACCACCAAAGCCTCTCAAATCTAATCATTTCATGCCACGTACCCTGGCAGTGTTGTATAGCAGCTGTCCTTTTGTAGTTGATGTGTAATTACATCATGAAAAGACTTTAATTACCATATTACTAAATTACCAGCCAGAAATCCTTTCAGGTTCAGCCCTAGCTCACTTCTGTATGGACTATTAGGCTTCTCCAAGCTGAACACGTTCGATTGGTGTACAAGGGGGGAAAAATTGTACTAATTGTAGGTTTTGTTATGAACTAGTATTGAGCTTGATGTTATGGCATCACTAATGTCAATGATATAATTAAACTTCTGCTAATGATGCAATCACAGTTCTGTAATAATTACATGTTAGGTGCACGTGATACCAGAACCCTACTAAAAATGAGGTGATGTATTCAGAGCCTGATAAAAACAACTTAGAGGGAGCTGCTTTCATTCTCTAATGGCTTGTCTGATCATTCTTGAACTCTTCCATAAATGTACCTGCTTGTACAGTCAAAATTCATGTCTGAATATTGGCCAAAGGTTTTTCTAATGTTTCTCTCCCTCTTTCTTCCTCTCAGTGGTTAGGATTGTCCATGCAAGGTTCTCTAATTAAGGACTGATAGTGCTATACTCGACCGTCCAATACAGAATGTTTTTCTGGTGAGCATTGATGCGCTGTGCTTTGCTTACCAGTTTGACATACACATTCTGATAACTAGGCCAGACCCTCTGAATAGCTGCTTTTTGCTTTAATAAGGAATAGTAAATCTTCTGTACTCATTCTTTCAAATAGTACTGTTCAATTTTATGTTGCTAAAGTGACTTTTACTTCTAAACTGCCATAACATGCCTTGTTAATCTCATTTCTTTTTAGTTTTATGTTCTTTATTAGAATGTTATTTTATAGCTAGTGATGAAGCAGTAGTAAAACCAGGACTTAATGTTTTTACTGATTACTGCCCAATTATTGTATAGCCTCATGCAACACAACGTTTGTGCAATATCTATACAGTAACTAATGCAATATGATGATATTAGCTGTCTTTGTCACGACTGTTGTTCTGGCTTTCATGTTGTCTGGCTAAGGAGCTGCTTGGAGACTGTAGGCACTGCTGTTTTGTGCTGTGCTCGAAGCCACATAAGGTTGCTGTGCTTTTATCATAGGAGCAGAACGCCACAAGTTGATTTGACTTTTCCATAGACCCTGAAACACTCACTAAATCTGCAAATGGGTTCTTGGGCTTTTTGATTTATTGGCATAAGATGGGATCAAAGCAAAGAGCCTGATGTTTTTGAGGCTTCACAAGCTTGCAGGGTCACCGGATTTTTTGCTGTGCTTCATCAGCTTTTTTTATCATCTTTTTCCTCCCTGCCTTTCCTCCCCTGTGTTTATGTTTTCAGGCCATATTCACCCTCTACTTGAATGTAAATCCTCACGTCCAGAATAGATTTTCTTCTTTTTGCAAACATAGAATTAATGTGAAGGCTTTTGGGATTGTTAAATTATAGGAGCTCACTGAGTCAATGTGTTTGTGACACTGCCTTGTGGATGCAACTTAAAGCAACTTCATTGGTGCTTCAGGTGTCCAGATGAGGAGGAACGTCTTTATAACACCAGCTACTCACAGTGTAATAAGATAATGAATTGAAAATTGAATTCTACTTTGTTTACTGTTTCAGTTCTTTCCAGATTTGTTGATTGTGTTGAATCTTACTACAGTTATACTTCCTCTTCTTCTGTGTCATGGTGCTTGTCAGCTGCTTCCCTCACGTATAGTTCTCATCGTAGCAAGTAAAATTTGGGGGATTAATCTGCTTCTATGAAGTCAGTGAGAGGGGCATAGAAACAGCTGTGTATCTGCTAACTGGCACTGTAGCTTAAATAGAGCTTCTGAGAAGTCAGAACTGATGATTCTGATCCCTTTTTGTGGTTCACGGTATCTGACTTTTTCCTCAAGGCTATCCAGTAGGGTCATTTTTGCTAGAAGCACTAACACTGTATAAGGATGGAAACGAAAAATGTTCTGGTATATTATTATTGTGGAGCTACTTTGCTTTAGTCTTTGGTTTACAGTATTTTTAAGAAACTTTAATTTTCTGATTTAGTCAACTACCCATCTTCCAGTCTAAATGGTGTGTATTTTCCCTGTCTTCCTTGAGTGGTCTGCCTAAGCCCTCTCTTCTCATGTCTGTGTCTGCATAAACAGCAGTTAACTGTGCTTCATACTTAGTGCTTAGAGGTCTCCAGAGGAAAGACTAACACAGTTACTAAGCTTCTCCAGTCTGCTGAATTTGGAGAAGCATTCTTTTTCCTGTCTGATCCTAAAGATGGGACAGAAAGAGCTGCAAATGTCTAAACCACCGGTAAGGCCTTTTTACTCTGAGATTACACAATCTGTGGCAACTCCTCTGAAGTTCTTATTCCTCTAAATCCTCAAAAGATGCCTCCTAAGAGGTAAGAGCAACACTTAAGAATTGTATTCTGGCCATTCTATGTGCACATCCTTTTTTTAGATTATAATCAATTATTTGACAGAATCACTTGAAAATAATCAGTGTTTCATCATTTCAGGGCAACAGGTTGCCTAAGCCTGGTCTGCTCAGGAGCCTGTCTCTCCCACCCACATTCTCTTTCACTGACTGCAGTTTGATAGGTGGAGAAGTTTGATCTTGCCTAGCTGAAAATGTTGGAAAAGAGCACGGCATCTTAGTCACGCTCAGGAAATATGGCCAAGTCTCATCTCTCCTTTTCCTCTGCTTCTTTTCCTTGGAAGTCTGGCATGCAGGCCTGTGGAAAACACTTCTGCTCCCCTTCTGCCTGGCTTCTTTCCAGTGAGAAGCAAGAGCATAGGATTCACAGGAATAGCAGCAACCTCAGATATTGCCGGGGTTTGTAGTGGGTAAAGCTTTTGAAGGCATTTCAGGAAACATTTTAACGAAGGTGTGGGGAAAAGATGTTGGATCAGAAATAAGCCATTGCATTCAAAGTGCAGTGATAAGGAAGAACGTTTTTTAGCAATCCAGTGGATGACAAGTTCCAGGGTACTGGCACGACGTATCCAGCACTGACTTGGCAGAAACGATTTATTTGGCAGTAAATGTTTGTAGGCTTTTGAAGACAAAGCAAATGTCTTGCCTCTTCTCCAAACTCTTGTTTTTCCTGGGAGAGCATATGCCTTAGCAATGTCTATGGTAACGTAGCAGGTTTTGAAGCCATTGTAAACATTTTCAGTGAGTGGTACATTCAGCTAAATCTTTGGTCCTAATTATACAGACATTATCTACCCATGAAGTCCTTATATTCCAGATTATGAGGAGGGTGAGGAATTTTGGCTCTTCAGGTAGTATCAGTGAGCTGGAAAGCCACAGTTCATTGCTGTTAGTTTCTAGGAGTGATTAATTCTATTAACTTTAATTCTCATAGGCTTCAGACTTAAAAAAGCTGATTCCTACTGCTGCAAGTAAAATTTCCCCTGCTGCCTGTTTTTATTGGTGAATATAAGCACTAATCAAGGAAAAATTCCCACTACAATAACATCTTTGGATGTGTGTTGCATGTGTAGCCTGTAGAGCTTGACATGTCCAAGGCAAGATGGGAAAAGGATGCCGAGATATCATTTTAATAGTGCTATTACCAGTACTTCACTGATGCATAAAGAACCTGTAACTTCTAATAGAGGCATCTTTTAGTATAAGCAAATATATCCGAATCCAGATCTCCTAGTGCAGTTCGTTAAGCTCAAAACCATCTGTTGAATCTGTGCCTTGTAGCTGACCACAGAGACACCTGCAGGTTGTTCATTCCAGTGTTAGAGGTCAAGGACAGAGGCATGCCAAGCAGGCTGCACCCCTTGGACTTCTAGCTCCCATCCATACTATGGGAGAAGGGCCAAGGGAAGCACCCCAGGCTTGCTTGGTTAACGTTTCAAGTCTGCTGCAGTCCTTACTGTGTTGGAAAGCTTTTCCCATCCCCTGAATTCTGTGAATTTGCAGGCAGCCCAGGCCGTTCAGTCTCAGCAGGAGCTATGTGATGTGTCTTGAGCTCTTTTCCTGGGTCTTTTAGTGAGGGCTTCCCTTGCTATCAGCATGGGTGAATGAACCACGGCTGGGGTAAAAATTCACTGATGCAGAGTGAGCAAGTGTGCTACTTTCAGTCTGCTTTTACTTCTCAGCCCAGCTTGTTCCAATGTCCTGCATCTGCTGCTGAATTAAGCAGAAAGACTGAGATCAATGTGGATGTGATGCTTTAGGTGCTAAAAGTCATTCTGACTCCTTCAAGCGTAAGACAGTGAAGGGGGTGGTGGTGGTGCAGAAATCTGTGCTTCTTCCATCTTACATGGTCAGCCATATCGTAGCTGTATTACTGGCAAAATAAACACTGACTTGCAGAGCAATGCCTCTATCCGCTAAGCCCAGTTTTAGTTGCCATAGTAACTTGTCCTGGAGATGAATGTGATATCCTGGACAGCAGGGAAAAAGACCTTGATTCCAGAGATACCAGCCCCGAGGCTCAGTGCTGGCCACAGAGATGAAACTGTACTTTTTTGTTCATTTCCCTGGCATGGCCTGAGTAATTGGTGGCATGTTGTTCAGCCATGGTACGGAAACACAGTGGTATATCATTGTTGCAGCCCTGGGTTTTGCTGCATTCAGATGAAGAATACACTGAAATCAGCACAGGCAAAATGAATCCTGTGAGGGCAGCAAATCTCCGGTCTAAGGATGCTGGAACCGATGGCCAGCAGTTTTCATGTGCTAGCAGTGTCGCTATAAACTCACTATAAACTGGCTTGTAATAGCTTCCTAGCTGCCCGCTGAAGTCCTCTGTGAAAGATCTGTGGGTTCAGATGTAAACCAACAGGAAAGTACACACAATTAATTACGGAGCATTTTAGTTTAGCTCATTGACTTTTGGTTTAGTGCTACAGGAACCAGAGGAGACAGTACTAGAAGTGTATAGGTAAACATAGAAAATCACTACTGGTTCAATGGCAAAAGTTACTCTCCTGATTAAACAAAAAAAATCGCATACAAATAGCCAGTGACATTCCATTAGTGATGGGGTGGGAGTACAAAACCATTTATAATTAGACCTAAAATGAAACACCATTAATAAAGCCAACTGCTAATAATAAATCCATACTTAGATTGCATCAGACAAGCAATACACTTGAGGACTTAAACTAGAGCAGAGAATTCACAAGAGAGTCCTATGGGAATGGAGCTGCAGCCTGCCAAAGAGACACTGAGAACTAGAAGCATGCAGCTCTTGGGCTCAAAAATGACGGGACAATGTGCCTTCTCGAAGGTGTCTCCTCTGTAGACAACTTGCAAACTCGGTATTAAATTTAATTTAAAACTGTAGAGTAAGTAGTTGATACAGAAACAACTGAAGTAATTTAGTGAGTGTTGGTGACAGCCAAGTGCTTCTCACTGTTGGATGCAGTATGTAGGGCAGAGGGAGGCTGCCAGGAGCAGAAAATCCCTTTAACTGCTGCTTACTAAGTTGTTAGTTGAATACGTGGGATGGAATGTGAGATCAGTTATAAAAAATTCATATTTTTATTATTTTTGGTGGCAGTAAGGAAGATGCTGGCTGGCTCAGGTGCTAGTGTAGATGAGAAGTGGAAATCTTCTGTGGAAATCTATGAATATTATTTTGCTTTGAGAAGCAGCTTCTACTTGCCCAGACCATGATCCTTTATTAAAAATAATGCAATTCATTTAGTAAAAACAGACTGCCAGAATAGTAGTTTTAGAGTGTATCAACAACCTTATTTTGCCCAGAGGCCTTCTCCACAGGAATGGCTAAATAAGCATTAGAAATGTAAATATTAATGAGTCAAGTAACTGGAAACAATGTAAAGCTCTACATGTGTGTGCAGGGGAACAGCTCATGTGCTTGAAGGTGCCTCTGCAAGGCAACTTCCAGGGTTTCTTGCAGGGACTGGATTTCATAATTTCGTTCCCTGGTTCTTTTAAAAGGCAGGAGTAGGTTCTTGTCTTGCCACAGGAGAGGTAGCATGCTTGGTTCTGTGCTGGTCTGATGACATGAAAAGAGGCCCTTGAATGAAATACCTGGGGAAGCCGTACAAATGAACGAAAAACCTGGGAGCCCTGCTAGAGCCGGGCTGTACTTGGCGGTTGTGCTGCTGAGATGTTAATCCTTGGAGCAGCCAGGGTGGCTGGCAGTCTGCAAAAGGGCTTAGCAGAATTTTGGGAGGGTTCTTCATTGTTCCTGCAGGAAATGCCGAAGCACAGTCCTGTGGGAAATTACTTGAACCCCGCCTTTGTACAGTACTTCACCAAGGCAAGTTCTCACACCTTTTATTGGCTTGAGGAAACTGAAGTTCCCCAAAACGATGAATGAATGAATGTGTCTGAGCAGCCTGCTTTAACCACAGCTCACATGATGAGATTACATTGTCACAGGAAGAGCCACAAGCAGGGAGGGTGTGTTCCCTCTTAATGTTGTCTTTGTTTGGCTGAAAGAAAAATGATCCAATGCCTCTTTTCTGTTACAATATTTCTGTAGACAGCCTGATGCTTGCTCTGAAAAATGTGAAGAAACCAGAGTGGCAGAACTGTTGAGTGGCAGTAGAAGGAAAATGAGGACAGAGGCAATTTTCATTGGCTCTACCCCCTCTCCAGGTTTTTGCTTTTTTTTTTTTGTTAGGAATGCTGAGCAGGAATTGGGGCATTTTCAAAACATCTCTTTTGTATTACAAGTGGGAAGCAACTGGGGTTTTTTTCCAGTAGTGTTGCTGCTTTCACCTCTTGAGTTTTATGGTGATGGGTATGTCATCACTGGGACCTGTTTTATTGCCAGCTAAACATTGTATAATGGTTTGTTTCACTATCCCCAGCCTGCCATAATTCATAAAATTAAGGAAATAATTTAAAGGCTTTGCACTATAATTCCATGATTATTGCCAGTGTGGTGATGTGTTTGTTCACCTGGTTTCTAAAGAAATATTGAGAAATGAGACTGTGTTGGGACTAAGGGAGAGTAATTCGGTTTGTATTAACCAGGGTTCCAGGGCTGAATGTATTGAAAGTTATCAGGAGTCATAATTGCTCTAAGTTCCAGTACTTAATTTTAGAGAGGAGAAAAACATTTTTTGAATCTTTTTATAATCCTTTCTTCTTTCACTTCCTAGCAATTAAGAAATTGTAAATAAACAAAAGTGGTTTGGAGCTCACCAGACATTAGCATTGCTTTTCCTTGGTTTCTTTATAGATGCATTTAGTTACCATAGTAAACAAGCACCCAACTAGACCGATCCTTAGTTCTAGGATTTACCACCTTTTTTTTTCCCTCAGCTGTTTTGTGACACACCTAATTAAAATCTACTGTTTGGTTTCCCTTCGAATGTAATAAAACCCATCCTTATTCTTTCTGTCAGTTTGATCACTCTTTCTTTTCCATTGACACATTTCTAATACCTCTTAAGGCAGGCCAGGCACTTCTGCTTCATCTGTACCGAATCCACAATGTCTAACACCTTTTGACAAAATGGATACATCCTCCCTGTTGCTTGGAATTAATATACGCTGTCAAAAAGGGTTTTCCGAACAGTCTCTCTTTGTCACCTTTAGCAGATTTTTATGCTCTGTTGTGGAAAAGTGCAGTTTAGTGTTGTGTTTCAAATCATTTTTGGCTGAAAAAGCGTGTAGTGGAATCAGGGTATCCCCTGACTACTTTTAACAGTAGGAGATTCCTCTTTGTTTTGAACACCAGAATCCCAATAGACCTATGACAGCAATGTAATTACACTTTTGACCTTGTTCACTAAAGTGTTTCTTTCTCTGTATGATTAAATGAGAGTAATCGACAAAATAGCTTCCTCTAAAATGTATGAGTTTCCCTCTGTTTGTTTCTCACAAGAAACTCAGAAAAGATGCTGCGCAATCCTCAGCTGATTGTATTCTCCACAATAGAAAAAAAACCAAACATGGTTCAAGAAGAGATGTCTGTTTAAACCATACTAAAAATGCAAAAGCAATTGATATATTGATATTTTCCATAAGCCGATGTTGATGCCACATCCTGAGTTTGAGAGGAGCAGTATAACACAGTGGCAGATCTTTACCCTTTTGTTGGTTTATTCATCACATGTTTTAAAAGGGGAATATATACTAAAGAACCAAACAGTATTTTAAAGCGTGGAATCTGAATGTAGAAAATGGCCATACAATTACGGTTCTATGTGAAAACTGTAATATTCAGAAGATCATTTAGCTGATTACTATGGACTATGCAGTTATGCCAATCTAAAAGATAAATTTAGTAGTTTCTGTAGGTTTACATGCAGCTTTTTAAGGTCCTGGTGTTTCTTTTCATTTGCTTGTTGACCGAGTGGGCATAGCCTGCTGCAGGGTTTGCTGTGACTGCCAGTCTCACCTTACGTGCTGAGGCACTGGCATTTCTATTGCTCTGCATGCAGTTGTTCAGGGCACGGCTTCTCTGGATCGGAAAAACTCAAGTGAAGTAGGCAGAAGAGAGGTACAAAGTCAGATTCTCGTTTCTTCCATTTTAGACTATTTCAACTGTGTTTTGGGGACTTTTTTCCCCTATATATTCCTGGTTTTGGAGAATATTTACCCACTCTGGATTAGTGAACATACTTTCTTTGTTGTGCAGAGCATGTGTCTGTGAAATGCAAGAGCAAGTATGATCCCGTTGTTCATGTAGGTTGGTGGGTTCAAATGAGAGAAGAGGAATCAGGGACATATGTAGTTTGTTTCTGGAAAGGATCAAAATCAGTGACTTAATGGCCTCTGTAGCCTCAAGACTTAAGAGCAGTTTCTCTTCTTTGTGTTCCTCACTGTGAGTGACGCTGTGTGGAGAGGGCATCAAAGCTGTAGAGAATGGAAGGTGTTGCACCAAGGGGGCTCCAGACCTGTGACTCCCAGTTTCCTATCCTGCCAGAAACCTTCTGTTGTTCAATTACTACTTCATTGGTGATAGAAATTAATGATTGATATGGGTCTGAAGCAACCTCATAATCAGAGAATATTTGGTTAGTGTTGACATACTTGTTCCCTGCAAACATGAATCATCTGTCTGCCTTTGGCAGGACTTGCCCTGTGGCTCTGCTATAATGTGTTTCACCAGTGTGGCTGAAATTAAAATGTCACTATTAAACATGGCAGAATCAGATGCTGTCTGGGCACTGCATCACTTTGCGTTCTTCTTGCTTCCTGTGCCGTTATTTCTGACAGTTTAATCGGACAGCTGTATGCTGGTGTGAAATAATACATTCATATTTCCACAATGCACAGGGAGCTAAATGCTTTCAGAGCACTATTTCATTGTGTACATGCAGCTTTCATGCATAGCAGAAGCAGTAGTGCTCATGTAACAGAGTGTTGCTTGTTAGTCCATTAGGAAGCGTAAAGTCAAAATTAATTGTCCTACAGGACCGTATAGAGTGGGTGTCTAAAAGCAGTCACCAGGCTGTTTGTGGCTGCTGCGTCAGCCAGGCTCCTTCCCCATGAGCAGTTATCGACTTTGGGCTATTGAATTCAGGGCTCTAGAGGTTGCTTGGTGGGAAAAGCCTTCAGTCGGTGCTTGGCAGCTCTGTCACTGCGAGGTCATGGAAAGGGCAGTTCAGTCTCTGAACCCAATTAGGGCCTGATTCAGCACCTCTTCAATCACGGGAGAAAATCCCACCGAGCGGGGTGGCTCCTGGGCCAGACTTTCGCACCCCGCTTCTCTAGTGAGATGGCTGATGAATGTGTGCGTTTTTGTCACTTAGGCTGTCAGAAATACCCTTTGCTGTCATGAAACGGCTAAGCAGCTGGTGCGGAAAGGTAAAAAGCCTGGTAAGAGGATAATGAGCCTGGCAGAGTTTAATTCAGACCCGTGACCCGTACATGTATGTCTGCGTCCCTCCTATTACTCATATCTAGAGCCGTCTAATTCCTTGGATCAAATAATTTGACTCTTACGAGCAGCTGTAACTTTCAGATTGAATAAAGTCCAATAGCTGAAATCATTAATGAAAAACATAAAACTGAGGCTCTGTTTTATCAGGTATCAACAGCATTGCTTTAATTCCCTCCCCCTCAAAGGGTTGTGGGGTTTTTTTTTTGTGCTGGGTAGTGCTTTTCATCCCAGGTGGCTGCAATTTCTAGTGAAAATAAGTTGAGCCGTGAAAGGTTGACCCACTCGCCTCCAAATTGCTTTTTATATGATGTGAGACCCTCAGGGCCCAATTCTACCCATAGAAGTGAGAATGATAGCTATCAACATATATAGGAAGTATGTCAGTGTGCACAAAGAAAAAGGTGAACCCCAGAGTGGTCTGAGTGGTCTTTAAAATATGGATTCCCTGTGAAATACCCATTAGAGGGGAAGCGAAGATAATTTAAAATTAGTCTGACACGCTAACGGTTATATCAATGTGTGTTTTTTATACTAGCTCTTTCAGAGAAGCACCAAGATCAGTAGATTCCTTATGACTCTCTTAAACTAGTGTGTAAAATTTGGTTAGTGTCTGATTAGTTGCTTTGATCAGTCTGGTCTAAACTGTTGCCAAAGTACTTACTCTGTAGTAAAGCCACAGTCCCCTTACATGGAGGCCTATTCAAGTGAGTCAAATTACATATGAAAAGTTTATGAAAACTATCCACTGTCTTTGAGTAAATGAATCTTTTTCAGAGCTGAATACCTTAGGAACCGTAGAAATAAAAGCAAAGGTGTTACCAAGAAGAAGTCGTAGAGTCCTTAATTAATTTTTAAATTACTGTCTCAGCAAGTCCAAAAGGAAAATTTTCAGCAAACTTTTATTATTTTTAACTGGACCAGCATTTTTGTAAGCCTGTAATGTATTCAGATCCCATAAAGGGAAAAAAAAAAATCCATCAAAAATTCTGCACAAATTTCTCTTAAGACGTTAATAAGTTGTAACCACCATGTCTGTCTTCTTTCAGGCACACAATATTGGTTTTAATTGTAGCAGTTTAGGGCCAGTGGGACCCTTAAATATGTAGGTTGCATTCTTTCCACCTGTTATTTCTACATAAGATTATTTGCAAGGGAGTGCTGGAAGTCCAGGAGCAGTAAACTTGTCAGAGCAGAGCTGTTTTCCCCTCATCACTAGAGGTTTTTCCCACTTCTCCCATTTTAGTGCCATCATGTACCTGTCTATTCTTAGCCACATGAATCTCAGAAATGTGAACAATTCCTTTTGTCTTTGATAATCCTCCTTCCTTTTGCATAGTAGTAGCAGTAGGTGATCATTCAGAGACAATTTTAGTCCAATATCATATCCGGAAAACTTAGAAAGTTATCCAGCGCTAATAATTTTATGGAACTGGTTTGTACCCAGGCTGGTTTTCTCAAGATGCATGTGTTTTGAATTTAGAGGTTAAGTTTTCAGTCTTCATGTGGCTACCATATTTGTTGGTTGCATTGCGGTGCCATCAGAGTTCATGACCTAGAAACAATGCCAGCAAATTGATGAAATTATCAAGAGAAGTAAGTTATCATGTGACTATCCCATCAAGCAGAAAGGAGACTGTTCAAAACATAGAAACTGGAATACAACTGACATTTGCTTGGTTTATCTACACCTAATTCGGTGCTAGTTCAAGAGGAGAGTTAACACACTGTTACCATCCAGACACTGTATTAATCTACTGATGGCTGAGATACAGATCCAAAACAGGTGTTAAAATATATGGGGTGATACGTAGTTCATCCAGCTCTTCAAAAGTGCCAAGTGTTACTAAGCTTACAGAGCTGTGTAAATATTGGAAAGATAAAAAAACACAATCTTCTGAGGGAATTCATGACCACAGAGTGCAGTAGGAATATTGGATAAAGTCTTCCCTCTTGTGACTGTGGCATTACACCAAGGAAAAATCAGACTCTATTTTGCATCCATCACAGCAGATTGTTAAGAGGTGACAGGCATCTTTTTGAGAAAGTTTTCTCTCTGCCATTTGCAGAAGGGTGTGTGAAATCTCATGGCTGATCTATAGTCGTTACATTACCTGTTTTCTTTCAGCAGGTAACTAGTTAAGTCTGTGTTAAATGGGATTTACTTTGCCATTTCTATTTGCTGTTGGAGTAGAAATGTTCCGACATGACATATGACCAATCAATAATTGGAAAGTGCTTGCATGAGTCATTTGAAGCCAGTAGTTTAGACACTGTCAGCCACAACTGGGATTAAAACCGGCAAAGAGTTGTTCTGCAATCGGTGATTCTGCAGCATCTCCTCTTGGTGTCTGCATTTCACTTAATAAGGGTACCCTGTAGACATCAACTGAAATAACTCCTGCCTTTGTTGCTTGCATGTTTTTGTGAGTTCTGAAATGAGCTTGGCATATACAAATACGCTTTGTTATCCAGCCTAAAGGATGCAGGGCAGGAATTATTATCCTGTTCTGCTGACAACTTGAGTAGAAAAGAAATGGTGTTATTTTACTGTGACTCTGCAGAGAATAAGAGTGTGACTGTACCGCGTGGTTTTCTGGGTATTTTTTTTTTTTTTTTGTACTGATGATGTTTTATTACTGTTACAGGGCTATAATAATCCGAAACGGCGAAGTCATTCCAATGTCTTCAGAATTCACTCCAGAGACTGAACGGCAGCGACTTCAGTACCTGGTAAGAGACCCGAGGACCAAATCAGTTGCTTCTGCTGACAAGTATTGCTCAATAATATCTAAGGTTCAGACACACACGACTGAGTTACTGAGGCTCAGTGAAGGACCACATCTCCACCGAACACCGGTCACTGACCATGTATGTCTTTTAGCTATCATCAAACATGAAGAAAAGCCTGGTGGTGCAAATTGCAGTGAAAGGAGTCATATGTCTCCAGTGAAGGCCATTGATTAGCATGGCTGTGCTTATGTACCTTCTTCAGCTGCAGACCTTCAGCAGCTGATGGATGTTGGATAATGGAGCTTGCATATAGCTAGCAGGCCACAGAGGTATTTCAGTCCGTCCCAGTGTCTACTGTGTGCCGATATAAAATACCACAGACTGCTTCTTCTGTGCACGTGAACAGTGCTGTAGGGTTTTGGTCATTTTGTCTAGTAGTATGTGAATAGCATCTCAATAGGGGAAAAGATATCCCTCCTAGAGGTGATCTCAGTGAGCATTGGTATCTGCAGGGTAGGATGAGTGACGTAAGACCAGTTAGATTTAAGTATAGCAACAGCCACAAAGCTGGGACAGGGTGACTAGCTGAGGACATGTTTGTCATGCGAAAAATCCTGTTACTTTTTAAGTTTTTCATTGATGGCCAGATCCGCTGGTTGAAGTTGGTTGGCTTTTTGTCAAAATATCGTTGCTAACACAGCCAAGAGATTTCTTTTGTGCTTCTTCTGGTCTCTAGCTTTTTCCTCTTTGAAATTTAAGTTTAAGCCAGGAGAGGCTCACTGTCAGCCTTGATTGACACAAAGTGGACAGGCCAAGGCTGGTGGCATTCCTTGGTCTTAAGGTGTCTTTTATCTTAATCCTGGCCCAAGCACTGTGGTTTGAAACTAGGCAAAATGCCAGTGGTTGATGGTGGAGGTAGAAGGTTTTTTAAGGAAAAAACTGTGCATGTTTCCGCAGTTGTCACATTTGATTTTTAGTCAGGTTCACTGGCCTGAAGCTGAAAATTTCAGAGGAAATGCAACCTTAGGAGAGTTCATATTCAGACAACCAAATGGAAAAGATAATTTGTTTTCCTTTAAAATAAAAGGTATCTTTGGTATCTGGCGAGTATGCTACTTCTGTAGGAAATATGAGATAAAACATTGCCTACAAGGGACTTTTTTTTTCCTTTTGATGTCCTGTCTGAAAACAGCAGCTGATCTGAAAAGCGTTTCTGCCGTTTCCTTTGGAAAGTTCCTTTACCTTTGTTTGTTTATTTTAATTCTCTGTGTAACAAATACGCTGGGGCTATGGGTATCATGTTCAAAGAAAATGCGTCCAAGAGAGCAAGAGCGTGAAATAAAATTAGAGATTTTCAAACACAACATTCCATAAGTAACATTTTTACTACAGTGTTTGAAAAAAAAAAAAGACGACAACCCTGAATTTCTTACAAGGTTGACAAACATTACACTCCGAAGGTTACATCTGTCTTGCTGATTAGATCCCAAATAATTCTGCTTACTCACCTTGGCTGTCCCCAGGTTCTGCCATCAGTCTATTGCACCATCAACATCCCTCTTCTGCTGTTCTTATGTGAAAGTTACTTACCTTGGATTTATTTTCTTATTTGCAGTTAAAGGTGAGTTTCCTTGTTTAAAACGTGTTGCGCTGCTCTTCCTGCACAATAGGAAGAAAATCACTTAATCATTTTATCATTAGTATTTTACTTGGTAAATGCAGTGATACTGTTCCCTGTGGGGAAGTTACTGCACAGGCAAAGGGAGAGTATGGATTTACAGCCTGCATACTGAGCATTGGTTCCCCCTTCAGTAGACATGGTTAATCAAGGTGAAGGAGCTTTTCATGTGGCTTTAAGTCTTCTTTTCTGGGCCCTAATTTCCATGTGCAAAGAAATTTGGGGGATAATGAGTTGTTCAGGTCATCTGAGCACCTCTATATGAAGTTCTCCAGCCTAGTCTTAGGCAAAACTGTGCTTCAGCTGGTACTGGTTGAGTAACTGAGAGGGAGAGAAAACAAATGGTTTCCCTCTCAAGCTGCCATTTTAATGTGGATTTATTGCCATGTATCAGAGAGAGGACTTGGGCACAGGCCTCTAGCATGGCAATTTCAAAAGAACAAGTTGACTGCCCCGTCATTCTGACTTTTGGGCAGCTCTGGGCATGGTCATCCCTCTGTCTCCACCTGCACCGTGGTTTTTTTTGCAGTGCAAAGAGAGCATTCAGCTGCAGATTTCAGGCAGACCATATGGCAGAGGCAGACTTCTGTGTCAGGGGACTTGTGAGAGTATTGCTGAAGGCCGTCAATCCTTCAGTCAGAGAGCGCTTCTTAAGGTCATAGAATCATAGAATCCCTAGGTTGGAAAAGATCTTTGAGATCATCAAGTCTGACTGTACGTGACCACAACTAAATGGCCTCAAGCTGCACTGGGGGAGGTTCAGACTGGATATCAGGAAAAGATTTTCAACAGAAATGGTCATTGGGCACTGGCAGAGGCTGCCCGGGGAGGTGCTTGAGTCCCCATCCCTGGAGGTGTTTAAAAGCTGGGTAGACGAGGTCTCAGGGACATGGTTTAATGGCAGATAGGAATAGTTTGGACTTGATGATCCAAGAGGTCTTTTCCAACCTGGTGATTCTATGATTCTAAATCATATCCCTAAGCTCTTCATCTACCTGTCTTTGAAATGCCTCCAGGGATCCACAAACTTACTAAGGGTGCATTCTGAAAGCCTTGCACTAGGATTCCCTTGGTCATTTGGTTTCTGTAGAGGTTCAGTGCCCCGTACTGCTTCCTTTTCACTAGTAGGTGTTCATAGGCCTCCTCTTCTTTTGAATTTTTATATATGTCTCTTTTTAGCACTCTGGCAGGAGAGCTCCACATAGCGCCTACTCCAGGAAAGCCCTGTTTTCTGATATTGGTGTACCTTGAAGGAAAACAAAATCCAGTGTTGACTGGGGACTGCTCTGTTATATTCAGCAGTTGTGCAGGCAATGGCTGCCAGAGGCAATTTTCCTTTCATCTTCTGAGTAGACTATTAATTTCAGTCATGATAGTCTAAATTGCAGAAGTAAATGGCATAGATTTTGTTGCTTATTCCTTGAAAAACATGTTTAAAATGGATGAGTGTATTGCAGATGAGTGCATTTCTGTTAGTTATCAAAATTGCGCTTTGAAGATGTCGTATGAGGTCAAGGTGGTGTTAGTGAATACCATGTCTGTGTGTGTAGCCAGGCGGTGCCCCAAAAGTAGTAGAGACTGGGTCACCATCAGTGAGCTGTGGGTGCTCCTTGTGTTTGGCACCATTCAAACGAAGGTTCACGAGCCCAGGCAGGCATGGGTTCATAGGGGACCTATTCTTATTCATTTTTCAGGTGAGGATTAAGCGATACTAACTTTTTTTCTGAAGGATATTTGGGGAACCTAAGCTTGAAGAGGAAATTAACCTAGATCTCCTAAATGTCAATTCAGTGCTTCAACTGCAAGCCTGGTGCATTGTAATTTTTCTTACAGTTTGTGGCTACCTGCATCACCCCATGTAGGATTGCTTTGACCACCTGACAGTGCTGTGGTAAGAAAGATGTGTAGTGTTATGGAAAGAAAGGATCCTGGCCTTTTATAAGAGAAGAGACCACTGCAGGGGTGGATTTGGCTCCTACTTTACTTTTCCTTTCTACCACCACCTCCTTTATTGTTATTCTCTGTTTGGCTTAAACATGTCCATGTGATAATGAGTGAATAATGCACAAAACTTCCAGAAGCATTGTGCTCTGCAGGCTGTTGTGAGTGGTAGCCCCGTGTAGTAGAATATCCTGTTGGAGAAAATGACGCAATGGGATAAGTTGATGTAGGGGGGCACAGGAATTCTGAAAATAACACAGAATACAGTGTAACCACTAGTGCCAGAGATGTCCCACTGCAGTGCATATCGGAGGAGATGGGAGAGGCGTCAGCAGGCCTTATTGAAGTATGATAAGATACATACAATGTTCCCTGCTACCTAATTAACTGACATAGTGTGTAAGTCTAGACTTATCTTAATTTTGTTTGCTTTGCTGATCACCAGGAAACACAGCAGGAAGTAAATGGCCTTTTGAAAGAAATGTGACTAGTATTTCCTTGAGCGGACTCCATTTTAAACAACTATTGTGGAATGTGATACATCTGTCCGCAAAATACACCACAAAATGGCAGAGAACCAAAAACGTATGATGCAGACTATGCCAGATTTATGCCAAAAAACTGTAATAGCTTCTGAAAGAAAAATGATGGAAAATATTCCAGTTCTACAGAGTAACAAAGTTGTCTGAACACAGCTCATAAGGATATAGAAAGTATTTTCATAGTCACTCTTTTTATTGAATCTTAAGTTCTCTGAATGGTGTTTCTGATCTGAGGTTCTTGTAAATGGAAATTAAACAAATGAACAACTGGAAAATATGGTGCCTCATTACAGATGAAATTCTGGTAATCAGTTCACTTGCTTCTCATTTGATCACTTGAGGGGATTTCAAGGTGTCTGCTCGTAGAACTACTTGAAAGATCTGTAGATTTTTAAAGCGTTGCTTTTTATTTATTTTCTGGTTCTGCTGCCCAGCACAGTTTGATTGGGGTGGAGCTGGAGAAGAATCCTGCATCACAGTAAATGGAGAAGTTTTCAACAGACCTGACTGGAAGTTGCAGCTGAGCTTTATAGTAAAACATTCTTCTCTGTATAGAATTACTAGTGAAGCATCAAAAATAATTATAAGAAAAGCATAAAAATACAGGATTGGTTTTTTAAAAGAGGCTAAACAAAAATCCTCATTTCTTCACATAAGAATTCAGCTCACAGACACTAGAAGCTTCCAAAATGCTCCTTTCCCTGTGTTCCACTGACGCCAAAAATATTAGAATCAAGTTAAGATCCCTGGATTGTAAATCAAGCATTGAGGCTTGGCTGCAGAAGAGAAATCTTATTTGAACGTTAGCAGTCCACTGGTAACTCTGCCAGCTTTATTAATCTTATTTCACTTGTGACCTCAGACTTTCCATCTGAGTAAATCTTTATGAAATGCGGTCTCTCCCAATCACTTTACCTTTTCATTTAAGGAAATTTTTGTTTTTAAAGGGAAAAAATGCTAAAAGCCTATAACTTTTCTCTTCTGGACCTGTGATCCAGTCTAATAAGTAATCTGGTAATCTAAAGGTTAAATAACTTCATTTTGATGCCCGATATGAGGGGGTTTTGCTTTAAATAAAGCTTCTTGTTTTGTAGGCAGATGCAGTAGTCCTTAGCTAGAAGTGGTTTATAATGATTTAATCAAGATAGGCTGTGCATTTTTAGAAGTGAACTGAATTGCACTTTCAGAGCAGATTGACTTCATTGTTTACAATATCATAGACTAGAAACAATTAAAAAATACAAAAAAAAAATATCCAGCACTGCTGTCAATGTGTGGCAATGCATCAAATAAATCAGTAGGGCTGTTTCATCTTTCTTGCAACTGGAATGAAAATAAATAATAAGTATACTTCTAAATAGTTCTAAATAATGAACCCAGAGTTCAGAAAATATGAAGAGCCTCATCTGGACCAATACTACTATACCTCTCAGAAGTCACTAGTGCTTCTCAACCTTTTCTGTAATGAGGAACAGTGACACAGTTAGAAGTCCTCAAAAACAGTTTTTGGTGGGGGGAGGGGACCTTGGCTGACTGTAGACTGCATGAAAAAATTTAATTCCCTTAAGTATACAAGGAGAGAAAATTTGATATAGCTCCTGTTCCAGGAAGAGATCACAATGTCAAGATCACACTTGCATGCTTGAAAGCCACTCTTGAGAGCAGAATCCAGTCCTATTGGCTGCACACAATCTCCCTCTGCACAGTTTTCAGCCGAACTTGAGGTGTTTTCTAGAAGGTTGTTTGTTGACAGGAACGGGGAGAAGCTGACGGAAGGTTAGTGCTGTGATGTGCTGAGCCTGATCCAACTCCTATTAAATTGAGTGGGAACAGGCTCGGCCCTTAAATGCAGGAAATATTTTATTGCGAACTATCTGCATGATAGCTGCCAGGTAGATCAATAAGGGCTCTCACTGCTTCCTGACGCTCACCTTTGATGAACACTAGATTTATGACAAACCCACAAACTAAAGCCAGTTCGTTTGGTCTGCCCTGGCGGCAGCTGCTGCTGAAGATAAGACAGACTTTATTGCCTTAACTGACTGGATAAGGAAAAAGTTATCTGCAGAAAGGTTAAGAATCAACTTTTTTCAGTTCCCTAGCCAGTTTGACTGTGTCTTCAGAAGAGCTCACTTACAGTGCGGCTTTGAGAAGGGAGGGGAAAGGTTTGTTTATGCAAATATTAAAGAAAAATGAGTGAGGTTTATTTTGGAAAGAAGAAATGCGGGATTTTTAAGAATTAACCTATTGTGTCAGGTGATCTGTGTTAAATCCAAACCAAAAATCTGGGTGGTGGACAAAGAGCCTTGTGATGCTTTTGAGTACAGTCAGCTCTGGAGCATGTGCGCTGCATGAATGGCTCAAGCAAAGAGGCCTCCTGGCGTCTCCAGAGCAGCACACCAGAAAGGGCAGCAGCAGTCAAACCTTAACACCATCAAAATGTTAGTTGCAGTTGTGACACAAAATTGTTTCTGCTTTTCTTAAAGACTATCCTGTACGAAAGAAGTGATTTTTAGAAAACAAGAAAATAAAGTGTTCTGCAACTCCTCTTATTGACAGTGTCTTGTGTGATGGGATGCAGCACACTGAGCTGGTAGAAGGGAATGTTTCTCTCAAGGCAGTGAAAAATTAAAGTGTGGTAGTAATATTAGGTTGTGTGTGTTGTTGGCATAGCTGAACTAGGAGTCAAAAAGCTTGAGCTTCACTCCACGCACACCCCTCTTAAGTCTCTGTTTACTCCGTGGCTTTGTCCTTTGACTGTTCCCTTTTCTTAGGTCAGGAAAGGAGATGTGATCTGTTTTACAAAGCCCTGCAGACTCCTTCAGGGTCAATGGATAGGGCATACTTTAGATATCCCAGATGCTGAGGAGCAGAGAGAAGTATGACCTGTAAAGGTCCCTTCCAACACAAAGCGTTCTATAAAGTAGTGAAGGTTTTTGAAGGTAGGAGGATTGTTCCCTTTAAGGTAGTTGCTGGGTGCTAGTCAGTGTCAGAAATGGTGTATGTGCATATAGTGTTCTGAAATAGAGCTTGTAGTCTTTCTTGTTTAAAAGGGGAAAAAATGTATGTAGGAAGGGGATGGTAATGCTACCTTATTAAAAATTGATTATGTCTTGTTTTATGATGTTCATGTGGCATCTGTGGCTTGATTTCTGCCCACAGGCTTACATGCAGCCCCACTTGCTGGGAAATGAGTTCACACATTTAGAGTTTCCACGGAGAGTGCAGCGCAAGGAAGTTGGGAAGAGGATGCTCTACCGTGACTTCAACATGACTGGCTGGTAAGAATGTGTCTCTCTCAGAATCGGGTCAGCCTTCTCTCCAACCAGCGCTTGCTCTGTACTTGCCTTTAATTAGCGTAAACTGCGCCAGACATGGAGGTGTCTGCCTGTGTACTAAGTAGAAGGGTATTTCATTCTTTCAGATGTATTTTTCTTGCAGAAAATGTTTTCAATAAGTTGACCTCTGTCCAGAGCCAGGACCTCTGTTCGTTTTAGCATGTGAGCATTCAAAGTGGAGCAAACACATAAAGGGGAGGATGTGCCAGGAGCTTTTTCTGAAAGCTAAACAACTTTCCTATCTTGGAAGTAGCTTTCTATGGAATCTGAATCAGTGGACCATCATGCCTTTGTATGCCGAGGAATGCTTGCAGAAGGGAAGAGCTGCCTCCTACTCTCCGGTGCAGCTGACCGTGATTTGGGTAACCATTGAGGGATTGTTTCAGGGACAGACCTATCTGAATAAAAGTCATAGGCAGCCTAAAATGAAAAGGCTTGCGTGAATTGTATTGACTCATTGAATTGAAGACAAGAAGAATGATGAGTTTTTGTCTCTGTCTAAATGTCTCCATTGTTTTGTGTTGGTTCAAGAGGCTCCTTCTCAAGTGACTCCCACTCACTTAGGGAAGCCCTAACCCTTGATGTTGTGTGCTCTGTGTGTGACCTGTAAAGACAAAGACCCTATATATGCAAATGGTCTTCACTTACATGCTGTTTGTGTTTTAGCAAATATCCTTTCAGGAAGGAAAAGAATGGAAGGTATTAAAAAGCCTTTAATTCTTGTAGCTTTGGAAACTTGGATGTTCACATGCAACTACAACTCCACATGCTTCTCATTTGTCCCATACTTTATAGACCATAAATGTAATGATGTTTTAATGTCAGAATTATGACCTAAATTTACTATTAATCTGGAGTGTTTGTGCAGAACATGTTAATCTGGGAATAACAATTGCTGTCCATCATCTTGAACAGCTGTTAGTAGAAATATGCAGTCTTACCCTGAGAACGATGACTTCACAATTTAAAAAGGCTACAGGAACGAAAGGATAGAAACAGAATGAGAACATTAGTTCAACCGAGGACTTAAACGGTGAAACATTTGGAAGCTCATGAGACACTCAGTTTCTGCAAAAGGGGGTTTCTTATTAAACTCCTGGATGTCTCTGAAGGCATCAGTAAAGAATGGTTTCATGTAGACTTCCAAAAGCTCTTTTTCAAGATGCAAGATACTATTGAAAAAAAGCAACAGGGGTGGGGAGAGGAGGAGGAAGGAAAATACCTCTAATTTTGAGGAGACCTAGAGAGGTATCATGACCCAAGAACTTCTGAAAGGAGAGTAAGAACAGAATTCTTTCACCATGATTGGGAAGGCAAAGAAGGTTTCTCCAGGTTCTTGGGAGTTGTTTTACATTTCCCCGCTTAGTTAGTGGTCTGGAAAAGAAATGAGGTTAGAATAGTTGAAGTTGTAGCATTGGCAGGTGGCACCACAGCTCTTTTCCTAATAAACAAGAAGGGCCATGAAGAACTGCAAAGAATTAAATTATTTACATGAACGGGTATTACAATGATCAAATTTGGTGTTGATAAATACCAAGTAAAGCACGAAGACGGAAAAGATAACTATTTTGCACGGTAGAGATTCTAAACGAACTTGAAAGCCATGTCAAAAAGCTCAGTGGAAGTTCTGCTTACTGTGATTTTTCCAGTCAAAATCGCCAGTGGCATTTTTGGATACATACAGGGCTGGAATGGTTAAAAATGAAACAAAGAGATGATTCCGCACATCAGTCTGTACTTTGTGAATCTGTGCATAGCATTTCACCTTATTAAAAATTGTTATTGCATAGCTAATACTGTTTGGCATTAGAGGAAAGATAAATAAGAAGGAATGCAAATTTTAAATGTAGAATATTAAGTAAGGTAGAAGAGCTTGGGTAAGTCTAAATGGATGGCAGATTTTATTCAGTGTATTGTTTTTCAGTACTGATGTGTGAGCTCTTGTTAGCTGGCATATGACAGCGTGGAGAAATGAGTTGATTTTCCTGTTGATTTTTCTGAATTTCCTGAAGTGTTGGAAATGTGTTGATCCAGTTAGAGATCCTAATATGGGCAATGAAAAAATTAGCACCAGTTTAGCACAAACATGCTTAGCTGTAAGCCGTTATTCCAGAATAAATACTTAGACTGTGACTTGGAAATTCAAGCCTGAATTCACCTCAGTGCTGTCTCAGAAAGAGGTGGCCTGTGCCAAGCAAAAGCATGTGGAGACTGTGATGAGGCTACCTCTCCCTGCTGTTCCTTTTGACTTCTGGCTGGAAGTGGAAAATGGGGGCTATGTTTTTCCCTGAAAAAAAAATAATTAGAATCTTTTTGCTGCTCCATATCCCACAGCTAGTGCATCAGTTATCTCTTTGCCTCAGGACAATAACATGGTGAGGGAATTGCTCTATTGCCATATTTTTATCTATGTCAGAGCCCTTCTAAACAAGGATCTACTTCTTTTTGCAGGATGTTTGCCCAAAGGAGTCTTGTTTTCCATTGAATTGTATGCAATGATCTCCTAAGCAGAGGAGAAACAATCTGTTTCTACTTATCCAAAATGGTTGAGATTGTGGACAAGATGTTAGATTTCCAGCCTGGTGGGCTCTCAGAGATATGATGGTTTGAGGTGGCTGGTGTTTCACAGTGTTCTTTTTCCATTTCAAGGGTGTTGCTTTTATTTTCTTCCCTTTCTAATTCCTACATGTAACTGATGGATCTGGACACAGCGGCTGAGGACATGTCTGTTCTGCATTTATGTCTAAGGACAGTATCTGTCATGGAGAATAAATTTGCATATATATTCCTTTTCTAGAACACGTCAGATGGAGGTTTGGCCAGCCAGAGCTTGGTACGCTAATGCACTGCCAAACTTTACCACTTAAAATGCAGAAAATCTATTGTCTGAACCTTTTTCTTAGTCGCAGACTTCATATGTGTTGCCATTTGCATGTGCATGTAGAGAGCTGTGGGTGATGTTAGGAAGAAACAGCCACTCTTACGCTTAATTACCAAATCCTTTAATGAGAGGATGTAAAACTCTGCTCTGCTGTTTCCTCAGGAAAATGAACTGTTTTATTTTAAAATTCAGGACACTTTCTGTGTTTTCTATTAGAAGCTGTATGATTATTTTTTGCTCTTCGTTTTTACCCTTCTGTGCTCTGGAGCTTTTCAGATTCTCAACAATGGCTTGGCTCGCCCAGCTTGTTTGGATTACAAAAGGTTATTGTCTTTGGGTCTGTCATAATGCATTTGGCCTTTTATTTTTGCTTTTTCTTTCTTTTTTTTTATTTTTTTTAATGTGAAGTTTCCACACTGGCTTTGTCTCAACAGCCCACAGTGGTACCAGAGCTGCCAAGTTTCCCCACAGCATTAGGACAACGACTGATCCAGCAATGTGTACCGCATCACCAGTCTAGGCTGCCTTTAACTGCTCTGAGACCAGCCTTTCTCTTCTCCCCCTGGCTCTCCCACCCTTTCTCTACATTGGCAGTTGCGTTGAGAAATCCACTGTATTAAATGTATCTAAAATAAATCTATTTAGGTAGGAGCTGACCAGGAGTTGCCCCTACTGCACCTTCACACATTGTGATTGGGCAGCCACTGCAAAACACATACTGTAGCTGGAAAGGCATCTTAAGAGCTGTGTCTCCTGCTGAACAAGCCTCCAAGCTGTCTTGAGCCGTAATTTGCTGGCAGACAACTGTGTTACTGACAGTCTTTCACAGCTGGGTCTCTGGCCTGGGGTTTCCAGGCCCATGGCTTGCAGAGGTTAAACTTGTATCAGAGAAAGAATTGTTCTGGTGGGTTTGACGAGTCCTGGCAGCAGAAGCATCAGGGAAAACTCGGTGGCCATGTAAGCCAAGTGCTATCAGTGCTAAAAAGGCGTGCAGGTAGCCTGAGGCAGAAATACACGGGAGGTGGGAAAGCAGGTCTGATGTTAACTGCTCCTTTAGAGGGCTACACAAAAATTAGTACTCTCTGTCTCCGCCTTTTAAATAAAATGGTTTGCCAGGTTTTCTTTACGTATTGGTGAATCCGGTGTGAACAATTTTGAAATACTGTGCTCTGACTATACCCTAGACACCTTCCGAAAACCTAGTTTTCTGGTTTACTGTGTCCCTCACTGGCCTCGTGGCTTCTCCTTGGGCTCCCCTCTCAGCCTCCTGCAGGGCTGGCGGAGCCATACAGCGTTGCACTTAGAGTAATCCAGAAGACAGTACCAACTGGCATCAACCCTAGTGGTTTCAAAGGTAATTGTTGCTCCTTCTTAGGGCCCAGTGGTCTTTCTACTGCTCACATTGAAGAGGAGTTCCTTAAAGGCTTGTTTCTAGATTACAGCTTTAGCTTTTTGTCATAGTGTGGCAAAAGAGCCCTAGATAATAGGTCCACTTTTTAACCCAACTTGTTGGTAACTTCCTTTGCGCTCCAGGAGCACCCAGAGTTGAGATACATCCCATCAAAAATGGTCTGAGCTGGTGTAGTAGCCACCATGCACCACAGGCTGAAGCCCAAGGCGGCATCAAGAGCCCTCGCTAACTCCGTGTCCCTGTATCTGGCAGGCGGGTGCTGTGGCACACAGTTAGCCACCCGAGGTTCAGCCTGTGCCAGGGAATCGCCTGCCCGCGTGATTTATTCCAAAGCAAGGAGGCTGGTGCCCTGTGGCAAGCGCTAAGAAAAACCCATTTTATTCTAGAGTCAATATTGTCCACTGCCTGGGAAGCCGCCAGCCTGCTCTGTGCTCGCCCTTTTCTTTCCAACAGGGAATGTCTTTCAGCCTCTAAGCATCTGATTAAAACAGCAACTTCACTTTTCAAGCCATTTTGTTTTGTTTGGGATGGATGCCTTTTGCTTTCATTGTGCAGCCTGCCTTGCCGTCTGCGGTTCAGACTCCGGCTCACAAAACCCAGGCTCTCATTAATCACTTATTGGGGATCTAGAATACCCTGGTGAGAGCCAACGTACATGTTTTGCTTGGTAATGCACGAGCTGATTTGAACAAATACTGCCAATGTGGCTGCTATCTTATTCTTTATTGCTGGGCTGGATGTCCTTTGACAGCACGTTCAGGTAGCCTGCCCGAGGAATGCCTGAGCAGATTGAGAAATGCCACAGAAATGCTTTATGGAACAGGCGCCCGCACTGCACCCTGCTTTAATATAAATTGATTTATTGAATCAAGCGCAGAAGCCCTGCTACAGAAACCTTGGGCTATATCCTCTGGAGAACCACCTAATAAAACAGCCCCAACTGACACTCCTCATTAGCTTTTCCACCGATCCCAAGGCAGTATTTAAAGTGACAGTGTCCCTCTTTTTGGCCTGAATTTATCTGCTGGCTAATGCCTGTGGGTCTAATTAGCTTAGCATTATTAGTCTTATTCAGATAAGCTGCATTTCCTAACAGCTTGATTCCAACTTGTAAAAAGTAATTGGAAGTCTGCAAACCCTGTGCCATAACCTGCTTGATTGCGCCTTTTAGGCAAATTCACGTAATTTACAAAAAGTCATCCTTTCCCCCCCACACTTTTAATTGAGCTTTTTTGTCTAGTGAAACCTTCTGTGCTTCTTCTGTTGAAACGCTGGCTGTATTGTTGTGTTTGAGACCTCAGCCGTATCCTTTGTACAATCGCCAGGGAGAGATCAAATTTTAATTTCATAATTACTTCACAAGAAAGCAGCCTTTTCCCCAGTCATGCCTGGTATTAATTTCCTCCCAGCAACTTACATTTTCATAATTTAATGATTATGGGCCACCTTTGCAGTGCTATGCCTTTCTGGAGAAGGCAGAGATAGGATGTCCTTTTTGCAGCAGAAACCATAATCCACAGCCACTTGCCTTGCTTTTTTTCTCTCCGCTCTCATCTCTCATTTCAAGGTAGCCAGGAGTGGACGGGGTGTGCGTCTTCAGTGCACGCAAGCCAGAGCAGCTTGCTGGGTTGTGCCTGGGTGTCTGGGGAGCAGCTCTGCAATGATGAATGGCTGTTTGCAATGTGCATGTTATGCATCTTTTCAAGATTTGCAGCCCTCGCTGCAGGAGCAGCGGGAGGTGAGAGCTGACCTGCTGCGTACAGCACATCTCCTGACAGTGACGAATGACTCTGCTTTCCCCAAGTGCACACATGCCACAGGAGCTGAGCCAGTGTCTTCAGGGCAGGAGAAAGCAGAAAGAAGAAAGTAATAGTGCTGCAACAAAAGAGAAAGCTTAAGTCAGCTAAGTGAGCCTGACAAGAGTGAGATTGGTCTGAGTCATGTCATGCAGGAACATCTCCTTCTGGAAGCAGTGCATGTAAGGCCTGTCCCTTCATGGCTGTGCATCTCCTCGTGAGCTTTGCATTGGCATAAGATTAGGTGCCGCACATGCAAGGACAAACATAAGGCTCCAAGTCTGTTTTACCAGAAATAAGCTAAACTGAAATGAGATAACCTTCAACCTGAAAACCCAAGCAAACCTACTCTTACTCCTGGTAAGGCAAAGTCTCTTTCCCTGCTTCTGCCTTCTCTGGCTTTCCCAGCTGCATAGATTTGACATAACCTAGTCCAGGTCCCTAAAACATCCTCTTTCTTTCTATTACCAACAAGGATTGACTTATGACTCTGCTGCTGGCTGACAGGAGGCCCCTTGCTCCTTGGAGGAGTTTCCAGCACTGCTGTCGGATGGCGAGGTCTCTGCTTGCTGTCTCTCGCTGCCTACCCCATCCTACTCTATAGCTGTCTGTCCCAGAAGAGTTTCCTTCATGATTCCTCCTTAACAACAACCTCCTTTCCTTCCATAGGATCCCAGCTAACAAGCGTGGATCAAGCACTGAGAGGTTAAAATGCAGTCTTTCTCCTGTCTGCTTCACCACATCCTTTTAACAAGAAGTACAGCAAAATGTGACTCTAAAAACGGTTTTTCTGTACATCAAAGTACATTAAGCCCATAGGGTGTTAACAACCTGCTTTCCTTACCCCTTTATCTCCAGAGAAAATTGCTAACATACCTTCCTGTTTGTCTTTTAAATGTAGGAGAGGTGAAGTAAATCTTAAGAAGCTCTCAAGGCAGCAGATTTGCTGAGAAAAGAAAGACTTGGCCTGGTGAGACTGTGGCAGAACATGGATCTACTTGATGTGCAGCTGAAGTATCTGCACACAGTTTCTGTCATTCATGAGTAGTGGAAGCTCAGCTGGTCACAAGCAGGGAATGAAAATGCTCACTGTACACTTGCTCTGTACTTCACAGCCTCCTGAGCACAAAAGCAGCAATGGAATACGCTCAGTTAATTTTTTTTTTCTCATGAGCCTTTTTTGGGAGGGCAAGGACCTCCCTAGGTCCTTGACCAATCACCCTCTTTGTGCCTTTTCTTCCACCATTTTCCCTTAATGCTCCATTAGAGGTGAATGGACTGAAAAATCAGCCACATTCCAAGAGGTGTCTGAGAGAAGGTGCCAATGTTTAAATCTTTCAAATGGGCTGGTCAAGATGGGTAGGGTTTGTTTTGCTTTGGAATTTCTTCCACAGGAGTATGGTCTGCATCATCTCCGTAGTCCCCACTCATCTTAGGGACAGTGAACACACCCTGGAGGTCCAGAGCTCACGTACCAGTCTCATTTGACCAAGCCAGAAATCATATGCATGTATAAGTCATACTGAGATTATTTTTTTTTTTGTCATTTGTAGACGGATAGAGAGAACTGGGATTTGCAAAATGAAGTATTATATAGCTTCAGGTTCAGAAGAAAGGGTTTCTGAATTTTCTGGGAAAAAAACCCTCACGTTTTAAAACTTTACCTAAAGAAACCCTATGAGAGTATCTTGGTTTACAGTAGACCTTTTCCTAAATACTGTTTTGTGCATATGTGCACATGCATTGGTCATCTTTAATTGATTTGGATTTGTAGTCATCTTTTCTCTTAACAAACATTACTGTAGTCTGTGTGCTTTTATTATCTTTGTTTATTTTATTTTTGCATCATTAAACTATAAGTCAGATGAATAATGGCAGAAAGATAGTGAGGCACTGGAGCATTAAAGCTAACCTACCTAGAGGGTACTTAATATCAGATAGTGCTGTCTGGATTTAGAGATCCTGACTCTGCAGAAGCACATATGTGTAAGAACATTTTTAAAAAATTATGGTTCGTTTGAGACATAAATTGCATAATCTTCAGTGGCTCCATGCATAACCTGCACTATGCATCTTTTCTTCTTGTTAGTAAGCACACACTTACACTGGTTTGATGACTATAGTTCAATAGAGTACAGATACAGTTCCTTTTGGGTTAGTGATTTAAGCTCTGCTGTCCAAAGGGTTAGCTTCAATCCACTGATTCCTCATATGGGAAGGGAAAAAATAATTTCTATTAAGTTTTATGTTGCTCAAGGATTAAAATCTGTTTTTTCTACTGGTATGACCAAGAAAAGCTGAGCTTGGGGAATGGGAGTTTGATTTGTTTTGTTGGGGTTTTTTGGGGGTATGCGGAAGGAGGGGTGGATGTTAGGGGATGGTTCTGGATTTGGAGTTTTTTAGACAGTTATAGCAAAGCAGTTCAAGAAATACACCAAATGAAAAGTCTTGTCTCAAAAGAGAGCCTTTATCCTTTGTACTCAGTATGAACTAGAACATTTCTGAAGCTGTAGTGTTTTTTCTTGCTTGCTTGCCACAAGTGGGTTTTGCTCTATGTTTCAAGCTAAAGCCCTTTGATGAAGATTCTTTTTGCTCTTCCTTAGGTTTTATTCTCAGTTTGCTATCAGATGTCACTAGCAGAGATGTGAAACACAAACTTTCTAAAGGGAAGTGTTATGGAAAAGCGGAGCACGGAGTCTGGATTCCCCTGTTGTTTACAGAACTGAGCCTTCCAGGTCAGGGTAGATTGTGTTTTTGCCACCATCTGTTGTGCCTGGGGATGCCAACACAATACTTTTCATGACCAGTAACCTTACACAGTTTATTGTAGAAGAAAATATGATGTGGGGTCAGTTTTTTGATCATCAACAACTTCTACTCCTATGTGAATTTGTATGTGCTTTCAGAAAGCAAATTTTAAGAACAAATTATATGGGAAGAGAACATGTAACACATGTAAGAAATTATTTAGGATTTTGGCTCTGAAATCTGCATTTGGGAACTGACCAGTTTTTCAAGTTCTGACCCAACAATACGCAGGTAACTTTGATAATCTTTTATTTAAAGAGTGCCTAGAGCACGGCTAATAACCTCAGCACTGTAGGAAATTTCTTCAGTAGATTGTTTTGTGCATTTAACAGCTTCTGGTGATTTTTTCACCATGTATTTAGAGCAGATTCCAGTTAGCATATGAGTAGCATCATGTCAGTCCTAGTTCTTTCATTCTGACATCTCTTTTGGCCCCCAGTGCGATTTGGCCCGGTTTTCCAAATTGTTGATCCTGAGTCCAAGTGTAACTTTGTGGGTGGTACATATGTCAAGCCCTAGTTCAGTATTTTTGGACAGCAGTAGCATTTCATAATTTTTTTGAAATGAAAAGAAGAAACCAAGTTAACCGAAAAAAAATGCATCTAGATCTAGCCGGGCACAGGCTTGCCTTTTCTACCTCTCCCTCCATCCCTGTTTTTCTATTTGGAAAAAGAGGTTTATGTGGCAGAGGCACTTGACAGCAGTTAGGCTTGTTCAGAGCAGCAAGCAATCACGTAGCCTTGTCTTTATAACCTATTTTCTCATGCCTTGGTGGCTACTGAGACCTCCTGGGGATGCAGGTGAGGAAGATGGGGAGAGTGGAGGCTTACAGCCCCGTGTGTCTGTTAAAACAGTGAGTGAGGCTGAACTACATAGATGGCTGGATAAGGCCAGGTTGGCACTAAAAAAAGCAAGCAACCCCCTCAGGTTCTTTGTATGTCTGTGTTTGATATACCTACTGCCGTGTTATATCTTTCTATAGAGCACAGTCTAAACAGCACAGGAAGGTATAAATGCAACTTTATTACATAAAATCAAGTGAAATAGTCCAGGAGGGTGTGTGTGAAATAAACACACATACGAAGTACAGGAGGTTTCACAGGGCATAAATCAAAATGAACTTCATAGCTTCCTTCCTTCTCCCCCGTGCAGTTGCTAAGCTGCTAGCTGAAAAGCTGTCCTTCATCCTTCTCTTGCAGCAAACCACATGCTCATATATTATTAATTCTGTTTCGCTAGTAATGCAGGACAGAGGTACTTTTCTGGAGTGTCTCAGGTTGCTTTTCAGTGTGTCGGTGCCAGCTTCACTGCTGCGGTTGCAGTTCTGAGCATTGTTTTTCAAGCACTGACAATTTTTCAGGCAGTAGCAATATCAACAAAAAAAACCCATGTTTGAGATGAGCCTTGACACCCAAGTTCTGAGCCCAAGAGGTGATTTGCTATGAGAAGCCACAAAGCAAATCACTGTAGCCCTCTGGGCCTCCCTCATTTAGTTCCATCACTTCAGGAGGTTATAGGCTAGCCAGCTGCCCTTCCTGATCTGCTGATGAAGCGAGTTAGCTTCAGCACTTGCAACATGGCCTCTTCCAGCAATCTTGCACCATTCTGTAGCAGTTGAAGGCCCTAGGGACATATGGTCCTTATGGTGGTTCTGTAGAAGATGCTGGACTTGACAGTGGGGACCATTCTTTTGAAGGGCACTGGCTTAAATGATGCCTTTTTGACTTTTTTTTCCCCACCTTTCTTCCTGAAGTGCAGCCACTGTGAGTTGTTATGCAGGAGAATAGAAGGAAGGAAGGGAGAGAGAGAAGAAAACTTGGTCCCTGTTTTTGGCTACTTACAGGACAGTGTAAAGTGAGGGCTTCGGTCTTAAATATTTGTAGCTATCTTGCACGTAGAATAGTTTGTGGGTAAAGAATGGATTTATGTATTCATTTTTAAAGGGGGTTACAGAGAGTTCCATCATACCAGCTTAGTCTTGTTTGCTATTTGTAACAAAACTGTACAAGGACTTGAAAATCCAGGAGGAATGGTCATGTGGGATTTGTGGTTTGATTTGTCTTTTGATTCCGATGCGCAATATGGTCTCAGTTGATACCCTTTTTCTTGGTGTCAGAGCACAACTGGCTTTATGCAAGGAATAGAAAAGAATTCAGAGTTCTCCTCAAGGATTTTTTGCCAGGGCTCCCAGCACTGTAGGTCCGGCTGGAAGCTTTGCGACATGTTCATGAGCAGTTAGGGATGGTAAAATTCTTCTTCCACATTCAAACCAGGATATCCAAATTGCTGAGTGCATAGAAACATTAGGTGTTCCCTGTTGGAAGTAAAGGAAGGAACAAGAGCAAAGTCCATGACTGACTCACCCTTCCTAACAGAACCCTATTCCAGGATTTAAACATCAGAGAATTATTATCATGCTGGCTACTTGTAATGATTTGTGCCATTTTGTTTGGTTTAAGAGCTAGTCTGTTTGCTCCCCAGTACAAAATGCCATTTAAATGCCTTCACTGTATTGTCTCTTATAGAGATGCCCAAGTATCATGGTTATATACTCAAGATGTTCTTGACTATGTGGTCTCCTGTGTGAAGCACCCATTGTGTTTTGCAAACTTCACTTGGTTCTATTTTGGGATTCCACACCGTGCAATGTTTTGCAGTATGGGAGTGGAATCCTCTGTTGGTTTCTTCTTTGTGTTTTGGTTGCTTTTTCTACTGCCTCCCTAAGCCCCAGGCCCTGTTATGGACCCTACCTGTGATTATGTGGAAATGTAAAGGTGGGGCTTAGGTATCGCTATTTTTTCTTAAGTCTGAGGCTTACCTAGGTGAGGCAGCATGTCTGGCTGTGTAATACAGCACCATGTATTGATCCCAGGTCTATGCCATATTTTGGTGAGCAGGGGGTGGTTTGATTACAATATAGGATTTCACCCTTAATTTTCCTTTTCCTGCTGATTTGTGCCACAGCCATAACATGGCTTAAGCCTGATTGAACGTGACTCCCCTGAAGTTCAAGCATCCAGCCCAGCTGGAGAGTCACACAGCAGAGGCTGGTGGTGGCTAGCTGGGGACTAGCTGCAATGCCTCCCCTCCTCCACTTCTCCCTTCCACTTTGGCAGGAAGCACTGACTCATGTGCTCAGAGGATTTTGCTGTTACCCTGAGGGCTTTGGGCTGGGGTGGGCTGAGAGGGAAGGACAACATGCAGGGAAAGGCTGGCGAGGGACAGTTTTGCGGTGTGAAGGGAAGCGTGTCCCTCTGAGGTGGCATGCTTTAACCAAAAAGGCTCTGCAGCACCTTGGCTCAGTCATGTTATACAGACCAGGGGACTCTACAGTTTGTGAGAATGACAGCCATCTATTCCTTTTCTTTTTTTTTATTTCTTACTGGCAAGACTGCTCACCTTCTCACCTCATCAGGGTCAACGGCTGGATGTGTAAAAGGTAGAGAACGCAGGCAGGCAGTAAACAGAATCAGAGTGTGAGCATTTACTTCTGTTGTCTCTTGGCCATGGGAAAACTACTGTGAAATGTGAAATCTCTGACAACCTTGACTGTTGCAGTCAAGGTCAAATAAGCACTAAGTCTCCTTCTAAGACTCTTCAGCACATGAAGCTTGGCTTAAGCAGTTCTGAAAGATGACAGCAGGATTGGAAAGCTGTTTCACAATTTGTGTACACATCCTGTCATTGCTCACTGTTTTGGGTTAACAGTGTGAATCTAGTAATTGGTTAGCTTCTTGGTGGGTTTGGGTTTGACTTTTTTTTTTTTCTGGTTGAGGTTTCTTCTGACCCTGTATTACAATATAGCTGCTGCCATAGCCAATGATTTCTTCCCTGATAAGGATGTAATTCTAGTCCGTCTCTTTTTCCTTACAAACACAAGGAGCAGTTTGGTATGTTAGATAGTTCCTCATGTTCGCTTTTCCTTTTGGTGTAGTGGGTAATTCTTCAGAGAGAATCCATCCACAGAAAAAGAAATTTACATCTTGGTTCAAAGACAGTGTCCTTTAGAAAAGTAATTTTTCTTTCTTTTTAAATCACAGCTACTTATTTCAGGGAACTGGCTCTCTAATTGACTGCAAGCTTTATAAATGTTTGTTCTTCCCCTACAGGGCGTACAAAACCATTGAGGAAGATGACTTGAAGTTTCCCCTTATATACGGAGAAGGCAAGAAGGTGGGCACCTTTGCTTTCCTCAGACCAAAGGAAGAAGAAATTCTGTGCTGTTTACCACTTGGTTTAGCCTGTGGCAGTCCAATGTTTTCTACTCAGTATCTCTTTATTTTATCGTTTTGACAGCTTGAAAGAATATCTTGGTTCTGTCATAAATCAGTCTCATGTCTTGGGGGCGGCGGTGGGAGCTCAGCATATAAATATAAAAAAATATAAACATATAAAAATCATTTTTACAGCAAACAGTCACTTGCTGTTCAGTTTGCTTTTGTTTTCCTTTCATTGTAAGTATGTTACAATGAGGCCATCTTAAATAATAGACTTTAAATGTCCCTGGTTTCATTGGAAAACGTATCTAGGCAGGATTAAGGTAGCAAAATGCCTCTTGTTTGCTGAAAACAGGGCAGGAGGATATTTAATAACATTTCAGTGTGCTCTGAGATGCAAAACCCTAATTTAGGAAGAGGAAGGATCAGGGTAGGATTTGGGACTCCTTAACCATATCTTCTGCAGCCTAGGGTATGTGAACTCACTGTTGAATTTTTCTGATGTGAATGCTGATAGTTTTTCTTGAAAGAGAGAAATGAACCATTGCGTTTGGGTGTACTTTGTTTCCAGCTCCATGATTAAGAACAGTGAGATCATTAGTGCTGATCCCAGCAAGCTTAGCTGGATGCAGCAATAGGATCAATATAAGGACGCAGTGGTGTCAGTTTGCCGATATTGGTATGCTCGCTGTGTTTCTAAATAGTGCTCCCCTGCTGCAATAGGTTCTTATCTTAATGCAAAAATACATGCTCTTCAATTAGTCCAGGTTTTGAAGGTTCAGACCTGTAGCTTATCTCTGAATTTGGTTAGTTTTATAACTATGTGCAGAATGTTTCATGCACATCTTCTTAATTTACTTTCTTATTGCCTTATGGAGCCATAGGTTAGCGAGGCAAAATAAATTGGAGTCAGTTGCTCACTGTTATTGATGCTCTGAGCTCTCTCATTCAAAACCTGCTGTGGCTAAACTAGAGTTTGCGGAAAGCAAATGCAGAGAGCAAGGTTTCCCGTGAGGCAGTCTGCCTGGTGAATCTTCAAACAAGCATTAACGAAGGAGAGCCCAGAACCACTTGGGAAGTGGCTCATGTTGCAGAGGAAGATGCTTGGGGAAGGAAGTGGTAGATCTGAAGTAAGAGCAGACCTGCCCTGGGCCAGCTCTCCACGGAAGAGAGTGCTGTGGTCAAAACCACCATCACCTGTGTGTTCAGCAATTTAAGGTGGTTTTGGCATTTTTCCTTGGTGGAGGGAATATACGGCAATATATGTCAATAGGAAGAAGCTGCGGGTTTCTTAGGTGAGGAATAAGGGTCCTCAACCTTTTCCTAAAACCTGTTTACTAACAGTATTTGTTGAAGGAATGCTTTCATAGACTGGTATGGGACAGTGAGACAACAGGGACAGGTTTCCGTAGTCCCAGTCCCTTAGAGATGGTCAGAGTCTGAGGTTGGGTGTATGCAGACTGAGATGTGGATGAATACAAAGCTTGGGATAATGAGGGAAATGGAGGTGACGTGAGTGTGAAAAGCTTTAAGTTGATAAACTGCTACATATAGAGTGCCTGGGAGAGAAAAGGGAATTCGTCCCTAACTTAAGCAGTTATAGAATAGGAATCTTATCTCTTTTCCTATTGTCACAGTGCATGTAACATGATTTGATCCCATTGCTTTTCTTTATATCCAGGCTCGGGTTATGGCAACAATTGGAGTGACCCGAGGACTAGGAGACCACGACCTGAAAGTGCACGACTCCAATATATACATCAAACCTTTCCTGTCCTCATCTCCTGAGGTAAAACAGCCTTAACTATCTGATTTTTGGGAGAGAAACAAATACGCTCAGTGTACTTATTTGTTCTTCCCAAATTGTCCATTCTGATTGTGATCCAGTCCAGGTAACGTGCCACAGCATGTTAGTAACACTCAAAACTTTAAAAGTTCCCCAGCTGTATGCCCTGGATCTAGTTCCTCCCCATCCCTGGTAGAGCACTGGTGCCTTCTCACTCCTTGATCTACGGTTATCGCATAGCCTTGCCATTCCATGTGACAGACCAATCTCTCCCCACGTTCATGTTCTCCAGAAAGAAGCACAGAGGATACCAAGTCAACACTTAAGCAGGAAAATGCCAAGAGTGGTTGGACGCGGGTGCTCTATGCTTCCAGCTGTCTGCCCCTTCACCTCCAGTTCTTACTTCTTTATAATGGTTTTGTGCAAACACCAAATAATGTCAGGAATGGCAGTGTGCATTTCCAAATGATGGCATAACAAGGAGATTATGCAGTATTTGTGTTAGGGGTAGTTTTGAATACCTCCATCATTTTGACTTGCCTTGACACAAACAATTGTAGTTTGTGACCAGCAGAGACATTGTACTGAAAGACATCAAGCCTTGCAAAGGGATTTGAATGTATTTGTTAACAAAAAAACATGCAAACCTTGCTTTTTTTTTCCTCTGTAACTGCATTTCTGGTCCTACGTCAAGGAGCAGATGACACATTTTTCATTAAATATTAAACACAAGCAAAGCATCTGATGAGCGTACAAAAAGAGGAGGCATTGCTTCCATGGCTCAGATGCTGAGAGCCATCCACTGTCAGCTGCCTTGCTGGAGTTTTAACCATACCCAGTATTTGACCTTGAATTTATTGCTTGCTATAGCAGTGGAAGGGAATGAAAATACACTAATGGCATAATACTACTAGGAAGGAACAAAATTATTAAATTAACCATTCTGAGAGCATCTTCAAGACTTTAAAAAGGAAAATATTAAAAAGTGCTGAGAGATTCTGGCCCTGAAGAAAAGGAGGGAGTTCTACGGACAGCCCCTTCGTCATGCTTTCTTGCTGTCAGTCCAGTACCTACCCTCTCCCTGCTTTGAATGTGCGATGTCCCTCACTTCGGACCTGCTGCTGTTCTCAGGCAAGCAGGCAGCAGCTCTGCCCTCATCACTGTGATGGATTTATTCTGTGCCAGCGAAGTGATGCAATTCTACCTGTTTCTTTTTCTTCCTGGCACATTGAGATCCAGTGTTTCTGGAGTATGTGGTGGCTGCAGCACAGGATCTCAGCAATATCGTCTCTGCCAATTGCTGCTGCAGTATTTGTCTGTGTGTATAAACCAAAGATTCTCATGGGTTTTTCTGATTTGTGTGGAGTGTTTGTACGTGTTCAAATTCTGGAATATGACATCCAGTTCATATGCTATCCACGTTTCAGAATCTCTTAACTGCTTCACACAAAGGAAGCAAAATTGGCTTTGTTTCCACATTCCCTTCACAGCTAAATTCAGCAGAAATGCACTGGGGCAGGAGGAGGAAAGACGAGAGCACCAGCTACCTCAGTCTAGAGATATTGGCAAAAACCGCCCTGAATTTTATGAGGAAGTAACATATGCTCCAACTTACTTTCCATTGCACCTCCTCCTCTTAATTATCTCTTCGTTCTCTTCCCAGAGAGAGCCCCAGTGCTTTATCTCCTCGTATTTTTCCTTGGCTTGTTCTATCCCTACATGGACAGTGCACCTTGCATAGAAACTGGCATTAAGAAACAACATCTTTATGCTGCCATCTGGGAAGCTTGGCACTTGGAAGTAAAGGCAGTGGCATCGAGCAGCAGTCATATTTGGCCCTCGTGCAGCATTGGATTTCAGATTGTTTATATAGAGGTAGGGAAGCACAATGTCTGGTTTCCAGAGCTGGAAAAGGGGAGGCACAGGAAATTAAGGCATACAGCGAGTCGTGACAGACGGAGGATCCAAGTACCCTGGCTTCTGTTTCTGCGCCGTGATTAGTGTCCTTTCCCAACCTGGGGGCAACATGGTGAGTTTTCAGAGCATTTTACTTCCAGAGTGACAAAGCTCTGGTATGCAATGTCCACCAAAATTTAGCTGAAGGAAAGGGAAGCGTCCCTGAGACTACACCCAGAAATCAGCAAATAAAAGGAATTTGAGGATGGTGTGCAGTGATACTTTGATAGAGTGCCAGGCTATGGGAGGAGAAGTCATTTAGCCAAGACTGACAAATGTATTCAGGATTCAATGGCTCAGCTGTTACCAGACCAGATTTGGAGGACTTCTGCAGGTTGGTGAGCTCTAGAGAATTGAGCCTTTTATAATGAACTGGAGTAGTACAAAGCAGGCCAGCCATGGCTGAGGCTGCCTGGCATGGAATTAAATATTTATTTTTCATAGTGGAACAGTTCATTTGAAAGCTTTCAGCAGGAAATTCTGCTTTTTGAAGCTCAGCAAAAGCTGCTTTATTGCAGCAGAAAAGCAGAATTTCATCCTGAAATTTTTTTAATAGCAGCTTAGCCATTTGGTGGGGAGAGGTAGGGCCCTGACAGCAGCGTTTGACCCTTGCCAGTGATGAACCTGAAGCCAGCCACTGCAGCAAATGATAAGATAACGAAAGAGAATTTTTCTCATTCCATTACATTAGTAAAATCTTTCTGACAGCTCCACAATTATGTTTGATTCACATCTGCCTTCTGGAGAAAGCTTCAGGAGTGACACTGTTGAGTGGAACAAGGAAGGCAAATACTCAGAGAAGTACAGTATGATCAAAGGGAGTCAAGGTGGTTTCAAGAGGCAAACATCACACCTCAGTGGTTGGAAATCCTTCAGGGTTATGTCTACCAGAGAATTAAAAAAATAAATACACTAGATGGTCTTACATGAGCCCTTCGATTTCTCAGAAAACATTTGAGAAACTGTTCTGCATCACAGGTTATTAATATAAAAGATATGAAGCTACAGACTAAGTGGAAAGTTGGCACAGTCTACTGGAAATTGGCTAAAGGGCAGGAAACAAAGGGTGGCAGTAAAAAGCTAAAAGGAGATTAATTGGTGAGTGCTGCAGGGAGCAGTGTTGGGACCCGCTTTTTATTATTTACATATAAATTACTTGGAGGGTGGTATTGAAAGATCTTGTCGTTTGCCAGCAAAGCTGTGCTGGATAGCACTGCACATAAAAAGGGACGATGCAATTAAGAAAGGGCTTAATTTATTGAAGTAACAGAGTTGATCAATAGTGCAAGCAAGTGAATGCGGGCTGTTGTTTGGCTCTAATTCCCCTGGGGCTGGCTGCTGAGGAGCACCTCAGGTGGCTGCAGGCTTCCATGTCACCCTGTTGTGAATGGTTTTTGAGCTACAGGGACTCACATTTGCTGCTGCTTAAAAACAAACCTGGCAAACAAGCTGCAGCACCTTTGCTGAGTCGCCGTGGTCCTTTTTGGCAGCCAAATGCAGGTTTTGTCCAGTGGGTAGATCTGTCTGAAGTGTAAATATAAAACTGATCCACCTGTTTGTTCGTTGCTTGCCCAGAGCAGTTTTCTCAGTGTTCTTGGCTGCGTGTAGGTGAGCAATATGAGAAAGGTATTATGTGACAAACTACATAACACGTGTTCAGAAAGATGTTGTGTGCTACAATGGGCTTTAGCAGTGTGTATCTGCTGATAGCTATCAGCAGAGATCTGTAAGTATCAGTCAGGATAAAATATAGTGTAACTGAATGTTTATTGTCATGGATGTCTGTGATACTCAGATTCTGGTACTCCTTCCTTATAGTTGGCTTTTTACATTTTCTGGTTACTGAAGTCAAGTTTAGCTGGTTAACAGGTCAGCTGCTCTACATCAAGTAAGACATCAATGGATGATAGAGTTAATGTGACCGAACTGGGCTTCCATGAGGGCTGCCCTGGTGCTCCAGAGAGAGTTAAAGAGTGAGAAAGTTTGCCAGGACAGCACAGAAGGTCCTGGCAGGCTGGGAGGAGTTGTTGGCAAGGCTCTTGGGAGGCAGAGGACAGAGCACAGGTAGCCCGAGGCATTTGAAGTAGAGGACAGGAATTCTGTGGGACACTATCAGGATTGATGTTTGGCTGCAGAAGGGAAAGACTGAAGATTTGAAGTATAATTGCTAGGAAATTTGTCAAGGCTGGAGCAGCAGTTAAGGAAATCACTGCACTACTGAATGGTGTCTGGCCAGCGAGCATCAGCACTAGCAAGACTATTGAATAGGTTTTTGGTGTATGCAGCTTTGTGCAAACTTATCACAGAATCACTAGGTTGGAAAAGACCCACAGGATCATCAAGTCAACCCATCCCTATCAATCACTAAACCATGCCCCTCAGCACCTCATCCACCCGTCCTTTAAACACCTCCAGGGATGGTGACTCAATCAGCTCCCTGGGCAGCCTGTTCCAGTGCCCAGTGACCATTTCCGTGGAAAACTTTTTCCTGATGCCACAGACACGGCTTGAACATCGCTGTTGTTTAGTTGCCTGAAATACAGCTACAGGAAGGAGGCGGTTGCTAGGTAGGCTGGCTCTGGAATTAAAAACCAAAAAATTAGAAGTAGTAATTTCCATTGGAGGCAAAGAGCTGGCTTTGATCGCATAAGATTTACAGGTTTGTGGGGCTGCTTCGCTGTTGAAGGCACTTGAGTAACTTCCTGAATCTCTGCTTCTTTTTCTAAAGCTTTGGCACCTGTATTGTACAGCGTGTGTAGCGTGTACTGTGGGGTGTTGCACAACCTGGGGAGCGTGGAGTGGTGGATGTTCAGTGAGCCTTGCTGGTCTGCGCATCTGTTACATGCACCTTGGTGGTGCTGCCCAACCTGTGTGCCTCCAGGAGCTCCACTGTCATGCTGCTTCTTGTCCAGCTGAAGGCACGTGTTGCTGCTGCAAGAGATCTCTGCCCAGGGAGGTAGTTGAGTCACCATCCCTGGAGGTATTTAAAAGACAGGTAGATGAAGTGCTTAGGGATATGGTTTAGTAGTGGGCAGGTACGGTTGGGCTTGGTGATCTCAAAGGTCTTTTCCAAGCTAGTGATTCTATGATTCTATGAAAGAATTAGTACAAAGCTGCTAGCTGAAACATGAAGGATTAGAAGCTGGCTTGTTTCTGCACCTGGGTAAAGCAGTCACTGAGCATAACCTGAACTACAATAGACTAGACAGCTCTAAATTTACTGATTTTTATCAGCAATGTACCAGAGGCACCTACAACTGTGTTTTGAAATCCAAGAAAAGGCAGAAATAGGGAGCTTAAGAAAAAAATAAGTATTATGTGGACATGGCTGCCCTAATTTGCTGCTGTGGTATCTGGAAGGCAGATAAAACTGCATTTCAGTGAATGTTTTGTTGCATGTCCAACTGGTCCTTGTATTCAAGAGTCTCACCTGAACTTGACCCAGGCTTGCTTCCTGTAACCTTTGCTTTCTTTTTCTTAGTGTTGGTTCCAGCCTAGCATGCTTTATTGCTCACGCCACTGCCCTTTGCCTTTCTCTGACCCCCTTCTGATATCTAGTTCCTTCTCAGTGGCAACCCTTTCTGCATATGCTCAGTTCACAAAGCTCTTGCTTTTAGAAAGTAACTGCCTTGTTCTGAGACTACCCATAAAATCAAGGATTGTTGTTTTTTCCCTTTCTCCAAAAAAATAAACATGTTCTTGGTAAAATGATCTGTTCTTCTTGTTGCTCTAGCATTTGGCTAAACCAGATTTGGACCTTTTAACCTGCAAATTGGCTGCAGAGAGTTTTGACGAGTTTATCTGCCCCAGTGCTTCTTGCCAGTCAGACGAGATTGTTCATTTCAGGAAGATTCAAGTCAGCGATGCCTGGTCTTGATTTCCTGCCTTCTCCACTACTAACGCTGCAAAAAAAAAAAGGCTCTTGTTCTGTAAAATGAACTTTGCTTGAGTGGGAGAGCCATGGTAGACGTGTTTCTCTTAGCGCTGATATTTCAGGCTTGGTTATTCCTACAAGGGGCTTGCTGCTGAGCATTGGCACTGATGCTCTCTCCAATATTTGCCTGTACCTAAGAGGTCTGACCAGAATGTAAGCTGCTTATCGATGGCTGTGTTGGCCTCCTTACCCCTCACACCCCAGCAATTTCTGAGTTGAAATTCTGGGCTGTTAGAGGCTGAACTAAATTCTGGGAGATGGGGACTAGAACAACTACTAGTTTCCGTGCAATCAACTTGAGACAAGAGCTGTGCTACATGTAGGGATCTTTTCTGTAACAGTATTCCCATTCAGTCTGAATAAGGAGATATGCTCTAATGGAGAGAATATCTTGCCTTAACTTTAATCCTCTCCAAAGTCCTTATTCAGCTGCTACCTTAGATAATGAAGTGAAGGTTACGTTTTACAAATGACCTTCTTGTGCTTTTGAGGGAAAGGGGAACAAGTAAGGATTAGCAGTCAGGTCTAGGTGAGTTTTTTCTTTTTCACTGTGGTACTGGTTGCAGTCCCATAAAATCATAATTACGTTAAAAGGTCCAGGCATTTTATGTGCTTTGCCTGCTCCATGGCTCCTAAGAGGAGAATGCACCAGGAGGGAGAATAAAACAGCTCGTATTTTCTAGTTCTGCCAAGTGCTTGTCCTGACAAATTTCCCAACTGCCGCTGCTGTTAGTGGAGCCCGAGGCCAGAGCAGGGTGCTTGATGAGGTGCACCATTTCCAGACTTCAGCAGAGATGATCGTTTCCTCCCGTCTGCCTTGCCAAGGTTGTCACACTTCTTCCAAGCTTCGGTTCTTGCTGTGGTAATTAAACTGCTCCATAAGTGCTTCCTAACGACTCCCCATCGCAGCCTGTGAGTTGCAGGCGGTTTGTCAGCTGGAATTTAGCATGTGCTGGAAGGGAGAGTTACACCCAACTAAACGCTTGTTTTAAAACGCTTGCCTTGATCTTTGCTCATATTCTTGCTCAGCTGATGGCCTCCTGCCCTGTCTGCTCCTGGCTTTCCCCAGCCTTGTCAGGGAGAGGACGGGGGAAGCCGTTGTGTGACGGAGGCGCCAGCAGCAGTCGTCAGCCTGACTGTGGCTGCAGACTGATGAGGTGAAGCCAGTGAGCATTTTAATAGTGTAGATAAACTTGGGGGTTCACTTCTGTGCAGATCTTGTATCCCTCTCTACCTACTGAGCTCCTTATGGATGGCCATAACTGAGCAGGAAAATGTTTTTTCTCTATTTCGTGGAACTACTCACTTGCTCAGGTGTAATTCTTGAATGCAGCAGCTGCCTCTCGTCTAGAAAAATTAATGTGATGCCTTCTGCCACACAGGCATTTCCAAACATGTGCAATTTTTCTGGCAGAGTTAAATGGATCTGGACAATAGTGAAAACAATTATTTGTGAATATTTTATTAGAAAATATCAAAAATTCATCTAATAAATTATTCAGCTTCCATACGATTAGTCCTACCAATGATAAGAGCCTCATACGCTGAGCCAGGCTGCTGCTGGGGGGGGCTCTAGGCGCTGTGGGCAGCACAGGGCTCCACAGCTTTGCTCAGGCCCCCGTCCTGGCTGGGCTCAGCACCTGAGTTGCGCTGCGCCGAGCAGGAGGGGTTGCCAGTTTGAAGGCTAAATTGAAGACAGACCCCAGTGGTGCTGTGGAAGAGGGATTTCTGTGCCCTGACCTAACCTGCAGCCAAACTCAGCAATGTTTCACAAACAGGTCTGACTGTCTGCTCCTTCATGGATGCCTCTTGGGTTTTTTTGTTTTAGGTGAGAGTCTATGACCTCCTGCAGTACGAGCATGGCCCGGATGATGTTCTGATCCTAGCTACTGATGGACTCTGGGATGTGCTGCTAAATGAAGAAGTAGCAGAAGCCGTCACTAACTTCCTTCCAAACTGTGACCCTGATGATCCCCACAGGTTTGTGCTCATTCCTGATTTTCTAGCTTCTCCATGCTTTCCGGTAACGTATCTTTGCAGAAAGTATGACATGAATCATTTGAATCACTCCGTAGATAAGCAACACTTGCAAGAAGACAAGTTTATAAGTTGGATGGAGCCTCAACAGCAGATGTGGGGGATTGGAGCAGGGGCTTGTGTAGGGGTCTGTTAAAACTCAGAATTCCCTACCTTCAAAAAGATAGTTGGGGGATCATGGCATGTTCACGTGGGATCCGTTTTGTTTGCTGTACAAGGTCCTGTGGATACTGTAGAAAGCTGAGATCTTAGAAGAACATGACAACAGGTCTCTGCCTCCAGCAGTCACGGGTTTCCACTTAACTCTTTTCTGGATAGTCCCTAAACACTAAAGGTTGTTTCTCACTAGGGCATCATCAGCGTCTATCTCCCTCTCTTTCACTGTATGAATGTGTATAAATACTCCACTCATTCTTGGTCATGCTGGGACCTTTAAGCCCACCTTCAGTGAGAAAGGCCCAGCACTTCAGACACAGGACAGGTGTGGTGACAAAATAAGTGGAAATGGGTGGAAAACCCAACTCTGTTTCATTTAGTTGGATTCTGTTTCATTTCGTAATTTTAACCTATCTCATCCTTTTTAATTTTGCTGTCTTCATCGCCTCTTACTTGATCAGCTTCTCTGTTTAAAACATGCCATCAAGCAAACAAGTCCCCAAACAACTTGGTAGAGCCTCCCTTGAGTGAGTCCATCAATCTGTCTGCTGCTGGGTTCAGTGTCCTTGTGAATTAAAACATTATGCTAGAGACCAGAAGTCTCTGTAAAAGGCAGGACTGTGAAAGTGGAAAGAGTTTTATCCTTCCCTAGGGACTGTTCAGGAAGGGAAATGTGTGTTGCTCCTCAATTCAGGCCTGGCTGTTGCTGTCTTCTGTCCTCGCCCTGGGCTGAGAAAGGGGAAAAGAGCTTTTATGCATCCCTCACTGGGCTGTGGAAAGCAGAACTTCAGAAATTAGCTCTGATAGATCTCAGCATCCAAGTGGAAATACACAGGACAGTGTGAGAGCTCAAGTTACAGTTTTCTAGATGCAGCAACTCTCAAGAACATGGAGAAGCCCATCTTAAAATGCTTGGTGTTTCTCGCTTTTCTGAGTGGTCATCTTCACAGGGTCAACCCTGTTCTCCATCAGCAAACAAGATAACTGTGACACCCTGACAACCACTTGGGTTTTAACGTGCGAGCTGCTCCAGAGCAACTTGTGAGCAGTGTTTGCTCACCCTGACACTTACAAACATGGAATGCAAAATGATGTCTTCTTGCAAGTAGTCAGACTTCAGGTGAATGAGTGGTTAGCATGAAGCTGCAACTGCAGTATCTTCCCCTTCCCCATCTCCTTGTGCTGAAGAGGAGATGCGGTATGAATGACAGCTCAGGGTGCTCTCTACTTCAGCAAGACGTGGAAGTGTCTCTGTGCTCTCTCTGCGAGGATATCAAGCAGGATTAGAGGGGCACTTATAGGGCATCTGGCACAGTGCTGTGCAGGTATGTTGTTGAGGTGGGAGGAGATGACCCAACCAATTCACTTCCCGTTGTTCCCTAACACAACCCAGAGGTGCTAGGGAATTTTACTCTCATTTCTGTATCCCGAGTCTCCTCTTTTGAAGGAATCTGGTAGAAGGTAATAGCTGTGCCCTGCTCTGTCTGCACTTTCATCTAGTAATTGGGAAAGGTTGCTTTTTCCTACTTTCTTCACTGGTCCCATCTGTTCTAGATACAGTCTCTGTGGCATCTGCTGTCTTGTTCCTTTTGGTCTTTCCAAAGCTGGTGCTGGTCACCACGTTTGCTGCAGTAGGAATGAAAATGCCTCATTCGATCTTTTTTACTTCATAGAATCATAGAATAACCAGGTTGGAAGAGACCCACCAGATCATCAGGTCCAACCATTCCTATCAAACACTAAACCATGCCCCTTAGCACCTCGTCCACCCGTGCCTTAAACACCTCCAGGGAAGGTGACTCAACCACCTCCCTGGGCAGCCTCTGCCCGTGCCCAATGACCCTTTTTGTGAAAAATTTTTTCCTGATGTCCAGCCTAAACCTCCCCTGGTGGAGCTTGAGGCCATTCCCTCTCGTCCTGTCCCCCGTCACTTGGGAGAAGAGGCCAGCACCCTCCTCTCTACAACCTCCTTTCAGGTAGTTGTAGAGAGCAATGAGGTCTCCCCTCAGCCTCCTCTTCTCCAGGCTAAACAACCCCAGCTCTCTCAGCCGTTCCCCATAAGGCCTGTTCTCCAGCCCCCTCACCAGCTTTGTTGCTCTTCTCTGGACTCACTCCAGAGCCTCAACATCCTTCTTGTGGTGAGGGGCCCAGAACTGAACACAGGATTCGAGGAGCGGTCTCACCAGTGCCGAGTACAGAGGGAGAATAACCTCCCTGGACCTGCTGGTCACACCGTTTCTGATACAAGCCAAGATGCCATTGGCCTTCTTGGCCACCTGGGCACACTGCTGGCTCATGTTCAGTCGGTTGTCAACCAACACCCCCAGGTCCCTCTCCTCCAGGCAGCTTTCTAGACAGACTTCTCCCAGTCTGTAGCCCTGCACAGGGTTGTTGTGCCCCAAGTGCAGGACCCGGCATTTGGCCTTATTAAACCTCATGCCATTGGACTCAGCCCAGCGGTCCAGCCTTTTCAGATCCCTTTGCAGAGCGTCCCTACCCTCCAGCAGATCGACACTTCCACCCAGCTTAGTGTCGTCCGCAAACTTGCTAAGGGTGCACTCGATGCCTTCCTCCAGGTCATTGATAAAGACATTGAACAGGGCTGGACCCAGCACTGAGCCCTGGGGAACCCCACTTGTCACTGGCCTCCAGCTGGATTTCACACCATTTCCCACCCCTCTCTGGGCCCGGCCACCCAACCAGTTTTCCACCCAGGAGAGTGTGCGCCTGTCCAGGCCAGAGGCTGACAGTTTCCCAAGCAGAATGCTGTGAGAAACTGTGTCAAAGGCTTTACTGAAGTCCAGGAAGACCACATCCACAGCCTTTCCCTCATCCAGCAGCCGAGTCACTTTGTCATAGAAGACGATCAGGTTAGCTTGGTAAGACCTGCCGTTTGTGAACCCGTGTTCACTGGGCCTGATCACCCGGTTCTCTTGCATGTGCTTCATGATAGCACTCAAGATCACCTGCTCCATGACTTTCCTTGGCAGTGAGATCAGACTGACAGGCCTGTAGTTTCCTGGATCCTCCCTGCAACCCTTCTTGTAGATGGGCACAACATCAGCCAGCCTCCAGTCCAGTGGGACTTCCCCAGTCAGCCAGGACTGTTGGAAGATGATGTTAGGTGAGCAATTTTTCATCCATTATAAAATGCTCATAGAAATCAAAGACTCTAAAGGAATAGAAGGATTTTCTTTGTTTCGTTTAGATCTATTCATGCTGGTTTAGCCCCAGTAATTGTGGGGAATTAGTCCCCGTTTGTGCCAGCGTGAGTACAACACACGGCAGAATTGGGCCTGCGGTATTAGGAGTTAGAACAAACACATTTATTAGAGTGTGACCCACTGGTCTATGAATGGATATCTGAATTGTAAAATTAATTTGTTCTTTTAAGTAACTTTATTGCAGGTCATTTAGAGGCTTACAAATAGTGGCAGCAAGATATTTCTCACACCGGCTTGCAAAAGGTAATTAGAGTAGTCCCTCATATAGTATACAATTATATTTATGAAAATTACCTTTGCGGAATTGCTCTTGCTGCTTGGTTGTAAAGAATATTTAAAGGGTTTAAAGTACTGTGTGAGAGATTTTGTGTAATTACTTCACAGTGGTCCAAATGAAGTATAACTAATGAATTTACACTTGCATAGCAGCTCAGACTGTGGAGCTGTGTTCGTTCCTCACTAGTCAGTGACAGGAAACTCTTTTGCTGTATTACCAGTGTTATGTCTAAAGGAAATGTTATTCCACAGAATGTCAGGTTCTGTGATGGGTGTAGTGACATAGTTTGTGGTGAGGTGACTCGCTGGAAATGTAAAATCTCTAGGGATGTAGAAAATTTGGAGAGACTTGCTCCCTGGGTTTGGTAATGCTGTGGTCTTCTGGAGAACCACCTGTGAAGCTGACCCTGGGCCCACCTGACCCAGTAGCCTACTTACTCCCTGACAGCAGCATATAAAAAAGAAAAACCACACCAGGAAAAAAAAAAAAAAAGCTAGGGGAAGATTTTAGAGATGCAGAGTACTTATCTGTAACATAATTAGCTCTTTGAGGGAACAATATCCTTCCCGTTCGAATTAGAAGTCATTTTATAGCCTGATAGGTTAGAGCTTACAGCCCTTGGGAACACTCTTGGGACTTTCTCCTGCTAATATTTACTGTCAGAACTGTGAGTGTTTGTTACCCCCAGGAAAACATCTTCGAATCCTGTCAAATGGAAGATGTGCCTGAGCATCTCCAAGTTCAGGGAAAGCAAAATCCTGGGTCTGTCTTCACCCAGACATGCAGACACAGCCTCAGGGGATTTGGCCAATGGGTGATGGACACAGACTTGATTAGAGAGCACTTCCTCTGTGAGGGCTGCGATGGAGTGAAGAAGCTAGGGGGGAGCTTGATTTCTTAGCCAGCTCATTTCTTATGGGTATTATGGCAGACAAAGCATGAAGTGAAGAGCAGGTGGTAGTGACACACTGCTGCTTTCCATACATCGTCTCTCTGAAGAAGAATGAAGGTGGAAATGGGCAAGAGTCATGCTTTTTTTATGGCTGCACTTCTGCAGCTTTACCCACTGACCTTGGGAATCTTATTTCTCATCCTCCCTTCTGTCCTTTCTCATTCCCTCTCACTCTCTCTCATGCTACTTAGAGATTTATGAGGATGCTGGGGAGTTGCTCCACCTCTGCTGGGTGTGAGAAGATAAGAAGCTGCTCAGACAGTAGCACTTTTCACCCATTGTCACCATTTCTCCTGCAGTACTTTTGCTGATCAATACCAAAAGCTTCATCAGAAGGAAAAAAACCATATATTTATTCTTAAAAGACCAAAGTTGTATTCCAGCGAGGCTGTTCATTAGGAGAAAGTGGATACTTTAAAATGACTTCAGCAGTTCTCTAATGCTGTCTCGACAGCTGAATACCAAGTTCACAGAGCTGGAGAATAAAGTATTTGGTAATGGACTGCTGCTGCTATTCATCTCCAGGTGCAAGAGACTCGCCCTATCTCCTCTAGTGTCAAGTTGAACAGCGTCGCTTCAGTTCAGCTCTACACAAGGAGAGGAATATGTTAACTCACTGCTGCCTTCACCTGGTTTTTTTTTTTCTTTGCTTCCGTGTGCTGGTTTTCTTGTGTATTTCACAGGCTATCTATGAGAGAATTTCTGGTTTATTAAAATTCCATTTTTATTTTTTTTATCTTGCTCTCTCCAAAAATTAAGCAGCAAGAGCTTTGCACAATCAAGAGCAAAATTCATTCCTTTGTACTCTTCAGATGTGGGGAGCCCTTGTTAATTAGAAAAAGAAGTAAAGCAAAGTTTTCTCCCAGAATGATGGATGTTTTCTTCTCTTAAATTCTGACAATAGCTGAGAAATCCTTGGAAAAGATGTTCTTAGCCAAAATTCACTCAGCATCAGACATGCTGCGAATAAATATTCCAGTCTCTCACTTGCCATGTGGAGCCCTTTTGTTCCTTAGTCCTGCATCTGATTTGGGGATTTGGGAACTAGGGAGTGCAAGTATAGGTATGGATTTTTTTTCCCCTTAGAAAATACAATTTAATGTTGCATTAGGAAAGCACAGGCACTGCTTTTTGTTACATCCTGCCTTTATACCTTGAGGTCATTAGTGCAGACTTATTTTGGAACCTGTGGGCAGTGTGCACGTGTGTGTGCAAGCGTGTGTGTGTGTTAGAGCTCATGCCTTGCACCTTTCTCGTATTGTTAAAATAAATCTCTTGTCAAAAGTAGTGAGGGCTGGGCGTTTTTTCATTCAGTACCGTTAGGAGCAGGAAAGGCACACAACGTTACTTGGATTTAACACCAAACCTTTTGGGTAGTCAGATGTTGGGTTATTTGCATTGAAGAAATCTTTCTAGTAGAGCAAATAAATCTTTTTCTGGTTCAAAGGAGTCATTTGAGTTCAAGGCAACAAAACTGCAGAAACAGAACATATTTGGGGGTTTTCCTTCTTTTATCCCTAGAGAGTGAATAATGTCTCTACTGATATAAATTAAATTATATAAAATATAATAACACATCCTATGGTGAAAATTTCTGGGGTTAGAACGTTCCTGGATACTCAATAAGCATTCCCATCCACACCCTCCTTTGCTTCTGATCAATGGAAATTCTGTTCTTTCCTGTTCCTCAGATGAGAGCTGAGCAAATAATTTCTGGCCAAGGGTCCCCCCTAGAAAAGAGGGTCTTGAAATGCAAACCCTTCTTGTCCTTCCTGGTTTCTGGAAACTACAGAGTTGTGCTTTGCTTCTGTGTCCTGTGTGTTTGACTTCAGAGCCCTGCATCATCTTAGAGGTTGATAGTTATCCTTTAAATAAAACACAGGCACACGCAATATTGAACTGAGTTTTGTTGTCAATCTTTTAACTGTTTGATTAATTTTTAATTAGCCAATCATAGAGAAGCTCGCTTCCATGCAAACAAATTCAAAACATCTCAGCCAGGTGTTGGAACGGTGGAGAAAAACAGGTGACAATAACTGTTCACCCATAATGATTTATTTGAGAGGAAGCTTCTGAGTGAGTACACAGATGTATTGATCTAGTAACAGCAGGTAAAACAATAAGGGAGTATGTGACAGAAAACTGTCTATGCCCCCTCTTTTGGACTCCGAGACCCTTCTGCCCCCCAGGCTGCATCTGCTCTTTATTCAGGACAGAAAATAACTCCCATAGATTCAGTGCTGCTCAGACTATTACAGGCTGGAAGATTTGAGGCAACATGAAACCTGGTATTTCACTAAGTTCAAGGCCTGACAATTCACAATCACACAGTTTTCATTGAACTCATAAATGGGAAAGGACAGTGGGGTGGTGTTAATCTGGCTATATTAACACTAAGTTTCCTTTCCAGTTTCAGAATAAGAGAGACTTAAAAATCATTTGTATGGTCAAGGAAAACAGACAAGTTATTCTAGTTGGTTTAAAGCGTAATTTGCATTTTGGCTTTAGTGTTCTATTACTTGCTTTCAATCACTTTGTTATAGTTTGTGAAATAGTCGAGTCATGTTCAGTGAACAACTGTGTAACTTTCAACAGCAAGTAGTGTTCTTCAGGGTCTTCAGTTTTTCAGATCTGTAGAAAGCCAATTTGTTAAGGCACATGTGTTAGTATTTTTCTAAAAACTGGTGAAGCCAGGCACTCAGAATGACCACTGACTTTTTGATCGATTGGTACCTGTCAGATACCTTTAGATTCTGATGCGGAAGGTGTTACTGAATGGGAAAGGGTTGCTTTGGATATGCTGTGGTTTGCATTTCTCCTGCCTGCTTCTGAAACACCAGGCAGATTGTCATGGTCGCTCACAGCAGTAAATCTGGCTGCACTAAACAACTTACCTCGTGAAGACAATCACTCCCTGGCTGTGTTCTGCCTTTTCCACAGGTACACACTGGCGGCTCAAGATCTGGTGATGCGAGCCCGGGGAGTGCTGAAGGACCGGGGCTGGCGAATATCCAACGACAGGCTGGGCTCTGGAGACGACATCTCTGTCTACGTCATCCCCTTAATTCACGGGAACAAGCAGTCGTGAAATTAGCATCAAGAGTGGTTATAGGACAGGGATCTTTTGGGAAAGGGCCTGTGAGAGACAATGTTTTTGGTTATCTGACCAGGACACTTCCAGATGACGTAATCTATTCAGAACTAATGCTGGAGGGGTATTTTTCTGCCCAAGAGGTAGGGCTCTGCACATATACTGTATATGATTAAAGATAACCCTTAAGATTTCCCTATAGAAACGGTTTTGGTGCTTGACAGGAATGGGATCGTGCTGCTAGCATATTATGGATTCTGTCTTCCCTTCAAGTGGGAAATTTTTTTCTCTGTTTACTATGTAGCTTGGAAGAGCCATTTCAGTTGTGAAAGTAGAGGTGGGTATCAGCAGCCAAGGAGGCTGCTGAAGTCTCCCTCCAGATATTCAGAAGGTGGCTTGGGTCACATCTCATTTAAGAATACCTATATATACATATATGAGACTCAAGAGTTTTCTTCTTTCGAAAAGTTACATTCATGACTTATCTATGGACAATTTCAAACTCGTGTAATCCTTCGAACGCCCATTTTCCTCTCCCATCTCTTCTTCAGTAGATTATGCTCCTGTAATTTAGTAGGAAAAGCAAAATTGTTTTCAGTGTGACTATGCCTGTTTACTGCAGCTAAAACAGCCACATGCAAGATTGTCCAGGAGAAATAGGTCACAGTTCTGTATGGCAAGATGTATCCTGGTGTGAGGAGTTACTTGTCAAGATTCTGCTGTGTGTACGCCATGCTTCTACAGAGCACACAAACTCAGCTTTATGTGATGTTTACCTGGAGCCTGTGGTTTCTTTGGGATCAGAAGTGTTCACTCATGGAGTGGTTCTGCCCATCCTGTTGAAAAGATCCCTGACCACGCAGCTTTCACGTCAGTTGGGATTCAGTAAATTTATTTGGGCTCTTGAGTGTATTTTTGGTTGGATTACTGCTTGAAATGGTGATGTTGTTCTCATTATCAGTTTACATATACGGATAGTGATCTATTTAAAAGTAATTTCACCACTTCTTGCCTCTCTTACTATTCATATAGTTTTACCTGCTTGACTTGGTGATCAGAGAGTGACAGCTTATAACTATTTGTCCTCTTGGTATTGACTGTAGTCAAGGATCAGTAGGTGACTGTGGTAGATAGAAGCCCTTGGCTAGCTTTGCAGCTTTTCTCTGAGCAGTGATGAATACATTTAAATAAAGAAAATCTGAGTAAAACATAATCACAGTGAAAACAATAGTCCAAGAAGGAAACGAGTAAGCAAATCTGCAGCTTGCAGGCAACTCTCTTACTTCATTGGCACGAGTTGAAGAAAAAAACAAAACCAGGAGGCTTTAGTGTACAGGCAGGTATATCGGCTGGGGACCCAAGTTCAACCTCATTTGGCCTGAGACCACGTTCTTTTGGAGCTGCTCGCCTGATTTGTACTTCTTGGATAGCAGTGGAGCCAACATTATTGGAGGGCATGGAGTAGGCAGCTCACAAATGTTGTATCTTTTCCAAAGGAGGAGGAGGATGCTGTGCTCTTTGCTGACTTTCTCCTGAGCAGGCGTGGCCTAGAGATTGCCAGTTCTGGAATTTATAATGTGCTATGTAAACACCACGCAGCACGTGAGCGGTTCAGCTGCCCAGATGCTTCATTTGGTCGTATCTGGAAGTACATGTGCAACAGTCTTGTGGATTTAAACTACCCTGTAGGAGTTTCAGGTTGAGGGCAGGTGATGCACATGAGCAACGGCTCAAACATGCAGCAAATGGCATGATTTTAGCCTCAAAACTGTTTCATGCATTCCCCAGTGCCTGTGTGTGATAAAGCTGTGCAGAACACAGATGTTTTATATTCTAGAGCTTCAGCATAAATCAATGGCATATCTGATTATGTGTTGTCATGCTTTATCTATTCTTTCCTCCCTCGCCTCCCCTTTACCTCTTTTTCATTGTGCAGCTGGGTGAAGAGAAAGATTTGGAGTCTAGAATATTTTTCCATGGCCCCTCATATGATTTGAAGTTTAAGCAAGAGATCTGCTCTTGCACTTTTATTTTGGCCTAATAAACTTGTAAACATGCTTTTCATGCTCTGTGTAACTCCTGTTGTCTCTTCACAAATGCAGTTGTTTAGTCCTCTAGCAATTCAAATCCTCTCACAAAGCAACGAATGCTGGCAGCACCAGCAGAATCGTCTGAACAGCAAAGAAGCTGATGCTTCCTGGTACCAGCTACGAAGCCCGAGTCAAATATTTCAGTGCCCGTGCATTGTTAGTCTTCATTATATTGTAATATGGTGTCAACACATACCAGTCCTTACAAAGCCACTGAGTACCATGTGGTGCAATTAAATTTTCACTGTAGCATTTGCCAAAGTTTAGAAGTGAAATTTCAAGGCAATGGAAAATGCACCTTCTCATACAGGGCTGTTTTTAAATGTACCCCTGGCGAGACGGGTTAGCAGAGCACATCACCTCATGGGAGCAAACTTGCTGGTGACTTCTCTCAGTGAATTCTGGGCGCTGAGCAAGGCTTTGTGAATCAGCCTCCACTATGTTTGTGGTTCATCTGAGGTATTGCTGTCAGGCAGCCTGTTCTCTGCAGCACCTGGGCCCAGGTCTAGTGCTAGCTGATAGTCCCTCTCCTGGACAGGGTAGAAGTAGTATCAGTAATTAATATCAATTAATAAGTTTAGAGAACTTTAAAGTTTCCTACTCAGATGTATGGGACTGATGCTTCTTGGTTTGCTTTTTTACGAAGTATCTGTTATACACTTCCATGCTTGCTCCCCTGGAGTGTCTCTGGTACCTCTCTGGTCAAACCTCATTAGTACTTGGAGTTTCACTTCTATCTGCTTCCAGCAGGAGCTTCTTGGGTGCCTGCACTGCGGTCTCTGCTCTGCTTTAAGGCAGAGTATAAATACACATACACCAAAGCATCATACAGATAGGAAGCAGGAATCGCTTTTTGGGTAGGTATTATGTGAGAAGCAACAAGAATTAAAAGCATTTACAATTCCCTTTATAGACTGAATTATTTTGGGAGTCACAGCATTAGAAACCACAGATGGCAGGGAAGACCCGAGTTGCACAAGACCATTTCTCAGATTGGACATTGCCACATGCAGATTTGCAGCTGCTCTAGGGCTCAGTGAAGATCTTGACTGGGGAACAGAGTTTGCCTCCTCAGACTGTAGCGAGTTAGCAAATCAAAATGTTGGATCCTTGGCTTGTCATCTGTTTGCCAGTGAAGTTCCCCTAGTATCGAAAACTGTTTAAGCCTTAACAGCAAGGACCCTCAGTCCTGAGTTACATCTCTGTGTGTATTGCTGTCTCCTTACCTGGAGGCTACTAGGCTCTGCTTACAAAGTCAGGCACGTTCTTGTCCTTCCTTGGACAGCAGTGAAAGGAGGTAGAGTGCCACGTGACACTGTCTTCTGGTGCCTGCTCCAGTCCAATTTCTAGAAACTCAAAACCAAGAAGCTTCTACCATTCTCCCACGAATACTACTGCAGAATGTAGTACAGCCATTTCTGACATTTTTCTCATGCACTACAGCCTAAAATCATCTTCAAGTAAGACGCACAACTGTCTTTCAGCACATTGAGGCAACGATGCTTCCTTCATGAACACAGCGAGGGCTGATGTTCGGTGGCCTCATGCTGGAGAAAGAATTTTTTTTATTTAATAAATTCAAGAATCCAACAGGGCTAACAAGCTGAGGGAAAAGCGGTCAGAGCCTGCTGTTAGCACTGGATTTCCATGTTAAGGTTACTTCCCTGTTAAAATATGACAAGGGAGGTCTGCGAGGTAACATTTTTGAAGAACTGCACTTGCTGTTTGGGCGGATTTTGAACTTTGCTGGGTTTTTAAAGAACACTACAGACTCCAAGCAAATTTGCCGTGTTTCTTCCTGCCTCAGTGTTGTGCTTTCATTTTACATTTTATGTACAAATACTTCCAACATTTCTTTATCAAACATGAATTGCAAACTGTGTGGAATTTTTGTTCCTCCCTGACATTTTTACTGTGTAAATAGTTTTGCTCCATGTGTCTCAGATGAAGGTGATGTGGCTACCATAGGGAGAGTGACCAAACAATGCTGTAACCGTGCTGCTGTATTTCTACCTGTGATGTACTTGAAGGAGGATGCCCTCATCCACCTCCACTCTCATTCCTTTTTCTTTCTTGTTTGGTTTGGTTTGGTTTGGTTTTAACTAACCATCACTGCTGATGTTCTTTCATAGGTTTCTTATTTTGATTAGGGGTTTTATTTTTTTCAACAGCTGCCACCTTTTTCTTTGCTTCACTGGACAAGTCGTTCTGTTTTGAGATCTATACAACTGTCTAGGTTTATATATCCTGAAGAATGAAGGACCTGCTGGAAGAAAATGTTTTGGACCAATGTACATCTGCTTTGTGACTGTGAAACGTTAATCTTTTTGTAACCTAAGAACAAAAAATGTTTAGTAAAGGGATATATTTTGTGTTTTTTGGAACTTTTCAGTGCAATGAACAAAAGAGGAGGATGCTGAAGATGTGTATGCGCAAAGTTTTAAAATAAAATTTTAAATTATATATATCCATCTATATAATCATTATTGTTCTGGCTTTGTCCTGAAGAGTACCCGAGCCTCTGCATGTATTACTAATTGTGTAATACGGACAAGTAGGATGCTCTGCTTTGTAAGGGAAAGGATCCTTCACTGACAAAAGGTCTCACTCTTGATTTAATGAAGTAAATCCCTGTGAGGTGCATTAGCCTATGGGTTGATGTGAAAGAGTTCAGCTGCAGGGTAACTCTGAGCTGCGTGCCACCATGAGATTGTGATTCATTGCTCAGAGAGCCAGTTGCCATGTTCTGACTTGAGGAAGAGCTACGCAAAGTGATCAACTATCACCTCTCTGCGGACTGAGAGATCGGGTGTAATTTTTGAAGTAAAAACACAGTTGGAATAAGTTTTCCCTCCTGCCCAGTTTCTTAAGAATCGGTGTCTCAAATTCTGCTCTAACATTAGAGTAAAACCAAGGGTGAATTCATAGATCCCAGTGAAGCGAGCTGTCATGGTTATTTAGTAACCAGGGATGTATTTGCATTGTACCAGCACTGAACTACAGACAATGTCCAGCTACGTTGCCAGCAAGAGAATGAGAACTGAGCATGTATCTACAGTTTGTATCTTTGAAAAACTGCATTCTAGCACAAGCTGTTCTCCCAATTCCTATTTCACCTCACAGTTAGAAGAGCACTGAAAAACATTTTTTCTGGTGTTACCCCCATTCAAAAAATGCTGCATATACCCGTTGTGTTCACTGAGCGTAACGGAGGGGGCAAGGAGAAGCCATTTGTGACTTTCACTCTGGTTCTTCTCACTCTCCTGTTACGTCCTATGGTTTATTACTGCAGCCCAACCACTGAATCAAGTTTAAAATTGCAGTGCAAATAGAACTTAAGCACAGCTTTGCCTAACTCGCTGGTGTCAGCTGAATAAATAAGTGCTGATAGCATGCAGTGAGAGGGAACTGTTGCACATTAAGTGAACCTAAAGGAGCTTGCTCCGCATCATCCTATTGCTTTCACATCTCTTATGCCCTAAATTCTGTAAGCTTGTAGGTCAAGTAAGGCTTGTTATTGTCGTATTTTAGATAATAGATACAACTCTGAATTTGGACATCAGTTTCTATAATTCATGTAGGCAATAACTCAGTGCTTAGCCAAATAACATATTCATGGTATTCTACTGAGCGTACTCAGTTACTAAAGCAACATAAGGGAACAATCCCAGTAATTTATTGTGTTTGTACAGTTACTGTAAAACCGAGGCCTGAAGTTTCATCTTAACGTGTCCTCATAGTGCAATGTATGTTCACAAGAAGTTTACTTCTTTATGCTGCAGTTTTTATTGATTCCAGAGTTTCTCTTGTGCTTTCCAGGAAGGCTTATATAAACCAAAGTTATTGCGCATCCTGTTCTTGTTAGAAGGAAGGATGAAGGCTATTTAAAAAATCCTCCACTCTGAAAAACAAAGGATATCATAACACTTAGGGACATAACTGTCCCTAAATTTCAGGACAAATTGTGCTTTGATGACAAGGTTAATAAAAAGGAGTGTGATCAAGGTAGACAAAAAAGCGTCTACAGATAGAAGAAAAACCAGAGGATTCGGATGCTTTTAACAATTTGAGAACAATTAATCATAAATTTGAAGCTGCAGTAACAGTCTATTGCACTCTGGCACAAGACACAAAGGGGAGAGAGAGGAAGCTGCAGCAGGAAAAAGAATCAGACCTTTACTGCAGCTAATTTAAGTCTGATTATTTAGATGCATAAACAGATGAGCTCTCTGAACCTTCAAGAATCTGAGGCCACCAAAGATTAGATTTATAACCTTTTCTTTTTCCTGGATTAATGCATAATTTCTCAGTCTCTGAAGAGTCAAAACGTCCCTGATCTTTACTCCTAAGCATTTATTCTCTTCAGCCGTAGAAGGTGATCCCTTATGGCTTTCTTCCATAAAGACAGCATTATAACCAGCTGCAACCATTTGGCATCATCCCTGAGCTTCACAGTTGTCCCTGCATTTACCAATCCATTGGTTGGGTTGTTGTTTTTTTCATTTCTGTGGTCAATCAAGGCCTTGCCCAACAGAGTGTACCCTAACAGAGCATCTTTCTGGTTCGTTTAACCTATGCGTGGTATTTTTCCTTCCTCTCATTACCATGCTTCTCTTTGATTTAAAACATTCTGGAGTAGTTAACTGCTGTTTCAGACATGCCAACAAGTCCTTTGGCAATCCACTCGCTGCCCCTGTCGCCAGCTTGCTTCCTACGGCTGCTGATACAGACAGAAGTACCAGCAATGCAGGAATTGCTGGTGGCCAAAGGGAAGTCCCATAGAAAGGGAAATTATTTCTTCATTAACCCAGCATTGCTTATTTACCTCAAAATGAAAAATACAACCACACAACGTGGGAATTCTGCTGTTTTAAAGAGGAAACTGCAGTTTGCAGTTGGATTCAGAGGGTTCTACTTTTTGCACCACTGCTTCCCCAGTTCGTTGGCCCACTCATTCGCCAAGGAACTACGTCTCATCAGCAAACTATGAACTAACTGGAAGATCTGCAGGTTATCACACAAGCTCAGATGCAGCTCTTAGCTTCTGATGTGACAGATGTTGCTTATTTCTGTAATTATTGCTACAGCTTCTTGGGGACTAAGCAAACAAACCTGAAATTCTGCTATTTTTGTTTCAGGAAGGGAAGGTCTGTGCAATATCCATGAATTAAAACTACAAGACAAGATATTGTTTTCCCATGAGAGTAAATGTTGAAGACAAATGACTAGACAGTCACCTCATCAACTATGACAGTTTGTTCCTAAACAGAGGCCATTTCTCTGCCCAGTACAATAGTCCGTAAAGCAACTGCCACACCTGCAGTCATTTCAGTCTCTTCAAAAATTTACGCTGAGTCTGCCCATCCAGATCTCTTAAATGTATATTAGTTTAATTTTTAATCTTGCAGCCCTTTGCAGCTGGAGCGCCTCAGCGGATGTGGGCTGAGGCAGCTGTTTCATGGCACAGTGCAGTATCACAGCACGTACTGGGATGGGGAAGGGGAGACAAGAAGCCAAATTCAGTTGCAGTTCTCCAGGATCTAGAAGCAGACAAACCAATTACTCAAATAGGGAATTGCCAAAGAATGTACAAAAAGCAGGGTCTGGCTACATCCTTAAGCAGTTCAGACTTTGATTCTGAAAGATCTTCTTATCCCCACACTGTGCTTGTTTACTTTAGTTCCTTGGTTGGTACCACAGCTAATTGTCCCAAATGTTTTATTTCTTACCATCCTCCAGCTTTCCCTAGAGCTTTGTCAGCCAAATGTCAACTGCATCTCATCTAGCTGAGATCAAGGTACTCCACAAACAAGCTCCTAATACAAACTTCTTACAGTGCATTTTCTGCAGAATGAGTTCACTTTGCTCCCAACTGAAAAAAAAAATTACTTTTCTGGTCTTTGCACCTCCTCCTAGTGCTTGTTTTTCACCAGCATTCATGCAATTGAATTTAACATCGGGGAACTGAGAATATATTATAAGAGCTGGAACATCAGTCTTAGCCCTTCTCCACTTGAGGACGACCATAGAAGCCGTTTAAATGAGCCAGACAAGAATCAAAACACACCCTTCAAACTAAGACTCATGTCCAGACATACAAGTATTTTATGAATGGGAAAAATATTAAACACAATGCTCAGACAGTAAATCTTGCTGTGGTTACATTTTTCTAAGAATGGTGTTCTAGGGAAGGTCTGTTTAGTGCCAAAAAAAGGAAGGAGGAGGAAAAAAATAAAAAAGATTAGATTTATGGTTATGTACAATTTCCCAGTAATGCTGCTTTGCTGCCTCTCTTGCAAGATTTCCCTGGTGCTGGCTTCACTAGGAAAGCAGGTAGCATGGGATTCAGGTACTTGGCCAATTAGGATATGAGGAAGACACCATCCAACTAACCTGGAGTCCTGAAGTCAGCTATAAGGCACAGAGTGAGTGCTAATGAATAAGCTCTTGCAGAATACTGAAACCGAATTCATAACTTTTTAACTATATACATAATCTTAGAATCACCAGGTTGGAAAAGACCTCTTGGATCATCGAGTTCAACCATTCCAATCTGCCACTAAACCACGTCCCTGAGCACCTCATTACCCACCTTTAAATACTTCCAGGGATGGGGACTCAACCACCTCTCTGGGCAGCCTATGCCAGTGACTGATGACCCTTTCTGTGAAAAACTGGGAAGAACTCAATTTAGTTAATTCATTGGAGGATTCAACAGCTACCTCCATATTGAAAAGCCTCCCATATCTGCAAGTCCTGGGAATGCACCAGCCTGTGGCCACCAGATGGCTTTGCCCCTGGCCAGCAGCAGGCATCTGAGCCTCCTGGTGGTTAGTGGAGACCCCAATTCTCAGGGACCTGAAAGGTCAAGCAGTGGCTGAACAATGTTAGGACACAAACATGTCAGCAGAGGGTTAAATCCTTCAGGATATAGCCCCCCCTTTTTTTTTTTTTTCTTGAATGAAAGCTGCTATTTGCAGCTACCCCAAATAAGGCTCAGGACCAAGAAGACCAGCTCTTGTAAGCCTCTCAGTAGAGGCTCCTCAACTCAGGAAAATGGAAAATAAATAGACCTATCTCTCCTTCTGCCCTGGAAACAGACAAAGAGAAAGAAAAATGTGTCTTTGCTAGCAGTCAAGAACCCACACTCCTGCTGAACTTTAGGTCATGGTCTACCTCACAAATGGAGCTTGGCAGGGAGGCTTGAGGTTTTAGGGTCTCCTTGTGCTGTGGGCTATAGTTGACATTCACTATTGGCTGTCTCACAACAGCTGAGGTGGATTTTGTTGCTTTTCACCAATCCTGTGTTGCTCCTAAAAACAAACGTGTTGAGTGTTCTGGAGAAATTATTATTTTTATTTTTAAATGCAGCTAGGGCCTTAACATTGTGACTGAATGCCAGCCTTCCCATGCAACTGTTCATACTCTCCCTTGCCCTCCCCCAGTAACAAAACACGCTATGTGCAATGAGCCACTTGCTCCCAGGAAGGTGATTCATTTCTAAGAGGCATATCTGTAAGGAAAAAAATGCTTTGAGGGTGTTGCTGTGGCTCTGTGTGACCTGCATTGGGGATGAAGTAGAAACCTCAACATTGCAGACATATCCCAGGGTTGCATTCACAAGGCACAGGGAAGCAGTGGGGGACGCAAGCACTTCTGTTGCTTCGTGTGAAAACAAACTCTAACAGCAATTACAGGAAAGGAGTAGGAAATTAATAAGGCAGGAAAGATTTTTCCAAATTGGTCACAAACCATTGGTTTATCCCTTGAAAAGCTCGGCTGACAAGGATTCTCTCATCCCTTTGTCCCCCTGTATCTTTCAATAATCATCCTTCTTCATGCAAATAGAGATGGAAAGGGGAGAACAGTGAAAGGTTAAAATGGAAGCAGGCTATCTTTCATCGACATGGTAATTTTGCTGCTTGGCTCAATGCCAAACGCTCACTGCAGCCACTAGCTGCCATTCCAACATGAGTGAAAGGATCTTTAATAAGAGTGTAAATAAAAGCCAGGCTGAGAAATGAGTTTTCCATCCCAGCAATCGCTGGCCTAACCTCTGCTGTAAATAGTCTCTCAGAGCAGCACAGATGGAGTACCAGCACCTGGGGATCAAGGCAATCTCTGTGCAGTGCAATTTAAACAGCTGGGTACAATTGAAACACGAATTAGCAGGGATAGATGGAGGGATTCCATTTTGTGTGCTAGGTAAAAACAAATAATTCAGTCCTTTTTCCCCCTTTTTTAAAAAAAAAAAGTGGTTGGGGGGAGAACTTTTGACATGATCTTGTGGGAGGTGCTCTTCACTGCAGCTGTTAGATTAATTTAACCATGAGAATTTCCCACAAGGCGCTGTAAAAACAGAGCCCTAATTTATGATCATTGATTTAACAGCTTGAAAGTGATTTATCTGACCTCGGTAAAGATAGCGAGGACACCAGAAGAATGATCGGTCATTCTGGGCTTTGTGTGGCTGTGATTGGCCTTATTAATTTAGAGCAGAAGGTCTGTTTCAATGTCTTACTGAGACAGTCAAAGGCAGTTGGCAACTGAACCATTTTAAATACTTTTTTTTTTCAAGCATTACTAATGCTGCTAAGTACTAAGAATTTATTCCACATGGAAAAGATCCTCATTAGTTAAGAAATGGTAAGGCTTCATTTAGAACTGCACAGAAACAGACGCCCGGTCTTGGATTTGCAAGTTGTTTTTTCTTAATTTTTTTTTTTTTGCTGTTATTGGGAATATAAAGCACACTGTGAAATAGAATTGTTAAGCATTACAGTAAATCAGAAATAGTTTTGGAAGAGAGAAAAAATTTGGCACAAGGGCTTAATGGCTCTTGCTCTTTTTAAGAGTAGATTTCGGAAACACCTAAATCCTTCACATACTATTTTTATCATTCAGTCCTCTTTATGGAACTTATAGGGCAAAACTGCTGATGAGTAAATGCATCTAGGTTTTGTTTCAAAAGAATATTTAAAATGAGTGTAGCATCCTCTACTGAAATGTCACAACTGAGTGATGCAATTTCTTCACACAAATAAGAGGAGAAAGGATGAAAGGCAAAGGGAAAGGTGAGTGCTCTCTCCAGAAAGAACAACTGCTTTTAAGAAGAGCGTGAAATGAAACACGGATACTTTAGAAGTTTACCTACAATGGAAAATTTGGATACAGAATAAATTGTGTTTGCACAAGCATGTGCACATGCACAAAATCATATAGGAGATGCCAATACTACTTCTTGTATTTAGAGCATTAACCAGGAAAATGGGCTGGAAACAGCTGAGTACCAATTTATCTTGCCACCTGGACTGACGCGTGGTTGGGTTAAATGTCACTGATTTGGATAGTTCTGCATTTCATTCACCGCTGGATTATGCCCAGCTTTAAAGCCCATCTACAAGGATCTCAGTAATTGTCTTGCCACTTTTCAAGGTGGGAGACAAATGCTGCAGGCTTTTATCCATGGGGGCTGAACGCTTACAGTCATTTTGCTATCCTGATGAAATGCTATCTCACCTGAACGTAAGGTAGTCCATTTAATCTCCGTGCAACAAGGAGGAAAAGCAGAAAATGATATTTTAGCCCTCCAAAATATGAAATAAGACGTTATTTCAAAAAGTGAAAAGACAATATAAGACAATAGAATAAATTATGACATACGTACAAAAACTCCGACAAAATCTCATACATGTTGTCAAGAGATTGAAGAATAAATGAACAGCTCTCTATCTCACTAAAAGGTTTGGAGGGCCAATGGTAACTATAAAAACAACCCAAAACCCCACACCAATAAAGCTGAAGCCCACATCATGCACCTAAAGAATACAAAAAGCTGTATGTCAGTCTGTACATCTTCTTGCCATCATCATGTGTTGCCATCAGCCTTGTGTCATTCTCAACAGCACACTATAGAGACATCAGAAGAATCTGATAATCTACGTGCAGTATTACTTTGCTTAAATTCATATTTTGGGGGAAAGAATACTCAATAAAGGTGAGTAGCACACTAGAATGTTTCTGTTTTAACAGATGACAAGAGTCTCCTAAATAAATAAAACAAAGCTGCTTCTTCAGAATACTGACCTGCATACCAACAAAACTTTGTTCCTCCCAAAACACTATAAGATATTTCTTCCCACTTAAAGCCCATTCTGGAGGGGTTCAGATCTCATTCTGGGAAAATACAAATAAGCATCCTCAACAGCATGGATGCAACAGCCACTTCTAAAGCAAATGGATCACCTTTTTTTTTTCAATCCCTCAATTTACCACTGACTTCCTTCTAACACCTTACACTACTACATACATAAGTGTAAATGAGTCTTACAAGCTAGTTTAAAAGTACAACTGTTTTTTTTATAATCAAAGGAACAACAACCTAAAAGACATTTTCTTTTAGGGGCTATATTCCTCTCAACATCCTGGAATATTTTTCATCTCAGAATTCTCTTAAACCACTAAACCATTCCTAAGGATGGTTTAATTAGCATCTCAGTGTCCAGACTATGTGACTTGTTTACTGCTGAAGAACCAGCAGTTCAGAACTAGAATATATAGAATGACATTTAGCTACTTTGGTTTTATTTTTTAAAAGAAAAGGTTCAGTTACTATGTTTGCAAAAATATTCCTGCTTTAGCAAGAGCCACAGAGACCATTTGACATGACTGAAACTTTGAAATGAATTCTAATAACTGCCAAGCCCTATGAGGTGATATTTTACACATCGTCACCCTCCATTTCTTTGAACTTCTAAGAATCATTTGCATGTAAAGGTGTCTTTAATGTCTACAAAAGCCACCTGCAGACAAAGACACTAAAGTGCCAAAGAGTCTACCATTAAAACAAGGAAAGAGACAGTCCCTTCGTCTGCTGCCGTATTGCCCTTCCTAGCTCTGGATCCACTCACAACCCTCCTACTCCCGTTTATGGAGTACTGGCTCCCAACAACAAAGAGCAGAAGCAGGCTTCCTCTGAAAAACACTAGAAGGAAATCATTGACTGCCCAAGGCTGCGATTAAAGCTACTTTTAGATATTTACATACAAAACACAACAAAAAATCTTGTTGCAAGTCTCTTAAGTATGCCCATAGCTTAAGACAGGACACTGCTTGGGGGTTTGCTAGGCTCAAATTACATGGTGCGACGACGAAAAACCCAGTTCTGCCCTAGGAGTTGAATGAAAAGCCCAGTTCTACCCTTGGAGTTGAAAGTTCTGTGAGTGCCTCTCCACAACACTCTAGTCAAAATGCTACACATCTTACAGCAAAGTATAATGTCCACATAAGCTCATAAAATGCATGTGAGAAAATCATAAGCTAAAAGTACTGCATTTATATAGGACTGCAGGCACAAGGAGGTGTTTGGAGTGAAGTCAGTGCCTGTGAAAAGTGGAGTGTGTGCTCAATGGCTCCTACAGCTGCAGGAACACGAGCTGTGTCACCTTCCCACACAACACTGCAGCAGCACAGGCAGAGGGACAAGCAAATACCACTGTGGGAGACCAGCCACCACTGTGAGTGATAGCAGCACCACAAGAAGAACCACATGAACTATGCAAACTCAAAACAAATCTGCCTGTTACAGCAGATCAGAGATGCTCTGCTCTATGTACCAAGCTCTAGAGCTATCTCCAACAGCTGAAATGAATGCTGTGTTCATATTTACTTCAATTTTATGAAAATCACTATAATAAAGCTTATTGAACTGACTTAAGACTGGGGGTGGGGAGTGTTTTTTTACCTTTTCAGAAGTTGTAACATTACTTGAGATCTTGAAAAAGGATGAGGACCACTAACCTACCCAGTCTGACCCAGTCCTCATAAAAAAAGCTGTTAATTATTAGTCAGGTGTACAGCACATCATTGCTTATAAATGCAGAGGTAAGAGAAAGCTTCAAAGTAGAGTCTTGAAGCTGTAGGACTGCAGTAAGGAAAGTAATTTGTGAACCTCAATTTTGCTTCCATGGGAGGTATCACAAAGACAATGGCAATTTTTTTCAACATTGAATGGCAATTTTTTCAACACTGAGTGATGCCATCAACAGATATTTGAGAAGAGGAGACACGAGGAGTTTTGCTGGAGAGAGTGTTTATAAGTAATCAGTTGCTACTGCACAAATATATGATATTGCAACAGAGAGAAAGCAGTACACAACTGGACAGGGACTATCACAGTAAGGGTCTGTGAGATAAAAGATGTATGATCAACTATATTTATCTTTAGGATGAAGGCAGTCAATCTACCTCATATGCAAAGCACCACCCTCTAGATTACAGCTATTACTTACAGGGTTTAAAAGTATTGCAGAATATATGCCTGAGTTATGCATAAAAGCAGTCTTTCAGATGGGAAGAAGGAAATAGATTGTTTACATGATACACATTCATGTAACAGAAAAAGGCTGAAAACTGTATTTCTTGCTTCCAGTCTACTTCCTACAGAAAGGAACTAATTGCTCGTTATCATCAGTGGTAAGTATAGTCAGAGCTACTTAACTTAAATTTCAGTCTTTAATGGAAACAGGCTTCATCTGTAATGTCATTCTACTGTTGTGGCATCCACAGTCATTTCTTGTGGCTAGCATTAGGCCACCTTCCATCATCCACATCAACAGGCAAAGGTAGACACGCAAGTTTTCAAGAAATTACTCAGAAGAGTAAAATCTCCCAAGTCAGAACTTCTACATAATTACCTTAAGTTCTTAAAATGACACTTAATGAAAGAACCACCATGAGATATCCTTGTTCTCACCATGTTATCTTTTTTTTACTGACAGCAGAATTTTTAGTTTTGAAAAGAGGCTGTGGTTATCACAGAATCATTCAGTATTGCTGAGAAACCCCATGCTAGTTTTTAGCATGCTTTATTTAGATACATTCAAGGGGGGAAGGGAGCAGAGCAGTAGCCCTTTAAAACCAGGACCAAGAATGATATGTGCAGGTATCCTATTAGTTCAGCAAAGCTCTTGAGCTTCGTATGTTTTCCTTACAACGCTTTTTCTATCTATCTTCACCGTGTTTTCTCTCCCATCAGACTAATTAAATTTGGAAAGTACAGAACAAAGAAACCAGGATTTGCTAGGAAATACAAGATCATAAAAAAAATAGTATTGCTATAATAGCAACATTTCTGAAACCAGGAGGTAAAATCCACCACCAGAATCTGGGGGACAACAGGGATAGAAATGGCAGAACAGCTGAAGAAGGTAACAGACATTTAAAGTGCAATCACAAACTCTTCATTTCATAGAATCATAGAATCACCAGGTTGGAAGAGACCCACCGAATCATTGAGTCCAGCCATTTTCATTCATTCCCACCACTGCATCACATCTACACTAGCATCACAGTAAGAGTTAAGTCAGATGTGTGGCTGTCATCTGACATTTCTAAACCGTGCCTTGAGAACATCAGTTCTGCTAGGCTGAAGTCCTATGAATGCCACCACCTGGTGCTGCTACATGGCAGGGGATGGGCAGCGTGAAGGATCTGAACTAGTCAGGCCTGGTTTCCTCTAGATTTGTGCCTAGAGGATGACTTCTGATACGGATTTAAAATAATTGTAAGAGTGAGCACTTACAGACCTTCAACTAGCAGTCTCTCTATCCAGCTGTCTAGATGAAGGCATATTTTTCTTCAGAAACTTAATATTTCTAAATTCTCTTCCTGTTGGTCAGATCTGGATGAAATGGCTAATGGATTGAAGATTCATAAGAAAAGATTAGCAGATGCACAATCACATAAACCTTGTTTTCTTAGAAAGTCAGGTTGAAAGTGTTCAGCTATAGCAAAGTAATTGTTAAAAAACCCCAAGTGAAGTTACCTTCTAAAGCAGAACAAACTTTTGAGAAAGAAAGAACAACAAAAGAGTGACTATGGATTTGATTCACCTTCCCTGTTTCAAGAGACATGGGGAAGGCTGAAATGTTTAAAAACTTCTAAGCTGCAACACTGTGTAACTGTGATTAACAAAAAGAAGTTGCCAAAAAGACAGGATCAAAAGAAACAGTTGGAGGATATCTAGATAAACATTTAAGAGCATACAATAGGAGTGGACTCTTGGAAACCCAGATTTTATTCCTTGCTGGTTTTACAACTGTCACACATAAACCTTCTCATAAGTTTAAAAAATGCTTTCTAAACACTAGTCTTTTTTTTTTTTTAATATTTTTTCCCCCTGATTCCAGAAATCTGCTAGGTTGACTATTGCACTTTGTCTGTCTTTCTCCATGCCATGTTCTGTGATAAGTCTTCATATCCTATGCCCTTTCTCCCTCTTTCTGTTCACATCGGCATGGATTGTATGTAAATACAGCTTTATCTCAACTTAATGGCCCCTGGCACGGGTCTAAGTTGAATCTCTGAAAGTATCCATAATACTAGCATGTCCATTAAGAAATATTCTCTTTCTGTACTGTTCTCAGTGATCCATTAATCTTAGCAGCAGCTCGAGTCATATGTTGGTCGTCACACCTTTGCCCTTCCTTCTGCAGGAAATGGGAAATTTCCATTGAAATTTCAAGGAAATATGTACACTTCTGTTCACTGTATCATTCAAGTTTTCAGATCCAAATCTGTAATTTTTTTTTTCAGCAAACATACTTCTGGATGCATTTTAATGACAGTCTCCCCATTTTTCTTCAGAAGGAAGTACCAGTTACACACGTCCTCTTTCTGATACTAACTACATCCTCCTTAGATTTCCCATCTTCTCTTTCTTCTGTTGCTAGACCATTCTGTCACCTGTTCTCTTTCACAGCACATTTCTCATGTACGCTGTTCCTTGGGCACCAGACACTACCATCAAAATTTTTCCTCTTTTCTGCTGATGCTGCCTTCTGTCCTCTACTCATCTGCTACTTCATTTTCTCCTGCTTTCTCTCTTTTCTCTCCTTCAGTAAAGGAAGCTTGTTCTACAACTTTATTTTTCCTTCACTAGCCAATCTTGTCAATTTGAATTGTGCATCAGTTATTCAAAAGGTCACTTCCACTATTTGCTTGTCTTTTTTTCAAAGTGTTCTATTTTGGTAAATACCTACAAAAAGTCACCCATCTAATCTTCTTCTCCTTCACTCCCATTTCACTGTTGTCTTCAAGAATCCATCTAAACTTATGTTGTTGTCACAAGTTTTAGCTAGAATTTCTCTTAGAAAGAAATCTGTGCTTATAGAGAATTAAAGGAAAGAAATAGCAATATTTAAATGGAATTATCCACCATTATTTCTACATAATCAGGTTAGCTGAGGTAAGAGAGCTTTGGGAAATGGCAAATACATAAACTATTTCAAAATGAATGTATAAGAGCTTACAGTTCATATTTATCATTAAATACAAAGCTTACTGCCCAAATTTCAAGCACCAGTAGGACAATAATTATGCAGAATGTCAACTTGATCATCAGAACTCAAGTGCAAATGACTAAACTTGTTTTCTGTGATAGGGAAATAAACTTAATGGAGAAGAGAAATAAAGTGGTGATAGTATTAACTGGAAGAAGATCTAGAAATGTGTTCTACTAGAATCCATTCCTGCAACACCACACTTCTCTATGTATTCATTAATAATTGTAGAGTAGTGTAGGGAAATTAAGATTCTTACCAGCATTATTTGAAATGAAAAAGAGCAAAAGTCTTGTCAATACAAATTCAATATGTTGATAAATAAAGAAGTCAGCTGAAGTAAACAAAAGCTTTGGGAGAGATGCGAAGTAGTACTGACAGGAAGAAATAACCAAATTCAGAAAAGGAGGAAGGGGTTAAGTTATAGGAACACTGAATCAGGAGATATATTTCATGTTCATTACACAGTAAGGTAATACTGTTCCAACAAAAATAAAACCCATGTATTTTATGCAAGACAAATGAGGTCATTAGTTTATGTTTGAAACTGGTCTGATTTCAGTCACAGACCTAGGATTCTCTTTACTACAGCGCATTTTTGAAAAAGCTAATGAAAACGGTCACACGGGAATGGTCATAATAATTTTATAAAATGGAAAATAAGATCCATCAGACAAAGTTGTGAAAAAGTGCCCAAATAGATGCATTCATTTTAAGAAAATTATTTTCCACATGTACGTAAAGATCTGCCCGTTTTTCAAACTGCATAATACCTTGAAGGAGAATGGAAGTTACTTTATAAATCCAAGAAGAGAAAATAGCGAAAAAATGGAAACTCAATTAAAAAGTGGAAAAATTGCTAGAGTAAATGATCATATTTTCATCTTACATTTGTGCAACTATTAAAGACTTGCTTATTTATATACTTTATATAAAAAGAAGCATGTTCTTTCATGAGGTGGTATTCGTACGCTATCAAGTCCATAATTTGCAAATACCAATGTAAATGCGACGATTCACAACCCACCCTGCAGACTGTCTAATTCCAGTTATAATGGATAAAAAAAGGGGGAAGTGAGAGGGGGAGAAAATCTAACCACACGCCTGCTTTTCAAGCAGTTGCTTCTTTTGTTTGTGTAGTTACCATGCACAAGCATCTCTGATAACCTCAGGTATCACAGTGAGGCAGAGAGCTTGTTTGCTTCTTTATCTTGTTTCCTGTAAGTTTTAAGACAAGTAGAGCTTTACAGGCTCTTGCTAGAAATACAAAGGCAGCTAAACAACTTGTGTTACACAGTGATGCACCTGAACTACAAACAGGAAACCGTGTTCTGGGTCAGGTTCAGTATCAGGATTGTTTTAAAGCAGCGCCTAACAATACAGCCATTGCACCAGCCTGTGGTGTAGGTGACAATACTGTGGCAGGTGGCTGCAGTCTCCTCAAACGGGTATTTATAGACTCAATAGAAGAGGTTAGTCATTTTTGGCATAGCTTCAAATTACTTCTTCCAAACCCCCAGATTCATTTGTGTACCATCTTGTTCAAGTCCTAGTTTTCTCACTAATTCCCCAAGTTCACTTGGGGCAGCTGAAAAATCTCAGGCCGTGTTTCCCGAAAAAAATCTGTAAATGGCTCCTTTCAAGTGTTGAACAAGGCAGAGATTAAGTTCAGCTGGCTATGATGCAGTAGACCACAGAGGAGTGTCCTTGGCACTAACTTAAGAGAAAAATCTGTTGGCACAGGCACAGATGCTTAAAAATGCATATATCATCCATGTAGAAAATAATGAGGAAACTAAGGAAATTAGCCTTTATCACGGCTCTTCTTGGTTTTTTTTGGTTTGTTTTTTTTTTTTGTTAAGCAAATCATAATGTAGACTGATCTGATGGCCAATGTTAAGTGATAGTTTCCTCCTGTAACAGTAGCTCAAATGCTATAAACGGAGCATATGAGCTGCATTACTTCAAAAGGATACTGACCATACCCAGCAGTGGATCCAGCAATTCCCCAGTTGCCTTCTACAGCCAGAAAAGGCTTAGGTGGAAATGCACACTGTTGAATGAAGAGTGTCTCTAACGCTTTCAGTAATTTGGAAAAAAAAAAAACCTGCTGGAATTAATGCAAGAATTAACTAAAAAAGAAAAAATGTTTGACACAATAACTTTTGGTTGTGGTGGTGGTGGTTGGTTTTTTGAAACCAAAGTTTAAAAATTAAACAAAACCCTTTGCAGTAGCCGTACTTGAATAAGCACCCAAAGAGATGCAATGCACTATTCACACCCAAAGCCAGTGATGATAGCAAAGGAAGCTAAGCTTCAGTGAAAGCAAAAGAAGTGTTCTGTTCCAGTCATTCCTAACACTAAAATGATCGTAATCCACTTGCAAACCAGTACCACTGCTTAGCAAGTGTTTTTTTTCTTATAGCATATAAACTTTGCATTTATAAGAAATAAGTGTTTTTAAACTATAATAAACAATGCAATATTAGACTAAGTATTTGACAATGACTACTTAAAAAAAAAACCCAAAAAACAAACCAAAAAAAAACAAAACCAAAAAAACCCCCTCACCTACCTACAGCCCTTTTCTTTCAAGGTCACAACACAGCACCTCCTGAGTCTGTTCCCACTCCAACACAAAAGGCAAGGCAAAAAGACCTGCAGGGTTGTTGTGTAAAAAAGCAGAGGAAGGGTGCCTTTCAGCAACAGCCACTTCTCCTCATCCTCTCCAGGCCACTACAGCAGTAGCTGTCTAAACTTTTGAGTAAATTTGCAGCAACAGGCCAAGCGTTGGGCGTAGTGGGTTTCACTCACTACCACTCTACTAGGATGAGCCAATCTGGCTTTTGGTGACAGGCAGAGCAAATGAGTTGAGCAGCTGCTCAAGGAAGAAAATACCTATCTCTGTACAGGTTAGGATGGACAAATGTTGCTACAGCTAGAAGGAAAGGAAACCAAAGGACCTGGGCTTCTTCAGATAAAGCTGTGGCTGGGTGGTGTTGCCACTGAGAGGGCAGAAGGCTGCCCAGATGCAGGGAATGAAGACAGGACCCAGAAGTGAATTTTGTGGTTGAACTGTTCTGGGCATGTCCCATGACCAACACATCTGTCAGATGTGTTAAGAATACCTTCAGAAGAGTTACATCCAGCGGAAAGGATGACACTAAAGATGACTCGCTATGGTCAGAAAGAAGGCCAAAAGAATGTCCCTAAGCTAGAGGTAGACATGTGCCTTGTGAAACAGAACCAGGAATAGAGGCTTGTGTGGTTTCTAGGAACGGTGAAGGCAGCAGGATACGAAGCCAAGGAAACACTAGTTGAACGCGTGCAATAAATGTATCTCACAGAACTGTGCATTGTTAATAGAGGAAGGAAAACGCTGACTTTGAATTTTCAGTTAATAGCTATAGACACTACAGAGAGAGAACCGTTACCATGGTCATGGTCCTTTTGGACTCAGTGGAGCTGAGGAATTTAAGTACAGTAAGGACTGCAGAATTACTGACTCCTAAGAGAGATCCAGGGCCTACTGCACCAAGTAAAAAAGGACTGACTGTTCCAATGACCCAGATTTGAATCCTGCTTTGAACTCACTGCAGAAGCATAGCCATTGAGTAGATATGGAGTTTGATGCTGAAGACAGCCATTCCCAGGTACCGTTTTGGCCCAGCAGTACCTCTGTCATCACTTGCTCTGTATATTTGCCATATAATTTTTTCAAATATCAAACATCAAACATGGATCAGTGTGTGTGGTTTAAAGAGACAGTTGTAAGACATATAGCATGTTTCAATTCTACCACTTTCCCCCATCAACTATTCAAATGTTTTATTACTCCTAGCACACAAACTATAGAAGTTAATGGCATAAAAGACAACTGCATCTTCTGTGCCTCTATGTATTATTAAAAGCTCCCCACAATCACTTTGCCATATGTAAGTGCTGAGTTACCTTCCATTCTTTTCTTTGATCTGCTGAACACATATATAGCTTGCGTCTTGAGACTTTTTCCCCAAACACTTTGTTCTTTGAATTCTCTCCAGTAGTCCCATTTTCTTTCTGAATTAAGATGACCAGTCCATCAATATACAATGATCAAGTGCTGTATGAAGGGAAGATCGCTTCAGCTTAACAGCTTTCTTTCTGTATACTGGAGTACAGTAGCAGAAGTCTACTTCAGGAGGACTACAATTGACATCACTCCCTCTTCTAAATCTTTGCTTAATGAGATGTAGTCCCTGCATTGACTACCTTGGTCCATGTATACTGCCAAAATCAGTACTAAGCAGTTAACATGATGCTATCTTGTACCGTATTAAATGTCAGGGTTACAAGCCCAGCAGTCTCATCCTGTTTAATCCTGTCACAGATAACCATACTAGAAACATGTAAGCCCTTTATAAAGAATGTGGAGGAGGCAGTAGCAAACCCTACCCCATTAAATAATTGGAAGGGTAACTTAAATCTTCAGTTGTATCCTTTTCCCACTATTTTAGATACGCGTTATATAGAACAGAAAAAAAATGTTCCAGTTTTGACAGTCTAGAGAAACCAAAAGCATTAATGGTGTTTCTAGGGGTGGGAAAACAAATTGAAATAGCCAAGAGATTCATGTCATGAAGCTGAAAGGGAGGTACAAACATTTAACAAACACGAAAGGGAGGAAAAAACTCGCATGTTAAACAAACAAGAAGACATAATTTGGGCCTGCTAAGTTCCTCCATATCAGCCACCACTTATGAGAAAATAAGTGTAATACTTCAGTCACATCAAGCTCAGCCAAAACTACTATCACATCAAACCCACCAGTTTTTACCTGGCCACAGGGTTGCAGAAAACAAGCTTTTTAAACACAACCTGATTAGCATAATGGCACAGATCAGATGACTAGAGAAAAAAAGAGGAAGAAAATTAGGTACAAAGGGGCAATCAAAAGTACCCAAGCTTTGTTATTTTGGGTAATGGTTGAGACTAGAGCAGAGTCAGCAAAGACGGTAAAATCACCTCAGTCCTTGCTGCCTTTGCTCAGCCTGAGGACTTTGTTATTCCATTGCATCATGATTGAACACAGAAGTCTGTAAGTATGGTGACCCACACTTGTGTTGACTTTGCAGATAAAAGCTGTACATCTTTTTATTCAATGAATTCCAAGGGAGGTGAAGAGAGGGGAAGCTCGCCTCTTGTACCACCTAGGTTTAATTTTCAAAACATTGGGTCCACTGCTATCGTTTTCCTGTCAAACACTCCTATTATACATCAGATATAATCTCCTGAACGTTCTTTAAACCAGTAGGAATTTTTGACTGAATTAATTCTATTTTTATGTTTTTCCCTGACGTTTACAAATAATTTTATATAACAGCCCAAGAGTTGCCATCTGTTACCTCAAACTACTTTTAGGTCTCTATACAACACATCCTGCGGATGTAGCCTACTTTTTTTGCTAGTAGATATGGTACTTCATGATTGACAGTATTAAATATATTGGACTGTGACTAATAAAACATTTTGGATTGCCTTCTAACAGTAAATGTTTCACATGTAATGTCCTATCAATCACCGTGGCATCTGTAGCTATCATTACGGACAGTATTTCACTTTCTTTAGCATGGATAACTGGAGTGAACAATAATGATATCCATATAAAAAACTGCAAATTTTGGCCTTGGGATACATGTGCCAGGCAGGGAAACCACCCCACACATGCCTCAGTTCCAGTGGTTCAGTCTCTCTGCCTCTGCTGATTCTCCTGAAGGTGTGCCCTGGTGCTCCACAGCTGCCTGCAACCTTTCCTGACACACATGTCAACAGGAGGCTGTGGAGGGTACCACAAAGACCTCAGAATTACCATGAAGAATTTTCTGGGCAAATGGCAAGTCTGGCCTTGGCAAGAGCTGACCACAGCCATCTGGCCAGGCTTACACATCATCATCTTGACCACCTGAGCCACCTGCATTAGGGCTTTCTGAAGCAGAAGGTTATAATGGCACCTGGACTGTTTGTGTGATGTCTCCAGATTCATATTCAGCCACCTGCTGCTCATATGGTCACTGCTGGGTGTTGTCAGGAGACATGTGATAGCCTAAACACCACTGTGATGTTATTACAACAGCAGGGCCATAGATAGTGCAGGGTTGAGGAAGGGAGGAGAGAACATATTTCTTAAGTATTTAAGGATCTCTGATCCCACTAGACCTTGCACTGATCGTTTTATTTAGGTTCTGATTAGTAAAACTACTGTTTACCTTGCACTTTGTTGCCCTTTAGACCATTTTTACTTTTTAACCATTAAAAAAGGATTCATAAACTTAAGCACTTGCTTCCTCTGCCATCCTTCCCTATTTTCTTTTCAAATCTAGCCTATGACCGTGTACTAAATTAGCAAAGACAGCAGCTGGATACAGGATGCATAACAGACCATGTACAACACAAGGGACTATCATGACTAGCAAGCAATCTTTCAGGCACCAGAAAGATGACAGACATTCATAAGGATGGGGAGTAGCGAAAAAGCTAGGTCACAAGAGAGGGAAGAAGCCTGAGGGACCAGGAAAATAACGGCATTGTAGCTTGCAGACTGGCACACCTATAAACATTTAATGTGTATAATAGTGCTAGCTCTCATATTGTACATTTGTATGTACCATTTCAAACCTACAAGGTCTGAAAGGTAGGTCTGAAATGATATGCACAAATGCCTAGACATGAGGTGGGCCTGAAACAGTACATACAAACCTACATGATGTTATACAGAAGAAACCTACTGCAGCCTTGCCAACAGAAGCGTTTCTTGAGTCCATATTCAGGCTTTGCAGCATCAAAGGCCACAATGGTATGGATGGCATCAGCAATGAGCCTAGCTCAAAGGATTACTATTACACTGCCACACTAGGTCTCCAGGCTGCAGAATCTCAGCATCTAACTAGAATCACTGCGTAAATTAGATAGGGCTACGTGAAACAGCAGCACAAGATGGATATGAACAATGACAGTGTACATCCCAGTAGCACTTAAGAGAGAGATAGATAACCTCAGGAAGCACAGATATCACATATTCAGGACAGCCCATTGAATACATCGATACTGGCCCCTAACGAGGTAAGGCAGGTAGATAAGTGGAGGTAAGGAAGTGATCTATTTTCTGCTTAGCCTGAGAACTCTAGAGAAGATGTCACACGGAAAACTAGATCCTGTTTGTAATCTCCAGCAAACGGTGAGGTTTTGCATCACCATGATACAAATCACCCAGTAACATGGATTCAGACATCAGATTTACCCATTCCAAAGTAACTGTCCACCAGGAGACCAGAACTCAGGCAAGGCTTCATAGAGGGCAGTTACCTTCTCAACAGTTGATACACTGATGCAGTTAGGAAAGTAACAGCTCTTCACCCCAAATTGTGAAAACTGTCCTGCTCATGCAGTTGTCCTGCCTCTACTGACATCTTCCCTCCTTTATCACCTACACCAAAATCTCTCCTCAATGAGGAATAAGTTCCAGTTTGACCTAGACCTATAAGAAGGTGCAGGCAGCTTTCCAGACAGGAAAGCTTTTGAGTGCTAGTATGACAGAAAATCCAAGATCCAAACTCCAACCAGATCATTGTAGATATCCTTGTTCCATCCTGTGCAACACAGATGGCCTTGAAGCAGTCCTAGCTAGATGTAAGCAGCAAGAACCAGATGCCATACAGCAGTGAACCAACTTTGCAGGACATGCTGGAGGGCTGTAGCTTATGTAAGACCCTTATACAAATTATACATGCTGGTGTAGCCCTTAGGTATGCAACAGACGAACAGCCTCCTCACTTCAGCAGTCTGCATTGCTAAGAAATTTAGGAATAAGTTTCTTACTGCAAAGCACAGCTGCTGACTTGCGGTACAGAGGTGACCTGTTAATCTGGAAGATGCCCAGGGCTTCACAAGTAAGAGTCAGACTGCACTATTTAGCCTGTGCATCTATCTCACAGACACAGTGCTCCACAGAGGACTGTACTTTGGCCCTACATCTCCTTCAGCTTCTAATACACATGCTCAGTTTAGGAAGAGAGAGAACAAAAAGAACACACGCCATTAAACATCTACCTTCTTGGCCTCATCTTCCTCCTGATATAACTCAGGGTTCAGCTACAACACAGCTAAAAATCATTCAGGGAAACACGCAATAGTGTGATCTGTCCTGTCAACGTAGGTGGAATTGAAAACTGGATCTAGGCAGTGGCTTCCTTACCTGAATTAATACCTATTACAAGGGTTATAGATATAGCAATACATTTTTTCCGAAGGTTTTGAAGGTCTTATGCATCAATACCAGAAGTGGAAACATCACAGAGGCTCTCAAAGAAAGGTCTAATTTTTTGGTTTGACTTTTTGCCCCTCTGTTATTTCTGTTAGGCACACCACCACACTTGCCACCACATGAGAGATAAATATGTCTGTAACAGCTCACACTACCTGATGAATCCCATGGTGCTCTACAGAAACATGATTCATCTCAAACATCACTGTATTGGACAATAGTGATATAGCTTTCACTAACACCTACCGAAGAAAAGAGGCACTGCTTCATACTTCAAATACTAACATGTAATTCACTATTATAACCAAAGCTTTTTATTATAATTAAAATCTGCTAATTGTTAGGTTCATTTTAATCTTCCAGAAGCCTCTTCTGGAAGCTCCTCGACAGGACCAACTTTGCCTTTAGGAGCATGGTGTAGAAACTTTGGGAGTGAACAAGACCCATTTTAGATGGAAAATCAAGCTTCATCCTGAAACACAAAGCCTCAACAAAAACCACACACACAAATCACAATGATTTTTACCAGATAAAAACCAGATAAAAAATGTGGATTACAAAGGAGCTAGAAGTCTGTAACCATACTTTTTTCTTTGCTTCCACAAGCCCTATTTTTCTTTGCCAGCAACATACAAAGGATTCTCTTGCCTTTCCAGTTAGAAGTCTTGGCATCAAAGTAATACACCCTTCCAGGAACATGAACTGTCAAGATAACGGTCCCTCCTGATGTGGTACTTCAAAAGTTAAGCAGCAGCAAAACTATCCCCTCTTTCCTTCCAACACTCACAAACCTTCCCACAGAAGGTGGAATACGTACAACCTTGCCTCATTCAATGCCAGCACTTTCATACCAATTCCTTTATCTCCCCTTGCAGAGGGAAGCAGGGTACACAAACTAACAGTGCCAGAGCAAGAATGTCAGGTGCAAAGAAAATGGAAAGGCAGCAGAAATAAGCAAACTTGGGAGGAGAAACTGGAAGGCCAGGTAAGAGCGTAGTTTCTGCAGGTAAATTCTTGGCCAGAAAGAAGAAAGAGAAGTTAACTTCCAGTCTTCAGATTGTCTTCCCAGACTGAAGGCATTAGCTCTTCCCAGCATGATGTAGCACTTTCCATGCAGGAGGGCACAGGCTCCAGCCCCTTCCCATTAAATACAAGCCTTTCACTTCGGTGACACCACTAAATCCCCAGTAGATAACTTTTTCTGTTACATTTCTCATCTTCCCCAACCTTTCACACTTTAACGGCAGGATGTGGTCTTTTTTGACAGAAACTCATAAAGCCTGTGCATTAATGCAGCCGAGAGGCTAAAGGACTGCTAAAAACTCAACTAGCTCAGCTAAAAGGGTTGAGTACATTCTCATAAATATAAGTTTGTATAAATTATGATCCAAATACATATGAGAAGATGTATATTAGAGGTATTCTATACTCAAAATTTAGGTATTTAAGAGCTTCCCCAAACATTAACACTTACGTTTTGAATGACATTTCTGTTCCTGCTACTGAAATAATGCCTCTTAGGCCCTATACCATGAAAATATGTACACACACACAAAACCTTCTCTAGAAGTAATGTTCTAGAATGAATTTTTTATCATTTTGTTGAGTAACATTTAAGCACAGGACAGTGGAAAACCCAAGTGATTTTAAATATAAAGAACGCAGTCCACTGTCATTTATAATTACTAGTATGAGCATTTCCTTATGTTAATTTAGTACTCATTCTTACAAAGCAAGCACCCAATGGGAAGCCTCACATACAACTTGTTAAATGCACTGATGTATTTTAAGTAAGTGTTCATGTATTTATAGACATAACTCTCTAGAAACTGGCATTTCCTCTTACTGTCTTAAGCAGTTTCCCAGTGTAAGTGGGAGGCCTCACTCATTATGTGTATGGCCCAGGATCTATTAAAGCAGAAGAACCAAGTCAAACCCCAGCGAAGATAAGTTCTCAAATATCCAGTTTGCTAGCATAGGAACACAGCACTCTCCTTGGTGACAGAGAGGGCAACTGCACCCTGCAGGGAAGCAATATCTTGAATCTAAGATTTTAGGTTGATGTGTGCCAGTATCTTTAGAAGCAGCACTGACAGACAGTAGCTGGAGGGGTGAGCAGCTGGTGAGTGTTCTTCACAAAATAGGTAAGACAACAGTGCAAAAAGACATCAAACTAGGGAATAAGAGCATCTAAAGCTTAATCGACTATGCCGTGAATCTCAATGCATTTTTATTATTCCATGAGTCAAAAGAAGTGCTCAGAAAAGCTACAGAGGAACATTTCTTGCAGTACTTTCTCACCCAGCACAGCAAACAATACACAATAGGAATACTATAAACTAAATAACTTTGCACAGAAATTCCATCAACTCAGCCATGTGCCTATTTTAATGTTGCTATAACAAATTCACACAAGAAGACTGACTGAGTGAAACCTCTGAAGAATAAAGGGGAAAAAAAATTCAGCAGGAGACAATGTCAAAGACAATAACATGCCAGCAATACAGCTTTTTAATTGGCATGATGCAATTTTTCTTTCTAAACTAATTAATCAAATCACAATAAAGAATCAGTGAATTTGTAAGATACAAGCTACTCTTTCTGTTTTAGGTTTTCACAGTATTTTCAGAAATATCAGCTTTGACTTTTACATCACTAAGATAAAGCTCTTCATACCACTCAAGAATTAATCTTTTTGTCTCTAAGCATGATGTCACAGCCTTCTTCACATGAGTAAGCCATGCAAGGTGGACAGTTAGGCAGTGAGGACTGAGATTAGGACAATGCTAAGTATGAAACTTGTCTGGTCTGATTTCTATACTTTGAATGCAAGACTAAGAAGTGCACTGAACTAATAAATGTATGGATGTGTTTAAAGCAAAGCTATGCAACTCAATGAAGTAATTCACATGTATGCACCCAAAACCCACCAGGCAAGTCAACTGGGACCTGTGTGGACATGAGGACAAACCACCTCATGCACTACACAACACCTCACCAGCACTCCCCCCACCTGTATTATTTCAGTAGCACTATTCTATTTTAGTACAGGGTCTTAACATTATCCTCAACTCTTAAGTTGCCATCCAGAGCACAAGGGACTGATTGCTCAGGGGGCAAGTGAAGTTTAAGGGAGGTATTTTACACAGGAGATAAACAACTAAGTGCCTAATGGTACTATAGTTGAACAACTCTCCTATTGATTCTCTTTCTCAAGCCCAAAAAGCTACAAAAGGGAGCCAAGTTCTAGTTCTACCCAACCTCCCTGAGCATAAGAAGGGAAAGTAACAGAGGACAATTTCACACCACCCACCTACAGGCACTTAGCTTAGCTGAAGCTCCTTCACCTCCCTTACTGTAAACACAGAGACACAAGCTCCTTGAAAGGATAATTCAGAACAAGAAACGTTAAGGCACTTGGAAGTGTGATTTACATCAGGGATCTGTCTCTGCCTCCTCCACTGAAAAGGCAGACGCTAGTGGATTAGCCAGCTGAAACAAGACACCTAAAGGTAGATGGTGAAAGTACCACCCTGACTTCCAGATCAAACCACAAGGGGCTGTTTGAGATGTGCCGTTTGTTAGGATGTGAAAAGCAGGCAGCTGTCGTATTCTTTTTGCCCCTTCCAATTAAGGTGGGAGAGAAAGCCGAATTATATTTTAAATCTGTGAACAGTCAGCAACTATGCCAGCTACTTTACTTCAAAGAAAATGTAAAAGCACTTAACATTTAGTGTATTAGTGAGCATGAGAATACCCAGCTTTTAAAACGTTTAGTTTATGACAGAGCTTAAATTATCAGAATAACACATTGTACTGAAATGAAGTATCATCAGATTAAACTTGTCAGCAAGTACGACGTTCCTTATGTTCTGCAAGGCACTTTACATTCAGCAGAGGTGCAAGAGCAACCTTTGCATGTCTTCTATACATATAATTCAAACAGTTAAAAAAAAAAAGAGGCGAAGTTAAATATCTGTAAGATATCCAGCTCTTCCCAATATAATAAATACGTTTGATCAGTGAATTAAAAGTCACATTAAAGCACTAACTGATTTTCAAGTGGTCAGCCAGAGCTTTAACTTTCACTACCAGCCCAAAAGATTATCCACAACCTGTTCATAATTAGGTCTTACAAAGACTGAAAAATTAACTCTTATTTTTAAAAACATAAGAGACAGTTATATGCATTTATTGTAAATGTTTTAATATATTCCAAGTTTAAGCCATTGTAATAAGTGGTCAACACACTAAAATTCATATTAAAAAGACAGTCTTAGCCATCACTATAAATATACCAACAATTTTAATTAATTCACAGTAGCAGATTCATGGGTTTGCTTTTCACAATAAGTAAGTCAAAGCATACAGGAAAAATATCTCAGTTCACCTAAAAATCTGTTAGCATCAAGCAGTACAATTAGTCGTCTACACTGTAAAAAGACTATCTTATCAATGTAAGGAAAGTGGTAATTACACGGTTTTGCTTTCGTCAGAAAGATACTCGGGATTTTTTACCATTCAAACAAGAGCACTTACTATCACACATACAAGTTTTGCATATTCAGAACACAGAAAATACAAGTCAGTCTTCACAAAACAGAAAACCCTCCTCTTTCAAGGGTGCCGCGTGAATAATGAAGTCTCAGCACGAGAATACAGACACTGGCTCTTCAGCCCGAATTCAGGTGCCCTCCAAACAGTGTGAAACTAAAGCCTTTTCATCCAGCTCTGTGAAAGCAGCAGCATCCTACCGACGGGGTCAAACCCCACTACTCTCACAGCGGTCAAGGCTAGACTCCTTCTGCAGGAGAAGGAACTGTTGCCACCTCAGCAGCACGCAATCCCGGGAAAACAAAGGGGATTCCCATTGTCATTGTCTTCATCTGCAGCCGAACATCACCAGCACTAGCAAGGCAGTAGCTTGCGCAGTTATCTCCACAGCGGGCAATGTCACAACCCGACCAACAGCACAAACTACTACCTCAGCCAGGGCCCTGGTGCACTTTCCCCTTCCGAAGAGGGGAACCGAGCAGGCAGGCGCCACAGCGACGGCAAAACGCAATTAGAGAGGGGGGAAAAGCAGCAGAAAGATAAAAGGGCTCTGGGGTCCTTTGATGATCCTCTCGTCTCCTTTATCTGCTGCAGACATCAACCAGACTCCTCTCGCCTGACTGTGAAAAAGCAAAGGGAAACCCCGCCCAGCTCCCTCCCCAGCTTTGCCCTTTTCCTCGCATGACCTGAAACCGACGGGAAGAGCTTCATTCCTCAGATCCGTTACAGACCCCAGCTGGCACCGCGGAGATCGCCTTTAATTTCAAACAGGCACCGATCCGCGAGCCCTGGAACAGATGGGGCGGGGAAGGGGGGAGGAAAGGAGACAAACGGGGGTGGAGGGGGGAGACACACAGGCGGGGAGAGACAGACAGACAGAGAGACAGACAGACAGGACACCCCCCCCACCCCCCAGCCGCCCTCCCGGCCCGGGCGCTGCAGCCGCGGCCCCGCTCGCCCTGAGGCGAAGGGGCCGGGAAGGACCCCCCCACCCCCGCGACGGGGAGGGAGCCGAGCCCTCTCCGGCGAAGGCGTCGGGGAGGGGGAAGCGCTCGCCTGGCCGAGGCCGCAGACAAAGGAGGAGGCGGCGGCGGCCCCGCTCCCGGCGCGGCTCCGTCCCGCGCCGCCGCCCGCGCGCCCGGCTGAACCATAGAGAGCGCTGAGGGCGGGGGGAGAGAGGCGCTCACCCGCCGCCCACGTGACTGGACGTGTCACTCACCCGGCCGGCGCCATCTTGGGGAGGGCGGGAGGGGCGCGCTGCCCGCGGCCGGAGGCCAAGATGGCGCGGGGCGGGCGGGCGCCGCGGCTCGGAGCTGGGGAGCCGCCCCGGGACCGCGCGGGGGCGGAGCCGGGGGGAAGAGGCGCCCTTCGCCCCCGTGAGGCCCGGGGGGGCGAGGACGGTGCGTGCAGGGGAAACGCTGCTTTAACTTTGCCAATAAACTCGGGTTTGCGCTCTGAAAGGTGGAGTTTTTTAATCCCAGTACAAAACGCGGAGGCTTTTACTTCTGCCAGAGCCCAGGAAGGCCGCTCCATCCCAGAAACAGACCTCAATGAGACAACGAACACACATCTAGAAACGCTTCTTATCAAGCTGGGTTTGGCCTTCACCGCCAGCAGATCTTACAGGCAGAGCTGATAAAACAGCCACCCGTGTTGTGTTCCTGAGCAAACAAACGTGAGCTCCTATGTAAAACATGTTCTAGAATTGAATCCTGTCCACCCATCCATCTGGTACCAAATTAAAACAATGCCCGCTTCTTAAGGCCCCTGACTGCAGTTAAGAAGTTTCTTTTCCTGATTTCAGTGACAAATACACAAAAGGAGTTAGGCTAAAGAAGTTAAAAAATCATACAGTTCAAGACTCAGAATACGGAAATAACCCAGCTTGCAGCCAGACCTCCACTCAAATTCTACAGTCTTGGAGTTTCCAGTGCAAAACTATCTACAACACACGCTGAGAATAAAATGCAATGCCTTCAGTGATCCTGCAATCACTACCTTGGAAAACACCTCTTAGATCATCGAGTCCAACCATTCTGATCTGCCACTAAGCCATGTCCTCAACTACCTCATCTACCCAAATACCTCCAGGGATGGGGGCTCACCCACCACCCTGGGCAGCCTCTGCCAGTGCCCAATGACCCTTGCTGTGAAAAATTTTTTCCTGATATCTAGCCTGAACCTCCCCTGGCAGAGCTTGAGGCCATTGCCCCTTGTCCTGTCCCCTGTCACTTGGGAGAAGAGGCCAGCACCCTCCTCTCCGCAACCTCCTTTCAGATAGCTGTAGAGAGCAGTTTAAGGTCTCCCCTCAGCTTCCTCTTCTCAAGGCTGAACAACCCCAGTTCCCTCAGCCGCTCCTTGTAAGACTTGTTCTCCAGCCTCCTGAAGAGCTTATAACTCAATGATAACTCATGAGAAATCTGTAGTTGATAAAGTCATACTAGAAAGCAGCTGAAACATTGCCACCTTGAAGAAGAGAAAGAAAATACTTCATGGCCATGCAGTCCCTTGTTTTTCAAGTTGCTACCTATATGAAGCATCAAGTGCAAGTAGATTACTTGTTTAAAAGGCATTTAATCAGTGATTTTGTGTCAGAGAAAACATGCTTAAGAGTCTCTTATGTGCTTACAAAGTACATATGTTTTTGATACAGACTAAAAAGAACATTTTAAAGCTAAGAAAATGGAAGCATCCAGTAACTCACGAGTCCTTTGCTTCTGGTTCTGCAAGAGACTGCTTGGTCTTCTTCAGCCCACTTTCTCCCAGTTCCCGTTTTCCTCTGTAAAGCTGTGTAATGCTATTTCTCCCAGGGACAGTAAGAGTTAATCGTTCTGCTATTTAAGGTCAACTCAGGAGAGGCGAAGTATTACAGAGAGATTGATGCACTAAGGAATTGTGTGCTACTGGGTTAAATTGGTGTAGACATGAAAACCTAACTCAGAAAGAGAAACACAATCTAAAATTGGGAAAGTTTAAGGGTGGTTTTTTTTTTAAAAAAAAGCAATGCCTAGTTATTTTCAGACCACCTCTTACTATTACAAATTTCAGACAGATTTATTTAAACTAAGATTATATTGCAAAAGGTATTAATAGTAGCAAAACCCCCTCCATACTTACTCAAACATTGAAGTTTTTAGTTAATTCTGGGTTTTTACTTTCTTTTTTTTTACTACACTACCTTCTGTTCAAAAACAACTTCAACTATATAATGTAAAGCAATGCTTATGCAAGATTATTATTATTTCACTTGTCAATTACTTGTTTTCTTTAATCAAAGTCTCCTTTATATTTATTAATAGACTGAAATCCATCTTAACGTCATGAGTACATTTAGAAAGCTTCTTGGGTAAGAAATTTGCAACTTATATGTGAGGAAAATCATCACTTCTATGTGAAAGTAAATTGTAAATTTAAACCACTTCTATGGGATGTATTTAATTATTTATAACAAGGGGCAGTTAAACAGTAGTAAAATACTGTTTTCTTTTGGAAGTTTGGTAAATTTATTAATTGAAATATTTGTGGTCTATCATGTATAGGCAGAATTTGTTATTTTTATATTATTAGATATCACTAAAAACTAACAGCATACTCAGCACACACCAAAATTTATTACATGGCAAATTAGACCATCTACACTGATACTTAGTTTGTGGATTTACGTTTATCTAAATCTTTAAGTCTGAAAAGTTATTAAAGCAGACCCTGGGAAGCAGTAACAAAGGAACTAAAAGGGTCAGGCAATGTGCAAAGCTGCAGATGAGTTCGGGTAGCAATCTGCAAGCTTGCAGACCCTGATGGTTTTTGGAAACATCCACCTTGCTGATTCCCTCACACTGTCCCACATCTTGTAACGCAAAGCTCTGAAAGATTTTGAAGATTGATTCCTTTAGTTAGTTTCAGTAATTCAAGTCTTCTTTACTGAGAACGTGAATATGCAACAATTTTCAAAGTCATGCTTACTAGCAAACAGTTTTTCCTCAGAGATGAGAAATTAAAGTGACAAAAATAAGCATTCAGGCACCAACTTACAGGTATCAAAAGCAACTGTAACCTTGCTGACCTGAAACAATTGGGTAGAAAGCAGCAGGTAAATGTTTTATAAAAAACAGACATTAAAATTCTCTGATAAGGAGCATACAAAAGCGTAGCAGGACTGGAAATGTTTATTTCAGTTTACTGAGTTCATGAATGCAATGTCATGTACTCATCCAAACTGGGGAACCTATGTAAAAACAAAATAGATCCATAGCAAGGGGAATTTAATGTTCAAGAAGAGCTCTATTTTCTACACTAACAGTAACTGTTGAGCTCTTGAACCTTCATCCAAGTATTTAGACTAATGCTGTGACTAAAAGGAAGTCGTATAACATGTTGCCTCTTTCAGAGACAGGATACAACAAATAAATACTTGAATGTGATCTCAATAAAGGGAAAAAAAGCAGCTAAGCCTCAGAGTTGGCCCCTACAAAGGATATGTAATAAACCAAAAAGTAAACAAAAGCCCATTATGAAAATGCTCTTTCCCCCAAGCTCAAAAAAACCCCTACAGCACCATCAACATGTTGCAACAGCAGCGTCGGTTGCATTTACCGTGGCTCGCTGAGACTCTGACGGAGATTTATCTTCCTGATTTTGAGATGTCTAAAGTAAACTGGAAATGAAAAACCACGAAACACCATATGCCTAAGCCTAAAGTAGTTGTCCCGTGCTCCCACAGCAAGAACTGGCACTTCCACATAGCAACTTGTATGACTTCTTTTAGGATGGAATGGATCTCCTGCTAGCCGTGCCTATTTTGTCTTCTCTCATTGCAAATGAAAGCCAGGCGCGTTAATCTTGGAGAAGACCTCAAAATTTTAGTTGCCTAAATCTCAGAAGATGAATCTAACTTGTGCCTCTCAAAGCAAATACTCTATACTGCCTCTCGTAAGTTTTATTACAGGACAAATTATTTCTGTCTTGGAAGGGAGCTATGTTTTAAGCCTTATTTTTGCATCTGTAGTTCTCTCTCGTAAAAGATTTTTTTTTTTACTTCACTAGCAATTATTTAAATGTTTGTTCTCATTTAAATATAATCATTGCAGTAAGACTGGCAGCCTTTTATAACTAGGGAATACATTTTATGTAATTAACAGTTCTATAGCTTATTAGATGCTAAATAGTTACATTTTATCAGAAGATGGTATATTTTTCTTTAATACTTCATTAGTTTCCACAGTGCTGTCTTTGGATGCAAAGTAGAATAATATTAAAAACAGTATTCAAAATAATCCTTTCTTAGATTGATCAGTTTTAAATGTATTAGATACATTGATGAAACATATCTTGTTAACTAAGAGAACATAACTGATTGTTTCTGGTTGACGCTGCCTTCAGCTTTTAAATACAGAAGATTTCACCTTCACAGATCTCTGCTATGCACGCAGTGGGGAAAAAAAACCAAGCTTTTTTCCATTCCTAATTTGTTTCCAAGTTTGAACTTGTTTGAATTGAGCTGGCTAAAGTGACCTTGAAGGAGCACCTACTGCTATCCAAGTGTGAGTTGTAGCACTTCAAGGACCTGTTTCCCAATTGTTTCTCTATAAAAGAGGGTTTTGTGCTACTCCATTCATCAGCTCAGTGCATTCCTTTTAAGGCTTTGGCAACACATAACCGCTTAAAATTTTAAGATATTATAGTGTATAGAAGTATAAAAGAGGTTATTGATTCCATAATTTAAGAGAAAATATTAATTTGAATCAGTCTTTTCTAAAATAAATTGTTATCTTTCCTCATTTGTTCTAGGGCAGCACTATCTGCAGACTCCAGGGCTGCTTTCAGTGGGAAGGTAGTACCATATTGTGCTACAACATCAAGCCCTGAGGCATGAACAGATGCTCAGTAAGTAGATCGGCAAGTAATAGTTGTGATGTACTTCAGAAACCCCTTCTTTGTACATGTACATATCAGCAGTACTATGCACATAATATCCCTGCCCCCTTCTATGTTTTCTTATAAGAGAGGCTGATCAAAACCAGACTGCCTTGAGTGCTTTTTAAAGGTCCTCTCTTGTTGGCAATTCAGTTTTGGCTGCCATTTTTCTGTGGAACCTCTCAGTCCCTTCCCTAATGACCAGGCATTAGTCTGTAATGTAATGAGGTAAATACATGTGAGTCTTCTGGCAAGGAAGCCAGAAACATACACAATTCCTTGGTGACTTTAATAGTTCCAAGTAAGAAATAGTTAACGTTAAAACCAATAAACCAGGCGATGTCAAGTTTCAAGTAGTTTCTCATCCTCACCAGCCTCTGCAGTCTTGAAGCTGTCAGCTTTAGAAGTATGAGTGGTCATGGAGACTCATGCCAAAACCAAGGCAGATATTGTGTATGCAGAGAGCAGCAGTTATGATTTCCATTCGAAGATCGGGGTCTTCAAAACAAAACTACCAAGATGCCAAACAGATATAAAGGATTTTCTTTTATCTTTATCTATTGGAAGTCCCTTATAAAAACAAAACAGCTCAAAAATCCTTCAACAGCATTAAACTGACAGTCAGTATGGGCTAAGGCTTTTGAGCATGTTTCAACATTGCAGTATTTTTGATTGAAGAAAAACACGGAAGCTGTATTTAACTCATCCTTTCCATAAGGAGCATGCTTCAGGTGAAGAGAGGACTACAGTGCTGACAAAGGAGATTCCTTAAGGAGTTCTTAAGGTAGGCATGTGGAGCACAAATGGGAATAAATGTGTTAACATGGAAAGGAAAGTGTATCGTACTGATTTTAAAAATAAGCTTATCTAAGAACTCCTCTAAATGTAGATTATAAAGGAAATGCAAGTAAAGAACACTCATCTCTTGCTAATAAAACACTGCAATTAGCATAGTAAGCATGCGGGTACCTTACCGTTTTTATCAAATCTGTTTCATAATCAAATACATAACTACTTAAATAAGGACCTTAGAAACATAAGGATCGTTTTTCAGCATGTTACTGTCTAATTGATAGGACACAAGGACTATCACATTGAGTCAGAAAAGTGGACAGTAACTAATGCATTGCAGTTCTGCTATTTGATGCATTCTACAATGCAACACAGAAACCCTAACCTGCTGGTAATACCACTCCATACTATTTTTTATTGCAAAGATTCCATCCTGTCTGTAATATACCCCTTATTTCTTTAAGACTTAACATAGATTAGTTAAAATCTTTTAAAACAATGTGAGTAGAGATCAGATGTTTGATACAGAACTGAAAAATGAAGACTTATTTAAAGCTTTGACTGGATGATTACACAATGACAATTACACAATCACTGTGTAGATTAAACATTATTAAATTACAGATTATGCACAGAAATTTATGCTAAAAAGCTGATAAGAATTTTAATTTTTAATTGCTGAAAAGATGTTAAGAAAACCATTGCAAAACATGTTTTCAGATCTAGTTTCTTGGTGGTGCTAATGACAGCTATTTGCACTGACAGCCATTTTAACACTGGAGCAATTTTCTAGGGAAAATCATCAAAACTGTTTTGAAATTCAAGTTTCCTATCCAAGAAAGGTGGCAAAATTAAATGGAAAAACCTCACTGCTGCTTAGCAGCAGCACATTGCAGTCATGCTGACGAATTGCATCCTGGCTTTTGGGAAACCATTTTGCTAGCTGAGATGCTGAGTTATAATCCTGTTTTCTAGCATTCTTATCTCTATCGATTTGCTACCAATTTAGTAAGCCCACTCTCTTATCCTTATATTGTATTCAGAGAAGCTACATGCAGAATCCTTTGTATGTAGTGCACTCTGCCCTTGACTAACTAATACTCGATTTTTTTACGGTCCTGTCTGCTTGGCTAGACTTTGTTTCCTTGGTTTGCTTATAAAGGTGTTACGTGAAATAATGTCCATAGCCTTCCTAAAATTGAGATTTAGCAACTAGTTCTTATCTCCATCCACAAGCTTTGTCAGTTTTTCATAGAAAGAAATTAGACTGGGCTTATGGGACAAAATCATGGCAAACACTTATCAGTTATGCATATTGTGGATACCTTGCTGATGCTAACAACAGATTTTTATTTTTAATTCTTGGGGAAAAGAACTATGAACAAATGGCAGGCCATTTGATCTGTGATTTACATCTTCTCCATTTTGTCCTTAAGAAGTTTTAAAACTGTTTTTGCTTTTTTTTTGCAGTCATCTGGTATTTCTCTTGGTTTATATTAGTTTTCAAAGATGATCTTAAAAATGCTGAAGTTCCTCAGATTGGCTCTTCAAATACCAGGAAGAAACTATACAAGCCCAGTCAATTTGACAACACATAACCAGCTTCTGTCCCTTTTTCTAGGTAAGCTGCTTCGGTTGTTATCACACAAGCAGTACACTGGCAGCTGGTTTTTTACTTTTTGGATCAGTCATCATTACAACAAACTAAAACGTTCAACACAAATTGCAAATCTGAAGCAAACTCACAATCACTTGATGTTAATAGCTACTCTCTTTCAAGCAGTAAGCACTTTTGTTAGTGCCAGTCTTTTAATATGTATTTATTCTCTGTTAGTTGGCTGCTTTACCTCATCTACTTTCATCCCTGTTAACACTGTTCTTTGGTGGTAACTGAATTTCCACCTTCTGCAGGTTTTGAAGTCAATTAAACTCCTCCTTTAACTAAGTTGGTTTCTTACTACATCTAGTCTCCATCACCTGCACTGGGATGGTTATACTTTTAATCATGACCTTTGCACCTCCAAGAAACTCAGTTCCTCTCTTACCTCAGACTTGTCTTCTGTGAGATCTTACCTATCAGTTTTCTGAAGTCTACCTTCTTGAAGTCCAGTGATTTTTATTTTGATGTTTTCCCTCCACCCTGAGTCGTGAATATTTAATTTCACTATCTTTCTTACATGAGTTGTCTTAAATCATCAATTTTTTTCCTCACTTTCTGCTGCTGTAGCCATTCTTGATCCCAGCAGCTGGTTCCTAGAGAGTGTAACACTGTCTGTCCTAAATTAGACAGCATGACATAAATCCAAACAATACAACTCAGCTATGAAACAAGACTTACATTTGACAAGTTCTTAAAATATGCAACTTTCATATGAAGAAAGTGTGCTTATACAGGAAGCATGCTTCAATGCTGGTGCACAAGTCCTGCTGAAGCCCTCTGTTTGAGAAGGTTTTTTTTTGAGATTTGAGATAAACTAAATACTGCACAGACCTTACTAAATTTATTCATAACCTGCAGCCAGGAAAAACTGCCCATATCCTGTTAGCCTTGAAATGGACAGAGCTAGTTACTAAGCTGCAGGAATCAGTGACATCTCAAAAAATTTACATCCCTACTTGATCATTTTTAGCTAAAGATGCTAGAGATGCAAATTCTGAATCTCACCAGCATGTGCAAACACTAAGCATTAAGAATATTTTTTTTAAAAGGCCAGGCTCACAATGAGCCCCACACATTACCAGAGAATATTTTATTGATAAAACTGGAAGGCATTCCTGAGAATTCTTCAAGCAACAAAATCTCAGTTCACTAAGCTAACGGGAGAAGAAAAATGTTATTCATTGGTACCGCACAAGTCACATTCTCATAGCTGACTCCTTCACAACACTACACACATACTATACGCATGTACACAAATGATCATGTTTTGTGATACTCCCCTTACCCCTTGAAAACTGACAGGAAGAGCAATGACAGAAGGAAAGATCAGAATAGATGGACACAAAATACACATTTTATTTTCTGCATCCCTGGAAATTAGGGTCAGTTCTGCTAGTGATAATTTGGTAGGTATTGTAGAACGTGTCTGCCCACATAGGAAACAAGTGGCAAACTGCAGTTCTGTGAGTAGCAAGCTGCAGTTTTGATGTAAGCTATGAGAAAGACATGGAACGGAGCTGTACAGAAACAGATGAAGAAAAAATACGGGTTCTTCCTTCCCACCCCCAAGAACAGTAGCATCCTGAAGTTAATTTCTGTAGAATACAATGATGACTAGTACTTGTGTTTGCCACATGCTGAGGAAAAGAAAGGCATTAACCTCACTAAAAATATCCTGCCGAAGAGTTCAAGGCCAGCTATGAGAATGTTTGCTCTTTGGCAAGAAGAAACAACTCAACGTGGGGAGAAAAAAAGTACAAACTCCAAAACCCATCTGTGGGATAGGATGATAAACCACTGGAGCTTTATAGACTAATCTCCTACTTGCCCTTATAAATAACTAAAAGTGTCCATGTATTTCATGTGGCTTAATGCTCAGTAACGTACCACAGTTCACCAGTGAAACAGGCAGGGAAGTGAACATACGTACAAGGGAAAAAATGGATATCCAGTTAGATAAGCATCTGTGATGATAAGCAAATAAGTACTATGGGTAACTTCTATGAATTATACTTTTTGTCAGAATTTCTCACATTGAGGCATCTGTTCTTTTTTCTTAACTGGAGTTACTATGTAATCTTAAATCCTTGCATACATTAAGGCAATGGTCAGGGCATTGAGATACACAAGTTTTCCCAAGTAATCCAAAATCTTTACAGAAATTGTCAAATAATCTGTGAGACCCTCAAACTTTCTCTTTAGATTCCCAATCCATGTCTTTAATTTAAAGTTGGGGAGAAGAAGAAAAAAGGTGACGATCGTGTTTACGTTCAATAAGCAATTAATGCTTATCATTTAACTTCCAGCTGATGTATTTCTACACCGTCAGCAGTACCACTTCCCTAGCTGGTTTCAGTGACAATGCCAATCCCAATCCTTAAAATGTCCAGGTGTCTTACTTCTCATGACTAAGCAACCCTACAGACTTGAAAACCTACTCAATAGGTAATGTTAAATTAAATTAAATTTCTTCTTGAAGAAATGTGTAAAAATGAGAAATTTAAATATTCTGTCTGCATCAAAGAAGCCCTGAGAATATTTAGCAAAATGTACAAACAGAAAAAAGAAACTGATACTCCAAGTTGGAAGAAATATTTGAGCGCTGGACAAGAAGGCACAGTAAAGGGAATAATTCTTATTCACAGACAAAATCAGTCAATGAAAACCCTCTTCTAAACTAAATAGCTTTGGTTTTAGTTATCCAACTACTTATATGGAATATAAGAAAGCTGGTTGAATATGGTCATCCTCACCTTGCAGGGCCAAAAAGTGGCTTAAATAGCACAGATATTCATTTTGTAATTGGGAGGAAAGGAAGGGAAGTTAGCTCCTCGACAGTTTCTTCCAAAACCTTTTGAAGATTAATGCACATGGGTGGTAGAGTATTGTGAGCTCTTGAGTCAGGAAAGACTTATACACCTCCTTTTTAAAATACAGACAGAGCTGAAGATTTGCTTCATTGGACAGAATGTATCTGTGTTATCACTGAAAAATCAGTTAGAAACTAATCAGAAACAAATTCACCCAGTTTGGTCTGCACACCTCTTTCCAGAAATTCTTGTTAAGATAATATATTGTAAATCAAAATAATACCCTTCTTTCCTGTCCTACACTTGGTTTCTTTAATGACCTCATAGATGTAGATTCCACTAATTAAGAAAGCAGCTACCAGGTTTTCACTTTCAGAGTATGGATAATCTTGTTATCTATGTGGGACCCAGTTCTGCATGATACTGGCACGGCTCCTCCAGAGAAGCTATTTGACATAAATTCTTTTAATGGGAAGCATTTGTTTCCTTAATGTAAACTCTGTGTTCTCTAAAAACTATCCACGTTTGACAAATAAGTTCCGTGCAACTTCAGTCACAGAGAAATGCACAAGCTCTTGAAGCCTCTCTAATATTTACTAAACTTTGAAACAGAAAGCTTTTAAAAAGGACCATAAACTGGAGCCTTATGTGAGCAAGCTGTTCCGAGCTGTGCTCCTATGACAGTATTCACGCAGGGCATTTCTAAACCTGACTAGTTTATGATGGCTTCAATGTGAAGCTCCTCCTACCACTTCTGTATCTATTCACACGTACCAATCCATGTCTATTTAATCCAGGAAAAGGTAAAGCAAACAGATATAATACCATTTCTTATGCATGATAATCTCTTTTAATATCTACAAAAGACTTGAAGGAACAAAAGCCTACCGGGAAGCTCTGGAATTCTCAAATCCATAGAAAGGCACCTGTCCTTTTTTTTTCTTTTTTTTTTTACATTTGGCCTTTGTGCTTTCGTATCACAGGTTAAAAATATGTGAGTACAGATGAAATGTTATTGAAATCATAATTAATGGTTTAATGATAAGAGTTTAAGTCCTAAGTCACAAACTTTAAAAACAATACTATTAAAAGTGTTTTGCTTCAATTGTGTATTACGCGAAAATGAAACAAATTCACATTTACATGACAAATTTTACTGCGCTTCTAAATGAGTAACTATCTTCAAAAATACACTTCTCATGGTTTTGTATCAGACACAGTTTATAATTAAAAGATTAGAACAATTTTTTTGGGTTGAAAAGACATTACAAAACAAAGCACTTAAAATTATTGAACAAAATATTACAGCCAAGTATTTCAGATATTTGAAATCTCCTTTCTTGGGTCATGATTCAAAGACTGTGATACCTGCCAAGAAGGTCAAAAAAGGCTGACAACCCCCACGTATGTGTTTTTTTTAAAGCAAGGCTAGAACTACAAAAATGGATGAAGAACAAACATCTTGAAACAAATACATTATGAAGTGAGGTATGGTAGTGTTGAAGTGCTACAGTGGATTTCTGCATATTCAAACTTATTTCAGGTAACTACTTTAAAGTTTGAGATCAGCAGACTCCTGACTGCTTGCTGCAATCATTTGTCGTATGACCCTTTCTTAGATGTCCAATGGCCACAGAGAAGATACATTCAATTAAGCAAAAACTAACAACATGATCAGATATGAGTGAGCATATCTGGCAATTTAGAAGGCAAACTGTAAGTAAAAATGCAAGCATACAACTTATTCATAATAAATACATTTTCAAGCATTTACCATTATTAATATTTTAAAAAGAATTTAAATAATAAATGCAACTATTTTATACAGAACTGTACCATTTATTATACACACAAGGATATCAGTTCCCTTTGTTTACAAAGGCTGGTTACAGAGATATGGAATGTTACAGTACCATCTTGCATAAAATTTTAGTACAATTCGTACTTCAAAAAAAGGGTGCAAAACACCAGCCTAATAAATCTGACTGAATTGAAATATTTTTAATTACATCATTAACACATACACAACAAGCTGTACATAAGCCCACTTTTCAATCACCACTTCAAGATACTGTAGCAAGTACATTAGATTATAAATGATTCCAACTATTCAGTTAAATTTATTAAAGGTTTGCACTGCTACTCACTCTGGAACCTTTGAGAGATAGCCTGTACTTGTGGATTGCTGAGCTCTTGTTAGTACAGTTAAAAGGCAGTCAGCACTGGTTGCCAAAGTACTAGTAACAAGAGATTTCCTCAGAGAAACTTCACCCAGAAACAAACATTTTTGGATACTTTTTCCTTCAAAAATAATAATAAAAAAAAGTTTTATGGGGTCAAGACTCTCCGTTCTGTACCTTGGATGCTGGTGGATGCATGAAGTCCTTAAAGGGAACGAGTGCCTCTTTCAAAGCAGAGCATACTTCTGAGGATGAGCAGGTGATACATTCTACTAAAGTCGGGTACAAGGCAATAACTTGTGCCCATGTATTAGCATCAACTGCAACAAAGAAAAGAACAGATTTGAATCACTCACTTCCTTTGCATATTCTTACAACAGATTTTTTTCCCAATACTTGAAGAAATAGGGGCACAAATAGGTGCCTGAACATGGGTGCACTGTGCTTTATAAGACACTACGAGATCTCTACAGGGCTGTCAGATATGTCGCAGGATTTGTGCCCCACACTTTTTATGGAGCAGCAGCTGGAAGCCAGATGTGATATCCATAAAACTGTGCTACACACCTGTGTTTCTACACGCGAGTCATTTACTGTGTTTTCTGGATGAAGAACTGACAAACTGAAGATACTGCTTTATTAAATCCATCACACACACACACATTTCCTGCCTGCTTTTCTCACCTATTGACAGAAAATATAATTGGACACACATTTCACTTTTGGAAACTTGTCAGCAATGAGGGCTTCTATTAATTTCAAACCAGTACAGCTGGTTTAACTAAGACTCCAACTAAATTTTCTGGTGGGAACTCTCTATGCATACAGTAGATACAGCTCACAGGAAGAAGAGGAGACACAACCAAAAATGAAGCTGAGGTCTTCCATTTAGTTCAGCCCTTTAAATACATCTATCAACCATTTACTTGGGCATCAATGAGCTAAGACATCTTTCTCAACAGAAGGTACTAGAGCAAAAAGGGAGGGGAAGCAAGTATCTAGCAACCTACTTGTGCATTTAACTTGTACAGCCCTTTACTTGCAGAGCACACCTATGTGAATGTGATCCATAGCAACCTATAGAGATATCATGAGAAGAACAAGGATCTAGCAAGACTATATATATTTAAAATTTCTACTAACATCTTATGGCAGATTTTTTGTTTGATTTTAGAAGACACCAATCTCTATCTAAGATACTAGAAATCGAACTTTTTTATTATATTACACATACATTGGCACCTTATACTTCTAGGTAAACTGGAAAAAACTTTGTGGTTTTTTTGGTTTTTTTTTGGCCTACCTGACATCTACCTATGAACAGAATTACAAACTACTGAATGTTATGGATTACGCTTTTCTTTCCAATTTGTGTAAAGATTACTACAGGAAAGAATAAGTATGTCCCTGTGGCAGATATAACATTATGTTGTTTAGAACCATGTCGTTTAACAATAACTTACCATTTTCAGGTTGAGTTTTTTTAAGTGAGTCTATGAGAGTACTGACAGCTTTTAAAACAAATATGATCTCTGTTACTTGTTGCCTACAAAGGGAAAAATGAGAGCCGTCAAATACTGATTTTTGTCTCAAGAGCATCAGTTTGCTATGAAACTTACATAACATTAAAAAAAACCCCTCATAATGGAAACAGCAACAATGAAGCCTACCAAAAAAGGATATTTAGAGATTAATTTGTCTTTCACTTTCCCACTATCATTCTGTTGTCTCAGCTAGTGTAGCTTTAAATTTGATACTGGAAATAGCAGCATACACATCTCAATATGGAAATATGCATGTGTATGATTAACTGTAACATAAAAATAATCGATTTAATTATGCATTATCAAAACCTTCAAAAGTTAAGGGACACTTCAGTCAATTTTTCTGTTTCAAGAACAATTACTTGAGTGATGATTCACAATGCTGCTGTTTGGGTATTTGATCTTATTTTTGAGTAGATTCTACCTCTCATTTTAGAAACTATACATAGCCCTACTGCAAATAAAGAGAAATCAGATTTCACAAATATTACCTTATAGATATCAGAAACATTGTTTCAATAACCGAAAATGTTAGTTACTAAGTCATATTCCTATTATGTATGTAACAGCACTGAATACGACCATTATTACCTAAAGCTTTTTCAACAAAAAAATTGGTTTCAACGTTTTCTTTGAAATGTCTTCCCCATAAACATTCCCCTGGCTTTAAATTTCACTCCCCAACACACAATGTTTTTTTTATGATTGAGTGATACTTTGAATGCAACCTTCTTCTCATAAAGTACTGGTAATACCTTTCATTTCCAAAAGACAATGTACATACCGTGGAAGAGGACATTTGCCACTCAGTCTCTCATCTTCTATGTAGCGATGCAATACATCCTGTGACCTTTTCAAGAGCACAGAAAGTGCCATTCTAGAGATGTAGCCTTCCTGAGGAGTCGTGACTTTATTACTGAATGAAAACTGGAGCAGTGTTTCAAAACACACCTTGGAAAATTCTTCTCTCATTCGAATATCTATTTCAGCTTCTGTCAAAGCAAAATGTTGTATTTAGTTGTGCAACGTGCATGGCAGTACACTAAATATTGCACTTCAAACAGCTTATTGTATTTCACAAAAAGGTTATCGCTCCTTTAGTATTAAAAAAAGATTAACAGTGATATGAACAAATATTAAGAATACATTCTAAGAAAAAGGCAACTATGCAATAGTCATAAATTAAGTTCCAAAAACAAAAGATGAAATAAGCAACATGTTTGATAATGTATCACCTAGTTCACATTGCTTTAATAATAAAATATATTAAATCAATTACAAAAAAAACCCAGCAACCCCAATTCTATATCAGAAGAACTAATATTTGGTACTGTACAATCCAAATATTTTTCTCTGTAATGGCTTATGTTCACTTCATTCATCTTTCCCCAGAAAACATAACTGTTTCTTCTTGAAGGCAGAGAAAGTACCTGGTTAGGTACACCACTGAGTTACACTATGGTCGTTTTGTTTTTTAAGAACAGGATATTATGCCCATCTTATAACTGTCTGAACTTGTCAGAGGTATTTCATCTGGCACAATGAAAAACAAACTATGTAGAAAGCATAAAAATAAAGTAAAAGAAGTACAATGTTATATATGATACTGACCAAGAAGTAAGGAAATAATTTTTAAAAAACTGCAAGAAATGCTCAGCACCTTCCATAAAAAACCGTCATAGTTTATAAAAACAAACTGAATATCCAACAGTCTATACTGAATACCTGCCGCAGAATTTCAAGTCTTTATCAGAATAAGTACTCTCAACATTTTCATTGCTTCCTAGTATATTACTGTATCTTTTGTCATTCAGGTACCGTACCTGTAAAGGAGGACGACTGAGAATGTATTGAGCCTTTATTGAGCATAGTCATTATTTGGCCAACAAATTCCTTGGGAATAAAATTAGCATATGGCAGTATCTCTGTGCTGATAAGCTGCACCACCTAAAATAAATCAAATATATTTGTATCCTGAATATTAAAGTTGTAATTCTAGTACGAAGAAGATGGAAACATTAAACAAAAGGGACACACCTAATGAAACTTTAACAAATCTTCCAATGCTAGCTTTTAAAATTTGCAGCTAGGCCCAAAAAATGTGGTCTTGAATGTAACATTAAACTTGAAATAATAAACTACTTTTCCCCATACTTTTGTCAATTTCTGAAGTACTTATCACTGAGATTTCCACTAACATTTGAATTATATTTTTCAGTTCGAATTTACAGTTTTGAAAAGAGAAGATCTAATATTAGGAATCTCCCTCTCCCTCCACTCAACTCTATATCCTCACTAGACACTAACACGTATCACGTGCTTCCAAGATGACATCTGCAAAGCAGAACAAGTGAGTTAACTATTAACAGGCTTAAGGCAACGCACATTAACCAAAATGCTTTCTATCCTTGCCCTTGACACTCCCATTCAGGAACAAAGTGGGTTTAGATCTCGACAAATTAATGCATTAGATCTCAGAGTTTTGCTCACTGCAGACAAAACCGCTCCCACTTTTCAACCAGAAATCTTCATCTCCCAGCTGCCGTTCTGGAAACATGACAGGAGATAGAAAACACAGAAACTGCCACGTATTCCCTGCAACTCCTTTTCCTTTGTACCCCTAACCCCTGGCCTGTCACATCTCCATCCTGGAGCTGAAGGGGACCAGTCCCTCTTCATTCCAAGTACCATCATAGCTTAATTTTCTTTGGCCTTATCCAACCAAACATCATCTCTTCTACAATTACAGCAGCCTTCACACTGCATAAACAACACTGTTTTTTTTATTTATGCACAAGCTTTTCAGTATTGAGAACACATCTGGAGGGCAACAATGTCATTGCTGACTAAATGGCTCTCCTCAACACGGAAAGCACTCACTTGAGGTTTAATTGTCAGCTTCCTCCATGATTTACAATTACCTGTGTAATTGCTTGGCAATAACATAATAAGTAAGAATCAGATACTGGGTTAGAGGCAGAAACACATTCTGTTTTAGCCACTCTATGCTCTGTTGAACTCAAGTGGACAAGTAGTTGTTTTTGGCATGCCACTTCCTACTTTTTGCATAACACTGAAGCAGCTGAATTCTGAGCCTATGAATTTCCTGTCTTGTTTTCAAAAAGGAAAAAAAAATACAGGAAACAATAATGAACAACTATAAGAAAAAAATTATTTCAGACCCAAATGCAATCTGTGAACACCACTATCTTGTTATATTCAACAGTGTATTTGTTACAGTCTCCTTACCTCAACATCAATGCTCTCATTCTTCTGAAATTCTTGAATTGAGAGATTATCAGGAGGCGTACTAAAAATAAACATACTATGTTAAACTGTTAAATTCACAATATCTGTTAGGAGATAAGTATGGGAAAATGCATTTCATTTAAAGTTATTATAGGCATCAAGTTGGTACTATCACATGGTAATGACCAACACTGTAGAATAAAATATTATGAATAATAATCATTAAAATTATTCAAAGGGAAATAGTAGTAAAACTAAAATTGAGGAGTTACAACTGACGAACCCAATTAAGGACTTACATTAACAGCATTTTTCATATGCATCTCAAAGCAATCTCTCTTATATGTGCAAAAGTCACAATATCTGTTTAGATGAGTCTGTGAAGGTATCATCAAGAGATCACCGTTTATTACATTTGACTTTTTCTCTCACTCTGCAAGATAAAGGACTATAAAAGAATTAATTTTAGTTTTCCATTTTCTTCTTTGCATGAGCGGGACAATACTTTGTCTTTTTCCTTGATAGTGGAAATGATATATTTGTTCTCATTCTTAATGAATTTTACGAAGAGACAAACCCATTTGCTAACAATAATTTTTAAGAAATTCAGTTTTTTCCACTGTATATAAAAATCTATTTACAGATTAAATGTCCAGAAGTGATTAACCTATGAAAATTACCCAATATTTTCTTTACAAGATCCTACCTTACTTGCTTGTAAATTTGGAAATCTCGTTATCATTTAATTGTAAATTTTATGTTAACCATCAACCACACAGTTTTTTCTGGTGAAGTTTCCTCCCATTTACCAAGTCCTTCCTCGTACTTACTGGACTACCTGTTCAGTGAATTCAAATTCCTTTTCCTTGTTGGATGACATTTCTCCTGAGTTACTGGGCCAAATTCCTCAGCAGGACAGAAACGGTAAAGACCTCCTACTTAGAGAGCAATCAACTACGTCAGCTGATATCCTACAGCATTGTTTCAGTTTGGATCAAGCACGGGTTTTTCAAGTTAAACTTTTAGACATCCTCATTTATAAACCTCTGTTCGTGTCTGATCTTAGAGAGCAAAGAACTGGATTTGTTTTCAATGAAACTAAACCAAAAGCTCTTGCATAACAGGAAGCCAGACTAGAGCTACACTGAAATAAAATACCCAAAGGGAACACACTGGGTGGGAATCAAAGAAAGTACTTCACATAATAGATAAAGTCTGAAATACTTTGCTTATAATGCCATAATCAGAGGACTGCCTGCTAAAATCTACACATATTCAATGTGCAGTTACTGAAATTATTAGAAGAAAAATCAATTATGAATCAATGACAACCTGTGGTATAAGAACTTTCTGAGCTACATAAATTGGGAGGCTGAAGGAGCACATCATGAAAAATATCACTACGTGGTCACCTTTTACTCTTCCTTAGGTATCCCACTAATCCAACAGAAACCGCAGATAAATCTACATGCTGACTTAGTTAAGCTGTTCTGATTGTTTCAGACATAGAGCAGAAGTAGGAATCCTCTTGCCTATGTCTCTCTGAAATTTAAATACAGTCCAAAACCCACTGGATTGCAGGCTTAGTTTCTTTGTAGTGTCTGATTTGCACTGAAGGTAGCATGTTACTTGAGCTAATGGAATAGCCAGTAGCAGTAACAACAAAAATCAGAGACAAGGTGCTATAAACTATGACAATATAATGTCATATTTTAAATCTTCTCCTTTTCACAATTTTAAAAAGCTAAAAAGCAAAATAACTATATAACATCTTCAAGCTGAGGAACAGTTTGGAAATTTGACCACTTGAAAGGAACAGTTAGAAATACTGGAATTAAAGTTGCTTATGGTATTTCAGCTTGCTGCTGGTGTGTATGCTTGTGTGTTATGATCCATCTTAAAGGATTTTATTTTTTTTCTTCCAGAGAAACCATCTGATTAAGTGCACGATGGTCACTACTGAGACGGAAGGAAAATTATAGTGTCAATCTGCCACAACACTGCTGCCTAATCTATGGCAGAATAGGCAGATGCAACAAAAGCAGAGCTCTGGACTGAACAAAGAACCAAGCTGTTCTGTAAGCAGAGGAATCAGTACAGTACTGTAGTAACAAGCAGACTGGCATCCTTTGGCTTATTTCCAAACTCCCTTCCAGCCCCCAGCTTTTCCTCCACCCCATATTCCTCTCCAGGAAATAACAGACATGTGGGGGATAGTTCAGGGCTAAGCACGTGTGCCCTGGCAAAGCAGCTGCCAAATACACAATTGTGGACCCATGCCAGCTTTATCCTCACAAGGGTCTGGGCCTGTCTTCGCCATCCCAATGCCAATTTTAATGAAAGGTTTAAGAACTTTGGAGGCTTCTAAATCTCATTCAGATCTGGTTAGTTTAGTTAACAGGTTGTTTGGGATTTTTTTCTCCCAGTACTCCTATATGCTGCTAACCAAGATTTTTCCAAGATAAGTTCCCTCCCCATCCTCTGGGTGCTTAGCATGAGGCACTTGAAGTTCAGTCTGCACACTTTCAGCTAATTTTCAGCTTTGACAATTACAACAGTACATACCAACGCTCCTGCTTCAAAAATAATACTAATCTCCCTTCCTAAAAGGGACTCTATGTAGATAGCTTCACCACTGTCTGTGGAACACAGACACGTTACATGTATGACTAGGAAAAAACCCCACAGAAAATATGAAATATTATATTTATCATTGGTTTGTGTGTCAGGCAATTAGGAAGTCTGGAATTATATGTTGAAAACAAAGAATAAAATAAAATAAAATACTAAGTAGTTGTTCAAGTTGATTCCTTTTGTAACACTAAGAAAGATGCAAAACCTTTTAATAGTAAACTATTATGATGCATACAAAAGCAGATCATTTTAAAATACACTGGAAGCTTTCATTCTGATACTTCCTAATTTATGACTGACTGACTTTCTGAGCTGAAGTTTACTTTAAAGAGGCATTAAAACCTTTCTGTCCAGTCATCCATACCTGATCTATCATATATGCTACAGATTATGCTACATATTTGTTTATATATCAAATTACTCTCAAGTAAATAGATTTTTGCAAGATGTCTATATGAAACATCTATCTATGGGCCAAACATTTTGCTGGTCTGATGCAATACAGCCAAACTGTACTGGAATGGTCAAGAGCCAGGGAAGATATGAGCCAACGTAATGCAGACTGTTGCTATGTGCAGGCTTTCCTAGGCACAGAGCTCCCAGCCGCTGCCCACCGCCTAGGGAGGGCTTTAGAGCCTAACAACAGAGAGCTAACAGCCACCTAGAGTCCCACTGTGCACAGCAGCACTCTGCTATGAAGCAGCTTTTTGGAGACTATTGATTTAATTCCCTCATGTGAGCACAGACTTCTGCTCTAGTAAATCATATATACACATGTTTGTTGAATTTTATTTTATTTAATGGCTTGACATGCTTCCATGAAAGCCTCTGGGAAAGAACAATGTTATGAAATAATAAACAGACCAAGCTCTTACTAGAAGACAATTTTGTGTAAATTAAGTTACATGAAATTTATTAATTTTTAAATGACATTTTGATTTATACTAAAAATCAAGATTACTGAGCCTCCTCAGCTGTAGCTTGCTTTTTAGAAAAAAAAAACAAAACACACACCAAACATACAGAAGAAAAAGAAAACAAAAAAACAACGCAAAACTTATTGCTTGGAAGCCATTAATTCTCTCTGACAGCAGCATTTTCCTCTTCCATTTACCTGGGCTCTACTCACTATATTTGAAATTTCTTGATGTACAGGTCTGCAGAGACCATTTCTGCTGTGCTTTGTACTTTTGAAACATCAATGACTATATCTCCTCTCGTTCAGCCCCATAGCTGGCTTTAAAACCTATTCCTGTTCAAAAGACTGAGGCAAGACCATGCAGTGGAAATTCACTATTTTAAACAGAGATTCACAGAGATTTAATTTACAAGTTCCAACCAGTGACCTCTTGCTTAACTAAAGCCAACTTGTTTTCATTTGTGGAAGCAATATTAGGCTAATACGTGTGATTTCTAGGACCACGCTGATTAGAAGAATTATGAGTTACACAAGAAAAATTTAAAAAATGTTGATTTAAAAATGTAGAACATCAGTGAAACAGAAAAGAGTTTTTTCTTTCTATTCCATCCTCAGCCAAGTAGAAACTTGTAGAATGTGTATATAAAAATGAGACAATATGCGCTGGGATATTTTAATGAACGAAGCTTAAAGGGAAAAACTAGTCAAATCTGATAGGCTAGGAGGACTGACTCCAATAAGACATTTCGAAGTTTTACAGAGATGCAGGTATTTCCTATTTAGAACAATCTCAGCAGTTTTAAGTAAGCTTTGAAGAACAAGAGTTTGAAGAGCAGGTACAAAAGGAAGATATTTACCCTAGCTTTGCATGAAGCCTGGACATATAATAGCATGGAACTAGTAGAACATTAGTGGAAAATGTAGAGAATGAAAAGGTATACAGGAGTGAAAGAGGAAAGTAAGTTTCTTTGTGACAAAACATTTCAGTTTCCTTGAAGCAGAGCACTTAGGAAAAATTACAGAATGACAGCATAAGAAAGTTAATTTTCAGTTCTAACTACATTTAGGTCCAACTGAATGTATCTAAGTGTATTCCTGTCACAACGGTGACATATTGGATAATGGTAAAAATCTGGACAATGCAGTAATGCTGTTACTCTGTCTCACTGATAGTCTCTTGGGGTGTCTCCAATTTGCATTTTCCAAATTCTCTGTGCTCCAGAATCTTTTCAATCCATCCTGGTCTACGGCAGCGCAGACATATTTGTACAGTCCTGCACCTGACAACCCCCTACCCTGCATGGCATCTTTGCAAGTTAGAAAGCCACCAGGGACAACTGACTCACAGCCACAATAAGCTCCAGTTATGGTTAGCAAGGTCACTAAAGCAAAGTTAAGTTTACAAGCCACTTGCTGAGGGATATGGTTTGCTGAGGGATATGGTTTAGTGTTTGGTAGGAACGGTTGGACTCGGTGATCCGGTGGGTCTCTTCCAACCTGGTTATTCTGTGATTCTGTGATTCTGTAATCTAAATAAGAGCATACAGTGCTCTAGTCCTCTCACCTGTGGCTTGGTTAATTGATTTTGTGATACAGACAAAAATCCAACTACTACCAAAAGTTTTAAAAAGCACAACTCATTGTTAATGTAAATAAATCTGGGAAAACATTAAGAACCAGCTTTTATACCATATAGCTGACCTAAAATAAAGGAGCAAAATGAACAGCTGGAAAGGAAAGTAAATTCCCAGTGCCTTCTCCTGTAATCTGAAGGTTGACATGTACCTCAACTCAGTAATAAATTTTAGCTGTTACTTTCAGAACAGTGAACAGATTCTCCCAAATTACTCTGGAATAAGACATTGCTATGATTAACATATTTGCCTATTAGATCTAAAACAAAGAAAGAAATTGAAATACCACAGTAAATTTGAAATTTCTGAATTCAGTTTACTTAGATGTGGAAAAACGATAAATGTAAGAGACTGACTATATGGCAATCACAACCCTCTGAAAGACATGAATTAGAAAATTCTAACACAAAAGGGACAGGTTGCCCTATGTGCCAAGACTAGTTTCATAGCATCTTGCACAGATGTGCAGAAGGACTTAATCAAAGGAAATCAGAAGAGAATTACCTCAACATGAGGAACTTCCACAGCTATCTCTAGAGCCCTCCTTGCATCACAGAGAGGCACGCCTCAGGAACATTGTGGGGAGGAGGAGGAAGATGAAGAAAAGGAGAAATGACTGCTATTCCTAATTTTCCTGACTAGGACCACAAGGCTCAGGCTGACAGAAGGATTAGAAAGTCTATCCAATCTCAAGCTACTAAGGGATAATGCTTCAACTGTAAGTAGGAGAAACATGCACTGGGGGAGACAAACTGCTATTCACAAAAAGATGGACATTAGGGGGACAAAACCACCCAACCCCAAAATCAGACATTCAATAGCCACACAACATAGAACTATAAAAGCAAAAGTCATCTACTCATAGCAAGCCAGGAAAGAATAATAATAATGGCCAGTAATTATAACAACAGGCCAAATTATCCTGCTGTAGCCATATGGTGCTATAAACCACCAGCCTGTTTTTAGTATTTTAAATTCTTTTGAACCTTAACGCTTCTGAGTGAGAGAACAGAGACATTTTATGAAACTTTCCTGAGAACATCTTTAATACTGCTGAAAACGCTAATCCCTAATCTACATTTTGTATGTAAAATTACAGAATACACTCGGGTCTCTAAAAAGTCATGCAAAATAGACAGGTTTCCTGTTTTGTAGATACTGAGGAAAATTCACTCACAGCAAATAGTAGTATATATCCCCAGAGTAGCTTCTAAGTGAACATACATTCTTCTACAGTAACCTGAAAAACCTTCATTTAATTTTCTAAACCCAGCAATAATATTGATTATAGGGCGTTAACAGATCCAGACTGCCTGTCTTAGAATGGAAGCAGGACTACTAACAAAACCAAACAAGGTACTGCAAAGACTCTTTTAAATTAAAAAAACAGTGAAGAACCAAAACAGAAAAACTAGACGATTAAAATGTATTTTATGAGCTTTTTTATTTTAAGGTCCTCCTATTTAATACTATTTCTTTGAAGTAGACAGAAAACCAAGAGTTTTTTCATTCAATTGTCGTGTAACCCTATTGATGAAATTCCAGAACCATTCACTATTACAAACATTTTCACAAACTGGTGTGTCTCTAAAATTAAGTTTCACTGGTATTTATTTTTTGTCTGTTTTGGGCAAGCTGCTATTTATTCATCATTAGTAAATACAGCTGTGTTTGGTTGCTGATTTTTGTGTGTTTGAAAACTATAGACAACTATACACACATAAATACACAGCATACTAGTGTAAGGTACAGAAGAATCCTATTATTTTCTATTAAAAAGAAAGATAAATTCATTACTGAAATAAGCACGCACATAGAAAATAAGGGAATTAAATTTTTCATACTCCACATTGTCCTTTAATCTAAGGCGCTACTGGATATACTCAAACTACTCCTAAATATTTCTTACCCTCAGATGTTTACAGAAGATGGAAATTCCACACCACTCTTAAGCAGTCTTTACAGTACCTAACCTTCCTTGCAGTCAAAGGTTTCCTTAATGCCTAACCTAGATAATCTGCTGTACTGAATTCCATTTTTACCCACTCTCAAGGGACAATAAAAATTCTTCTCTGGAGCAGTCTTTTACCATATTCTGATGACTTACCATGTCTTCCTAATGATATATTCTTTTGGCTGAACAAACAAAGTCTAAGTCTCAGACTTTGCCTAAGTCTTTGATTGTTATTATTTTTCACTCCTGGACTTTGTCAACATGCCCACATATACAGCATTCTATTCGTGAGAGATTAGGCAGGTACTTAATATATCTGCCTGTCTGTCTAGTTATAAATCTGACTATTTAGCTACACTTTTCACAAAGTACTGTAAATAAAGTGAGGTTAACTATTAAGATGCAGTCAATTTATCTTGGGTAGAAATAAATGCAAGATAACTATGAGCTTCTTAGTAAAGAGCAATGTAAGAAATTGTTTCCCAATATTCATGTTAAGTGGAATATTTCAAGCTGGAACTCAAAAGAAACACACGTAGTTAATGATGTTCACACAAAAAAATCATTGTTGCAATTCTGTTCAAAGCGAAAAAAGGAACTGGGCACACATCAGTAATGCTTTTTTATCAAATCTACAGTAAAGGCTCTTGGGAGTCTATACAGAATCACTTGGCCTGATCTGACAGGCTATGCCTTCTTTTCAAAAGTCAGTTGAGTTCACTCTTGCTGGTATTTCACCTTTTGAATGAAGTTTTTTCTACTACTTTCTTTAACTATACTTCATTGAAGTAGACAGGCTGGTTACTTTTTTTCCTTAATTCTTTAAAATAATTTTCAGATATTAAATATCTCTAAAGATAAGACTTTTTACTGAACCTTACTGACACATGAAATACTTTCAAGTGTAAAAGTGAAAAAAAAAAATATTAAAAAATGAAATGGTGTTTACCTTTTGGTGAATAAAAAGTCTTCAAAAGTGTTTGCTAGCTCTGGCCACATACTATCAAATTTTCCAGAAGATGCATGTTGCCTTGCAACAGGTAGCCCAATAGAGAGAACTTTGATAAGAGAGGAAACAGCTAGCTTCCATGTGCTTTCAGAAGGACAGGAATATTTCAGACTAAGAGGTATTCTTAGTGTCTGCAAAAGGAAAGTTTTATAGTTTATAGTTTATTAAATTTATAGTTATATAGTTATATTTATAGTTGCTCAGAAAAATCAAGAATACAACTGGTTTCTACAGAAGATCTTGGCAGACACTGTCACAGATGGCATACGTCCCTACCTTTTCTGCTAGTATACGAGATGTTCTTTTAAAAATATAATTGTAAAAATTATTCATCATACACCAGCTGGCTAAAGAAAAAGTCTGTTGCCAGCTACAAGGTCAGAAGTCAGAGTCGGTCCATTACTAATTACTCTATGAAATTACATAGTAACTTTCTTTTTTTGTATTGCCATTCACCACTTCTGCTAAGCCTGACAAATGGGCTTTCCTGACATCTAACAGATTGCAGGCAGTTCATTGGCACCAGTGTATTCTGGAGAGTTTGGTCCCATTCATAGCTAATTCCAAGTGCTTCCACAGTAAAAAAAGAAAAAAGCACCGCATTAAATTTAAACTTTTCCTAATACGCAAAAGTTGAACTGTATACATAGTCACTGCAAGACACGTGGTCATTGCTGACTGTTAAACCACATGAAGTTCCAAAGAAGAAGTTAGTGAAAGTCTAAGATAAAGCTGCACTACAACTCAAGTGCATAGGAGACTAAAACACAGCAAATTTTAAGTCTTCCAGATGGAAAACCGGCTTCAATATCTATAAAAGAAAGCAATAAACAAGTTAAAAAAACCATATTAAACATACATACTAATTACACTACATGTATTCCTTTTAGCATTGTTCCTCAAACTAACTAGAACCTGATACCAAGTTATCCTGGAAAACTAATCAATTAATTTACCTTTCAAATACATAGTGACTAAATTTGGGTATATATGCCTCCAATGCTTTTGTTCAAGTCTTTGATCTGAGGAAAGCAAAGGGAGGAAGGAAGAAAGACTCACTCTTGCTCTAAAAGGAGTGAGTCAGCTGTCATTAACTTTCTATTACCAAAAATTATGAGAACTAGGATCTAACCCTAGAGATAAACAGAATGGTTTCTTCTGCTGCTATTGTTCACAGGGGTCAAATCTAATTCCAATAACAATACGGGCTTTAGAGACATGAAAAATAACTTAAAGCTATTTTCATCTACTGTAATAGATCACATGATTATCAACTGTGAATATTAAAGAAAAGTGGTGTTTATATCAGTCTCACCTATCCCATTAAAACAGAAGTGGAAACCACTGCATTAACTTTGAAATATTATGCAAATATTAAATTCATTATCAATCCAAAATAATACAACATAAGTACTTTAAACACATTCAGGTTTCTAAATTTCTAGACAGGAACAATCTGATGTCAGCCAAGTCATTACAAACAAACCTAGGTCGCACACGTTTTTTTCCCAGACATTTATTACTGCTTCTATTATTTGCTAAAACAGAAACAAGGTCAAAAAGAGTTGAGGTTGGCAATTTCACCTTAAATGCAGATTTGTGCACCCATAACATTTCACAGCTACATCAATGACACACAAAATCATTGTAAGAAAATCAAAAGCAATAGCTAGAGCACACATCCCCACAACATATATGCCAGTCCACAGAAATTAGTCTTTGGCCTTCAATGCCATATTTATTAAGAGGTCTTCTTACCAGATTCAGGTGTACAACACTTTCAAAAATTAGTATTTTGTGGCCTAACAGGTTTTTTTTTTAATCTTAACATTAAAATACTGATGCTAATATTATTCAACTAAGGAACAATAATATAGCCCATCCATAGAATCACAGAATGATCTGGGCTGGAAGGAACCTTGAAGCCCATCCAGTTCCACCTCCCACTAGACCAGGCTGCCCAAGCCCCATCCAACCTGGCCTTGAACATTTCCAGGAATGAGGCATTCACAACTTCCCTAGGCAACCTGTGCCAGTTCCTCTCCACTCTCATTGTGAAGAAATTTCTCCTTATGTCTAATCTAAACTTGCCCCTCTCCAGTTTATACTCATTGCCCCTAGTCCTATCACTACAAGCCTTCGTAAAAAGTCCCTCCCCAGCTTTCTTGTAGCCACCATCAGGCACTGGAAGGTCTCTTCGGAGCTTTCTCTTCTCCAGGCTAAAGAACTCCAAGTCTCTCAGCCTGTCCTCGAATGCTTTTCTCTGGACCCATTCCAACAGCTCCATATCCTTCTTATGTTGAGGTTTCCAGAACTGGACACAATACTTCAGGTGAGGTCTCACAAGAGAGGAATAGAGGGGCAGAATCACCTCTCTCAACTTATTGACCACACTTCTTTTGATGCAGCCCAGGATACGGCTGCCCTTCTGTGCTGCAAGCCTGCATTGTCAACTCATGTCGAGCTTCTCATCAATCAGCACCCCAAGCCCTTCTCTGCAGGACTGCTCTCAATCCATCCTGTACTGAAACCACAGATTGCCAGATTGCCCCGACCCAGATGTAGGACCTTGCACTTGGCCTTGCTGAACCTCATGAGATTCACACAGGCCCACTTCTCCAGCTTGCCCAGATCCCTCTGGATGACATCCCACCCTTCTGGTGTGGCAACTGCACCACTCATCTTGCACCACTCAATCTCCAAACTTGCTAAGGGTGCACTTGATCTTGCTGTCTATATCACTGATGAAGATATTAAACAGCACTGGTCCCAGTACAGACCCAAGGGACACCACTTCTCAGAGATCTCCATCTGGACATCGAGCACTACTCTCTGAAGATGACCATCCAATCAGTTTCTTATCCACAGAACAGTCCAGCCATCAAATCCATATCTCTCCAGTTTAGGGAGAAGGATGTTTTGAGGGACAAAAGACAAAGACAAAAAAGTCAAAGACTTCAATCAATAACCTTGCAGCTTCAAAAGAAATTACTACCTGCTGCTCATCTTCAAAAACTATCAATTTGTTTACTAAAGCTTTAAGGCTAAAGTTGCTCAAAATAAAACTCATATTTTCAATATAAGCTCATTACATTCAGAGAATATGCAGGACAAACTTTTACCTTAATAATGTTCTGAAGAACTTTCTCTGTTACCACAGCTTTATGGCAAGCTGTCTTTTGGTATAAGTCCACAACAACTTCCAATGATCTCTCAGCAAATGGCACGTAATTCAATGCTACCCATTCCGCCTGGGAAAAGAAATTAGTAAGTTACTGAACTATATATGAAAATATATTAAATTAAGGAACAGAAAATGTATGCTTTGCACTGAACTCTGCTTAATGCATGCAAGGTCTGCTAAGAATATGGTCCAAGCAACAAAACTGCAAATACAATGTAGCCTGACTATGAAAATGTACTCTACATTGAAGTAAAGTACATTTAAATAGGAGAAACTTTGCAGTCTAGGCAAGACAACTATATTAGGGCAATCTTTAAGGAAATTTAACTCACCGGTGCAAATAGCTGTATCTAGTGTGATTCCATTGTGTTGCAGGACAAATAGAATAAGAAGAATTAATACATACATAATAGTTACCTCTTTGATTACACTGAATCAGATGCTCATGCTCAGTGAACAGCAGAGTACACAGACAAAAAGAATTACTGAACTTCCCATTTCTTTACAGCATGCTCAATTAAAAAATTTGCAGCTTGAGGGAATTTTCTGCCTTCAAAATTATCATGTCCTTCTATTAAATTTGTTATCACATGTAGGACAAGTTATTTTAGATTAATTCACTGGACAAATTCAGACACATTCACAATGTCTGGTGTCCAGGTAAGACCTTTCCTACACAGAGGATACAAAATATACACAAAATATAAAAGCAGTGTCAAGTTCAAAAGGAGCAAATAAAGGTAACAAAAGCATGTTAAAAAGTAAAAAGAAATTAACTAATTACACAATATGCACAGTGAAGTTTTTACAGATGGAACAAATGCATCTTGCTAAACAACCTCTATGCGAAGCTGAGTTGGGTTCACCAGCCAAGTAAAACAAGCAACGTTTCTAACTAATTACCTGATTATACTTTGCATTTGCAATGTGCTTTGTTTCCAACTGTCCATACTGTGGAGGCTTGCAGGAAAATTCTACAAAGGCCAACAGCTGGTCGAAGATTGCAGGATACATTATCTGCATACTTTCTGAGCCCACACATATAGCCTATAAAAAAACCAAACCAAATGCTTAATATATATCTTGAGCTTCTGCATTCAAAAACCTGCATTAGTACAAGAAGTTCCTAAAGAAAAATTCCCATATAAGACTACACAAGAATCATGCTGTATAAAAGAGAGCTATAGTTCTAACAATTTAAGGAAAGTAAGTTTTGTTATTTTATTAAATTCAGTGGCAAGATACCTGGGTATATATAGTTTAGTAAATATAGCTACCTCATTTTGTCTAATAAAAGTTATCTCTTCTTTACAAACTCTGCTTTGACATGACAGCAAAATATAAGTCTTTCATAAGCCCCGTCTGTTGACCTCAGCCACATCTTTAAGTTCTACTTCAAGGAACATTTAAATCTCAGAAGTCAGTCACACAACATTTCCATAAGTAGTTAAACTGTGTCTTACAGAAAGGAACATAAATAAAATGAGAATGATATGATTTTGGTATAGCTGAAACTCATAATCTTGCTTTAAAATGGAAAACATTTCAGGAAGGGTATACTCAGAAGATGTCAATGAAATATCACGTTGTCATAGCCTAATGACTTCTTATTGCAATATAAATCCCAAGGCAATCTTAGGGCATTTATTTTCAAAGCAAGACAAAATGATTCTATGAAGATACTCCAATTACTTTTTGTCATTTTAAGTGTCTTGCTTTTCCTCCCAAAGCCTCTCCTATCAAAGCTTCAAGGAACAGTCTATTTATTGTTCCACAAAAAGACCTTGTGCTTGTACTGTCATTTTGAAGCAAACCCCCTTCGCATTAACCACAGATCATTCATGACGAGTTGTGGTTGAACTCACTCAAGGTGCCAACAGCTCCAAAGCTGTTGTGATTGCAGCCTCCAGGCTGGGTCTGTGCCATGAGCTGGGGCAGTTGACGGGCTAGCAAATGTCCTGAGCCCCCAGTATTGAGACAGAGCAAAGCAACAGGGGCATATGGGCACCGTTACCACTAGGATCACCCCAAGACCTAGTTGCACCTTCAGGCAATCTACAACCTGCAGCAGAGCACTCATCATCAATGGCCTTTCCCTTTTCCTTGCTTCCTGCAATTCAAAATGCACATCTGATGCTCAAAAAGCTTAATCGATGTAATGAATATAGTGCAGCACTCTTTCTAAAAGCCATACACCTTTTCTGGTGTTCAAGACTGTATTAAGTCCAAAAAAGATGCTTGATGCTAGATGCTCACCTGTGCAGCAGACGACTAAAATTGCTGGTCTACAAACATTCAACACCCTGTAAAACAATTTCAGCTGATCTGTTGCTTCACTAAAGTCACTGCACTCAGTTTGAATAGGTTAATGCAAGATTACATACCTATTAGAAAAGGTATAAAAGATGATTTTACATACCAACAAATGGACTAGAAAGGGAAAGAGAACATCCACAACCCCCCGGATAACTTTTATATAGATGCAACCTACTTGCACACATGCAACTTGCATTACCCACAGAAGACTCTCTTAACATTTATACTGGCAAAACATTTAAAAATACATTTGCCATTCACTCCACATTATTAGATTGTTATTGTTGTTACTATTATTATTAATTTCAGGATCAGTGGAAAATAATTTCAGATACTACTTTTCCTGTACTAGTAAACAAAAGCAATAACTACTTCCTATTTAAAGTCTGTGAACGAGTAGCTTCTTTTCTTCATATTTTTTGAAACTCTTGTAAAATTTTTATTTTACGAATAGAAGCATTATCTATCCACTCTACTGGAGTATTTTCAACTCTAAAAATTATAACAAGTAACATTAAAAAAAGGAGGATTGAATCACTCAGTTTTGAAAATTCACCTAACTAGAACTGCTTTTCAAGAAGGCTTGTGCTTCTGACTGACACCAGGTATCTTTTATCTAAGCATATGAAAAATTCAAAAATAGCCTAGCAAACTGTGTGACAAAGTATGTTGAAAGTATCTTAAGACCTGCTTATAAAACTGAGTAGACTTTACTGCATTAAGTGGACTTACTGACATACTTAAGTCGAGAGATATGTATAAATCAAAGAGTAATGGTCAGGCAACAACAAAACACAAACAAAACCCAAGGTAAAATACTTCACAGATGGCTGGTTATTGTAAAATTTGACATAGTACTTTTGTTTCAGAAATTCACGCTTTAAAGCACTGTTCGTACTACTAACGTCCACATTTCTTAGTAGTTCAGATTTACCTAATAACCCCTAGAGTAACTGTTGCCCTGGACTACTGTGGGTGGTTGTTTTTAAAGCTCTCCATAGCTAAGTCTCTACCATCTCTGCCAGCGTATATAAGTATCACCTTGAGTTTACTACACTCTTAGATCAAGAGGTCTGCAACCATACTGTCTGCAGAGGCAAGAATTCAAATTTTATCCGATCCCCAAGCACATATCTGTGTTCCTCTATCTGACGACCCAGCTGGCTTACTGCAGAGCTGAACCAGAGTGAAAACTGGGAGGCAGTAAGACTAATTAGAGAATGTGCGCTTGAGTACAGACTTTAGCTGAGCTACAGTAATGAAGCAGGCATTTATACTACAGCAATGAAAGACTAGAAAACAAGCTGTAATAAGGAATAAAAAAGAAAATTAAGAATAAAACAAAGGTGTAAAATGGGTTCAACACATGGAAGTCTGAAAAGAGAACTAAGATACCCTTCCAGTCCTATGTTCTTGAGTTGCAATGTCCTTTGCTACTGCAATTGCATCACAATGTCTTTATTAAACCAGCTGAGGGCTGCCTTAACGTCAGGGCTTTTTTATGCTATTTCAACTATAAGGTTGTTCCAGAATTTCTCAGAAAATCAGAATGGTTGCAAATCTTCCTCTATCAGCAAAGAACAAAACTTAATCTGATCCCACAAGCAAACACGTAAGAAACGTTTTGTTTAAAAGAAGGCCACAAATATTTCCATAGTTGTCTTTAACTGTTCCACCAGCTCCTGTGTGTACTCCTGAGAGTACTCGTCAAAGTACTAATTCATTTCATCAGAGGAAGAAGATACTGTGGCCACCAACAAAACCATCTGTTGGATGATGGCCTTTGCTCCATGTCAGCACTGGCTGGCTGCCTTATCATATGAATTGTACTATATGAGTTGAGAGGAACGATCATGCAACTTCACAGAACTTAGTAATATCAAAATATACTTCAACTTATTTTTTCATCAATTTCAGTGCTGTTCTATTAGTACTTTATAGATGGGGTCAGAGGTATTGTATGAATTGAAGCACCTTTCTATGCAAGTCTGTATTTGCAAAGGTTTGTAACTGCCATGCTAACTATTTAGATTGTGAGAGGGGAAGGGGAGGTATATCTGTTTCTCATGGGCAGTTATTGCTCTTGTTATTGTTTAAGTAAACTTCGTAAATACAGTTTAACATCTTGACAAGAACAGGAGTATAAAAAATGTGCAGTTTTTTGTCCTGTTAAAAACTCTATCAAGTCCTTCTTTGAAAAGCACTAATGCTTGCAGCCTTTGGGAGCTAAGAGCATCTGGACAAGGAGACTGGCAAAGGAATGGAAAAATCTGAGATGAATCTACGTAGTGATTAAGTGGGAAAACCAGGACTTGGGCAAGGCTGAGCTGCTGGAAAAGGAAGGGTATAAAAAGGTCAGGCCTGACTGCAAAAGGATGAAAATTTAGTGAATATGACTGGTGTTAAAACTCCATGCTATTTATATCCCCACATATAAAGCTGAGATTTAATACCAACTTCTAATCTTATTCCTCTGTTCTCAAAATATTCATGAACATTTGTTAAACTCAAAGATGATGATTCTGCCTTGCTTGTGTGGTTTAAATAAGTATAAGATAAGCCAACCCACATTAAGCAAAAAGAACATAAGATGCTGAATTGCTACTCATTAAGTAGGCACCATGTGTTCTACGAGCTAAATGAGGCAGGATCCTTTTTGAGAGGGGGAAGAAAAATAAAATAAATTAAAAAAAAAAGGTATGACCACATAGTTAAACAAAGCAGTCATAACATGAAAGCCCAAAGGGAACGAAATCAGGTCACGTGGATAGTTTTAATTCTGGTGTTTCCCAATTATGTTTTTTTTGAGCGGGGAGGTTTGTTTTCTTTATTTTAAAGCACTGCTTAATACAAATTCATGATCTCATTCATTATCAAGTTTGCTTCTTTTGAATAAATAAGTTTTCTGAATGAAGAACGTATTTTGCAAGATGTTTTACAACTCCAGGAAGAAAGAAGCAATGCTTTTTTTTCTTTTTCTTAACTACCCAAAAAAGCGCACACTTATTTGTTGTTGATGGATTCACTTGAATGAAGGGTGCTCTTTGAGGATGACTTTTACAGTAAGAATTTCTTAAGCAGAGGTGCAGCACTTGGCTTAAACAACTGGTCAACAGGAGGCAAGAAAGTTGGTGGTCTGCCAGAGATTTTTTTATATCTTGTGTTTTGCATGAACTTAAAGTTTTCATGATCACTATTCTTCTAGACTTTGTTTATGTCATTACCTGGGCAACATAAGGAATACTGTTCGAGGAACTACTCCCCTAACTCCTTGTATAGACCCCTGTAACAGTACAATTCTGTAATATTAGACAGACAAGTAAATGGCTACAAACACAGCACCATACTTAAAGTATATCTGCAATCAAAAGTGCATTTTATAAAGATTATTCCATGCCCTTCAACAGAGAGCGCCTGGGTCGCACCAGGACTAGAGATCTGATTGTTCTAATACAGCACACAGTGCAAATATAAATAATTTAAAACTTCATGTTTATGAAGTCTTCTGAAAAGAAGAACTGAGACAGTGTAGTTTACCTTTCACCATGTATTTGAAGTCACATTATTACCTTTTGTAAAACATCTAAAGCTGTAAGGACCGCTTCCTGTAAACTTGTCAGAACTGCTTCAGTGTAAGATGGAAGGATGAAAGGGGAAGCATCAGAACTGATTGGAACTGAAACAGCTCCGTGCAAAATTACACCCAGCTTTTGGAGATCGTCCATGCTGAAACCAGTTTTGATGTGTTGGTAAAGAGCTGGGAATATTTGAATTAAAGCTGTAAGAAAAGGCTGGCTGGGAATGAAAGTCAATTTATCACAAGTAATTGGAGGCCTTGTACTTTCTGAACCAATCCTATACCAGCTGTTCCAGGCTGCCCACCAAAGATTCAAATCTTCAATCTCATCTGTTATTACAGGTGGTTCAGATCCACTGTATCTTCCTATTCTTTCTCCTATGGAGTCAGTTCTCATGAATGATCTGCCGAGACTAGTAGCAGTTGTTGTCCCTACCACCACGGGTACTGAAACATTGATAGCAGGTGGTGTATCAGGCTTCTCCGAGTCTCGAACAGGAGAAACAATTTGCAAGATCTCCTGGAAGCTTTTCAGAGCAGCCAAGGAAACTTCATTATTTTTGCTGAGTGCTGCTGATTGGATGTGATCAAGAAGAACATCCCAGGCTTGGGAAAAGTCTCCTGTTTTAATAAGAGAAAAAAAAAAATCAACTTTGATCTGGCTTACTATTCCCCTTTCTGCCCACCCTGTCTGTAAAAGGCTGCTCATGTACTTGTTACTCTAATACAGACAAATTTCATGAATTTAGGTGATGGCTTGAATGACTTTCAGAATATATCGGTTCAACCATAACCAGAAAGAATGGATGTGACAGAGAAACACAGAAGTATGAAGAATGAAACAAAATATCAATGTTTAAGTTTAATTTGTTAGTGAAAAATGACATACCATATCACATACCAGAAAAATATGTTTTCTTTATTCAGGATAGTGAAACAGATTTGTTCTTATACATATCAGATGCCCATTCTTCTCAAAAAGTGTTATGCATATACAAGGAGTTAAAGGTTAAACCTATAGTCAGGCAATGCACTTATAAGTATTTTATTTTATTTTTCTTTAATTGTACTATGGAAAAAGATGTCACCTTTGGAATTTGAATCTTTCATTAAATTTAGCCTTAACTTTCAATTTTCTATGCTATTAATTACTGGGTTTGAACCCCTTCCCATCCATCTTCCAGTGGTCCTGGCTGACTGGGGAAGTTCCACTGGACTGGAGGCTGGCTGGTGTTGTGCCCATCTACAAGAAGGGTCACAGGGAGGACCCAGGGAACTACAGGCCTGTCACAGTCTGACCTCAGTGCCAGGGAAAGTTATGGAACAGGTGATCTTGAGTGCTATCATGAAGCACATGCAAGAGAACAGGGTGATAAGGCCCAGTCAACATGGGTTCACAAAAGGCAGGTCTTGCCAAACTAACCTGGTCACCTTCTGTGACAAAGTGACCTGCCTACTGGACAAGGGAGAGGCTGTGGATGTATTGTCTCGGACTTCAGTAAAGCCTTTGACACAGTTTCTCACAGCATTCTGCTTGGGAAACTGTCAGCCTCTGGCCTGGACAGGCGCACACTCTCCTGGGTGGAAAACTGGTTGGCTGGCTGGGCCCAGAGAGTGGTGGTAAATGGTGTGAAATCCAGCTGGAGGCCAGTGACAAGTAGGGTTCCCCAGGGCTCAGTGCTGGGTTCAGCCCTGTTCAATGTCTTTATCGATGACCTGGATGAAGGCATCGAGTGCACCCTTAGCAAGTTTGCGGATGACACTAAGCTGGGTGGAAGTGTCGATCTGCTGGAGGGTAGAGAGGCTCTGCAAAGGGATCTGAACAGGCTGGACCGCTGGGCTGAGTCCAACGGCATGAGGTTTAACAAGGCCAAATGCCGGGTCCTGCACTTGGGGCACAACAACCCTGTGCAGTGCTACAGACTAGGAGAAGTCTGTCTAGAAAGCTGCCTGGAGGAGAGGGACCTGGGCGTGTTGGTTGACAGCAACTGAACATGAGCCAGCAGTGTGCCCAGGTGGCCAAGAAGGCCAATGGCATCTTGGCTTGGATCAGAAACAGCGTGACCAGCAGGTCCAGGGAGGTTATCCTCCCTCTGTACTCGGCACTGGTGAGACCGCTTCTCAAATACTGTGTTCAGTTCTGGGCCCCTCACCACAAGAAGGATGTTGAGGTTCTGGAGCGAGTCCAGAGAAGAGCAACAAAGCTGGTGAGGGGGCTGGAGAACAGGCCGTATGAGGAACGGCTGAGAACGCTGGGGTTGTTTAGCCTTGAGAAGAGGAGGCTGAGGGGAGGCTTCATTGCTCTCTACAACTACCTGAAAGGAGGTTGTGGAGAACAGGGAGCTGGCCTCTTCTTCCAAGTGACAGGGGACAGGACAAGAGGGAATGTCCTCAAGCTCCGCCAGGGGAGGTTCAGGCTTGACATCAGGAAAAAATTTTTCATGGAAAGGGTCATTGGGCACAGGAACAGGCTGCCCAGGGAGGTGGTTGAGTCATCTTCCCCAAAGGTGTTTAAAAGACGGGTGGATGAGGTGCTGAGGGGCATGGCTTAGTGGTTGATAGGAATGGTTGGACTCGATGACCCTAGGGGTCCTTTCCAATCTAGTGATTCTATGATTCTGTGATTAAAATAGCCCTGTAATGTTTTAATTTTTAGACAGTGTTGACCTCAAATTTCATATAGTTTAAAATCTGCTACATTTCTGAAACTGACCAATACTCTTCATAACTATTAAAATGTTAATATCTGTATCTCAATTAACCAAAACGAAATAAAGCACAACTTGATTTCTAGTTATATATATTAATTGCATACTATGGGATGGTTAAGGTATATTAATGTAATGAGGAATTTTCTTTGCAAGCTACACATTCTTTATATCACACTTTTATTCTTTAATGCAATTTAAGTAATTCTATTTAACTAAACTAGAAATGGAAGTTGTACTAAAATTTTATCAAAGTATCTGTTCAGAAGCCTAAGCAGAAACATTTTTTCTGTACAAAACGGGAATACTGAACTAATATCAATACATTTACACTGCTCAGTTTTAAGTGGGAGTATTCTGTATTTTACACTAGCTTGATAAATGACCTCATGTTTTATTTCTGTAAGAAAGCAAAAAAAAAGAAACAAGGAAAAATCAGAATCCAAGAAAAAGGAAGACAAAGAAATAAAGATACCAAGGAGTTATAGAAGAAAAACTGAAGACTTCAAAATGGGAAAGGTAAGATTTTAAGGAAGAAAAAAAAATGTGAATTCACTTCAATGATCCAGTGGGTCTTTTCCAACCTGGTGATTCTATGATTCTATGGTTCTATTAGAGACAACAGTAAAGTAACTCAACACTCTGTATTGAGGATATCTCTGTACAAGACAAAAAATAAAGGAGTATCATGAGGAAAGAAAAATGATCACTTGAAATATTGGGTAATCTCAATGTCTTTCATGTCATAACAATTCCAATCTTTTCATTAAAACATTCTTTCTTCTTTTCTATGCTATATACTTCACTGACTTTACAAGTGAGTTCTCTCTACATTGTAAGAGCACTGCAGAACTTGACACACTGATGCCATGTAAGAGTTCTAGGCAAGTGTTGCAGAACCTTAGAAAGACAAGAAGAAAAATATGTTCTCACAACCAAAAGAACAAAAAAAATATTATTGCTATCAGTCTGCTATAAATTAAAGCTATTTGGCACCTAGACCACAGACTAGGGATATATATAGTCTCAACAGTTGTGATATGGAACACAAAATGGTACTTAGAAATTTTGGCTTTAATGAGGATGAATTAAAATCTCCATAAATTATAACCACATTTGAGGTGAGCCGCAACAGAACACGCTTTTAAGCTAAGATTAAGATTCTTGCCTACTACATGAACTGAAAAAATATACAAAAGCAGAAAGTTTATTACTATATCTTTCAATAACTTTAAACTATAAATTTTACCTAAGGGCTGCAGTAAGTATCTTCTGGTGTTAAATATTCTTGCAACTCCAGCTAGCGTTAATACCCATGTCTCAGCCCACTGTTTCTCAGCTGTATCTCTTGAATGATGAATGAGAATGTTGCCTCCTCCTGATTCAATCTTCTCTTTGTCAGCTGTGGTAGAAGATTCTCGAACCCTATCTAACAGGTGAAATAAAACCTGTAATAGCCAGAAGAGGAAAAAAACAGCTTTTCAAATAATAGTTGTATTTATGGTAAAACAACAAAAAACCCCAGTAATTTTTCCATTATCCTTTCTGTCACTGTGTCACCTTGAGAATTCCCATATTCTAAATAGTCTCTGCAACAGCTGAGAGTAAGAATAAGCCAACTGATTTTCATTTGAGAAGGGCTAAAAACAGCATGATCAAAACCACTGAGAACAGCATTAGCACTAACAGGCAGCTAAATCCTGTGGATCTCATGATAACTCACAGGTGCAACAGACTACAGATTCAACTACAGCCTGACTTTTTCCATAGGGCACAACCAACATGACTGTGATCTAGAACAGTGCATTTGACAGATACTTTCAAATAAAAAGAGCAAAAACAGAGTGCAAAGTAAAGCTTGACCTAGCAGCAGATCAATCCAATCACATGGCCCTCAAACATCACCATATTTTTGCACAGAGTCATTTATCTTCATAGGGAGGGAGCAGCTTTTTTTATACAACTTTTGAGTAAGAAAAAAATGGTCAAGATACAAAAATAACATTTCATAGGAGGTTTTAAGGGCCAAAGAAAAGAAAGCAGACCAAAAAAAAAAAAAGACATCAGACTTCTGCCACCGTATGTTATCTTTAAAAAGTCTTAATAAACTAGTTAAAATAGCATGTCAATGGCTACCAAAACACGAATGCAATTTAGAAAACCTTCAGCGACAGATTACATATCATACCTTCCATATTACTGTGTGCCACGTTGAATGTTGCAATAAAGTTCCGTGAGCACCAATAGTAGAAAACAACGTCTGCCCAGCACTCTTTCTAACTGCAGGTCGAGGATCCACACACAGTTCTCCAAGTTTAGCATACAGGCATAACCAAAGACAGTCAAATGGTGGTGCAGGATGAAAAGGCCTATTTAGCATCACCCCCTTTTCTTCCGCCTGTTTCTGCAACACTGCTTCTTCTTTGTTTAGCTCCTTTTCAATTATTTCACCTCTTTGGAAAAAATAATCTGAAATATTCCACTACAAAATAAACAAAACACATGCTTTTGTACAATAAAAACATTGCAATGTTCTTAATGATAATGAAATAAATTTTTTCTCATTTCCATATTTGAAAGTATTTTGTGAAGTACGTCAAGATTTATTTCCCTAGAATAAAGATTAATTTTCACTAACAAAAACCAAAGAGAAAGGCAGAAGCGTCATCACAATAGGTTAATATAAAACTCACCAACAGACCGATCGAAGTTAAGCTAATATTTAGCTCTTGGTTGTGAAGTCCAAAACTTCCTGCAACTTCAACAACTATCTGTAGACAAGTACATGGCATTGTTGGAAGAAAGTCTGTCACAACCAACTGAAGACATTGGAATGCAGTCCGTATTAAGGACTCTCTTGAAAAAACAAGACAAAAAGTAAAACACACACACACTCTCATTTCAAATTTCAAGAGTACAAGAATGTTTTGAATACAATAGCTTGGAGACAGCATTATTTAAAAAGGAAAAGAAAAAAATCTATTTATTGTCTTTGAGATAAATTTGCAACATTTTAAGTGTTTCAACCAGAGGGGTTTTCTTAAGATTTAACATTAAGCTGAAGCTTCAAATTCTCATGATGTATTTTAGTCCATGTTAACTAGACAGTAAAGTTGAAGTTTAGGGTGTCTAGTGGTCCTCAGGTAGTTTTATACTGTGAAGTCTACTTCTCTGTTATAGAGAACTAAGACTTGTTAGTTCAAATACACGTGTAAGCTAGAACATGCTTAAAAAAGCCACAACAGACAAAACAAAGCTTAAGTTTAAGCATGGTAATTTTCAAAAAAGTAAGTTGTTCTGAACAATTCCTTGTATCAGCAGTTACAAACTTAAAAGTACGCCAAACAGGTGAGAAAAATGTATTTTTATGTATTAAGAATGATGCCTGCCAAACTAATGGTAGTCTAACTTGCTTCAAACACTGTATTTATGTTAGACAAAATCTTTTCAAAACATCTACAATTAAATAGATCTTTAATAAATACTTTGCCTTCAGAATTAAATTCTGAATACAAGTATAAAATAAAAACGCAGTGTGGAAAAGGTTTTTTGAGAAGGTGCTCTCAGAAGCAACAAGGTCATCTATAACTGTTTAGTGAGAGAGAAAATGAAATAATCAAAAGGAGTAGTGGCGTGTAGATAATACAAAATAGGGAAGCTGCATTTAAATTTCACTAGAGTTTTGGTGGGGTTTTTTTAATGTCCAATGTTTAATGTATAAAAGAAAAAAACCCAAATGTCTCTTATACAGAAACTTACCCTTGGTCACTTCGGATTGCCCCCATGACTCCAAGCACCAACGGCCAACCAGGTCCTAAACTGTCACCCTGACTTTGCAAAATCTGCAGCACACACTCCAACTGTTTGATTCTGATATCAGGATGACTAATATTTGACAGTTCCTTTAATGGATTCAATAAAAGCAACTGCAGTCTCTAAAAGTAAACAGTAGAGCATATTAAGAATGCTAAAATGTAAGTGATCCCTTAATTATTTTTATGCATAATAGTGAAAACACACAGTAGCACTTGAAGAGTCATTAAATTAATTCCAAATCTCACTCATTAAATGCTCAAATTCAGTGTCAGATCAGTCTTTCTGAAAAGCTGTTTATAAAGGATCACAGCAGAGATCTACATTTGGTTTTAATTTCCCCTTCCTGTTATCCAGGTCCCTCAAGAAGTAGTTGCAGCAAGCTGTCACAGTTGGAACTTTACCTAGACTCAGCTTCCTACCAAGGAGGCCTTGAAAAACCTATCAATTGAACTCAAGTAAAAATATTAGAATGGTTTATTAATAAGGGATTCAATAGCTGTGATTTAGAACATTAGGCAATTTATTTTTTACCTGCCACCACATCACGTTTATACTTCTAAACATTTTGGAACTGTTTTGCACTCATGAACGTGATCCATAATCTGGTTTTAACAAATGGACACAATATACAAGCATCATCACTCTTTGTTATGTTCATTACAATGCCTGAGTTGATTCTCAATAGTTACTTCTGAATATTATAGCTGTAGGCTTTATAAACTCAATAGTAAAGTTGTTTTATGAACACCTCCTACTCACTGAACTGCAGAAAACTTTCTCTAGAGAAGATTTTGATTTCATGCTCATTTTAAGTTCCAAAAAAGGAGGAATATGCTACTCCTAAACTTACTTTACCTGATTTTGAGATAATGGAGGATCATGACTGAACGTCAGTCCTGCTTTAATGAGAGAAGTTAAAGCTTCTGCTCCCCATTCTCTCATTCTGGAGTTTGGATGCTGACAGACCTAAAACCAGAGCAATATTTTGTTTAAAGTCACTTTTATTTAAACAAGATTTTAATATATGTAATATAAAAAACTTGAATATTTTTATCACATTAGAATTTAAATACAATACAGTAATAATGTTTTTTACAACAATACAGTAAATCTCTAGATGAGAATATATAATTAGGTTTAACAGTAAAAAAAATTATTTTTTGGACAGACATACCTTCTGAATAAGGAAGCAATAGGAAGCAGTGAAAGACAGAAGGAAACGTAATGAAAACCAAAGCAGTTCAAGCCAATACATTCTCCAAAACGAATATACTAACTGCTAATTCACATAATGATTAATTAAAAAGCACCAAGCAACTCTTCAATGAATGCCTTGAAACTCTCAGGTAATCTAGCCTTAAGCTGCTATAAATTCAAAGTTTCATCTTTCATGCACTGCTTAACATAATCAAGTGAGGAAGCATGACAACAGCCAACACAGAAAGAGTCTGCTCTTCTATACGCTCAAATATAAAAAATAACTACATAGTGAATGTAAGATAAGCCTTATACTCCATTAGTTCAAAAACTTGACAAAACAATAGCAAATAGCGTTTCAAACTTAAGCTTCAAAAGCATGTCTTCATTTCTCTGTCTCCAAATTATATAAATCTAATAATTTTGCTAATTGCCCTTTTTTCAGAACAGAAATATTAAAAACATTGTGCAAATCCACTGCACAGATACCTAGTATAAACTGTGTTCACATACCTGATACATTACTCTCAAATAAGTAAGTCTTTCATTGACCTCTACATAATTATTTCCACCCATCCTTAGAGACCAAGCTTGGATGTAAGAATCCAGAATCAAATTCCAAGAGAGGATCATAAGGAAGGCTGATGGGTTTGGTTGGCAGACCATTCCTTTATCAGCCACTATCAAACTGAAAAGGAGGACATTGCAGCAGAGCTAGCAGATGCAGACAATAAATAGCTACTCTCCTGAAGTACTTATATTTTTGTTATCTTACATAAAAAAAAGAGAGAATTTGAACTACTTCATGATGCTCTGAATCTCAACAGATAATCAGTTCCAGAGACAGGTAACGAATCGTTCCCATAGGTTGTGTTTAAGTGAATTTGCAGCCAGTGTCTTCTCCTTCCTTACTGTACCTTGATGACTTAGGTTTAAAAGGAACTAAGGTGATACTTTAAAAGACATTGAAATAGACTATTTTCTGCAAAACATTGGCAAAACCCCACAAGAGACAACAGTCTGAAACAGACCTCTTACTAAACACAGAGTCTAAAGATTTGGAAGGTGAACCTTATTGCCTTAGAGAGAAGAAAAAGACAGCAGAAAGACATGCCTGTGCTTTAAGTCTTTAATCCCCTAAGTATACAAATTTCTTCTCCTAGATAAAAGATTATGCGGAGATCATCTGCATAAATAAGGTTAGATATGGCCAATCCTTAATACTGTTTGAAATCATTCACTGGTTCTAAAAAGTGTCGGATACTTTCTGGAAAACGAGAAAGAAAAGCTTCTTTCCTCTACCCACTTGAAAACAAGTCCTGTCCTTTATTTCATTATTCCACGTATCTGTGTAAAGAATTAGAACTTTACAATTCCATTCCGTCACCTGTTTTTAGTTTTAAATTCAAAATTTAAGACTGTTTTTTCCCTGAAGGAACGTATTTTTCATGTTGGAGTAAAAATACTTAAGACATTGAAATAGGACTATGACACCTATTTGTATATATGTACAGCGTTCTCTTAAAAAGACCATTCAAAATGTTACCTTAAACATTTTTTAGAAAAATAACTGCATTGTTAGTGAATCGAATGGCTTAAAACTTCATAGTTAGAACACAAAAACATATCTTAAAATCTTCCTAGATATTTGTACTATGTGAATCCAAACTGCAACCTGCCTGTGTTACCTTAATTATAACACACATATAAAGTATAATAAATTGCCATGTTAAAAACTTAAAGACTGACAGCACTATGAAGACAAAATCAATAGGAGACCCTAAAATATTAGAATTTAAGTAAGTAAATTCACCTTCAAATTCAAATTGTGATGTATTCAATTTGCAAAACTAAAGTGCATAAACCAAAACATATGAATACAATTCAGATTTTTGTACAATTACACTTTAAAAATGCATTTACACAAGACTTTAATGAATACAAACTAAATTCTAGTACAATTGATAAAAACAATTAGTTACCTCCAGAAGATGACCAGTCAGAGGTCTCCAAAGAATCTCAATCCTATGCATGTTAACTAGTCCCGTCTCCAGCAATTTAGCAACAGCAAAAAGCGATGGTTCCTTAATAAAATGGAATTTGAGCACATGACTTCAAAGGAACTCAGATAATGTCTGAGCCTTTTGCTACGTTATAATTTATAAATAAAGGTGCAGCTAATCTCACTGACATGCCGTGTTTCATAGGCTGTGAACGCAGTCACAATAGTTTAGGTAGCAGAGCATCTGCAGTACCTCATGAGAAGCCACAAGGGGGTAGCATTCTCCATACCATGGAGAATACTTCCATGTTTTTTCATATGATTTTCTCCAAGTTTGGCAACAACCAGAGCACTGATAATCCTTTCAAAACTCTCATTTCTATGAAGTCCTCCCTCCAACCACTTTTATAATATTTTACTATCAAGGCAGACTTTTTCCCTTCACAACTTTTAAAATTATATATGAACAAACAATATATACCATCTCATTTAAGAATTCTCCTATGCTTTATCTCAGCTTCATAAATGCATTGCAGGAACATGATAAATTTTCCATTCAAATGCATATGCAAATATTTTTTTATAAGCTGCTTCTAATTTTTTTTTTAAATCAACATACAGTCTCCATTACTTATTGCTGGAGTTATTCTCTCTATTTCCGATATTTTATTCTCATTTTCAACTGAATGTAAACACAAACTTTGCTTATTTCAATTCATTCTCTGTTGCTTTAATTATCAAATACTACTCAGCATACTTTCTATCATTATTTGTAGTGTAACAGACAAATGAAAAAATTTCAGAAACTCTTCTCTGCTATTAGATTATGCCTACAAGAACATAAACTCAATCTTATTCAGTCACAGGATCTTCAACTTTTCTGGGCTAAAGGTTGTTTACTGAAGCTGACAGGAATACTATCACCTTCCTAAGAAAATATGAATTATCAGGGATTTTTTAATATCTAAATTGTCAGGCTTTTCTGAAGTATATTATAAAAGAAAACTGAAATAAAAATTAGCACCTCACAGAACATACTGTGCTATTCAGAATCCCTAACCTCTGAAATCACAAGGGATTTTAGAAGTTTTATCCACCCACAATCTGATTAATGGAAGCGCATGACATTCCTCAGTTAACAGAAGAAAACCAGCAGGAATACAAAGAGAATATTCAGAGAATTGAGGAACCGTACGAAACATTACAAAGAAGACATTCTCTAGTTCACAATTCTGTTTTTTAGTCTAGAGTATCAAATGTATTACTGTCTTAATATTAGACCTAATTAGTTTAAAGGATAAATATACAAGTCTTCTGCCTGTTTCACAAAAACATCTAAGAAGAAACCAAAGAACACTTTTTTTATACCTTATTGTTTCCATAGGCCATATCCATGGCTTCCAGAGACAGGGAGCAAAGTGCGTTTATTAAGTGATGTAAAGACACATCATCAAGGTACCTGAAAAATAAAAGGTAAGAAAACACTGCCCAGTTTGAAATATACCCATTATTTTAATTATAAAATATGGTTTCTTACTGTGAGCTTTCAAAAAGTCTTGACAGTATGTTGGATATAACTGGCAGATCAGTCATAACTGCTGTAGTCAGAACCTTTAAAAAAAGACAGAAATAAGTCTTAAAGATTGCAATACGAAACAGTGCACAACCATTAAGAAAAAAATGAATAATCATGCTTACTGTGCTGGGCCCTTCTACAGCTCTTCCAGGTTTTAATGCACCCCCAACACCAGGCTTCAGTCCCAGAATCCACACAAGATGCTGAAATACAAAAGCATGATTTTCAGCAGAAAAACTTTTTCACGCAGAAACTAACACTGTGCTCAAGCTACCCAGCAGACTTCCAGCCAAACAGAATTCAAGGGGAATAATATAGTACTTACTCAAGGCAATTCAAAGCACACTATGAATAGAATCAAAGCTTCTTCTATTGCTCACACAAAAACCCAAAATCAAATTATAGCAGGAAAGTGATGTATAAAAACCAAGGCATAAATATCTCCTATTATACCTGAAGAGTAGCCAGGACAAGTTGCCACGATGTACCAAGAACGGCTCCATGGCAGTGAGCTAAGTTGAGTAATGTCCTCATGCACTGGATATTTTTTGAAGTCAGCTTAAAAAAAAAAAAACAAAACAAAACCCAAATGACCACACAATTTTAATTATTCTACAATAATATTTTACATAAACAGCTTAAAGATTAATTTTATTTGCACTACTGCAATACATCTTTTTTAGAAAATTTGTTCAGTATTTCTCTCTGTCTTATCTCACTGGGGTTCATAATGATTTGATCACTACCCTGTCCTCTCAGTTTTACATTATCAAAGACAAAGGTTCAAGTAATCCAGCTTTAAATGCACCTTTCTCTACAAAATCAGTCTGTCTTAAATAACCTCACGTAAGTGAACTTGCACACAAAGGCACATAACAGAGCTCAGACTTTGTGTTTTTCAAATGGAATGGATGGGAGCTGCTGAGCTAAGTCAGATAAAAGACTTACTAATGTTTTCTTCACATTTACAGAACTTTGCTGTTCAGGGCTGTTCCAAATTAAAAGCCTGGGATATTTCAGGTAATCATTATTTGTAAGAATGCTGTCTATTTGTTACCTGGTTTTCAGATGCACTGAAATGATGCAGAAAGAAGCAGTTAAGCAGGATTAGATCACTTACAAGTTGTACTTACCATCACTGTTCCCTGTGGCTGAAGAGCTAAGGGTTGCCCTACTGCTACAACTTGCTGATGAGACTCGCTCGAGGGACTGATCATTTGAACATTTTGTCCCTGAATGGAATATGCTAGAAGAAAATTAAACAGAAAAAAAATCTCAATTTAAAATCCAGTAATTACTTGTGGTAGCAACTACCCTCTGGCAAACACACTCCAGTGAATTTTTTCATTGTATTAGTTTTAGGGTAGCTCACTTTGAGAGCTTTAGTTATATTTAGTTTACTATGTCACTGCCTTACGGAGTTAAAGGAGTCAGTAATTACTCCCTCTCACAACTAATAGATACTAATTGTAATATATTAATAGAATTTATGTTGAGAATGAAATATTTGCACTAAGGTACATGCATTAGACTATATCTTAACCCAGTTATCTGTGGTAATTGTGTGTAAATGGTATCACAGTGTGCTACCACTGTGCTATGTTGCGATGTTTTTCCAATACCGGACTTCAACAACCTTTTTATAACTCACCTCTATACAGATGAGTAAATTATATAAAATAATTAAAGTTCACTGCTTTATTTCCACAAACATTCATGTAGCTCAGTCACGTGTACAGCTTCAGACTTGCAATCCAGTAATACACCCAGCTTATGGACCGGAGTAAAGCTGCTGGTCCTTGTTCCCAAACTAAGGTATTTTTGTTTTGTACTAAAAGGCCTAATGTTAGATCCGCTTGCATATTCTCCAGTTAGTTGCAATTCTTGGTACACAGTAATTCATTTTCAGAATCAGAAACAGAGGGCATCCTCAACTGGCATATCCCATGGATTACAATATTTTCTCAGGATGTGGGAAGCATCAGTTCAGCTACTTGTAAGCTGAACAGAGCCCAGGACTTAAGATCTTCCACTTATGCAAGAAGCACTACCATCACTAGACAACTGTAGAAAAGACAGCAGTATACCACAAACGCCAGATGTTTTAATCAACTCTTAAGTATCTGAGTTGCCCAGAGACCTTTTCAGAATCTGAATGCCTTAATCACATATTCTAACAGACCTTCAGGATAACAGAGAGATCTCCTTAGAATATGAACTTCTGACTGATGCTAAGCATTCAGGTAATTTAGGTTGCCTAGAATGATACCCAGCAGATGCTGCAAGACTAACCAGTTCCAGAAAGCAGGCAGTCTAGATTCTGTCTTAGGATTCTAACATAATTTAGTATAACCAAATACTACAGTTGCAAATCTTTATAATCATATTCTGAGGAAATTTGGGTTTAAAGGACAATACATGGAAACACATTTAAGGAAAATCTATATACTTACACTTGCTGGACAAAGCTGCAGTTGTGCTGTTTAATACAGTAAGGGCATAGTGAGGAGGCAAGGATCCTTTGCAAATGGCAGTGATAAAGGCATCTCTTGATGTTACAAGACCAAGTCTTCCACAAAGTGCAGCCATGGTCAATTCAGCTTTTAGAATATTTTCAGTGGCAGCTTCATCAGTGCTGTGAAAGAGTACACATCATTTACTAAGAATTAATCCATGGCACAGAAGCAGAGAGGTAACCAAAACTGAAAGCAATACCAACATACACTTCAAACCTATCAATACTATAAATAGAGAAGAGCAAGCATAGCTAATCAACAAAATACTTCCGAGCCGTTTCCTATAAAACTGGTTTTTGGTTTCTAATGACTTGGAGACTATGAAGAGGTATTTAAAACTAATTTCAGAAATGGTGTTTGTCAACAAAAGACCTCTGGAGATAGACAAGTAAGTTACCAAAGTTACTACTACATAGTGAACAGCTTTTCCAATTCAAAGACTACATAGTATTAACAAGTACTGAGACATTATTTAATCTCTTATCAAGAGTAATCACGATATGGGTAGAATCACTTCAATGTTTTGAAACATTCAAAGAGGAATAAAAATAATTTAAGTAGTTCAAAAGCAAGCCTTTGAAAATGTAATTAATTGTTCTATATTGAAGTCATCTAAAAGTTGACTTGTAGAGACTTCCGTGTCATTTTTATTTAACAGATCCTTACTCTGTCTAGCCATTGCTAATGCACAAACCTGTCCGCTCAGGTGCTATGAACAGCAGGCTCTCATACAACTGTCAACTTGACCAGTATCAAAATTCAGTTCAAAATGTAGCTGGATGTGTCATATTTGAAAAATCAAGAGAAATGAAAGACCAAATACCTTGCATCAAGTAGGAGGGATAAAGCAGCCAGAAGACCACACCAACAAGCATTCACCATTTCTTCCCAGACAGCTCTGCTAACTTGGAAGAAATACACACACTTGTTTACATAATCACTTTCAATTACATCACAAAGAAAATGCTTCCTACTACATTTTTTAAAGTATATTTTTATATGCATGTTTACACAGACATATATTTGTGTATACATAAAGACACTCACACTAGTACCATTTAAGCAGTCACACTTAAAGTAAATTTGCTAGAGTAAAAGCTGCCATGAAGACAATGCTTGGTCTAAATTACACCAAAAAACCCCAACCTTACAAAGGTGTAGCATCTTTTTCTGTAAAAATAAACATTTCAAAATGCATGAATGTGGAACAAGAAACCCACTGAAATTTTGCAGTGAAGGGATAGTATTCTCCCCTGGTATTTAAAATTGTCCTTATTTTATGAATTTCTTTAATTTAATAGGAAAATAAATACAGGTCTAAGAGACTTATAATCTGCCTCTGTCATTCCCACACCTCCCTCCCTCTCCCACATCATGCCTAAAGGCTCCAGCAGCGCCGCCTGCAGCACCATGGAGAGCTCTCCATCCCGGGGTTTGTTCCTCTCCTTTCTGCTCCAGTACAAACCTCAGCACAAGTCTCTGCTTCCTGGTACATAAGCCAAAAATCACTCGGTGCCAAGTCTCTCTGTATACATACAGACTCCTTGCATGCTGTACAGACACAAGCCTCAGTCCATGAGTTCTGCTTTTAAAGAAGTTCCTCCATAAATACTTGCATATCATTTTAAATCATAGAATGGTTTGAGTTGGAAGGAACCTAAAGATCATCCAGTTCCAAGCCCCCGGGCACGGGCAGAGACACCTTCCACAAGATCAGATTGCTCAAAGCCCTATCCAACCTGGCCTCGAATGCCTCCAGGGATGGGGCATCCAAGACTTCTCTGGGCAACCTGTGCCAGTGCTTTACCACTGTCACAGGAAAACATTTCTTTCTACTATGTAATCCAAATCGACCCTCCTTTTTAAAACCATTATCCCTCATCCTGTCACTACAGCCTCTGATGAAGACCCCCTCCCCCAGCTTTCTTGTAGGCTCCTTAAGTACTGGAAGGCTGCTATAAAATCTCCACAGAGTCGAGTCATCTCTAGGCTATATAATCTACATTAAAACATTCACCTTTTTGTCTTGTCACTTAAAACACATTTTTATTTTAATATGGTCGTAACTGACATTTCTCTCAATTAAATTGTCTCTTGTGACCTTGGATCTCAGTGTCAGGTAGAGTAACGGACACAGGAAGGCAGAACAGTAGTTCTGGAGAACACAATGCCTGTTATCTCTCCCTCACGTCCTACAAACATAGATGTGAAATAGTATTAATATACCATAAGGAGTCTATGGCTAAGGTTCCATAAGACAAAAGAGAGTACTTTTTTTAGAGACCACTGCTGTTCTGTTACAAAACCAACCCAAAAACCTAGTTCATTAGAAGCTTTTATATACAATTTAGAAACAATAAATTTAAGCAACAAAGCATAAACTATTTCAATCCTACTTTACGTAAGACTGCTGCATTTTACATACCTAGCTCTTTCTCGGACTGGTCAGATACAGACTGCAGGTCTTGCTGCTCTGAAGACTGTGCTGGTAATGAAGTTGTCTCTGTTGCAGTTTGATTGACTGTTTCTGCCTCCCCCAGCTCTCCTTCAATCATGGTAGTGATACCACGGACAAGATCCAGTAAACAGTGAAATGCCACTGACATGGCATAGCCCTCAGGAATCGTAGGTGGCTCTACTTTGTCCAGCATTTCCAAACTAGGAAATTGAAAGCATGATAAGTAAGTGTGTAACTGCAGCAGTGATTAAAAACAATAACAAAATACAAGATTCCAAATGAACGTTAAGTACAAACAGGCCTCAAATACCACCCTTCCAACATTTGTAGGAACTCAAGAAAATAATGACTTAATTAATCAAGACGTTTAGGTAAAAAAGTAAATGAATCACTAAATAAAACAGTAAATGAAAGGGTACAAACTTAGTATAGTATTTACATATGCAAATTTTTAAAAATTAATGCATCTAAGCAAGCATCACTGAATGAACTATTCTACTTCTATTATTATTTTACTTGACACCACTGCAACAGAACTTATTCCGAAGAACACAAATACATAGGAACACCAGAGGAAATAGGTCAGAAAGTCATGCCAGCGTGACTACAGTTATAACAAATTGAGAACAAGTCAGATCTTCCTTTATCATTGAGTCCATATGACCAGAAAAGCTTGTCATATCTGGACAATACATGATCAATATCCATCGCCTACATACACAGATAAACAATGGAAATTATTTGTACAAAGAGGAAATGTCTACATGACTCACTGCTGAAAAGCACGCATTAAAACATCGCTATGGTGGAACTGCAGCCTTGTTGCCACTTATCTTCATATTTTACCTTAAAACCACATAAATAAGTGCTGAGTTACAAATCCAACAGGAAACAGATTGTAGCTGCCACAGCAGCAGCGTCTACACAAGGAGAGACAGTCTGTTACAAATAATACCTGCTACCCCAACAACCACTATTTCATCTTTTGCTCTATAAACTACTCTTAAGAAGGTAAGGCATTGCAGCTGCAATATACCACTAACTCTTCCATACTGCTGTGTCACCACTGTTCCCCGCACAAAGGACTTTCCTTCTCACAAACATGCAAGACTTGAATTATCGCCTCTAATTTCCTGAAGACGGCTGCTTTAGATATCTGGGGGCATAGGTGGTTTAGGGAAATCAAACGTTCAACGTGTCAGCCTCTGTCTACAACTAAGTATACATATATGGCTTTAATTAAAAATTATTAATGGGTTTTATAGTTACAATGTATCTGTCAGGCAAAGGTCTTGTACTCTTACTTTCAAAGACAGGAAGGCCAACTACTGAATAAATGAAGTGAGTTGCTACAGTTACACGGGAATAGCCATGAAAAATCTTGAGTAGTCTTTATCTATTACTCTTAAAAACCCTTATTTCCTCATGTAAAGAGGAAGACAAGGCATAGCGTTTTGGGTAGAGACAGGCCCACACTAGCAAAAAGACCTCTGCTAGCTCCATTCACAAATCTTATCTCCAATTAAACCATTGTGTAAAAGTACAAGATGTCACCATTGTATGAAAATCTAATAGCAACAGTAGGAGAAAGTAATGCTAGGATGTGACCCAAATCTACAGCTACAGTCAATTGTCTCCTTACATGCAGAGATTTCAGATAAAAATACAAGATAGGAGAAGAACAGCTGACAACGCATGTTAGCAATAATTCCACTAATATCTGCCATTACACAACCCAACAAGAGATATTCTAAAATTGTTATATACTGTAGTGAGGCCTAAAAGTAAAGTGTTAATACTGCAATGGTATGGTAGGAAAAAGAAGGTCCAACAGATGCTACAGCCGTAGGGGGTATTTGGATCAGAAACCAGAGCATTTGGACAAAACAGGGAAAAATTAGAACACCTCATGGCACCAACAAAAAGAAAATCCATAATATACCTCATGCCAGTGAAATGAAGACCTCAAAAAAACCTTAAACCATTGAGTTGGAAATAAAACTATTTGTTATGTAAATTTTTGAAAAGATAGAGGTACTTACTAGGTAGCTTTAGCACTGCCTTGAACTGTTACATTCAGGATAGGTATCCAAGTGCCTCTGTACTCAAATGCAGGTAATACAGTTGCACCTCCCCCCATTCCAAGCACTCCTGGGTTAGTTTGTGCCGAGCCAGTATTCCCCGATGTGTTGCTTCCTGTTCAGAAAAAAAAAAGTGATGAAATTAACCAATCTCATTTCAGTGATCAGCAAACATCCTTTTTCTATCTTTAATTTTTACGCTGAGATACACTGATTAATCTGAGATGTCCTGCTAAATAGTAAGAACCACTACCAACATAAACTATTTTTGAGCTCCCTCTACTGTCTAAAACCAGATCTTACGTGCAAAGAAATCAGTTTAAAAGGCACAGTTGATTGAGATCATTTACCTTACTGTCAGTTGGAATAAAATGTTTCTGTGAAAGTACAGCAGCATTTATAACATTCTGCAAATGAACTAAATTTACATGGTCTTGATAAAACAATATATATCTAAGTGAAGAGTCAGACAGATACTTAAAAGATAAGGATAATTTGAACTGCTGCATCTAGATCTTGGTAGTAGGAAAGAGAGGTTAATCATGCCAAGCACAAAAATCATCACAAAGTTTAAATATTTCAGAAGTGCAACAGCCACAAGAAGAAACTCAAAGAGAACTGCAATGCTTTAATGTCTTCTATGCCAAGGTAGAAGAAAACAAACCACATCAGGGAAGACCTGACAACATGCCAACCAAAAGCTAGGAGGGAACAGATTCTGTTTACAATTTAAGAAGCCAAAAGAAAGCAGATAAAAGGACAAAGAATTCTGTATATATATACACACACTTTCTATATACAGAAGGAGGTCCATGCTCACTAGGAGCAGGCACCAGAAGTTCAGCCTCTGTCTGTACAGACACCGAGAAGAGAAGAGCAGACCCCCAACGAGGCAACTCATGGCACCTAACACATCAGTGTAAAAACTGCTACTTTGGTGTGCTTGTTTTTAACATGTAGAGAGACTGAACTACTAATTTAGGCAATAATGAATTCACACAAAATCCTGTGTGTACACTTTAACACAGTAAAGCTTAGCAGATTGAAAAAACTCAAATCATACTGTTAAACACAAACCGTTAGCCAAACACTGCCGCCAACACAAACACAGTTACACTGGTTTAATTTTCAGTGATACCACTGAGCAGTCAGATATATACAACTATTTTTATATAAACATAACTCCTCAAAGTGGTAAAAAGGCTTACATTACACCGATATAATAAAAGTGACACAAAACTTAGGGAGACGCAGACTTCAACTTCTTCTACGAAACAGCACATAGAAATGCAGGAGCACTGCTCTGCTGACTCGGAGCTGTGCTCCCCACAGTACAGGTAGATAAAACCACCTGCTGTACTAGACCTGAAAACACCAGCTTGTCTAAAACTAGCTTTTCACCTTGATGAACACGGTACCAAGCCAAATGTACATACTGAATCAAATCAGAATTTTTTACTTACAAGGAAATGATGGAAAATTAAAATTATAGCAAGGACAAGGCTTTACCAGTTTGGTTTGGTGTTGCTGATGTGTTCCCTGTGCTTGGTACAAGAAACAGTGACTGGATGAAAGACCCCAGTGCATTCACAATATCACGGAAAACTTTAGTGGAATGTTGCTTCATATCATATGATTGACAAAAGGACCTGGAAAGTATTTTATAAAATACAATAAGTATCTGAAATTAGAGACTAAAAGCATATTTTAATAGCAACTTCCCCCCTCTAAACTGTAGACTAAAAGCATATTTTAACTGTAAATATTTAGGTAAATAACAATAATATGTAGTTTTAGGTAAATGCTCCTTTGACAGTGGTAAGAAAAAGAGGGTTTGGAATACTCCCATAACTATAATTCAGCACTTCCTGGATAATATGCATGTTTATAAAAAATTATCTTGAAGATTTCATCGCATTTAAGTTTCTATGTATTTACAGCACTTTAGGGAGCAGAGAAAAAGATTTCTTAAATTGTATGTAAAAATGAAACTCGATATATTTAATACCTTAATAGCTGAGGCTGCACACAAAGCCTGTGAATAGATTCTACTGCAACAGCTCTTAACCACTGTGGTTTGTCTGCATCCAGAAACTTAACCAACAATGACAGAAAGATTTCACATTCTGTTACCTAAAAGATATAGTTCATTCCATTAAATTAAAAGAAAAACCCATCTACAAAATATTTTCTCAAAAAATCTTCTGCTTCATCTTAGGAGTCCTATCCCAGCAAGTTTTGCGCAGGATCTAAAAACCCCTTCAACAAGCATTTACTCAAAATTATAAAAAAAGCACACCTAGTAATCATAATATTTTTGCCAAGCTAACATCACGTATGCAATTGTACTGAAGGAGTTAAATTTCTCATAGACATTGCACTGAAGTTCTTACATGTGCAAAATAAATGAAACAAAAAAAAATATCATTTTTAGCAAGTACCTAAAATTCAGGAGAAAAGAACAGCTGAAATGTGTTTTTTATGCACATTCTGTCAACAGCTTTAGCAACACAAGTCAAAAGCCTCTTAGCAAGTATTAACAAGGCACATCAATCAGTAGTATCTAAAGCCAGGCAAACAACATAAGAAGATCAAATGGTTCCCAAAATCTTAACTGAAAGGCAGTTAAGTACATAATAGACAACAGCTAATCTACTCTAAGAATTTATACAAGCCCATGTTTAATAAAATCATACATGTGGAACACATGTAAACACAAATACACATAAAAGGCAAAGAATACTTAAGACTCAGTAGATGTCAACAGTTCCCAAGAACTAACCAATACTATTACTAATCGCAGTACTGGCAAATACACAGAAAAATAGAATTACACCAAGAAAATTTGAACATATTCTTACCAGCAAACTGTAAAATTGCTTAATCAAAACAGAAACTACTCTCAGCAAACGCATACAGATGGGGAAGTATGGTTTTTCCACTGGTGCCGGGGAAGATGACATGCTGGAACCTTGCCTGAATTTGATATTTGGGGAGAAGAGCTTTATAACAAGAGGGCATACCCTTTCTTTTAGAAGAAAACTGAATTCCTGATGCTGGAAAAGAAAACAGAACAAATTATAAGCAAATATTCTTTAACTGCTACCAGTAGCTCTGACTATGCATCTTATTTACATTTACTATTATGATTAAGCACTCGTAAGTCAGGCAAAACTTCACGTAATTACATGCTCGGAAAGCTACCAAAAACCATGATGAAATTATGTGGTCATACCATGCACCCCTGTTCTTATATTTTGCAAATTGAAACAGGCTGCTAATACATAATTTCTTATATATTTATATTTTAAAGTTAGCTACTGTCTGCTAAAATGTATTACTGTAGGATCACCGTGCATTCATATACAGTAGATGGACACAATTCATACTTGCGACTCTCACTACTTTTGCTTTGCAAATCGAGTGAGATTAATGTCTTCCTAGAAATAACAATGTCACAAACTAAGTTATAGAGCTGTCATACATCTTGCAAGATAAGAAAATGCATCTTTGGAGGAGATACAAACAGCAAAGCTAAACATGTAACTTAGTAAAACATGCTTTACAAAACACAAAACCACAGTGTTTGGGAATAGAAAATGTGAGCAAAAAGCACTTTTCCTACTGTAAAAATCTGCCACATAAAAGCTACAAGACCTTTCAAAAAGTAGTACTTATGCTAAATTAAAGAGCAGTTAACGAAGGGTAAATTTTACTACCCATGTGAATAAAAGCCTTACTGTTTTTCCCCCAACAACTACTCACTTGTAAAAACACTTGCGGAAAGTCATTGAGGACAGACTCAAGAAGCTCAAGGCCAAATGTCCGAGTCATTTCTGTCATACCCACAAGCCAGTAGGGAGCATCAGCATTAACTAACTGACAGAGATCCTTAAAAAGAAAAGCAATAACATTTACATTCTCTGCACAGTCCTGTATGGGCACAGGTTTTCTGAGTCTACAACAAAAACTACTCTATTCCTCTTGCGTAATGAGTAATTTTCCATTTTTGATACAATTTTCCCTCAAATACTACTTTTACGTAAATTAAACAAAAAAATTCTAAGAGGAAACTTCAAACTTTGCTGCTACCCTTGTAGTAAACATGTTCATTTCTGCCCTCAAAAATCTCAAGATCAGGGAATTTGATAAGCCAAGAAGATTTTTATTCATATCATGAATACAACTACTACTTTTCATTATATACTCAACTTTAATATACAATACCAAGTACAAGAAGCAAGATCAAACTATAGTGGTGTTTGGCTCACAGAAAAAAAAGAATCTTGAATTTAATCCAGACATGCCTGCTCAGCTATTATTTAAGATTTACACAAAAACACTTTCCTAGGCCACTTGGTCTTCATTTTCCAACCATGCCCCTGGGATATTGCATATCATTGCCAGTTACAATAAATGTAGACTAGAAGCCCCCAGGCTCTGGTTAAAGACCTTGTCAATATGCCAACAGCAAGTTTTTGAAATTTCCTAGATAGGTAGAAGCACCCAATCATAACCGCAAATGAATCAATATATGTTCCCCAGCTACCTGAAAAAGCATATATGCATCTTTGGCACATGGCTTCAGTGTACTGACAGATCTTCTGTTACTATTTCCTTGAACTGCAACTGGCTGGTCAATAATATCTGTGAATAAAAAAAACAAAAACCAAACAGTTTTGTGAACAAAGGAACTGCTGAAAATCAAGTACACCTTAAGTGTTCTTAAAAAATAATTCCAGGAGCAAGCTAGGTAAGTCTTCTGCAACTTATCATCTCTACATAAATAAACATTAGATTGAGTACCAAAGATCATCAATACCAAGCACTTCTTTCCAATAAACATTCCCCGCAAAACTACTACTAACGCTTATTTCAAACTCAATCTAAGTTACTTTCACCTTAAATGACACCCTCATCTCAAACTCCTTCACAAAACCAACCTGAAGACAAGTTCTCACAGCCTGAACAAAAATCTAGATTTTATATATTGCTGTATAACTTGGACCGACACAGTCACTAAGGATTTCATCTCCTTTAAACACAAGTAAATGTATAAAAGATAGAAAAATTAATGTCTGTGATATCATTTATACCACTCACAGACTTCTTACTATTTTTTATCTGAAAAAGATCTGATGCATGTCCAAAAAACAGGTTAATACAAGCAAGCAATATAAGAAGGATGCACACCTTTGTATCGTTCATCTTCAGCAACCACTCTCTCAAATACAACAGTAACTACCTGCCGCACTGTAGCTGCTGCAGTGTTATTTGTGATATTATCTTTCGTGAAGTGCAATCGGAAACAAAGTACAATGGCCTGGAAGGGGAAAAGAAAAAAAATCACCTTACAACAATGTATTTTCATCTTTTAGCTAAGAGTCAAGACAGCTGATCTGAGAACTCTTTCCACTAGTTTGTCAAAAGGTTGCGAGAAAAAAAAATTGTTTCAGTAAGTTTAAGTTTAAAGAACCAGAATAAGTTTTATGGATTATCCAAATATCTCTTTAATAATCCTCCCCAAAGGTAATCTAGAAGATGTATTAACTGAGGACATTACGATGTGCCAATAGGACTATAATCATTGTACAGAGTAATCAACATAGTAATCAGCCACATAAAACAACTTGTATGAATATTAATGTCAAAAGCACACTAGGATTATGTGGTTAATTGAAAGGTCAGTTAACTCCAAACCCCAAATGCCACTCCTCTCCTACTTTAAATCACAATACTTTCACAAGCAAGTTGCCTCGACTGCTATTATTCCTAAGGTGAAAACTTTAATGTGTCACTGCGCTGGCTGTGACCTGAATACTGTGTCCCATTGGATTTCCTATTACTTCTAACACGTAGTTTAATACTTACTTATTTTTATAATTAATTCTGAAAATTAAGATCTGTATGTGTAGTAAAACCTGTATTTCTTGTTCTATTGTCCTTACTCTATGTTCTCGCGCGTGGACTACTCAATCACACCCAGCCATGGCTCTACATGCTCTAAAAGCCAGAAAAGATTGAGAATATTCTTTTCCTTCTTTTTCTTGTAAATGATTTGTGGACTCTTCTCAGATGTTATCCCTACCCTATTTTGAAATTTTACCACACAATCATATACTTGTACTTTCAGAAGTTACTCCATAATTCTTTAGATTAATCTAACAACAGCGTCCATATTAAGAGTTTTTTCAAGATGGTTTGCCAGTAATTTTCATAATTTAAACTAGTCAGGCTGAAACATGAATATGCAATGTATGTGTAGCTCAGACTGATACTCTCTAAGAATTTTTCAACATGGAAAGAAAAATAACTTTGACATATTTCTCAGAAGAATGGGGGGGGGAGATGGGAGAGGCAGGCAAAACCCAAAACCAACCATTGCACCATTTTACCTTTGTCAAGTAATGCTCTTATTTGTTTAAAGGAGAGAAATTGGTAACTTCAGGCCTTGAACAACAATAAGAAATTTAAAGGATATTTTCTCTGTAAGGAATGTTTTTTTCTTTCACCTGTCAGAGCCTGCCCAAATTTGATAATACATTTCTAAATGTACTAGATTTTAATGTACACTAAGGAAACTGTTAGAACTACAGCAATTTTTTAGATTCTTCAGTAATTGTGAGCATGATTCTGGATCAGGGCAAAAGTCAAGAGAAAGACACGCTGGGAGAGACCTTCCCTACTTATTTGGCACTACTGCACCCATGTGCTCTGGTGGTTACTGTCCAAAAGTAGAAAAGACATTAGGGAGATGAACAAATACAAGATGTTGGAAAATGTGTTTGGAAGACACACACAAAAAAGCTAAGTGAAACAGGATGTAGATACCAAAAATAGAAGAATAAGGGGGAAGAGTGAGAGAGAGGAGGTATATGGAGGCAGGAGAAGCAGAATAAATGAGGGAAATAATGAGAAGCAGGTATATGATAGGCAGAAGAGAAAGGCAGGGTGGACTTACATAGCAATTGTCATCTTCTAAAGCCTAGATTCAAACTTGATAAAATAAGAACATTGCAGGCTGTAAGACATACACCTGCTACCCAGTTAATAACTGATAAGTCCGTTTTCTAAAGTATTTCCATTTTCTTCAAAAACCCTGCTTCTGCCCAAGAACTTAGCACTTCATTTGGAAAATGAGCATTATTTGGAACAAAAGAAACAAGATAGCACTGAAGAGTCTTTGACATAATTTGACTATGCAAGTTAAAAAAGAAACTACTGACAAACTATTCAATCCTTGACAAGTTTCTATTCTGCTCTTTAAAGGTTTCATAAATTTTCCATTATCTTCCTGCCTTCAGCACACCTTTGTAACTTAGCTTTGTTTTCCTTTTGTGTTTTTCATTCCCTTGGCTAAGTAGATTAATAATAATTTCAATATCCACACATTTAAGCAGTTAGGAAATTACTTCATTAAAACCAGAACCAAAGAAAAAATTAAAACCCTCCACCAGAATAGAATGTCTCCAAAAATATTCTTTAATCCTCTTCTCCCTCTCTCCCCCACAAAAAAAACCCCATTCTGATATTGAAGCAATACATTGAAACAGAGCTTAAAGACCACAATTCAGAATGATTTGTTTAAAAACAAAAATTCTTTCTTAAATTGAAGAGAAATAATTATAAAATGTAATCTAGAAGAGAAACTTTAAAGAGAACTTCACAATTCATAAACAGGTAAACAACGTTGTTCCTTCAAAAAGAATTATCATGTAATTTAAGATTAGAGTGGATCAGAGTCCTTATATTTTTGTCTTAGTTGAAACATAATATCAAAACCGGTATCTTTAAAATGATGCAATGAAGTTGTTTCACTTTTGACTAAAAGAGCAATAAATGGACTGTTTCCAAAAGAGAATTTAGAGCAGGGTGGCAGGCAGCCTCTTCTAATATTTTGCTTTTTAACTGAGAGCTTACACTGTGCTACGTGCTGATTTCAGATCAAAAATGTACATACGACAAATTTAGCAGATGGAATGACAGTCATTAACCTGTTTTTATTGAAAGTTCCCATTAAGTCAGAAAAGTATTATCGTGGAGGAACTAAAAAACACATTGAAAAGGAAAGTGAAAGGAACTTTTAGGAATTAGGAATCTAGATATAAAGACAACAGGGACGCAACAGAATCAAGAAAACCCCCTCATCTTCCATTATTTCCAAATGCTTGATATGTAAAATTTCTCCCTGTTTTTCCTCTTGGATATTTTAAATACTATAGTTGTTACTAACAAGTCCTACCTTAGACAGTGCTTCATCATGCACAACTGTATTGGTGGTTAAAAGTACAAGAACCGTCTGGAGCAATTTAAGTTCTTCAAGACTATTTTCCATCAGTTGCCAAAGCATATTAATAATGTTTCCTGCTGCAGCCTACAAAGAAATAGGTTTTTGCCAACAATGAAGATGTTTACATACTGGTATATAATGTGGACACATATAAGAACAGCACTCTCATCTATGTACATCATAAATGAATTTGCGAGTTTTTCTGTATCATAAGACTACACTAAAAACACTAAACCAATTTCACTGCCACAAGCTTCCCAAAATACTTTCAAAGAACAGCAGAAATCTCTTAATACGTAGTCCAAATTAAAGTGCATACTTCATTTTCTACTTGGAAATATAGAAAAGACAGTACAAAGACACTTTATCCTCAAAATTCATTCATATGAGAGAAACAGTGTGATCTTACATTATGCAAGCACAACTGAAGGTATATTTTAACAGTAGTATTTTCACCTGCTTCTTAATACACTGCATATACAACACCATAATATGTCATGACACTTACAACTGCAGGAAATGTGCCTTTATTTTATCTTATTTGTAAAAGTAAAACGTAAAAAAAACCAACATGCAACTTTAAGAATTATATTTATCAAGGACCATTAAATGTTCTATTCTTGCAGTATAAGAATGGACTAAATGAGCTGGTTTAAAATTTCATGAATTTCCTTCCAGAAGTTATTAATGCTTCCTCACATATTTTTTTTTTAAATGGTCAAAAAGCTTTAGGTTTAAAATACAAGAAGTAAAGCATTTTACAGTATTACGCTCATTAGAATATAAATCGCTCCTAAGAAAAAGCATTTACCTTCAGTTCAAGGCCTGTATTTCTCACACTGAAACATTTAAGTATTTTTATAAAGATTGATCTTACCTCTGAAACAACTTCATGGGACATGAGCCTCTGTATGGCTGCTAGACACAGCTGAGTGATCTTTGGTTCCTTTGTTCCACAACCCATTAGAAAAGGCTGAACTACCTCTGAGCTGTTCTCTTTCAATGCTTTCAAAAAGAGATATGGAAGTAGTCAATGTTTAATCCTTTGAAGAATACAATGCAAAATTTGTTAATCATACTTATTAACAAAAAGCAATTGCCGGTCTTGGAATTTACTCTTGCAACACACAGAAAACCCATGTGAAGATAAGACACTGGGCTCCCACAGGTCACTTCCACAATTAGCCTGGCTGAGGCTCAAATCCCAAGCACCTTCTCCCTCACACACTCAAGTGACTTTCCAAATCCAAAACATCCGTTTAGAGTCTATTTGGTTAGTAGGAAACTGTAAAGTTCTGCCCACTCCAGAGCTCGCTCTCTGATCTTGCAGTGGTGACCAGCCCCAGGCTGGCAGTCATCTTCTGCTCTGCTTCACCTTCCGCAACAAATTCAAAAGCAACACAGAGCATGACACAAGAGACATACCAAAGCACATGGCAAGAAGGGGAATAGCAAAACACCACCAACAAAACAGGAGGAGAAGGAGATCCTGGGTATGCACATCTCACTGAATTTTTCAACCAGCATTTCAGTGATAAAGGGCAGCTTCTTAAAATGAAGCTTTGTCAGGAGAAACACAAATATCTTTTTCAGGAGAAAAAACTTCACAATGAACACAACATTTCACACTAACATTTTAAAAAGCTTTTCCCCATAAAATTTTAGAAATCTCTGATAAACTTCCTAAAATTAAAAAAGGTAACATTTCTGAAAGATGAAACGAAAGCATGACTCTGATCAATGAGTGCTTTTCTGCTTGCCTGCATGGTTGTTGATACATGCAAACTTTTAAGATTTTAGCTGCTTATCACCATTTCAGATACTAAAAATTTCCTCACAGTTGAAAGTTCAATGTGTGTTCTTACACTGAATGTGATGAACTGTGTTTTAACCTGTGTGACAGAAGAACTGAGTTCATTAAAAAATTTCACCTGCATTTTTAGATCACAATATTACCACAAACAATAAAAAATATATTCTCACATAAAAGTGCAAACATGATCTGTGTTTTAACTTAACTACAAAGCAAACAAGCACACTTTTGAAATATACAGTATAATCCATATCCTCCAATACCGTTCTCTTATGAAACACCCCTTGTTTTTCAAATTAAAACCAGAACATTGGCCTCTTCATCAAAAATGGAAGTTTGTTCCCAATTAAGACACATGGTTTAGGCACCTAATTGTCAGTGGCTACCTGTAAGCTGGAGTGCTAAGCTGCCGTTATGGTCTATGGGAACCTACATGACAGGGCAAATACAGCCAAATGGGCACAAATGCTTCTTCACTCATATAAATTTCTGGACTGCCACTAAATTCTAACCATCAAGCAGAAAAAAGAAAGCAGTATTTTTTAAAAGGCACCACAAGACATTTATCCTTAACGTAAGACTTCTGATAAAAGTTCTGAATGGAAGAAAGGCCTGACAATGAATAACAAGCCAAAGAAAAATTTAAACACCTTACATTATTTTCTCTATAACCCATTAAGAACAATAATCACACAACAGGATCTATACAAGGATTTTTACTTTATGAAACTGAAAAATTAATGTTTTGCAGATCTGGTTTGGTACAAATCATTATATTAGTTTCAGCCTTAAAACACACATAAAAAATTCTTACATCCAGGTGTGCTTCCGTTCTGCTACCAAAATTATTTAAGAATATATTAAAAAAGAAATCTATCATGAAATCTATTCTTGAATCACATAAAAAATAAAGTCTGGGGAAAATAAAACTTACTTCAGCAAGATTATAGTACTAATTTTCTAAAACAACTTCTAAAGCAAAACTATGAATCGTAGATTTCAAAGTCATGTAGAAGTAGTTTCTCACATTTATCACTTGAGATACAAAGCACAAGCTGATTTCTCTTTTGGAATTACTCAAGTGATCATAAATAAATTATAAAGCACACACTGACTGCCAAGAATGGAGACTTTGAAACTGCTCAACTTCACTTTTCCAAGAGAAAGAAAGAACTTAGAGCAATGACCTCAGAGTTCTGAGAAATTAAATACAACTCACCAGACACAATAAAGATTGAATCTATTTTCACCAAAATTATTATCCTACACAGTGTAATGCTTCAAGAAAGCATCAGGTCAGCTTATTCAAAACAAACTGATACAGTTGTTCTCATCTATTCTAGTGAAATGACACTTTGCATCAAAATACAAAGAAAAATCATACCCTAAACAAAATATTTATGTTACTAAAATGCCTAGTAGATTCTCCTAAATCATCTAGCAGTCAAAAAGTTATCTACTTCACTAGATTTCACAATTATAGCAGTCTTTTGCTGCTTTATTATTACTAAAGTATACGTATCTTCCTCAAAAAAAAAAAAAGTAATAGATTGGAGACAACAAAGATCTTGACATCAAGTTATTTAGAAGATCAGGCTACAACTGATACCTCAAAAAATATAGAAATCCATAAAGAACTGGGACTGTTTAATGGCATTATATTTAAACTCTGGAATGTCAGGATAATGCGCAGGCAAACATACGTTCCCCCTTTGTTCCACAGTTTCTTACTAGGTAAAAGGTACTATCCTATTAGCAAAGATTAACTAATGAAAATAACTTTTAGGACCTGCTGGTTTTCCAAACCTCATAATAACAAACCCATGCAGTTTTATGATGCATGAAATACTAACTAAATTCTAGTTTAAACCTTCCAAGGGAAAAGTACTTAAAAATTTGACCAACTACCAAAAAGTATTTTCACAAAGACTGCCTACCCATGCCCCAAATCAATGATCCTTCACACCTTTCTACTTTGAAATGAAGATTAAAACACAAAGAATTTTGTAGGATTACAAACTAGCTTTCTAAAATATAAAGTTCTTCACACAGCAATATGCCAAAGAACGTTGACAGCTTCCCAAATGGCTAACGAGAGATTTCTCTTGTTCATTTGTGTATTTTGATATAGCTGACATTACCTGGCATAGTTTTCCCACTTATGTCAGCATTCATGACAGCAGTAAAAACAAAGAAAATAAACAAATAAAAAAAGAGGCATTAAAGTGAAATATTGAGGGGTGGGACTGCTACTTCAAATAATCTAGAAACTGCCTCCTTACCAATATATGATTTACATACTTAAACAAGAAATAGGTTTTCATCTATTTCATTTGGACCTTTCAAATAATTTAGCACTTTAAAGATTTTGACTGCAGCTGGGGTAGACACTCAAGTATTAATACAGGAACACTCAAATCTGGCCAAAGCCTTTACCAGACATTGGCAAGAAGCCATCAATTTACATGCTATGTAATAAAGCTGAAGTAAGTCAGAGATACTGTTTTATGCACTTATAAGGCTGCAACAAGATACCTAGTGTCTATCAAGGCAATGGTAAATCTTAAATTGAACGACCTCGTCTCAGAGTAGGATGGATTTTTGCCTGCCATGTACCAGTCTCCAAAATCTAGACTCTCTTACTAAACACACAGATTAGGATCATACTGCAGAACTCCACACAGAGCACTCAACAACAGCTGTGGTGAAAGTAGACAGTGAATAAAACATTAAGAATTTGGAGTCTAAGTATTTCATGCTGTTTTTCTAAGTGGATGATAACTTTTGTAGAGCCACAAGTTAAAACGAAGGCCTTCCTCAGCACCAGCATAGCACTAATATGAAACAGAAGTATCATTAAAAAATTCTCATTCTACTGGTTTTTTTGCTAGGTGCCCAAAATTATAGTATCTCTGATATAGCGCACACTAAACGACATGTGGGATTATTACACATATCCAAGACATTAACATTTTGATTTGTAACCCAAGTTTATTTTTCCCCATTGCATTGCAAATAATTACCTGCCAAAATATCACTGTTCCGGGCAGCTATTGTTTTCACTTTTATTATTCCTGATTCAGCAGCCTGGAAGAGAAGAAAATAAGTAGTTCAGATGCTATTTCATACATCAATATCTGCAAAGAAGTAAGAATCCCAAAGATAAATAAAAATGGAGAGTCTCAGAGCAAAAATGTTTTTGCAGTGTTTTCACCAAGCAGAGCTAATGCAGAAGTTAAATATTTGTAGATTCTGGAATTCCTTTCCAGAATTCCACCGAAGGGGTATTATCACGATTCTCATTGTATTACTTTGCAGTCCTATGAATGAGAAGAAAAATCACCAGCAAACAAAAAAAAAAGCTGTTAAATAATCTATGTACAGTTTCAAACTGCAAAATGACGACCATGATGTATCATCTGTCACAGTCATTGGTTTGAAATGCTGAAGAAACTGAGAACATTGGTGTATATATATATCAATGCCTAATACTTAACACTTCAGCAATGAAATCCAGTTAATAAACCAGACGTGGTACACAGCAGTTGAACACTGTTGCTGTTCTTCCAGTCAGACAGCAGTATTTTCCATTTGAAAGCTAACATTTTCACTAATAATGAGCATCAGAATGAAACACATCTTCATATGGATTTTGTATCCTGAATGCCCTACAGAAATTATCCCAGGGCAGTACCATGAAGAAGCCTTCCTAACAATACCCTCCATTCTTCCTGACTCGCCATACAGTCCACACCAGCAGTTCCTCCCCTTTCCCTGCAGGTCTGACCTGACAGACCAACACCAGCATCCTGAAGGTTGAGGGATGCAGGTGAAGACTGGATGGATGACAACCAAGTACTGCAGAACTGAGCAACCCACTAAGGATATCACACTGCTGTGAGGAACAGCAATTCTCTCCTTGATTGTCCACAAACGCTTCCCCACATAAATCAGTGAACTCATGTTCTCTAATGAAATCAAGCCAAATTGAAAAAATAACATTGAGGATCTGAACTTCAAAATTCTGGTTTCTGACTAGTTTTGTGTAAATAAACCAAAGATACCTTGTAATGGCACCTTTCCATTTTTTAATTCAATTATTACATTATAAACCTCTGGAAACAATTAAACAAGTCATGGCAAATACACTGTGCACCAAAATAAATGCAACTGTTTTTTCCAGACGATAAGAAACAAATTGCTGGAAAATACTGTTCTGCTAAATTTGAAAGTACATTTCCCCTTTTATTTCAGCTTTGTCTTCCTGTGTACTTTCCACACTAAGCATTTCCATTTTTCCTCTGATACTACTACTTAAGGAAGTGTGCCATCACTCTATAAAACAGATTAGAGAAGCAGACAAGCTGTGGCAGCAAAAACACCAGAAGCAGAAGTGACAGTACATAAAAGTTCTAACAAGTTGTAACATTCCCTCTCCATCAAAACATTACTCCAACAAGATTTCCCGGAAAGTCTGGTTAAAATGACTGTATAAATTCAAAATCAAGTATTTTAATTAAGAGTTGCTATACATATTTCTCAAAACAGCTAAATTAGAAATGAGGAACTGAAATTTCCAACTTCCGTTTGTTTTTTTGATTGTTTTAAATTTCTCAACAAAAATATAGGAAGACTAAACACAGCCTTAACATCATTATAGAGATTCATGAAATTCTGGACAATAATTTAAGCTTTGCTAAACAAGTGTTTCTACTTTAAAAATGTAGACAGAATAATATCCACAGTGCCTGAGCTAAAACACAACATGCTCAAATGAGCACAAAGTGACATGCAAATATATCTTTCACATAATTAAAACGAGGAGTACCAAACACAGTTCTCATTTATTTTAATTACGTTAACTTAATGTGTTGAAGTGTCTAAGTTTGAAGTCAATTCCTGTTCTTCAGTTATAAATTGTCAGCTAAGTAGAGGAGGGGGTCTTGTCACAACAAATTGTTCCTATTAATTAATGTGAAGGATTTGTCACAGTCACACTTCAATTATCTTCAAACTAATCCTCATCACATCTACTGGCAATCGATTTCTTTCCTGTCAGGAGTGACAAACTCCATCCGAGTCAAAGAAATATTAAGGCTGCCTACATGCATGACAGTCACAAACACCATGCACTCTACATGAAGAAGGAAAAAGTTATTTCAAAAACAATGCCTCCCAGTTAGTTGTTTCCATGCTAGCTTTATATAAAATAGAGAATACTTTTTTTAAAAATAAGGTAAAACAAAACAAAAGTTATGAGATTTTTTACTATAGCTCTGAATATAACAGATAGAACTTCCTATGTCTCCAGCAGGTCCAGGGAGGTTATTCTCTCTCGGTACTCGGCACTGGTGAGACAGCTCCTTGAATCCTGGGTTCAGTTCTGGGCCCCTCACCACAAGAAGGATGTTGAGGCTTTGGAGCGAGTCCAGAGAAGAACAACAAAGCTGGTGAGGGGGCTGGAGAGCAGGTCTTACGAGGAGCGGCTGGAAATGTGGGGATTGTTTAGCCTTGAGAAGAGGAGGCTGAGGGGAGACTTCATTGCTCTCTACAACTACCAGAAAGGAGGTTGTAGAGAGGAGGGTGCTGGCCTCTTCTCCCAGGTGACATGGGACAGGACAAGAGGGAATGGCCTCAAGCTGCGCCAGGGGAGGTTCAGGCTTGACATTAGGAAAAAATTTTTCACAGAAAGGGTCACTGGCTGCCCTGGGAGGTGGTTGAGTCACCATCCCTAGAGGTGTTTAAAAGACAGGTGGATGAGGTGCTGAGGGGCATGGCTTAGTAAATGATAGGAATGGTTGGACCCGATGATCCAGTGGGTCCTTTCCAACCTAGTGATTCTGTGATTATCTCCTTAATATTCTGGTTCCTATTTACAATTAAAAATGTTTATGGTTACAAAAAAACCCCAAAACACAAAAAACCCACCCCAATATGCCACTACATATGTAAAAAAGATCATATATTAGCAATTTAAAAAAATGACCTCAGCTGATCACAAATAACTAGTAGAATAAATCAGACTATAACGTCTTATCCAGCTAGTCCTTATACATGAAAATAAAAGCACATTTGGATTGCTTCAATTTAATTTGTCAAGTTATAAGAAATATAAAGGAAATTTTAAATTTGCAAATTTATATCAATTACTACAGCACTCTGCAGGACACTGCCTCATTAGAAAAGGATCTTACAAAAACACTAATCAAGTACATGAATAGCATCACACTGTGTATTTATGGGTACAAATATGATAATTTACTTCCTACAAATATAAGGCACCATGTTTTTAAAAGTCGCCATTTTTAAAAGTACCACTATGACAGTTTCATTAGCACCAAGAGTAAAAGTAGTCTAGTGAGCAAGTTAGTTATATATTAATTTTAAAAAGAAGCAAATAATTCCTGTAATGTAACAAAGCTCAAGTGTATATGAAACCTTCAGTCAATTATATTTCCTATTCTGCTACTTTAACAACTGTAAAATAAACTGGAGTAAAATGTCTTAAACACACATCATCATTGAATTCCGTTTCATGTTTCTGCTGAAGCAACTACAGCACCCAGTTAGGGGAGGGAAAATATTGATGAAGAACAGAACCTGACTCTTTGTGACAGCACACATTCAAGGCAATCTCTTTTGGTACTTTGATTTGGTTTATAATCAAACAGTCAATAATGTCAGCAAAACTCAACCAGGAGCTCTGTGCTCAAGCATTTGCTCCATCTTCTTTCTGCTTCCTTGAAACTTACTGTTTGCTGATTATGTGAAAATCGCCCTTCACAGAAACTGAAGTAAGGCAAATAGAGAATTTAAGTACAAAAATAATCAAAACACACAGGGTGTCTCTGCAAGTGAACTGAAAAGAAGCCTAGGCATAATATCTGCCTCCTGGCCTCAAAGTTCCGCTCCCAAGGTACAGTCCAACAACAACGTTCACAGCTCCCCAAGAACCTCACCCTAAAGCAACCTTTTAGACAGAAATGCTCTCTGCAAGAGGGGCTGTGATGTGGAAACTGAGAGACTTTCAAACCTAGCTTTAAGAGCTTCTCAGATCCAAAACTCTTTCCTCTGCTCATGGATTTCTCAGTCCTCAGTTCAGGTAGTTCTGAAGTTCTTCCCTTTTATTAGATGTACTGTGCACATCTTCCAGCTTTTCAGAAATGTTAAACCTTTTGTAGGTTTAACCAATATCATCAACCAGGTAGTAGAGACAGGCAATTTCTGCTCAGGCACTCACCAACCAAACACATAACCCACTCTCAAGTAGAATCAATGTTTTCCAACAACCAGGTAACATTTAATTCCAGGAGCTAAATTTGTCCATATAAAATATGTACACACAAACTATGAAGATCTATTACACATAAATAGCATACAGAGTTATAAGGATAACTGAGGTGTGCCATTCTACTAGCTACTGGTCAGGATGATGTAAAGGCAAACTAGAGCAGCAGAGCAGTAACTGCGTCTGAAAGGTACTGGTACCTCAAATCTGTCTTTACAGGACACTGTGAAAGCTCTCAAACCCAGCTGCAGTGAATCAGTCTACACTGCCAAAAGTTACCACTATACCTAACTCTATGATGATGATAATGTTACCCGACAGCCCAAGAATGGCCATAAGGAATAACAGCACAGTGTATGCTTGAACATGTAACTGTATCATTATTCACTGGTTTCCTTTTCATGGGCAAAGGCATCACAGAAGCCCATTGCAATGCAGCAACGCATATGGATGGGCACACAACGAGGCAGCGGATCAGTGATCTTAACAGCACATCAGCTGCTCCACAGTAATCCCTATGGACCTTCCCTTACACTAAGGTAGCTGTGAGAGAGCCAACCCTTCTTTCATCAAAACCTAATAAGAGTGTTAACTTTTCATAAGAGAAAGATGACACAAATTTCCAATTTCTTTCCAGTGACACTTTTCAGAAACAGAAAAGAACACCCACCACCTCTACTGCATAAGTAATTTTTCTTTTTTTTACATTTCAAAAAGGAGGATTTAAAAAAGTGGTCAAAGACACTGGTATCTCAATGTGGACCAGTATCAGCGACTTTTGATGTTAAATAAAAATTATATACACACATGACATGAAGATATTTAATGTAACAAGTAGGGATGTGCTAATTTCTCTAAGGCTCGATCTAACTTTAAATATATTTTTGTATGAATTCTAAATAGCATGGAGGTCATGGCATTGTTACAAAAATTAATAAGATAAGGAATTTCCACTGCTGATGCTTTGAATGACCATTTGTCTTTAAATTACATGCTCAGAGCAAATTGCTATCTCCAAAAATATCAAAATTGCTTGAAGGGTTGCAGCTCTTACTACACAAGCTTTTGATTTCTGTCATCTAAAAAGAAAAGCATTCAGGAATGCTTTCAGGAATGACAGCTGGTGTTGATACTTATATTACATTGTTTGTGAGCCTTTTACTAAGATTGGATCACAGTAATGTATGTAATCTATAGTCACTTCCACTTCTATTACATGAAATAAGAAGAGCATTTTTTTTCCTATTCATCATTATTTGCCTTTCCAACTGGAACACTAACCTTATATCCAGTAGTTTAGATAAGAGATCCTCTTGTGTAAAGTACAGTCTCACTTCATTGTTATTCTGGCTCGCTTTGCAAAAGCACATTCTGGACCATTACAGTGCTGCTAAACTATTATTTGGAAAAGGACACACTCATAAAAAGCTCAACACTAAATCAGCCTCATGAAAGCAGCTGAGTGCACAATATTTGTGTGAAAAAGCACTGTACTTGCCTTCTGTACTTTTATCTTCCTCCCCAGGAGTACCATCGCTACTCAGACCCTTCTCTTTTATATGCTCATTCCACCTGTGATTTAAACTGGTGAAATGCCAGATCTGATCTGACGGCACTGTGCACTCACAGGGATTTATTATATTGAATGATTTAATATACTTGGATTAGAGCTTGCTGACAATCTAATGGCTTGGAGCAAAACCTACCAGCAGAGTCTCTGGGGACAGAGCACTAGCCACTGTAAATGCGGATATAGACAGGGAGAACATGAACCAAGTACTTAAGTCAACCGGACACACACAAGCCCAGGCATCCAAGGGTCAATGTTACTGAAAGGACACCCTATATCAGGGTCATGGTGACTGGAAAAGGTTGTTGATGACTGGGGAGAGGTAAACACCATACACATCTCAAGGAAGGGCACGGACGAGTATTCAGGGCTCTAACAGGCCGAACAGCTTCACATCATTCCCTGGGAGGGTTATAGAGTAATCCTCCTGGAAGCACATGCAGGACAAGATGACTGGGAGGAGCCAAGAAGAATTCAGCATGAACCTCACAAACCCAACTGCCTTCTACGATGGGAAGATGGGCTCTGTGGGCAAGGGGAGAGCACTAGATACTCATCTTGACTATACCAAAGCCTTTGATGCCACCTCCAATTCCTTATAGTAAAATTGGTGACGTATGGACAAAGTAGACAGTAAAGTGAGTGGAAGACTGGTAAAAAGGGTCAGTACGAATGGTATAAAGTTCAGCTGGTAATGAGTTACTAGTGGTACTCCTCTGGGATGGATACTGGGGCTAATATCATTTAACATCATCATCAGAAGCCTGGATAAAGGCAAAGAGTCTGCTGACAAATATAAAACTCAGGGTACTGTTCAACATCGGGGGGACAAGGGGGACATAGGGCATAGGGAACATGAATTCAGAGGAACCCACACAGGCTGGGAAATGGGCAGGTAAAAACCTCATGAAGTTCAACAAATACCAATGCGAAGTCCAGCCTCATGCACCAGCACAGGAGGGGGCTGGCTTTGCAGCAAATGACTTGGGGTCCTAGAAGGCAGAGTGGAACAAAGAGCCAGCAGTGAGTCCTCACCACGAAGATGGCCAAATGCATGCTGGGCTGCATTAGCAAGAGCATAGGCAGCAAGTCAAGCAAAGGCAGTCCTCCCCTCCTCTTTGGCTCTTGGGGGGCTGTTGCTGGAGTACTATGACCAGTTTTAGCCTCCCCTGGGCAAGAACGACATTGGCATGACGGAGGAAGTTCATTTGAGATATAGCAAGACAGCTGGAGGATGGAGAACAATAAATAAGGAGATGCTGAGAGCTCCACTTGTCCAGCATGAACAAGACAAGATTAAGGGGAGGGCTTGTTAATGTCCACAGCTTCCTAAAGGGAGGCTGAAGTGATGAAGCAGTTTCCAGTGACTGTTTGTATGTGTGTTCCATCCTGGATATATGTACACGTGCACAGAAAGAAAGCAGAGAACAAAGGCAATAAAGCTCCTTTCAAATCACTTCATATTCTACAATTCCTGCACAAGTTTCTCACTCAAATTTTTCTTTAACAGAATCTTAGCAATCACAGTAAAATAGGATTAATTTTGCTATATATTTTTTGCGTATAAAGACCAGAAATTACAAATCAACTGTCAGCCTCTATTCATATAGAGAGTAGTTCCTTCAGCTGTTCACACTTTACCTGAGAAAGAAATAAAATTGCTCTGGTTTATTCTACATCATGATCTACTTGTGCTCAGTGAAAGAAGTAAATAGTGTATATTTCTGACAGCAAAAACATGTACAACAACAGCTGAAGACGACAAACTTTAATTCCTGCTAGACTTTGCTCTACTCAAGGATGGTGCTATTCTCCATTACCAGAGCTCCAATGCTTTGAGAAAAAAAAAAAAAAAAAGCATCAGTGTATTCTATTATACACTTTCTCCACAGGTTCAAGATTTATGGTATTGCAGGTGGGGGGGGAGGGGGGTGGGTTGTTTGTTTGTTTTTTAAAAAACACGATCTTTTTAATTTCCAGCTTTCTTGCAGCTGTATCAATTGCTCCCATATTAGAAGTGCTTTTTCACTTGACAGGTGTGACTATTCCTTTGGTCCATTAATCTTCTGAAATTGTCAGTTTGCAGTATCAGCAGCCAATTCAGAATCCTGAAAGTTCATCATCAATAATGCCAGGAGAAGTGCCAGTGTTATCTAAATTGCTTCAGAGCTGCCGCCTCTGCAGATACTTCACTTGATTTGAGCATGGAGGTAAAGATAATGAAATACAAATATTTAATATCAGGAGTTTTCATTTGACAATCAAAATGTTTTGCGTCAGCTGGAAAAACCATCACAAATATATCAACAGAACAAATCAGAATGAATAACAACTCATTACTGAACAGCACAGATGCAGACAAAGAAAAAAGCTACCCAAGCTAACTTGGCACAGAAGAAACACAGCTAATTAGCAACAAATTCTCAAGTTGTAATTCTCTCTTTCACAGTCAGAATCAGGACTATATTTCATATCATATAATACAGAAGTTATATATATACATACATACAATATTTTAATATATATTAATATACAGTATTTATAGATATGTACACACACAGTGTCTGGATATCCCAAGACAACCCATGTCTACCATGAATGGATCTCAGAGTGATCCATCATGTACCACACAACTGATTATAAACCACTGAAATACAGCACTTGAATTTCCATGACAGATTTTTGTTACAACAATTATAATTTTACATTGAAAAATAAATAAAAACACACACCCACCCCCTGTTTCACAGCTTCAGGAGATTCACACTCAAAGTTCACAAATAGTATATTCATAGTAACGTGCTCAGAGACAGCAATGCCTGTCTGCCCAGCACCTGGTAAACAGAAACAACAGTCACTAGTTAGGACCCTAGTTGAGAACTGTAGACATCAAGAATTCCTGACTCCTGCTACAGGTTTCCTGTAAAATCTTCAGGAAGCCATAGGAAGAACGGTGGGGACTAAATCATAGATTAAGATGCACAGATTTAAATATTTAGACTCCCATTACAATGAGATTTAGTCTCTACTGAATGCTCCTTAATTCTTACAGCCTCTCCTTAAGCTAATTAAGCTGACCCACGAGTCTAAACTTAGGCCTCTGTGTCCAAGACGACTATGTACAGGCAGTAAAAGACCCACACTCTTCTGGACCAACTGCCAGAAGCCAAGGAAGTACAACAAGCGGCAAAGATACCTCATGCGTAGGTGACAGAGTCAATCAATCGCCTGGCTACAATGTCCTGCGAACAGCTATTCAGCTTCATTGACTGTGTTGACTTTATTTCCATAACAAACCCGGCTTGCACAATCAATGATGGGAGCTAAGACACCCGAAGTGAGGTACCTTAATCCTGCAACTGAATTCTAACATGAAAAATGTACAGATAGACTGAGGTACAGAAAATGTTGTTCATTTTTTCCATTAATTAGATTGCAAGGTATTACATGATGGAGAAATTACGTCTATATGCATGATGTCAATCAGCCTTGAACACATGACGTTTCTTATCAAAGACTGAAATAATGAAATGAAATTCAGGATTTATAATATTGAAACTTGGAACACACTTGAATGAATGACAGGTCCTTAAAATATAACAGTACACTTCTAAAAACATAATTTTGAAAAAATGCACTGCAAAATTAACAGATTCCAAAGAAGAAGCTAGCAGACACAACAACTCTTCAAGAAAAGGAATTATAAAAGGAACAGTAGGAAGTATTAGGACTCATCTGTTTCAAGTGACTAGCTCAGCTACAGGCTAGCAACTAAAGAATGGTACCGAATAATCTCCAGTCACATGCACAGAACACATGCTTGAGTGCAAGCTGCCTAATTATAACAACATGCATTTTACAGAGCACAGTTTCTTTATTTCAAAAGAGCAAGTATTAGTTAAGTTCATACCCATGAAAGCAAACAATTCTACAGTATTTGCATCCTTCTGTACTAATGCTGTGAAGACCTGAGAATTAATCAACTTGGAAAGTTCAGTGTAGGTTAAGTTCCCTGTAGGCTACTATAGTATCATAATTATTTAATCAATTTTATTCAAAAATAAAAGCAGGAAACTCCAAAACTTGGTTAATCCTATAGAAACTGTCTGTATGCAAATGTCTGCTCTTTGCCAGGTCCATTTGGCTCATCTTTTGCAACAAGAGTAGCATGAACACAAAGCTGACTGGAGCCTTTCAATGCTAATAACACAACAAGTGATTTAAACACCCAAATCACAAGGAATTTCAGCATGTCATTTTCTTCCTTAGCCTTCTCCAATATGTTTACTGCACTACAGTCACAGATTTTCTGAAACTGTATTACTGTTACAGAACAAACAGCTAGTACTCACACATATGTTTTCAACTGTTCCTTCCAAATTCATTAGGAACCCTAATGATCACTTTGGCTATCACTATATGATCACTATAAATCCTATTAACTAATATGTATCTTTTTAACATATGTTAAAATTTTGCATTACATCCTCACATTTGGTTCCACCCACCTACCAAACGGCATTGGAAAGGCATTCTAAAAGGACAAAGGTTCAAACTAATATTTCAGCATTAGCCCTAGGATGTGTTCAGGATCAGCATATCATTCCAAAATAAGAATGATTTAACTCAAGTCATTTATATCACTCAGCACAGACAGGAGTGGGCTCCAAAGGAAGAAGTGTATGAACAAAACTTGTGTTCACAGAACACAACAGACTGCACCCCAGAAAGGACATGTCCTGTCTCTTTGCTCAGCTAGCCCTCATCACATCTGTAAATAAACTATTTTAAAACTTCGTTTTATCCAGAAGCCACTCAAATCTGGGTTCTTTCATTTTTACTCAAAGAACTTAATGCTCCTTGCCTGCAAGCAGAGTTACTTATAAAAGAATGCAAAAATCTATTCTATTATTTTCCTCGACAGAGCAAAATCAATTTACAATACTGTTTCAAAAATATCTCTGTCCGCCAAAGGCTTACCCAACTTGATAAACAGTTAAAGAAAAGCAACGCTGCTATTTCAAACGAAGGTCTGGAAAAGAAACAGTACAGAGAGAAATTACTCCAAAGCTACTATTCAAGAGTCTCAAGAGAGCATTCCAACTGACCAAAGTATTCAAAGCTAAAACTGTGATTCTCTTCTAAGTTGAGGGAAGCTGAATACTATCTTTTCCAGCCCTACTATTCCAAACTACCGCAGCAGCAAACACCTTAAACCAGACAGACACCTGAAATCCATTGCACAACCGCTAAGCAGAGCTCACAGCCTGTCCCACACCACACCTCTCAGACAGGCCAAACCGATCCTGCCATGGGAGGATGCAGTCCCTGTTTGTTCTCCTCTCCTACCAGCACAAGCATGCCTGTAACTGTGCAGGGAGCTGAATAAGAGTTATTTTTTTAATGCATTTTGGTTTTTTAAGCTTATTTTGGTTTTACTACTATTTAAAAGCTGAGTCTGTTAGGCTAGATCTGTGTAAATAATGAGTTACACCCGACTGGAATTCAGACCACGAGGAACTTTCTGGGTATACTTACATTCTCTTTCAACTCCATTGTTTCTGCTAATTATACTTTCCCTTTGTATTACCAAGGTTTCTTATGCAATGAAATTATCTAAGCAAATCAAATATAACTTACATAGCAATAACTTCAATCAAAATAAGAAACAGCAGGTAACCTATTCAGCACACTGAACTATTTACAATTCCGTGACAAGATCAAATTCTTACTCTAGTTCACTAACAAAAGCAGCACCAGCTTTCTAGACACCCAGCACAGGATATCAAAACTCCAGTCACTAGGTTAAAATAGTTTATAAAGCTCTATGCACGTGGCATGCAATTTACTCCCAAGTGAGAAGCATTACACTGCTCCCTAATACAGAGCAAAGCTTAAGAGTTCACCATACTAAAAATAACAGAATAAAAACCAAGTGGCATTGTTTTCTAGGAGAAATGGCAGATTACTTAAGATAACATGAGAATGACTGATGTCTGTACCAAGGACTGCTTCCTGCTCTGTAATTGCAAGCTCCAAAAGATACTGTTAAATTTACACTTGCCCTGAGAAATTCAATCACATCCCTAGCTGGTGTCTGATTTTTTAACTGGGAAACAGAAACACATTGTGAAAACATGAATACATTTTTCAGTAATGTCATTTTTTGTACCTTTGCCAATACAAACAGTTTTGGCATATCACAGACATAACCACCAAATCACCCCTTGGTTACAGCATATGGATTTTGTTTAGCATACGTATGTAGCCAGTGCTGATCTGAGAAAGTATGAAACACAAAAACCACCTAACAACAAATAGAAGTGGGTCTTAAGTCTAACGGTAACTGGTAATCCCCACACTCTTAAGAAAAATAAGTCTAGCACTTCAGTCACCAAATAGCATCAACACAATTTCAAACCTGCAGATTCTTTGTGGCTCCTGTTGTCAAGTGTAAAGCAGCACCACCTTGGAAAACCCTACTCAAGTATTACATGTCATGCAGAGCAAAGAGGAGGTGCGAACTGCTTTGGGACCAACAATATATTCTGTTATTTCTTATTTAAAAGCTGTAAGGGGAAGGAAGTTTGCCACACATCTGTGTTGTCAGTTTAACACTGGAAGAAACTCAGTAACTTCCATGTTTCTTAACAGATTATCAGAGAGACTGCATAACCGCAGAACCCACTGTTGTCTGTGACTGGATTTAAAAACTACATGATTTCCACGTAAATATAATCTACTAAGAATACTTTACAGACTCAGAAGTAATAGAAAAACATGGGATGAAAGTGCTTAAGTCAGTTAAGAATTCAAGTTCCATTTATAATAAGGGTGTAAGATCTTACTTCCAGATCCTAACTGAGGATAAGGTCTAAATCCCACAGCCTGTGGGATCCCACAGCTGAGTGTCCCCTTTTCTGACACATCCAGTACCCCTCCAACAAAAAAAAAAAATCCAAATAAGCTCTTCAGCTATGTAGTCCACCTGCCCGTTCATTTAATATTATTTTGGTCTCTCTGTACCTAACACGTACGGCATCGGTTTGTAATAACAAATCAACAGAAATAGCTTTCAAAAATTAAAACTAAACCACTATTTTATTAAAAAAAAAAACCAAACCAGGATCTATTCCTCTGGTCATACCACTTTCTAACTCCTTACAGTAATGACTAAAATGGTTTGCTCTAATTAATCATCTGAGCAACAAGTAAAATTGAGAACTACACTATTACTTCCATAAGCAGCAAATCTATTTGCTATATTAATTTTGCAAGATTTTAAGAGTACTAATATAAAAATCAAAAAACAGAATAGCCAAACCATTTCAGAATTGGCTGGCAATAATAAATAGCTGTGAGAAAAAGTTATATTACATCAGAAACTGCAAGTTTATTAGAAGCAGCTTGCCTTCATGATGTACCTATCAAATCTAACAACTACAATACAGCTCACAACTATTAATTTGGATTATGAATTTTTCAATCACTTTATCACAGTAAGATAAATTTACTAAGTGGTATGGAAGCTTATACATCAGCTGCAAGATAAACTCATAAATTACACTGCATGCGGTAGCCTAATTTCACTGGAAGTAAAAAAGTGAGATTATAAGTAGTAGGAATTTGTTTTAGAAGCCTGAGTTTAAATGTAATTTACAAAGTTGGTGTTGTTCCAAATCAGTAAGAACATACCATTCTTCTGATCACTCTTACCAAATCCGATCATGACCACACCAAAAACATGTAATGAAAATATGTTTAGCAGTTGAAATTTAACTGAAAAGCACAACCATTTCCTTTAAAACTAGAACAAAAAATAATGGCTTCCAGAAGTGAGGAAGTAAGATCGTTTCCTGCAACTGCATCATACATCCTAATATAGGACTGCTCTCACCACAGACCTCTCTGCAAGAGAGTACAACTCACAGGAGAAGTCCCACCCCTTTATAAACACCTTCCAGCACTATTCCATAAACTTACTCAAACTCTAGACAACTGTGAAAGCCTTTAAGAGTTTGTAATGAAGTTATGCAAATTGCTGTTGAGATGTAGAAGGCAACAGCACAAAAGTAATACTTGCACAAGAACATAAACATTCTGAACAAGTATCAAGAATTGCACGTGCAGCAGTTACTCAAACCTTCAGCACGGCAAATATAACTAACTGTTACTAAAAATACTAACTTAAGAATGACATTGCCCATCTTCTTTGCAGATCTTGAAGAAAGTAAACATTAACACAGTGGGGAATATCTTGTTCAGAGACCAAACAACAGTAATACACAGGAGAAAGTGAAAGTGGCCCTCCCCCCTCCCTCCAAAACACACACACAGATTTCTGTTCCACTGACCACAGCTCTCTTATTTGCATCTGATCACACACAGTTTCCGAGAACTGATAACAACTTTCTCTGACACACAGTTCCTTACACACACAGGCACTCCTCTGTAGCCTATAATCCTATACAACATGCTCTGGTTACAGTGTGTCACTTCACATTTTTCAAAACAAGTCCAGTTATCAACTTCAATTCATCTGTTAAAGGGTGTAATACTTTACAGAACATTAAACATGCTATCACTTCACTGGCACTAAAGTCAAATTATGTGCATAATTCCTTTCATCCAAACTAACAGAGTCTTTACCATACTTTCCCAGGAACCTTTCCGGTTCTGCAGCTTAATCTGAGTTAATACACAAGTATTTTTCCTCCCACTACCGTGTAGAAAAATTATTTTTTAAAATGGCAAGTGACAAACAGGAAAGAATTTAAACTGACTACATAAACACAATAGAGGGACATGTGGTTAAAATGTATTCCTTAAATAACAGAGAAAAAGTCCAATTTCCTTTCAGTTAAAGTAATCCTCCTCATCACGACTACCGCAGTGTCAAGATACACAGAGCAAAGTGAGAGTCGAAAAATAAAATATACAATCCTACTGGCATGAGTTGATTCATGAAGTTTTAAAAACTGAGAAAAGGTTCATCTAAACTTCTTGTCTCCCAAGTTTCTTTGGTTGTAACTTCAGCAGTAGAAAGCCACATCACCCCAAATCTCAGAACACGCTTGGGATCACCAGCGATCCGCACAGTAAATGCCAGCAGACACAGAGATGTGATACTGAGAAATACGGAGCATCAGCTCAGAAGCCAAACTTTAGTAAGCCTGTTTGTTTGTGACAAGGGTAGGACAGCGACAAGCAAAGACACCAGCATGGCTCCACAGCAGCCGGTGGGGGCACAGCCCGGTTACCCCTACTTGTCCATCCACCAGCCCCACTGAAGTGCTGCCCACCAGTGTACGCAAGCCCTCAGCACCCAGTCTACCTCAGGCAAGCACCAGGGAATCATGGAACAGTTTGGATTCGAAGGGACCTCAAATCCGCTCTACTGTGGGCAGGGACACCTCCCACCAGCCCAGGCTGCCCCATCCAACCTGGCCTTGAACACCTCCAGGGATGGGGCAGCCACAACTTCCCTGGGCAACCTGTGCCAGCGCCTCACTGCCCTCATGGTGAAGAAATTCCTCCTTATGTTTAGCCTAAATCTGCCCCTCTCCAGTTTATTCCCATTGCCCTAGTCCTACCTCTACCAGCCTTTGTAAACAGTCCCTCCCCAGCCTTCTTACAGGCCCACTTCAGGTACAAAAAAGTCACCATAAAGTCTCCCCAGACCCTTTTCTTCCCAGGCTGAACAACTCCAACTCTCTCAGCCTGTCCTTGTACAGGAGGTTCTCCAGCCCTCTGATCATCTTCGTGGCCCTCCTCTGGCCCCGTTCCAACAACTCCATATCCTTCTCACGTTGAGGATTCCAGAACTGGACACAGCATTCCAGGCGGGATCTCACAAGAGAAGAATAGAGGCGCAAATCACCCCCCTCTCCGTGCCGGCCGTGCTCCTTTTGATGCAGCTGAGGACACGGTTCGCCTTCCTTCAAGAGGAGACACCGAGACAACCGAGCCCAACTCCGTCTCTTCCCCCGGGCGGCGCAGGGGGCGAGACCGGGGGTGCAGGGGGAGCCGGGGAGGAGCAGCGGGGCTGCCCCCCTTCGCCCCAGCCCCGCAGGCCGAACGGAGCCGCCCGGCCCGCGCCTCAGAACGCCTTCAAACCGAGGACCCACAGGCAAAGGCGAACGGCGCAGCCACGTCCCGGCGCAGCCAGCCGCGAAGGAGCGGCCCGGCCCCGGCCCCTCACCTCCTTCACGGGGGGGAATTTTTTCCGGCACTCCAGGCTGAGGCCCCGCAGGTCTCCCTGCATGTTCTCCAGCAGCTTCTTCACGGCCTCGGGGCTGCTGGTGCCGGACATGGCGCCGCGGGCAGCGCGGGCCCCGCCGACACGTCTGCGCCGGGGCCGGAACCCGCCAGCCGCTCCCACAGTGCCTCGCGCCGCTCCCGCCGTGCCCCGCGCCGCTTCCGGGAGGGCGGGGAGCGCGGCCTGGGCCGGCCGAGGCCGCCATTGGTCTCTTCGTTAATTGGCCTCTTCGACTGCGGGATGAGCGCACCCTCGGCAGGTTTGCGGGTGGCACCGAGCTGAGTGGTGGTGCAGTTGCCACATCGGAAGGACGGGATGTCATCCAGAGGGACCTGGACGGGCTGGAGAAGTGGGGCTGTGCGAACCTCATGAGGTTCAACAAGGGCAAGGCCCTGCACCTGGGTCGGGGCGGTCCCCGTTTCCAGTACCCAGCGGGGGTGATGTGACTGAGAGCCGCCCTGCAGAAGAGCGTATGTGGACGAATCTCTGAGGGCATGTGTTTGCTAGCAAGTTAAAAATGCTAATTAGCTGTTGAGCTAACTTTGTATTGCGCTGCAATTACTACATTGTTATTTGCTTTGATATTAAATTATATGTTATTTTGTGATGGGCAGCGGGTGATTCAATCACTCCCTGTCGCTCTGTGGTCCTATTTACCAACAAAAATTCTAACGAGACCTATTGTGATTCATTGAAATACCTCTGGGAACCGGTGTTCATGTTCATTCCAAACAATGTGCATCAGTCCTTTTGACTCAATTAGACATGGGATAGACCTTGGCTGTGTTAATTTCAGGAGTTTACTCCAGTTATAAACCATCCTGACAGACCTATGCAGATGCAGACTTTGAATGTGAGAACAGGGTTCTGCTGCTTTCACTGTGGCAATTAATTGGTTTCACGGGAAGAACTTGTGTCTTTCGCTCAGAGGTCACTTTATTAAGCTCTTATGCTTTTGTAGTTGATATAGATCTATACATAGAATCATAGAATAACCAGGTTGGAAGAGACCCACCGGATCATCGAGTCCAACCATTCCTATCAAACACTAAACCATGCCCCTTAGCACCCCGTCCACCCGTGCCTTAAACACCTTCAGGGAAGGTGACTCAACCACCTCCCTGGGCAGCCTGTGCCAGTGCCCAATGACCCTTTCTGTGAAGAATTTTTTCCTAATGTCCAGCCTAAACCTCCCCTGGCGGAGCTTGATAGTAACAATACTAAACAAAATTCAGGATATGAAATATTAGGTCTGTGGTCAAGTAAAGGAGTTTGTAGACATCTCTGGTGGGTTTTTTTCTACAGCAGAGTTAAGAATCATGATGGAGAAAGTTTTGCATCATAGTAGATTGAATATAGGTACTGATATCGAAAGGTGAAATGGTAGATAAATGTCACATAATTCCCATAGTCCTTTATAAAAAACTATGCGTTGTATCAGTCTGTAAGCATAAAGAAGCCCTACACATATACTTTAGTTTATGAATGCTTCAGAAGCTCCTTCTTAAATTATGGGCACAAGAAATAGAGCAAGAGAGTATTTCTGTTGTGGCCACAAATGGGTTAAAATCAGAAGTAATAAAACTTCCCTCTAGTACCTGGTATTCTTTTTTTATGGAACAGCAGCAAAGCCCTTGTTCCTGTAGATATAGCTGTATGAGCAAGTTAGATCTACCAGCAGACTGAAAAATACTTTGTTTTCCAGTGTGGACTCCGCGTGATTTTAGCCTGTGTTCCCTTCTGCATAGGTGTGAGTGTATATTTACATGTTAGCACACTTTTTGTTTGTTTGTTTTTATGCAGTTAATATACATTTTATTTTGTTTAGTCAGCTAAAAAAGCAATCCCAGCTGCTGTCTGTCAGTGAATCATCCTCTTTGTCATTAGCAGACTGTCAGTAATGATTTCACATTATCTTTAAAGTCACTGACAAAACTGTTAAGTAACAATGCCCAAAGTGTCAGACCTGTGATATGCTTGAGATACTCAGCAATGATGCCCCATTGAGTTACAACACGATCACTTCAGGGCTTGTGCACAAGTATCTCAGCCAGAGGCTTAGATGCTTTCATGGCTGTTGTGTAACCAGCAGGCAAAGCTGTTTTCCAATTTTTCAAGGTTGAATCTTGTCCAAACAGATTCTCAAAGCAGTGGATTGTTTATTTTTTTGCATTGCCTTTTGGATTACTGGTAATTGAATCGGCTGAACCTGTTAACATCTCTTCTGAGGAAGAACTGCTGTCCACTGCTTGAATTGCTGTCTTAGAGTTAGAGGTTAACAATGAACACAGATACATGATAGTCACAAAGTCTTATTGCCAGCTCCCATACCCTTCATACTTATAACTGAGCATAAGTCAGTATAGATTAAATAACTTTTCCAGCTCACACAGGAAGTATGTGGCTGGGAAACAAACCTTACTCCTTGTGTTAAACTGCATCTGTCTCTCCATCCCTTACACAACACATAGCATTTATTAGAGAATGGATTTATTATATATTCAGGTAGTACCCTGAATTTTCCCTGCATGGTAAGCGATGCAGTGCATTCTTGATATGGTTTTTTTTCCTGCCAAGTATAGGAAATCCCAAAACAGTGATGGAGATTTTACTTGACAGTTGTTTACACCGAAAAAACACCCATGCTGACCATCCTTGCTGTCATCTGAACAATTAGCACAGCATGAGGTCACAGTCAGAGGACAGAGATACTTCAGCGATGTTGCACTTCTGATCAAAATTTACTGCAATCGCCATGTCTGTTATCAGGAATTTTCACTTAGAAATAAAGGTATAGATGTGTTGAAGTGAAGTAATGGTGATTCTAGGACATGTTGTTTGATCGAGAGCTCTTACAGTGGACAGTGGATCAGCTGCACGCTTGCGGCAAGTCTTTTCCTGATGTGTCGTTCTGACTGCCGGATGCGTAACAGGAAAATGCCTGTCAAGAATGTCAGAAATATGCCTTGTGCTGTAGTCTGTTTGTTTTGCTGAGCTGTGATCTGTTTGCCAAAAACCTCCCTGCATCTTCTTAATCTACAGGCTCTGAGGAGATCTTATAGTGACCTTCCACTACCTGAAAGGGGCTACGAGAAAGCTGGAGAGGGGCTATTCATAAAGGCTTGTGGTGATAGGACAAGGGGCAATGGGTATAAACTGGAGAGGGGCAGATTTAGGCTTGATATAAGGAAGAATTTCTTCCCCATGAGAGTGGTGAGGCACTGGCACAGGTTGCCCACGGAAGCTGTGGCTGCTCCATCCCTGGAGGTGTTCAAGGCCAGGTTGGATGGGGCCTTGGGCAGCCTGGGCTGGTGGGAGGTGTCCCTGCCCCTGGCAGGGGCACAGGAACTAGATGACCTTTAAGGTCCCTTCCAACCCAAATTGTTCTATGATTGTATGATTCTATATGGCCAGCATTGCAGTCATATTTATAAAATACAGAAAGTATCTATAGAAGTAGATATACTCACTCTACTCACGTAACTAGCATGGAGGCCAGCACACTATTTGGGTACTATTCTTTTTCTCACACTGCTGGCACGACCATTTAATTTGTGGCTAACTCAGACCAGCCTAGAAAAGACTCAGAATGGCCGCGTACACAACTGTTCACAAAAATAAGTGGTCAGGTTCTTTCTGTAAACCATAAGGATCAGAGATTTCTTATGGAAGAGACCTTGATTTACCTTATGTGTTGCACTCATCTTTGCTGCTCTATGAAGATCATAGACCTCTTCTTATTTCGTTTAAAGGTCTTTGCCCTTGATGTAGATATTTGTATGGTAACACATGTGGCCGTGTTTATAAGCAGCAGTCTGAAAGAAATTTTGTTACTCCGGTCGAGTCAAAACAGACAAACAGAATGAACATGCTTTGCAGGGATTTTGGAAGATGTCCAAAGAAATCCAATCATAATGAGCCAACTGCTTTCCTTTGTAGTAAAATGCCCATACAGCTCACCTCCACCTGTGAATACATATTTCTGATAAAGCAGAGCTATTCCATAGTATGTATCTACGTCTGGGTCATCTATAAGCAGGTGTCCATATCGAAGGATACATACCTGTGGCAATTTCATCATTTTTAAAGGCGTTCTGGGACCATTTCTAGATGTTTTATTTGTTATTCCTGTAATGGGACCCCCTTTCTGGAACCCACTCCCAGAGCATGGGGCATGCTGTTGTCTGCCCAGGGGCTGCGTAGGTGTGCTCCTGGCAGGAGCTGAGGAAATTCCAACTCTAAACACTCCCTGATCCAGCTGAGAGCCAAGCCCTGGAGCTACTGGATGGGTCATTAAGTGGATGTGTAAGAAGGATGTGTGAGACTTGTTCAGTCAGTCTGAGTCCTTATTTCCCTTTGGCAGCTTGGTCATCAGTTGATTCTTATGGCTGTTTATTTCTAGGAGCCCTCCTTCCCTGTCCCAGTCCTAACAAACAACTGCAGCACAATCTAAGAGGTCTGACAAACAACTTAATTATAAAATTAGCAGCTAACATGTACTAAGTATTGACAAATTCTTTACCAGTAGCTGTGCTCCTGACCAGCTCAGCCACACTTTGGTATGGGGGGATATGAATGTCTGATGGGCTTGAATGTCCTATTTTGTTGTAGAAAGCCAGGACCTATCTTACCAGCAGAGTTACAGTAGGGTTTCAAAGAACCTGAGACTTCGTTTTTAGCTCTCTTCAGGATATCTGGAGCCTTCCTTTGAAAGCCTGTTCCTCAAAATTACTTACACAGCTCCTGCTGTCCAGACATAATCCAATACTTGGATGCATGAGCTGCAGTTTTCTAGGTAATGACTAGGTGAGGAGTCATGTCAAAAAAATAGCATAGCTCTTCTATTACTGTCTTGTTTCAAAATGTCCTCACAATATGCTAGAATCCCCTCTATGTTGTTTCTTTTCTAGTGGTTTTCTGTATGTTTCACTAAGAAGTTAAATCAATTTCTAGTAGCCAAATTACTTTTTCTTTCCTCTCCCTATAAGGCAACCCACATCTATCAAAGATTTTAATTCTCAATCACCTCTTAGTGACTTTCACAATATTTTCTTTTCTTTTTTTTTTTTCTAATCATAAGACTCTGCTTTTTTTAGAATGTATTTTAAATCCTCTTATTAGGATGCTACAGCCACTTTCTCTTAACACCCATCTTCTCTATTCATGCAGTACAGGCTTTTTCACACTCCTGCCCTTGTCTTAGCTGTGATTCATTGTTTTTACATACATTCACAGTTCTGTACAATTTCTTCCCTTTTGCCACACATTCTTATGCTGTTTTCTCCCACTGGCATAGGGTCACATTGGACTACCCGATATGTTTGTTCTGGAGTGGAGTATGGAATTTTAAATCTGGTTTGTTCCCTTTTATTTTTATCTGCACATTTATTCACAGAAGTTTTGGGAAGATTTTTCTTAGTTAAATTAAATTGGTATGTCTACGTGGGCTTTTTATTTCAAGGAAAAAATATCGTGTCTGTCAAATTCTAATAATATTGTCAAATGAACCTGGGAAAATGGGGACATTATAATCCATCACACTTGATGCTAAGGGAGCCATTTACATCATAAAAATGAGTTTTATGAATGACAATCTCAGACTGAGCATGGCACTACCAAAGCCAAACAGAAATCCAAAGATGAGAGAGAGGATAACCAAATGCTTCCCATTGTAAGTAGTTCTACAGACTACTTTGATTTCTCTTAATCTTTGCCACCTTATCTGAACAATATTACAGAAGTGTCTAAGGTTACATTTCCTGAAGACATCTAAAGCATTATCTTCTATATCTATACAAAAAATCAACATGTGCATCTAATCCACTCAATTTGTCTAAAAATATGTTAATTCAACAATTCAGGATATTTAACGAAGAAAGTTCTATTGTCTCCGTTCCATCAGTTGATTGTGATTGTTGTACATTGTAGGCGTAAGGAATCTGAATATTTTTATTATGCTTAATCAAAACATTTCCATGGGCTTTATTGTCCAATTGTCTAAAACTCTTAATTGATAGGAGTGGTTGAACTCAATGATCCTGTGGGTCTTTTCCAACCTAGTGATTCAGTGATTCTGTAAAATGTTCACAAATATTTTAATAGAGAATTTGTAAAAAAACTCATATATATATAGATGATTTTATTCTACACTAAAAACCAAAACCATCCACATTGCGTTAGGGGCCAGAAACTCATTGTTGGCAGAGAATTTTGTAAAGTAAAAGATGTGAAAATTGAACTGCTGTTATTGACAGCCCTAGAACACTTTTGAGAAATGTGTCTGGATTTAGGTCTCAGCCCTACAAGTTGTATTTACAATCCACATCATACACAGCAAAGTTATTCAGGCCATCTGTCTCTCCCAATAAACAGGTTACTTAGACACTGCATTTAATTCACTGAGCAGCTATTAGGTAATGTAAAATTAGTCAACATGACTAACAAGTTTTATTTGATTTGGCAAATGCAACTAAAGAGTAGTGATGCTTTCTAACTTTTATTGACCTATTCACATGCTGCTGAATAATCTCAGGGTTTATGGAAGCAGCTTTTCCCCACTGGGATACAGTCAGCAGGACTCAAGTAGGATCCAAATACCTTTTCCTCTTACTCAGCAAATTGCCCAAGGAAACCAGTCCTATATAAGCAGTTCTAAACTCTACATTTCGTATGGCTGTGAAACGTACATCTGAGCTGGCAGAAGGGATGCTCTTTGTACTTGCTTTTCATAGGATACAGAGTCAGTAATTACTGTCCCTTCTGTTTGCAGACTTCCTCCTCAGCCTCACATCTACACAACACCCACCACAGAGTGAATTTTACAACATTGACAGATGTTAAAAACAAGCATAGCTCCTCCAAATTCTTTCCAGGCACCCTTCATTGTGTTCTGGAAAATGCCTTTGTGCTCCCAGAGCTGGCTGCAAACCTGGTTTTAATTGCACCGTGTGTAGTTTTATTTTCTTTTTTGAGGAACCCTGCATTTTTTGTTAGGGACATGTCTGAACCGGTCATTGTGCTTTAAGGGAATTGGCCTGGAAAAGCAGGGAGGCTCCTCCAGCGTTGCAAAGAAAAAAGGAAAAGGGGCATGTGGGTTTCAGTTTAGGCTGTAACTGGGGGAACAGTTACCTTGAGAAAATGACAATAGATCAAAGAGGTCGCTCAGATGGGATTTGGAGCAGCTTCGTGACTTTGATTGAAGTTAGTAACAACAGTGCAGGAAGGGAAGAAAAATTATAATGTTTGCCACCCTGAAACATGAGCATGGGTTTTATTCCCATATTAATCAATTCTTACAATGCTAGCGAGTGAAGCCCTTCCCTCAAACCATGCTGAGCTCAGAGCAAACACCTGCAGGTTCAGGCCTCCAGGTCAGGAGGAATATTCCTCTGAGAAGAACAGGGTGTTCATGGATTCAAAGATCTCAAAGCTGAGGCAGATGCCTCAGACTGAGTCTTGGTCCTGGCAGGGGAAGGGCCGTTGCACCTCTCAACGCCCTCCTCACCCCGGGGGAGCCTGCCGCTTGCCTCTGCTGTGTCTTCCTTCTTCGTGGTAAAAAAGGATTGCAAATGGGTTTACTCTGGGTTAGTAACTTGTTTTTCTGTAATGTCTCCCAGGATACAATCTGAACTATCAAAAGGCAGTAACTTTGTGTATTTTCCCAGGATCCTTACCACAGACCTGAGAAAATTAAGTCGACTTAATTTGACTGAAGTATCCAAGGACGAGTTCATATGCCAGTGTTTCATGTTGGGAGCTCATGCTCCATTGCTTGTCCACCAGGGCTACAAAGTATTTAGAGGTACTTACTACTTTCCACCTTCTATAGCTATGGTCTGAATATTTTACACACCGAATCAAAATGTAACTAAGTGCCAACAGGACCAAGTGCCACTAACTTCTCCAGTAACTCCTATTCCACAATGATTTCCTGGTGGAAACTCTTTGGAGATTGTTAGTTCCTAGGCTTTGTATTGGATGATGCTGCATAACACTCATGTTTTGATGATAGCGATAATTAAGGTGATAAATAAGTGCCAAGCACTTATTTAATTCTAGATGCACCTATGTTATAGTCTTTATCGATTTTTTTCCATTACTGCCCTCAATAATGAAACTTATTTTTCATAAAACCACACTGACTGATGTGAATTCTCGAGTCCTGGATCAGTTTTTGCATTACTTGGCTCAGGATGACTGTTAATGCTACCCAGCATATAGTAACCCAGTTTGTTCTGTACTGAATGGGATAATTAGTGAGGAATTTGTCACATTTGGACCCTTCTGGGGTTTCCATGCTATTCCAAGATCTAATTTCTTCTCAATAAGACAGGTCTCTGCCTGCCTCAGGAGCATTTGTTGCCACTAAAGCATGAAACCTTGGAACCAAGTGGAACTGTTTTCACACTTTGTTTACCCCCCAAGGAGAGAGAACTAAAAAACCTGGAGACAGCAATTTGTCTGCAAACTAAGAATATACTTATTCTATCAAATGTAGCGTTCATATTAATTCTTTCACTACATTTATAGGGATTTTCTTTGTCAAAGTGATGCTGGAAATGCTAGCAAATAAACTCTCTAAGGCTTGGAGTTTTAGAAAGCAAGCGCCCTTTATCAGGGCTGGGCAATGCAAGGGAGCGATCTCCATCCATCATGTGCAGTGATACAAGAGCTGGGACAGAGTATATTTCCCACTTACATGCTTATGTATACATTTCCCCAGAAATCTTATGCATGTTCTATTACTTTCCACAGTCTAATTCTAATGTTATTATGACACTTCACAATGCTCAAAACTCTTGTGTTAATTTGGAGCTAGCTCCAGCTCTCTGCTTGACCTTGTCTTTCAGATTAGAAAGGATTCCAAGCAGAAGTGATTACAGAAATCTGTTCTGCACAGATCGTGCCTCACACAAGGTGTTACCATCTTCAAAGAATGGACCATGTCTAGAAAAGAAACTGTCTAAAAAACACACTCACAGAGAAAGAAAACATGCTATCAAAAGTAACTAGTGCTTAGAAACAATGAGAAACTAGAACCTGAGATTTCAGAGTCTGACATCAAAGAAGGCATAATTTTTGAAGGAAACTGGTGAGTTTGCCAATTCATTTCTTTGCCTGCCATACTGACTTCCCTCTAAAGATTTAAAAATGCTGAAGAAGTACACCGCACTCCATACTGCAGTGTTGTCTTGCTGGGAAAGCCAGAAGGGGTTGCGGCCTTCCCATCAGCAACCAGCTGTAGATGCAGGAGACATTTCTACATCATCTGTTAGGGCAATATTTAACAGCTTTTCTTGTCTATCATTTCAGCATTAAGTTGCAAACTTCACTTCAGTGTGTCAGCAAGGCAGGTAGGACTTTAATTAAGTGGATGACAGAAGAGATCTGCACCGAACCATCCAGAACGCTGTGTGAAGCCAACTAAAACAAGAGGTCCTGGGCAGTTTCTTCACCTCCTTCCCTCCCTGTCAGGCTTTAAATGACATATCGCTGTAACAAAATCCATGGAGTAACTGGGAATCGCAAACTGTTTTCTGCCTCCTACTCTGTTTTGTTTCTGTGACTCTCACATTAACAAGGTTAACTGCATCTTAGAATTTTGGAGTTTATACTTAGAGCCATCAAAAATCTTGATGTAACTAAGAAAAGAAAGCGTGCTGTAGATTTTTATCAGATACGATTCATAAAAAGAGATGTTTGGACCCTCTTTGTTCTCTACATAAATGACTAGCTGCGTAGCAATAACTTCTGATAGACACTGCAAAGAATAATATGCTTTCTGTAGTTTTAATTTTAAGCATGTCCACGCTGGATGAATTATATCTTCTGTGTGAATACATAATAGTTCTAAGAAACTTACAACTTGGCTGAATTCCCAGAAACCTCCGGGACAGTCATACAGAAATGTTATTGATTTTTGTGTCTGGAGTCAAACTGTGTGTGTCATCTTGGAGGCCACATTAACAGTAACAAACAAAAATTTGATATTATCTATCTAATTTTTTCCTAACTAAATGTTACTTTGATCAATACCTTTTAAAACTCTATCTGGATGACCCAACCACTAGTAGGCAAGTACATTCCTTCAAATATTATATATATATGTATACATGTATATATATGCATACATATATATATATGCATTTTCAGAGGGAGAATGAAATGTGCTAGGAGACCAAGTTAGCAGATATTAAAGCTTTAATCTAAGAATCTCCAAAGTGAGACTTAGGTAAATTTAACCAGATCCTTCACTCCTTTGTGATTTTCCCAAGGCACTCCTAGGCTAACAGCAGTATGACTGTAGCAGGGGGGTTTCTGTGTGTTATTCAGAGATGACCAGTTCTCTAAGGTTACTACTCCTACTCCACAGATAAATTTCACCTCTCAAGTGCTCTAATTAAAAGAAGGAAGATAAACACATAAGGATAAACACTGTATCTGCCTGTCTTATATATATTGCCTTGTTTCACCATCTGAGTTAGTGTTTTTCTGTTTGAGTAATTTTACTTTTTACTTAAGTTTTAATGACAATAAACGATTTTTTTTGCAGCCTTATAAATGCTTTTAGAGCCAGATAATGATAGAAGAGAATCCCTTTTAACATACACTATCTCCTGGAAATACTATTCATGTTGGTTGTTAAACAGCCACTTTGTAACTGATAATATAAGTCTTAGACAAAGACAACCCATTACACAAACACTGTGGGAAAAGAATTTGTAAGAAAAGGGAAGACTAAATAAGGCCTTGAATAGCTTTATTGAAATCTGTATAAATAAACATGCGCATTTCAAATGTAAACCCAAGTGAACTCAAGTGCAGACAAAATTTTAACCTCTGTCATGCAGGAGGTTAGTTTACATTAAAAAAAAGAAAAACAACCTCAAAGCAGCTTTAAAATACCAGGATGAAACACCAGTTTTAATATCAAGGTATAAAGCAAAGCCATGTCCAACATACCTCATTTATATCCTGGTCAAATGCAATTTTTTAAACTTTTTAATGCTAACATAAATAAATAATTTACCAAAATGTGCACTCACAGAGTGAACTTTTATTTACAATACACAATTTATAACCTATTGTATTTGATTAGTTCAAGTGAAGAACATCATACTTTTTGCTTTTTTCTTTTTAAATTATTTGTTTAAACAGTGGGACACAAAGTAATTCTCCAGGTAGTAGATATGTGAAGCGTGCCCCTGCACTGAAGAGCCCCTCTCAAAGGCAGTTTTGTATACAAATCAACAATACATTCTTCCAACTAGATCGAAGGGAAAGCAGCAAATTAAAAAATGTTTCAAAATGTCACACTTATTTTGGCATCCTGGACCCCTGAAAATAGTTAACTAAAATCCGATTCAAAGTCTGTATGCCTTATATACTGTACAGGTTCTGACTTGAACATGCAAATGCCAATTCTCTTATAATGATTTACCTTTTCAGATATGCTGTAAGGCTATGGTGAATTCCATCAGGAACACACAAAGAAAATTAACAGACCTACCTTTAAAGTCATTTTGTTCATTAACAATTTAAAGGCAGGTTATATTGAAAAAATTCTCATCTAAGCCCGATACACAGTCATTACTATGGATACAGAATACTACTAACTCTGACCCTACTGCAGAGTAGTTTGCAAGCTGTCAAACTACAAAAACTGGGGAGAAAGAAGTTACAGCACAATTTTAAATTTTGAACTGACATCAGATTAAAATTATGCATGTCTTATAAGCAAGATAACAGGAATTATGTCTGCAGAGTAGATTCCAACAAGCAACAAAGGATACTTACACTTAATTGAAAAACTTTTTGTTAATGCAGCATGAAATCCAGAACCTGTTCCATGGCAGCAGTAAGATGGACATAATATTCTGGATGCTCAACTATATCACAAAAGGTTAAAACACCTTTCCAAGCTATTTCTTCTATTGTGACCAAATTAAAAAAAGAAAAAAAAATAGGGCAAAACAAAATTTTCCTGTTTCAAGAAAACTACTGCTTAGGTATTTATGACATTTTTACTTGTAATCTGTGTGACAGCCTAAGGAACACATATATATTCATCCAGAAACTAGACTCGGCAGTAGTATTCTTGCAGTACTAAGAAATTAAATGTCAAAAGTCCACAGATGTAACAGTTTAGTTACTAACTCACATCCAAAAAAAAAGAAAACATAATCCATCAGAACAGCAGCAGAAAACTTAAAAGGGGTTTATTTGTGATTACCTATATATAGCTTGTGAATACAAGACTGTAAATGCATTAGAGACAATTTCTTTTTAAGTTTTTATTGTTTCACTTCAAGTACTGCACATGTTAAAATGTAATAAAGATTTACATTCTGTTATCTGAAATTCCCATTCTCAGATTTTTATTCTTAATTTGGTGGGCAATTTCACTCTTCCCATAGGTATCCCCAGGAGGAAAGTCTCTTTTATGGCTTCTAGTTCTTCCATTAGTTAGTGTGCATACAATTTTCATTTTCTATATCATTATCATTTTCATTGCTGTCTTCATCACTTTCTAGTGGGATGCCTGTGGCAGCTGAAGCACCTTGTTTGGTTTCCCGGTCAAGAGGGAAAAAGCCAGTTCCACTGATCGTGTCCTGTCTCTGGTAGAAGAGCACATATGCTGCTTTGGACTGCAAAAGAGAGAAGGTAGAAGGTAAAATTACAAGGTAAAATTACAAAGAAACCTAAAACTTTCATATAAGTGGTTTTTGCACGTTGGAGCAAACCATTTTTGTTTTGTAACGTCCTTTGAAAGAACAGAAACTACTACCTACAAATTTACTGCAAGGTTCATGATTTACTTTTAATTTTCATTCCCTCAATAAAACATCATCAACAGTCCCAATTTTAGAAACACAAAAGGTACTTGCCACTATTTGGTCCTCACACGCAGTGGACACGCTACTGTCATCAAAGTAGTACCATTTCCCATCATCCTTATTTTTCGCAAAAGCAGTATCTAGGACAAAATAAAGTACAATGTCTACGGACTCTGTATCTTCATAGATATAGTACAATCAATTGCTAGAGTCTATTGCTGTCAAACATATTCAACTGAAACCTCTTATTGCTATTAGACTCACACCTTCACACTTCTTTTTTTTCCCAAGCAAAGAAAGCTTAAGCAATAACATATTCCCTTCTAAAGAGAACGTATAGCAAGAAAAGACAGTCAAAACAAAATCCCCCAGTCACATTTTTCCTTTTTCTCTCTCCTTTCAAGGAGACGCCCAATGTACAAAATAGAGACAAGTAATACAAAATCATTTGTGAGAGTACAGTTGTTCTTACGGGGCTCTTACGTTTTATCTTTTTACAATATGCATAGCTAGAACTATAAAAGAACCTACAATTATCCCTGAAAGTCATTTCATATAGATTTTTGTGTTAGAATACTTGTGAAAGCATTTCAAGATAATAAAAAAAATATCCCTCAACCATTAAAAAATGCCATTGATGGAAAGTGATCACTGCTTAAATGAAAACAAACATAGAAAGAAAGCTGACATTGAGAATGATGATACTTGAAATCAACTTACAATGTCCTCCTCCCATTCCTCCATAGTGGTTGGAGATGGCAATCAGGTTGTAGCGGCAAGGCCCTGCATTGGGATTAATAAGGAACTCTGACATGTCCAAGTCGCTGTTTAAAAAAACACGCACACACAGGAAAAAAAAAAAAAAAAGAAAAAAACACCAACCAGAAGAAAAGCACGTTAATATTTTTAACCATTTCACCATTTCACATTCCGGTGTTCTTTGAGCCTTTTACTTTATATTCCCCCCAAAAACCACATAACACTAGACTACAAAGACAGTGCATCTCTTTCACTCTGTGAGGAGTGGAACAAGAACCACTAATCTTAGCCGAAACTATTCAGAGAGTTCTTCCTTACTTATCTACTATTATTATTTTTCCAAGTTCACACTTTTCACCTAACAAGCATTTCGTCATCAGTGTTTACTGGATTCATGCATGGAAGCTGAGAACAAAGCAATTTTACATGACTGGTGGATTAAACACGTGCCCTTGTCATGCCAACTTTTATGGATGTAGCATCAAAATATTTAAGTTTCTTACTTTATCGGGAAGTCAACCAATGTATCCAACTTGTCCCTCATGTATCTGCTGTAGGAAAAGCGCTTTAGATGAACTACCAGTACAGGGGGCAGTGACCACAAGTCTAACTTCTTGGTAGCTTGCTGATGTTCTTTACAGTTTGGGCAATACCTAAAAAAAAAAATAAATTAAAAAACCTCCAATTTCTAAATAACTGCAGTCTGTACATATGTTAAAATACATTACTATAGAGAAAGCCAGTAACATGAGAGGAACTGAATGAGCCAAAAGCTGAAACAAAGATGTTCCATCTTCTATTACTAGTGCCATTGATATCCCTTCCAGTTTAAAATGTGAGGGGCTTGTGTGCAAGTGTGCTCACAGCGAAGCTTGACAGCATTTCAAACACTTAAGCAGCACTCCCCAATACAGGATTCTTGTCTCCTACAGTAATCCCTGCATCTTTAGTTAAACCACAGCTTTCTCATACTTTATAAAAAAAGACAAAGGGTTGTGAATGTATTTCAGGAAAACTGACTATATGAAAAGCCATAAATAACAGACAATTGTGACTCTTCAAAGTTTCAACTTCCAATTTCATTTATCTCCCACTCCATCTCATCTACCACTAAAACCATATAACATTGCCTACTGGAACTCGAAAAAACTCCTAAGAAAACATGCCCTCTTAGTAGGCAAGTACTAAACAGCCTGTGACTTATACATTTCTGTTCCCTGCAATGCACCTTTGTATCTTTCAAAATACTAAGACTCAAGGAGAATGGTAAGAAAGAGCAATGCAAGGAAGCAACTCTTCTGGGGTCTATACCTCCTCTGCATTTTGGCATCTAACAAGAAAAGACCTAGGAAAAAAAAAGCCCTAATTAAAAAAGATTGCACAAGTGTCTTTTCGTAGCAACATCAGATAAAGACAAGACATTAGGAGAACCGTAAGAGTAGGCTGTAACCGAAGAATTGGCTTCCCAGCTGGTTTAGGATATCTGGAATACAAATCTGGGGAGAAGAAGCAACTGTTTGACTTCAGCAGTAACTACATTTTGTAGTTTATATACTCTCCTTAAAATGTGTGGCACAAATGGAAGCGCTTCATCGCACTTGAGTTATATGGAATCTCACATAGTGTCTACCCAGTGCTGTATAATCTGGCTGATGCAGAAAACAACAGGAATTGATAAGTCAGCCCTGCCCAAATAGAGGAGGATATCTGGTGACAAATTCTGGAAGTCTCAAAAGGTTTTAAGTATCCACAGAAGAAAAAGTGGCAGACTGACTTTTCAAACTTAATTCTGAGCTTCAGGTATTGATGAAGAATACTTATCTGCTAGAAAATTCCTGGAGACTGAGGATCTTAAGGTAACATCCCATAACTGTGAATATTCAGATATGATTCCAAATCATAATTTGGAAGAATCATGAATCAGAATAACAGTCTGCCAAAAATATAATGGTTGGAACATGGATTTGAGAGTGTCTACTAACTACAGACATTCCCCCATCCCACAAATCTGTTGGTTAAGCACATATTTATTTTATAGAATCATAGAATCACCAGGTTGGAAGAGACCCACCGGATCATCGAGTCCAACCATTCCTATCAAACACTAAACCATGCCCCTTAACACCTCATCCACCTGTGCCTTAAACACCTCCAGGGAAGGTGACTCAACCACCTCCCTGGGCAGCCTGTTCCAGTGCCCAATGACCCTTTCTGTGAAAAATTTTTCCTAATGTCCAGCCTAAATCTCCCCTGGCGGAGCTTGAGGCCATTCCCTCTTGTCCTGTCCCCTGTCACTTGGAAGAAGAGGCCAGCACCCTCCTCTAAACAACATCCTTTCAGGTAGTTGTAGACAGCAATGAGGTCTCCCCTTAGCCTCCTCTTCTCCAGGCTAAACAACCCCAGCTCTCTCAGCCGCTCCTCATAAGGCCTGTTCTCCAGCCCCTTCACCAGCTTTGTTGCTCTTCTCTGGACTCGCTCCAGAGCCTCAACATCCTTCTTGTGGTGAGGGGCCCAGAACTGAACACAGGATTCGAGGAGCGGTCTCACCAGTGCCGAGTACAGAGGGAGAATAACCTCCCTGGACCTGCTGGTCACACTGTTTCTGATACAAGCCAAGATGCCATTGGCCTTCTTGGCCACCTGGGCACACTGCTGGCTCATATTCAGTTAGCTGTCAACCAACACCCCCAGGTCCCTCTCCTCCAGGCAGCTTTCTAGACAGACTTCCCCTAGTCTGTAGCACTGCACAGGGTTGTTGTGCCCCAAGTGCAGGACCCGTCACTTGGCCTTGTTAAACCTCATCCCATTGGACTCAGCCCAGCAGTCCAGCCTGTTCAGATCCCTTTGCAGAGCCTCCCTGCCCTCCAGCAGATCGACACTTCCACCCAGCTTAGTGTCGTCTGCAAACTTGCTAAGGGTGCACTCGATGCCTTCATCCAGGTCATTGATAAAGACATTGAACAGGGCTGGACCCAGCACTGAGCCCTGGGGAACCCCACTTGTCACTGGCCTCCAGCTGGATTTCACACCATTTCCCACCACTCTCAGGGCCCGGCCAGCCAACCAGTTTTCCACCCAGGAGAGTGTGCGCCTGTCCAGGCCAGAGGCTGACAGTTTCCCAAGCAGAATGCCGTGAGAAACTGCGTCAAAGGCTTTACTGAAGTCCAGGAAGACCACATCCACAGCCTTTCCCTCTTCCAGCAGCCGAGTCACTTTGTCATAGAAGGCGATCAGGTCAGTTTTGTAAGACCTGCCTTTTGTGAACCCATGTTGACTGGGCCTGATCACCCGGTTCTCTTGCATGTGCTTCATGATAGCACTCAAGATCACCTGCTCCATGACTTTCCCTGGCACTGAGGTCAGACTGACAGGCCTGTAGTTCCCTGGATCCTCCCTGCGACCCTTCTTGTAGATGGGCACAACATCAGCCAGCCTCCAGTCCAGTGGGACTTCCCCAGTCTTCCAGGACTGTTGGAAGATGATGGAAAGGGGTTTGGCCAGCACATCTGCCAGCTCCTTCAATACCCTTGGATGAATCCCATGCGGCCCCATAGACTTGTGGGTGTCTAGTCAGGCTAGCAAGGCTCTGACCACCTCCTCTTGGATCATGGGAGCCTCATTATGCTCCTCTAGCTCCTGGGTTTGTACACAGATGGAACGACTTCCTTTACAATTAAAGCCTGAGGCAAAGAAGGCATTAAGTACCTCAGCCTTTTCCTCATCCCCTGTCACTGTTGTTCCTTCTGCATCCAATAGGGACTGTATGGTCTCCCTAGTCCTCCTTTTATTATTTATATATTTATAGAAAGATTTTTTGTTATCTTTCACAGACTTGGCCAATCTGATTTCTAGTTGAGCCTTAGCCCTTCTGATTTTTTCTCTACACAATCTCACTTCCCTCCTGTAGTCCACCCAAGAGGCCTGACACCTCTTCCAGAGCCCATAAACGTTTCTCTTCTTCTTGATATCGCTCAAGATCTCTCTGTTCAACCAAGCTGGTTTTCTCCCCTGCCGGCTTTTTCTCCGGAACATGGGGATGGCTTTCTCCTGAGCTGCTAGGATTTCCTTTTTGAAGAGCTCCCAGCCCTCATGGGCTCCCTTGCCCTTGAGTACTCCCATGAGACTTTGCCAACCAGCCTTCTGAAGAGTCCAAAGTCTGCCCTCTGGAAATTTAATGCTACTGTCCTGCTAACCACCCTCTTCACTTCACCTGGAACAGAAAACCCTATCATCTCATGATCACTTAGTCCTAGGCGTCCACCTACTGCCACATCCCCCACAAAGCCTTCTCTGTTCACAAACAGCAGGTCCAGGAGGGCACCCTCCCTTGTTGGTTCATTCACCAGCTGTGCAAAGAAGTTGTCTTCCACGCACTCCAGGAGCCTCCTAGACTGCTTCCTTTCTGCTCTATTATACTTCCACCAGATATCAGGAAGATTGAAGTCTCCCACAAGAAAAAGAGGCATTGATCTAGAGATTAACCCCAGCTGTTTATAGAAGAGCTCATCAGCTGCTTCTCCTTGGCTGGCTGGTCTGGAACAGACACTCATCACAAAATCTACCTTCTTATGGGCTCCTCTGATTTTAACCCACAGGCACTCATTCTCCTCATCGCCACAATCCATCTCAAATATATCAATATATTATATTATCAACGCAAGGCAAGTTATGTATCTGCATAAAAAAACTTCAGTATGCACCAACATTTCTCATCTCGGAAAGGATTATTTGTTTAAACCCCTGCACCGGGTTTGGCACAATGTTCTTTATTCCTAGTGGATCACAGTTCATGGACTAGAATATCTTCCTCCCTTCCTCTACATTCTGAATGCAGTCTCCCACACAAACACAACCTTCTCCATATGGCAATAATTTTAGCTAAGCAATAAATCAAAATAGAAAACATTCTAAGAATTTTCAACTATGCTTAAAATGCCAAGATGCAAAATACCATTAAGAAATCAATCAGGCATCTCTGTTAATGTTCAAGTGTGTTTTAGATTACATTTTGAGAAATACACCACAGAACATGAGTTTTATTTTTTTGTCCTTACCATGGATCTTCAGCACCTAGTTTTTCCTTTGTTGTGAACAGCTCAATGCAATCTTTTAATTTCACAAAAGGCTTTTTGAGAGGCTTATATTCCACACTTTCATGTTTTTCAAAATCCTAAAGAGAAGTATTTCTTGAGTTAAGAGAACAAATGAAACAAAACTCATTTTAGTGATGTCGTCTTACTATAAAAAGTAACTACAAAGCTCCTATATGTGGAAAAACTGGTCAGAAACCATTCAAGCAAGAAGTTTTCACAGCTTCAGATTTAATTGCAAATTAGCAAGTCTTGGATTTGCTAATTACATAGAAGTGTAAATGAAGTTTATTTATGACAACATATTTACTACGAAATACACTAATACACTAGCTGCTTCTTTTCACATGACTTACAATCTCTTATGTCACATTAATTAAGCTGCATTTTTCACACTTAAGTTTCATGAATGCTGGAAAGGAGAGAACATAAATGGCTTACCTCTGCTGCACTATCGTCAAAGTATCTCTTCTTCAATTCAGGATCCCAATCCAAAGCAAGGAAAGATCTTTCTAAGATTAAAAACATGTTTTTTCTTAATATTATTTCTTGCTTTACATGATATTAACTTTGGGCAAATATTCTTCAAAATGAGTTAAACAATGCTAGCGTGAATTTAAGAGGAAAAATTGAAAGTACACACAATTTCTGCATTTCTAAGATCTAATTACAATAACAAATTATTGGTCTTGAATTTACTATTGGACAAGAAGATATATCAAATAGCACACAGACAGAAAGAAATACTATTGTATTAAAGTGGAGTCAGAAAAAGCAAGTATCAGAATCAGTGCTGCTCAACATGTTCCCCCATGACTTACCGTCAAGCCTAGGTTGTCTATCATCAAATCTAATATGCCTGGTATCATCTTTGATGTAATTTAGATCAGTATTGCCTAAATTATTGAACTGGAATGTAAACAACCGCTTTTTGTGTCCCGTGAGTGGTTGACCTTTGCAAGTATCCTCAGTACATAATCCATTTTCGGAGTCATTGTCACCTCCAACTGAATCTTCTGACTGGCTATTTTCATTCTCTGAAGGAAGTTCTTGATCCTGGCTAGATTCATCATCTTGTTCATCTGTTTCCATTTCACCTGAAACAATTGGAAGAACAAAGAGGAAGAAATTAGATAGAGTAACAATAACTGAAAGACCACAGAATTAACTTCAATTTCAAATTGAACACAAAATACTAAAGTTTAGATATTCTGGTCTTACTTGGTGATCCTTCTTCATGTATTCCATTTGGGCCATTACCATTGATACCATGGTCCTTACAGCAATGCAGAGATCCTTCAGTGTCTTCACTTTCAGTGCATGTTTTTACATATCGGCTAAATATAACAAATGAAAGCAACAGTTAGAATAACTGGATTTTTAAATATTTACACTGTTCAAGCCAGATAATTAAAAAGGTTATAGCAATTTTCTTCTCATGAACTGTATTCCTGCACTCCTTCCTGATTTATTCAGAATTAACAGTTTTGTTGCCTAACATGTCTATTGTTGCAGGCATATTTAACTCGTCTATAATCTTGCCTTTTTATCAGTTATTTGATTTTATGCAACTTCACTCTTGCTGTTAGCCACTGTTTGTCCAGAAATCACTTCTTTAACTTTTTATGAACCTTATTTTTTTTAATACACAAAAAATATTTAGGTTCACTTACAGAGAAAGTTATATCAAGAGAAAACTAAGCACAAACTTAAATTGGAGGTTATAAGATTCTCATTTGTTCCACATAATGACACTTACTCCAGCCTAGTTGCAGAAAGTGTCTACCATGTAGTTTTAGAAATTAGAACATAAACTTGTACAGTAGATATAAGAAGTATAAACATAGCAGAAAAATTACCAGACCCTAACAAATAGCTATGTATACAGAAGAATTAATTCTCCTAAACTGATAATAAAGGTTGACTTTCTATTGTCTTCTCAATTAAGTTTTGGATGAGGTCACACTAACAAAAAAAAATCAAATTAAAATCCACCCCAATTCACATCTTAACTGGCTAAAATTTTAGTTTTAATACATTTAACATAAAGCAAATAAACACAAAGTACTCAAATCTAATCAGTTTGTTTGCAACGCATGTAAAAATAAGTGCCTACTGATTCCAACTATTAGCATTATTAATAACAAGTGCGTTTTTCTTTGAACAATAACCTTACCACATTCTCAGCAGCAGCAAGTTATACAGTTTATCTTCAGTATTGTTTCTAGGCACTGCTATGAGAAAAGGTTGACCAAACAGTGAAGATCCACTATGGCTGTAGCTACTGTGCCTGCACTTTTCCCTTAAACAAACAGGAATTATAACTTGTTCTGTATCTTCTGTTCTGTTGATAGCAATTTCAAATCTAAAAGAAAAATGATCAGAAATACAAAGAATAAGTGTCATTTAAAAGGGTAAAAGTGGGAAAAACTAAAAGATAATAAATCCCCTAGGATTTGTTGGTATCTTATGGTCAGGTTTTAATCTTTTGCAAATAACTAAACATAGTGAAAAGAGACATGAAGCATATTATCTACTTACACATAAATATCATCACGTTCCATAATACTACTTAGATTCTCATCCATGCCAAATATCCTATGGAATCTGTGATTGTATATATCAGTAACAATCATCTAAAAAGAAAATGGAGTATACATCATTAAATCCAGTTAATAAGTGTTAAAATGTTCACTGTAGTTTCATGTAAGAAATCACTCTTACCTTATCGGCAGCAACACCAGACAAAGCTGACAATGCTGTGCAAAGATCCAATATGTTTCCAATTTTGGGAACAACTACTTTGTACTAAAAAAAATAATAAAATATCACTCAAGTTTCTTAAGATAACAAATATACCTGAGAAAAAACAAAAGAATTTCTTGCATGTTAAGTGTATTTCATGCACTTAAGGGACACCCTATGTAAATCAGCTTACACAAACTCCCTAAGTTGCTGTCACTTTACTCATCTAAACACACATACTTTGAATACCACATTTATCACTCTCTACAACCACAGAATCATAGAATGGTTTGAGTTGGAAGGGACCTTGAAGATCATCTAGTTCCAACCCCCCTGCCATGGGCAGGGGCACCTCCCAACAGATCAGGCTGCCCAAGGCCCCATCCAACCTGGCCTTGAACACCTCCAGGGATGGGGCAGCCACAGCTTCCCTGGGCAACCTGGGCCAGCGCCTCACCGCCCCCATGGTGAAGAAATTCCTCCTTATGTCTAATCTAAATCTTCCTCTCTCCAGTTTATAGCCATTGCCCCGAGTCCTATCACTACATCACCTGGTGGTGACTCTAATTACTGAGATTTATAACAGCACCTACTTATTTAAGCATGTAAAGAGAGTGCATGCTATTGACTAGATTCTTAAATTTGGAATACAACAGAAGTTGCTTTTGCAGTATCACTGAAGTTTTTTTGCAGTATCACTGCGAAAAAAAGGCAATGGCAGGCAATGTATAAAGACTAAATTTGAATTTCAAATGCAGAGAGAGAACCTGATAATTTATAGTCAAAGAAAACCTCTCTATGGCTTCCCTTGGTGCAGTATACCTTCTGTTTGTAATGAAACTTTATACAGGACTCTTACTTGTAATTTGCATTAAAAATAAAGACAGGATTAATTAGAAATAAGATAAGGGCCAAGATGCAGGGGGTGCTTGGTATCTTCTTATGTCTTACAGTTAGTTAAGACTCACAGAAGCTCTAGTGAACTCATACTTTTCTCTATTAAGTCCTGCATAACCATCTCACGTGTCACACAGGGTCTTTTCCAATTATGGTGTGTTCCTTGTGCAAACCTGTCCTCACAATTACATTTCTAGCACGTTCATGTCCCCCTACTTAATACACGTGTCTATCTCTGACTTCCGTAACTCCTATCGCCTTTGGGAACACCCCGTTCCTCCTTACAGTGCTCTAACTTCAGATGCTAAAGCCTTTTTTCAAGTCTGCCTAACTGCCCCCATCTTATTTATTTCACCTATCCTTGCTTACCCCACCAGGTATACCTAGGACCATTTCACAATGATTTCGTTACCATAACCTATGTACACTGTTTCATGCCATTCTACAGTGTATATACCAGCCTGCCTAAAAAATGTAGAAGAGATACTATTTACAAAGAATCTCATCTGATTTTTTTCTGTTGACTATTAAGTGACAACAGAGATGAATTCAGGACTACCTAATACACCTAATCATGGGGTTTTTTGCATCGCTTAATGCCAATATTTGCCTTTTGAGGCTAATAAACCAAGGAATTATGTCTGGATTAAGTGTATAAATATTTTTTTATAACCATGCAAGTTCATTATAGCAACACTGAAATAAAAAAAGGGGACATCATATATTTTAAAGATCAAGAAGCCTTATTAACATAACTTTCAAGAAATTAGCAATATCTTCCTTGAAACTGATAGCAACATAAGAAGGTAAGTAAATAGAGTCTTCCTCAGGCATTCTAAGCAGAAATTCAGAATACATACCAGAAAACTGAAGCTTGTTGGATATGCTTATTGTACGTATGAATTTAAAGAAACGTAAAGGAACTCAGGTGCACTGTTAATGCCACAAGAATCAGGAGTTTTGTACATAAACTAAGAGGCTTACCTGCATAGGCTTTGCAAGTGGATCCGTTCTAACTAAATAAACTTCCAAAGTGCGTTCTTTTTTCATAGGCAATGGAAGTGTCAAGTAACAAAACGGATCAAAAGTTACAGATATCTTAGCACATTCAGGACAAACTAGGGTGGATTTAAAAAGGCCATGAAATATATCTACAATGATAGAATCATTTCTTTTTAAATGGTTTTCCCAGGCTTCTTCAGCAACGACCTGTAAATAAAGCACAACCTGGGTTACAACAAAGTAGTAGGAACAGTGAGAATTATTAGTAAGATTACTTGATAGAACATTCTCAGTTGCACCTATATATAGAAGTCTTAACTCCAAAGGACTGTTTACAAAATGTTATTATCATCAGGATATCACAGCTTAAAAGATGTATACTTTTCCTAGGACAGATATTCTGTCAGGGGTATTACACAGTCTGAGAAGGACTTCAAGTGCCTTGGGGCAAGACAAAAGTAAATAAAACTAAAAATTCCATCTGAAGTAACTCATATTCATAACAAAATTAATTATCTACATGCCTGCAGCTCATGCTATAAGTTTCCCTAGAGTACCACAGACAGAACACTGCATACTCTAGATGTTAGACTAGAAGAATAACAGAATGGAAATTGGTTTTCCAACTAACCTGAGCACTGACTTGAACAAAAAGGTCTTGACAAAGCTTTATCACCCTCCGATCCTCCTAATTAGCTTCAAAAACCCCAGAAATTTACACATGCACTTGAATAAGATCTTAATTTTAAGGTCTTGGCTTATTTTCTGACATCTCTTTTAGAAAAAGCAACACATGATCAGCATTCCAACCTTTCAATGCACAATCACGTAGAAGTACCTTGCAACGTACAGCCTTGACTAAAATGAGTATCAATACCAAAAACTACCTTGTCTGGTCTCCCATCTGCATCCTTTAACTGAATGTAAGGCTTTTTCCTAATTCGATTCAAATCCTCATGTAATCCATCCAAGAGGAAAGCCAGTAGCTCTTGACAATCTTGTTGCTGATAACCAGAAAACTGTGGTGCAAATCGTCCCACTTGAGTCTAAAAAATCCAAACATACAAATACTTCCGGTACCTTAATTACTATAAAGAATTAATACTTCTGAGATGCTACAGCAGAAAGCTGAAAAGGTAAAACTTACATAGTTACAAAAGATAAGCTTTTCAATGGAGACAGGAAGCAAAAACTGATTTCAAAGACCAAAGCACAACAACAGTTGACACATTCAAATATACATCCAAGCGCTTAAACAGTTAAACGAATGGTCTGCATACTGATGAATATTACTTCAAATTCTTATTCTTGCATATTTCCTTAAGTTTTGTATGCTTAAACTACAAAACAAAACTGACAATGTACCTTCAGGTTAAATTCCCTACTGACCTTAAATGCTCTTGGGGTAACATAGCTGTATTTTCCTGACCACATTTGCTTGATGAGCTCTGCATAAGATTTTGCTATTTCACCTCTCATTCCTAAAGGATTGTCAAAATTCAGCTCTTCTTGGTATTTATCATTGAGGAAGTATTCTGTAAGAGGAGGTGTGTTGCTCAGACACTGTAAAGAGAGATAGAGAATTTTTAGCACAGCTATTTGAATTAGTTGTAAACAAAGAATGTCTGAACTTTGTTAAAGTAGCCATGAACAATAATTGAACCGTAATGCCTAGTGCCTGCAAAAAAAGACAAAAGAGTCTTTTCCAGAAACAAATAATAGTTTGAAACCAAGACTACCTGCAGCTATCATTACAAGTTACGCACAGATAACATTTTTCAAAACTTTATGCCATAATTTATTAGACGTAGTAGTCCAGGCAACCACAGTGTGACAACACAAAATCAAATTACACCACATGCAGAACACGTGAGAAAGCTGAAAACTGAGATTTATGGGGATTTTTTTGACAGGGTGGGAGGGAAGGGAAGGTGAGGATACTTGCTCTATTCCTTCTGTTCCTATGCATCTGCTTATGGTTGCTGTTGAAGACAACTATCTATAATAGATGAACTAGACCCCTGAATCAGAATTGGTACTGCCTCTCCTATGTTTTGTTAAATTTTGTGAAGCAGTTCAGAACTGAAAGGAAAGTTGAAGGAACGCAAGAGTCTTTGTTCAGGCTGAGATAAAGACTTGTTCTCTGTACTAGCTTGTGTTGTGTTTAGCATCAACTTAAGCAAATGGATGGACTGCAAAGTTCCACCAGATACCCAGAAACAATACCATACAAACCACACCAAACTAACTAGAAATAAAACTACACATAAGGTAAAACTGCATGTTCAATCTGAGTGATTTGACAAATTCTACTGCCCAAAGAATTCCTGCCCCTTTCTCTGCAGATCCCTACTTGATTGCACAATAAACATATTCATCTTAATACCTTGTCAAAAACATATTTTTACCTTCCATTTTTCTTCTGGATTATTTTTGGGCTAGTTAAGGTGATCAAATGAGTTCAGGTGATCAGTTTACCATGAGGAACGTCCAGAACAAGGAACTAAATCATGCAAAACCAGTAAATTTTTCTACAGGTCCTTAGTAAAGCACTACACAATGTGCTGAGAGCGTGTTATTTCACAAAAAAACCTATTTTTCTAGTTTTCACCCAATATATTAGCTTTTGTCACTTTCTCAGAAAATTAATTGATATTTGCCATGTATAAGTCAGGAAAATTACTACAGATAATTTCCCTTTTTCCTTAAAACAATTTCTGCATTCCAACACAAGATGACACTGGAATGCAAAAGCACCTATCTGAGCATGGCAATTGCTTAGACATAGAGCTGACATCTTCTCTATAGTATCAGATGACACTTTTAAACAAGTAGCTACTAAAGAAACTAACATGGTTGGCCATGAACCCACTGATGATTCCAATGTAACTGACAAAGCTAAACAGTCACAAACATATTTAGTTTTAGAAAAGGTTGAGAATGGAGCATTATTTAAGATCACAAGTAAAGTCACACGCGGTAAAAAGCATCCAGAAGACAATTTGATAGGAAGCCTACACCCTTATTTTCTCATGATCTGATACGTTGAATGTTATGAAAGAAGTTTTACAGAAAACATCAATTAAAAACCAAAACAAAAACAAACAAAAAACTTGTTAGAATCAAGACAATGTACTATGCGCCCTCTTCAACCTACTGGTTTTGTGTATTTTGTCTGCTTGTTTTAAAACACAGACATCGGTAAACTAACAAGTATACTAAACGAATACAGTAAAACTACAGAAAATTGTAAGCTAAAGAGGTAACAGAATGGCACTTCATTTCTGCTACTGGAGTCTTCACAAGTTTTGTTTAACCAACAGAAGTTCTGTAAACTGCTCAGTCTCTGAACCCAAACTGGTCATTTAGCTAAATGATCATAGGAAAAGATGCAACAGAACACAGAAACTCCAAGACTAACTATGACAGAAACCGCAGAAGAGAAGAACTGGTCTTCAGCATGATAAAGGCTAATATTGGAAATATAGTTCCATGTTACATATCAATTACTTGGGGAAAAAAAGGAAAAGACACATAGTCTACTGTTTAGAGAGTGTAGCTGTAACTAGTAGGGTGTGGGAGGCATTAAGATGCACAGGAAAAATGAACAATAAGTAATCTTTACTTTTAGTGCCATGTACATGTATCAATGCTCTAGCCTCACTGGAATAATGTAATTACAATACTAGACTATAATCTTGTTAACGAGTCTACCTGTCTATGAAACTTTCATATAGGTAGAAAAATAATAATAAATAGTCACATTATCCTTCTCTAAATCCATGTAATTTAAGTACTGGAAAACTCTCATAAAAAGAGTGTGCAAGGACTCTGACTGTTTAATAAAAAAGGAAGAAAATAAAATGAAAAGAGTACCAGCACGACAGCCAGGGGGTTGGAGCACCTGCCCTGTGAGAACAGGCTGAAACATCAGCTGAACAGCTGTGCAGTCTTCTTGGAGGTTTTTAAGACCCAAATGAATGAAGTCTCAGATAACCTTGTCTGATCTGACAGCTGATATTCCTTTGAGCAGGAGGTTGCACTAGTAACCTCCTGAAGTTCCTTCTAACTCAAATTATCCTATGATCCTAAGGTATCAAAGAAACACTTCTTCACATTCCATTAGGGATATTATGCAGAAATAATGATGAAAGCAAAATTTCAAAGCAAAGAAAATATCATTATCTAGTATGTCAGTAAACTGCAGAAATGAGACACAGGCAATGAGATCATGAAAATGAGCTAAAAATTGACTGTTCCTCTAAGTATCATGGTGCTTCAGTTCTCCTATTTGGTAACAATTTTATGCAAGGGACATTCAAATTTCATATTTCACAGAATCACAAGGTTGGAAAAGACCTGCAGGATCACTGAGTCCAACCATTCCTATCAAACACTAAACCATGTCCCTTAGCACCTCATCCACCCGGTCTTTTAAACACCTCCAGAGACGGTGACTCAACCACCTCCCTGGGCAGCCTCTTCCAGTGCCCAATGACCCTTCCTGTGAAAAATTTTTTCCTAATGTCATCTGAACCTCCCCTGGCAGAACTTGAGGCCATTCCCTCTTGTCCTGCCCCTGTCACTTGGGAGAAGAGACCAGCTCCCTCCCCTCTACAACTTCCTTTCAGGTAGCTGTAGAGAGCAATGAGGTCTCCCCTTAGCCTCCTCTTCTCCAGGCTAAACAACCCCAGCTCTCTCAGTAGTTCCTCATAAGGCCTGTTCTCCAGCCCCTTCACCAGCTTTGTTGCTCTTCTCTGGACTCACTCCAGAGTCTCAACATCCTTCTTGTGGTGAGGGGCCCAGAACTGAACACAGTATTTGAGAAGCGGTCTCACCAGTGCCAAGTACAGAGGGAGAATAACCTCCCTGGACCTGCTGGTCACGCCGTTTCTGATCCAAGCCAAGATGCCATTGGCCTTCTTGGCCACCTGGGCACACTGCTGGCTCACGTTCAGTCAGCTGTCAACCAACACCCCCAGGTCCCTCTCCTCCAGGCAGCTTTCTAGACAGACTTCTCCTAGTCTGTAGCACTGCACAGGGTTGTTGTGCCCCAAGTGCAGGACCCGGCATTTGGCCTTGTTAAACCTCATGCCGTTGGACTCTGCCCAGCGGTCCAGCCTGTTCAGATCCCTTTGCAGAGCCTCCCTACCCTCCAGCAGATCGACACTTCCACCCAGCTTAGTGTCGTCCGCAAACTTGCTAAGGGTGCATTCGATTCCCTCATCCAAGTCATTGGTAAAGACATTGAACAGGGCTGGACCCAGCACTGAGCCCTGGGGAACCCCACTTGTCACTGGCCTCCAGCTGGATTTCACACCATTTCCCACCACTCTCTGGGCCCGGCCAGCCAACCAGTTTTCCACCCAGGAGAGTGTGTGCCTGTCCAGGCCAGAGGCTGACAGTTTCCCAAGCAGAATGCTGTGAGAAACTGTGTCAATGGCTTTACTGAGGTCCAACAAGACTACATCCAAATCATTTCAAATTTGGCTGAAAGATGTTATGTTTTGTCTGTATAAACTCACAGCCAGAAGTGACTCTAGAGGGAATGTTAAGCTTTCAGAAGAATGAAAAATTCTGAAATAGCTCCTTGCAACGCTCTCAACAGCTGTTGTTCAAATGTCAAGTAAATATAATCACACCGATGGAAAAAAATGTAAAACTGAAATGTGTGTGTGGGGGAAATGAAAAAAGCGTTTTTAATGAAAATACTTACTTTTCATTCTTCACCTACTTTTGAATCACAAATTGAAAACTTTGTGAACTCTGAGGTTTTTACTGCAAAAGAAAAAAAAACACACTTCCCACAGAGCTCTAATCACTACTATCCCATCAAAATGGAAAAGCAATACTTGGGAAACATCCACAGGTGGCAGCACAGCTACACCTTAAAAGAATAATATTTTTCTAATTTCTTTTATCTTAGAACAGAGCCATGCCGTCACTGAATGTGAAAAAAAATCTACTTGCCCAATACCCCATTTTTTTTGCTTGATATGGGTTCAGTCATTCATAATAATATGTTTTCAGAAAGCCTACAAGCTCTCTTTTGTCTTTCCTGTTTTATTTAATGCTCAGATCTGCAAAAGCAGACAGTGAGGCCTTAATACTAAAAATGAAGCCTTAGGTGTTAGCACTGAAGTAAATTAAAATGAGACACATGGAATACGCCTTCAAACAAATCTGAATAACCTACAGAAATGAAAAAGCTCCAATACAACCAAAATATTAAAGACTATTGAATGATTGCTTCTTAAAATAAGAAACAATGATAAGACAACAGCACTTGGGAGAAATACAATGGCACCATAACCTTCTTGGCCTTACACACATACAGCTTGCAGCTGTTTGTGGAACCCCAGAGGATCTTGCCCATCCATCTCTTCACCATCTCTCCTATAGCTGGCTTCAGCTTTTTAACACTGAAAGCCCTTACTTGGAAAAGCAAAGGCGTCTTTACTATGAAGGGGCTAGTCTAACCTTACTACAGACTGAAGAACTATTGATGAATTTGCAACAAATTCTAAGAAGCTACCAGGATTATTACATTTCCGTCTAGTATGGTTACAGGGCAAAAACCTTGTGACAAGTTTGTAAGACTCTGGAGAGCAACATGTGCAACGAACAGGCCCTCTTCTTTGAGGAACACCGACAACAGATCTGATTCAAACTATCTTCACTGTATGTGAGACAAGCGTGGAGAAGTGGTCTGAGAGGTTTCTGAAGCAAAAATGGCTCTTATGTGAACACTAAGGGGCCTCAATGCTGTCTGGGAAGGATGAAGATCGGAGAAAAGTTGGTAATCGGCATAGAAATGGATAAATTAAACTCTGCTTCTGTTGAAGTAAGCTACATTTATTATAGTCAGCACTGACTGAATGGACAGGATCAAAGCAGAGCTTTTGGAACAGAACATGAATACAATGGAAACTATTTCAGAGGCTAAAACCCACAGTAAACTATTTTACTTAAAGAAACAGACTTATCCTGATAAACAATTCTGTGCTGACATAACTGTGAAGGAGGTAACCAAAACAGATCAGAGAATCACAGAATAGTTGCAGTTGGAAAGCACCTCTGGAGACTGTGTGGTCCAATCCCCTGCTCAAAGAAGAGTCATCTATAAAGCAGGTTGATTTGGGTTGCGGCCAGTCAGGTTTTGAGCATCTCCAAGGGTGGAGGTTCCACAGCCTCCCTAGAAAAGCTCTTCCAGTGTTTGACAACCCTGATGGTAACACAAAATTTCTTATATTGACATGGAGTTGCGGGTGTTTAAGTTTGTGTCCATTGCCTCTTCTCCTTTCAAGTGGACACCACTGAGCAGAGTTTGGCTGAGTTTTCTTTATTCTCCCCCACTAGGTATTCATACACATCGGTAAGATCACTCTGAAGCCTTCCTCGTTCATCTCTGTGGCAACTCACTGGACTTGCTCCAGTACATCCCTGTTTCTCTGAATCCAGCATTCCAGAGGTGTCTCACCAGTGTTGAGCAGAGGGAAAGGATCACCTCTCAGCCTGCTGACAATGCGTTTCCCAATGCAGCCCAGGAGGCTTTTGGCTGCCTTGGTCACAAGGTCACATTGCTGGCTCATGTTCAGCTTTTTGTCCACCAGGAACCCAGATGGCATCTTTCATGCAGCACACTAAAAATCAAATTTGAATTATTTCCTGCACTGTTCAACTTCTTCAAGTATCCTCTTCAAAGCATTTTTAGAAATAAGTATAAACTGAATTTTATGAATGCCTTATATAATAACTATGGAATAGAAACACAGAATGGTTTGGGTTGGAAGGGACCTTAAAGATCAGCTCCAATCCCATGAGATGCCCCATCCCTGGATTTGTTCAACACCAGGTTGGATGAGGCTACAAGCAACCCGTTCCTGTGCCTGGAATATTTCTCCTGAAAGACTCTGAGCACAGCTGTAACACAAACCACGAGGGTCCACACGGATCACCACGGAGGCATCATGGTTTGGTCTCAGCCCTGTCAAAGGTGCAGGTGCAATGTGAAACCACCTGTCTTCCGCCTCATCCTACCCCGGAGACTCTTCTCCACTGACCAGCTGCCCTCTTTCTTCACACTACCAGATTCTGCAGAAGCTCTTCAGGCCAACCTCTGGACCTGGAGTAGCTCTCCAGATTAATCATGGAATAACTCAATAACCACTGCAGGCTAGGGGAAACCTCATTGCTGTCTGCAGCTGCCTAATGGGAGGTTATGGAGAAGTAGAGCCACACTCTTCTCAGAAGTGAATCTCAGGACTAGTATCAATGGACACAAACAGAAGGTGGGACCCATGATCATCCTGGAGTCCTTTCTAACCCAAATTATTCTCTGGTTCTACATACAAAGAAGGACAGAAAATCTGCGCAGACTATTAAGCTCTGGCATACTTCTTCTTTTGAATAACTTTCAGCAACCCCATACACTTAGCTTGCAAATGTGTCTGAAATCACTTTTATCCTGAAGAGGTAAAGAAGGAAATCGACTTTTTTTTTTATTTCAACTGAAGAAATGACAAACATAAGTCAACAACCGGTGTGATGACAAAAGAGGAGACTAACTCTCACATATGCTTGGTTAAGATCCAGTATCTTTATACTCAGCATGAAAAAAGTATCACTGGGAATTTATATACACTTTTCAGCTGTTTGACATAAGACTGCTCTGATGACGACATACAAGTTCCCAAAATAAATCAAAGCAAATAAAACTACTAGTTCTTTCTGATCATTAATTAATCTACTACTGCAGCTTCCACTTAAAAGGACTAAGTTTTTTATTTTGCCTTGGCAAGAGTAATACTAGTATTTCTCTTGCAATTATAGCAAAGAAATGAGCTATTACATTCCTGTAAAATACCTCATCCATGAAGTAGCAGCTATTCAAAGGGGAAAGGTCAAAGGGTAATGATCAAAAGTTCCCTGCATGTTAACCTGTGTCCTAAAAGTACATGATAATTAGTTAGAAATAAAGACGCAGTAATCCACTGTTCATCTACTTCCTGACACATCAGCTCCACCATCTGTAGTTAAGCGCATCTCAAACTGAAAAAGTATTTTTCATGACACGCATGCATAGCAGTCATTACAAAAAGCAAAGAATCCCACTTAAGGGTTTGCTCATGCAGAATGCTGGTCAAATCTTTCAGACATTGATCACTGTGCAAAAACAGGAGAAGCAATGAATGCAGCTATGTAAATCAATATGGATGTATTATTTCCTCACTTTTAATCCTATCCTTCTACTTAATGAGGTCTCTTAATATTAGTTTCCAAAAATGACAAAATACAACAAAATATTAGTTTCGAAATAATAAGACAAGCTCATTTTTTTCTAAACTACATACCTGAATTGCTGAATTCATGAAACACGTATTCCCCAGGTTACTCAGGCCACAAAGGCCTGGCTGCTCATTGTGTCTTCCTGGCTCCGAATAATCATAATTCTTATAAGCAGTATATGATGGGAGACAATAGTTTGAATTTTTCACACTGTAAAAAAACCAAAACATTTTTCACAATGTAAACATGTACTCTATAGTACTTTAATACATACAAGTACTTTATAAACTCAAATTATTAAAAACGTTAAAGCGAATTCTGTGAACAACAAAGGATTTTAAAGAAGCATTTAACTTTGGTAATAACATTAATTTCAATGTAAGTCACCTGTGCAAATAACCAAAATCTAATGTAATGCAGTAACTGTAATTATTACATCCCTACCCCTTTTTGATAGGAGCAGCTTCACAGCTTACTCTATTCTTCATTGCTCCATCAAATTTAATACACTCAGACTTTAGACACCACCAGCAGCAATCAATCATTTACGTCCCTTTTGCATCCTGCTGCTGCAAGAGTGAGGTCGGTGAGGATGGGAATGCAGAGTTACAGGTGAAAGCTGAGATTTCCAAGGCCACTGTGGCATAGCTGCCTCACTGCATCAGAGAGTCTATTTATAGCCTCCCTGCTAGGACAGCACAATCCAGCATGCAAAAGCAGGAAAGCCTTGAGAGGTAAAAGAATGCGCAAAATGTCTAGTTACAAATTCATTATGTGTCTCTATGATGCATCTTTTGTGAGGAACTGGAGGAGACTGAAATAGGTAAAGTGGTAAGATTTAAAGCAATTTGTTTCCAGATGAAATCATGCAAATACTATACATAGAATAACCCTCAAAACAGTAAAGTAAGCACATCTAAGAACACTAGAAAGGGAAAAGAATTTTTTTAGAGGATTTTCAGTAATAGTACAGATCTTTGAAAAAAACAACCAACCATAAAGGTTAAACTCTTTCTTAAACTATTTCAGGCACTGATCATAACGCAATCTGCATGATAGTAGCTTTGGCTAAAGTTCAAGACTACTTCTGCAGTCACTAAGCATTATTTGAAAGTCAATTGCCAAGAATGACAAGGAAAAATATGCAGAGCAAAGAATCAAATCTGAATTTGTAATTGGAAAAATCTGAGGATGCAAGTGCCCAGTGATAACACTCCATCCATCATTCCTGAACAGCATCACACTCTTTATAGCCAACTGAATTCCGGCTGTCCCCCCAGTGCACAATCACTCACTTAACCATTAACAGTTGTTTTGTTTTAATCATAAGATTAATTGAAAATTTCAAACAAAAGGAGAAGAAAATTTCTCCCTCTTTCAAACGTCTCAAAAATCTGCATAGTTTACAGCTCCACTGCCATAAAGCTGCTGTGGTCAAACTTTTACATTTCATCATTTCTTAACACCTGACTTTTCTGCCAGTCCTTCTCTTTTCCATACACATGCATCTTCCCCGCACTCTTGCTAGCTCCCCAGACTAGCTAACTGGCATTGTGTTTACTTGTCACTCTCCCCCAAAAAAATCCCCGTGAAGTTAGTTTTGGCTGTTCAGCTTATTCCTAACTTAAATGTTTCATCTTACTTATACAAGATGCTTTTTGAACCCCAGGGCCCATGTAGCTTGCTTCTGTGGTCAGCCCTTCCCTGTCATTAGCCCATGGTTCACTCATGAATAAGAAATACCCAGGAAACATTACCTTCTACTTCCCTTTGCAGATGCAGTCCAACTACTGCAACCAGCCCCAATCTCCTTAAGTTGGCAAGTCTTAGCTCCCCCAGAAAGAAAAAGCACAAGCTTGCCATTGCTGCTAACATAAACTCCAGAATATAACTAACCCACTGAACCAGCTCAACAGTGCATAATAGCAACAGAAATGCACACATACATGGTGCACAATGAACTTCTTTCTACTACTTTCAGCCCTTCTTGCTTCCTACTACTTTCCTCATCCAACTCAAAGACTACACGTTTCATGTGGTAAACAAAATAAATCTCTTGGAAATTTAGGAGATGTAGGGATACTGAAAAAATGGAATGTAATTTTCCTGAGGATTTCCACTCCTCGTTTTTCCTTCTCTGAAGTTCTCCCCGTTTCACGAACTGCAACCTTAGAATGGACACTAGAAAGCTAGGGAATGCAGTGGGTATCTTGGCTACAGTGTATTAATGTGAAAGATTTCCTCAAATTAGCTGAGTAACATCAGGATAATTTAATTCAAGATAACTGTAATGCAGATAGATCGCCAGAGTTTGTTTGCTCCAAGGGACAAACTGTCAGATTTGACTTCTCAAAAGGGAAAGCCATTTCTGAGCTCTGTCATCTTCTGTACTGGCCTAAAGAAAGTCATTTGAGGGGCTCAGAGAATATGGTTACCACACTCATCCTACAAGTCTACTCATATGTTTTTCTTCCAGGTTTCTGTGTTCGCAGAATCACAGATAGCTTGGGTTGGAAGGAACCTCATGAGGTTCACACAGGCCCACTTCTCCAGCCTGTCCAGGTCCTTCTGGATGACATCCTGTCCTTCCAGTGTGGCAAATACATCACCCAGCTTGGCGCAAACTTGCTGAGGGTGCACTCAACCTCGCTGTAAGTATCACTGATGAATGTATTCAACAGCACTGGTCCCAGTACGGACCCCTGAGGGACATCACTAGTCACAGATCTCCATCTGGACTTTGAGCCATTGACCACTACTCTCTGAATATGACCATCCAACCACTTTCTCATCTACCAAACCATTCACTGATCAAATCCGTATCTCCAATTTAGAGAGAAGGATGTTGTTGGGGGCTGTGTCATAGGCTTTACCAAAGCCCAGATAGATCGTATCCATTGGTTTTCCTGTGTCCACTGCTGTGGTCACCCCATCATAGAAAGCCACTAAGTTGGTCATACAGAATTTGCCTCCGGTGAAGCCATGCTGGCTGCCATTAATCACCTCCAGGTCCTCCATGTGCTTCTAGGAGGATCTGTTCCATGATCTGCCCAGGCACAGAGATGAGGCTGACAGGTCAGTAGTTTGTAGGGTCGTCTTTTCTACCCTTTTTTCTATCCTATATATGTCCTAGGTTACCCACCCCTGCTTGCACTGCCTGTGCAGTTCCCTCTTCTTCAGTTTGACCAGCAGGTCTCGACTCAGCCACGCCAGCCTCTTCTCCTTCCTGCCTGATTTGCTACATACAGGGACTGAGTGCTCTTGCGCTTTATGGAAAGCATCCTTGAATATTTTCCAGCTCTGTTCTGCTCCCTTGTCTCAGAGGACCATGTCCCAGGGGGTCCTACCAAGTAACTCCTTGAAGAGCTGGAAGTCTGCTTTCCTGAAATTTAGGGTCCTGACTATACTCCTCGCCTGTCCCATATCCCTCTTGACCTTAAACTCCACCAGTGCATGATCACTGCAGCCCAGGCTGCCTCTGATCCTAATGCCACTGATGAGTTCACTCGTATTAGTGACCATAATGTCCAGTATTGCATCTCCTCGGGTGGGAGGCTCTATCAGCTAGGCTAAGAAATTATTCTCAATGTACTCCAGGAGTCTCCTGGATTGCCTACAGCTTGCCGTGCTACTTTTCCAGCATATGCTGGGGTAGTTGAAGTCCCTGAGTAGGATGAGAGCTTGCGAGCGTGAATCCTCCTGTAGCTGGAGGAAAAAGACTTCATCGGTTGGATCTCCTTGATCAGGTGGCCTGTAGTATATACCAACCACAAGGTTCCCATTGGCCCCTCTGTCTTTTATTCTGACCCACAAGCTTTCAACCTACTACTCTTCAATGACACCTATTTACATTCTATCCCCTTCCTGATACAGAGGGCAACGCCTCGACCCCTCCTTCCCGGTCTGTGCCTTCTGAACAGCCGGTAGCCGTTGATAGCCACACTCCAGTCATCAGATTTATCCCACCATGTTTCCATGATGGCAACTAGATCATAGCTTTCTAGTAGCATGATAGCTTCCAGCTTCTCCTCCTTGTTACCCAAGCCTCAGGCTTTTGTACAGAGGCACTTCAGCTGGGTTGTCGGTCACATCACCTTCCTAGCAGACCCTTTATTACCTCTAAGGTGTTTTGGAGAAGTATCCTCCCTAAAACCTGTCCTCCCATCGCCTGTCACAGGCTAGCCTGATGTTATCACCCCCGACACCCCCCTTCACACCTAGTTTAAAGCCCTACCTACGAGCCCTGCAAGGTCCTGGGCAAAGACCCTCCTCCTGCTTTGAGACAGGTGGCTCCCATCTGATACTTGTAGTCCTCGTGTCATATAGGCCATCCCGTTGTCGAAAAGCCCAAAGTTGTTGTGCTGACACCAGCCACAGAGCCACGTACTAACTGACTGCACCTGCCTCAGCCTTACAACGTCACCACCCGTAACTAGAGGGAGGGAAGAAAAAATTGCTTGGGCTGTGTTATTTTATCAAAGACTATCAAGTAAAATACAGTGCCTTCTATGTGCAGGAGATGTCTCATTACAGCTTTATCAGCTTGTAGATTTCTTTCTTCTAGAAGAATTATTTTTATTTTAATTACATTGTGCCTCTACTTTTCATGCTTTTGAGACTGGACAGGAAAGAAAGTACTATTAACAGTCAGTAGCAAATGGATAACAATAGAAGGCAAGTAAAGATGCAAGGGAAGGGTACAAACTTCATTCAAACAGAAATACCCTAGAAAAAAATAACATGTGACACCATGTCTCCAGCCTCTATCTGCTTTTCCTGCAAAAACCTTTATCACAGGAACAATGTATGGAAAAGCAGAGGGGCAGTATTAGAATGGGGCAGTCAATTAAGGACAATAACAGAAAGAAAACACTGATGGCTCTTAGAAGAAATTGCTGCTCCAAACTAAGTCATGCCTTGAAAAAAATGAAACCATCTCCAGACCCATGAACAGCTCGGTGGAGTTCTTGAAGTAGTGAAAATGGTAAAGAAAGGTTTCTGAATGAGATTTTATAACCTGTATACCTATACATTGAGTTGCACGTACCATATTTGAAATTACTTATGCTGTCTGTATTTTGCCTTTAAACCTCAAAGCAGCTTTCAGATGATGATGAACCCAGAGCACTCATTGTGTAGCTGGAGTTCCGGGAAATGTGGATTTGGAACAGAGAAGTTTGGGAAAGCATCACTAGCTTCGTGAAGGACATAATTTGACAGTGGAGTGCCATGTATCAGAACAGGTACTACAAAAGAAATTTGAGTAGCAAGAATGAGGCTAGAAAATTAAGTTTGGATCACCTAGTTATGTCCATAATATTTCAACCACTTCAATGCACTGCCAATGTCTTTTTGTGACCAGCCACTTCAAGAAACCCATAAATGAGTTCCATCAAATTTTAGAGATGCCTGAAGCAGTAGGAGAGGCCAATGTCACTACACAAAGATTACTGTCTTTGTTATTATTCATGTTCATGGCCTGGAGAGCAAAAGATAAACTATATAGAAAAAAAAAAATCACCTTCCCCGTAATATTTGCCTGTGTTGGGTGCAACATGAAGGAACTGTTTCTACAGATATAATTAATATTTACACTTCTTGAAATTAGCATACTGCAATATACTAAGCATGGGAACAAAGATGGCCAGCTGTCTTCTGACACTACTAAATGATGAGGCGAGTATTTTAGGAGCATGAAACAATGATTACAAATGAAGAAAACAAAACAACTTTTCCATTAACTTCCCCAAGCAAAACCCCTGTTCAACTGTTTTTAATCCCCTCCCCACATGATATAAAAGATACCACAGATGACATGAAATATATTGCTTTATAACAGCAATAAACAAAAATTTCAGTAAGACCTAAATGATGCGTCTCTCTCCCTGCTCTTCTGAATCCACTAACACATATTATGCTAATCCTCCTATGTTATTCTTTCAACAAGATCACCTGCAAAGGCAAAAGAATATCAATGATCAATTATTTGCAATCCCCCATTCCATCAAATGCAAACTCACATTTACAGAAATGAAGGCTCTGGACCTGATACAATGTGCACTAGCTATTACTATTATCTAATACATGACTAGCTCAACACACAGTTAAATATTTACCAATTTGAGGCTTACTATTACTCAGAACACTTCCTGGATTAGACAAGCATTACAGAAATGTGTACCATACACAGAAACATACTTTTCAGAGTTTTGAAACAATTTGTACACTATAGGCGAGCTATAATGCAAAAACAGGCTTGCAATGACTAGCATTTATGACTAGTACTACACACAACCTGTTGTTTGCTTTTTCTGCCTTACAAATCAGCTTTGTCAGCTAAAATTATCTTCAAAACAAATGCTGCTTTTTCTTTGTCCATATGGAGGTGCCAATGGATCCCAGAATGCCACATATTTGTAATTCTGCTATTATATGAATGTGCAATCTAAGAGACAATAAGGCAGAAACATGAAAATAAATTCCACACAAAGCTGACATTAAGTAATTAAGAAAGTAATGAAAAGAAGACAGTATTAACTAATGGAAAAAAAGTGCTTTCTTAGAAAAGGAAATATTTGTGAGAAGTCAGATGTAGGAAGAAACTAATCTTAACCCAGAATAATAGAATACAATTACAGAGATAGATCTTTCCATTTACCTTTTGAAATAAAACATTCTTAATGCAACAGCATGTACTTTAAAGTATCTCTTGTATTAATAAATATGAATTCTCTATCATTGAACTAGTTAATCTTGAACATGTATTCTGGCAGAATCGCTGCTAAAAGATTCTCCCGTATTATAAATTGTTGTAAATTACAAATTTGTGATTTTTAAACTATTTAGTTTAAACTCATTGTAATTGGATTATTGTGCTGTAAGAAACACCATGTACTTCTGCACTGCCTTACACAACATCCAGATATACAGTGTTTTGAGTTACAAGAGAAAAATGGCTGGTATTTCATAATACTATAGATAACATGGAATCATAGAATGGCTTGGTTGGAAGGGACCTTTATCGATCATCTAGTCTGACCCCCTCTGCAGTGAGCAGGGACATCTTTAACTAGATCAAGCTGCTCGGACCCCATCCAACCCGACCTTGACTGTTTCCAGGGATGGGGCACCTAACACCTCTTTGGACAACCTGTTCCAGTGTTTCACCACCCTCGTGAAAAATTTCTTCCTAATACCTGATCTAAACTTCTCACCTTTTAGATTAAAACCATTACCTGTTGTCCTATTGCTACAGGCCCTGCTAAAAAGTTTTTCCCCATCTTTCTCATAAGCCTCCTTTAAGTATTGAAAGGCTGCAACAAGGTCTCCTTGGAGACTTCTCCAAGCTGAACAACCCCAACTCTCTCAGTCTCTCTTCACAGGGGAGTTGTTCCAGGCTACTAGCACTACTACACATACCTACTATCTGATTTATGGATATCTAAGTTATAGTTAAAGCACTTCAAAGGACAAATTCCTTACCAAATCTGAATTTTATAGCACTTCCTTTTAAATACATGTTTCTGTTGAAATTCTCAAACTGGAAAAAAAACAAACAAACCCAAACCAAAAAACAACCCCAGAATTTCACCTTAAGTTCTAAATGCTCCCATTTTGCCTCCAAAATAACCCAAGAAATAAAAATAAAATCAGCAAAAGCAAGTGAAGAAATGATCTTTAAATCTGCAAGAGCTGGCAACTGGTTCCATAAGTGCTTCCTAAAAATAACTACAGCATCACTAAGGAGAAGTTAACATTAAAAAAAAAAAAGAAAAAAAAAGAAAGCCTTGATGGCTTTATTTAAAATGGTGGCTCAGTAGGAAAAAGTAACCATTAACCTTCGGTTTTGGCATTACACCTGTCTTTTGCATAAGCAATGGGGGAAGAAGAGATTAGTTCTCATCTGGAGGCTCAGCTCTGGTCATGTAATTTTTCACACAACCATAAGTACAACAGATTTTTAACTTACATCCACACACAGAGTACAATAAACTGCAGTTAAATACATGGATTTCAACTATTTAACAGTGATAGGTGGGGCTACTCACAATTGGTAGGAGCACAAGTGACACTTCACCCCTTAGGAAATATCACTTCTGATAAATGCAGTATTTAAGTGGAAGATATTGTGTAAGACATTTAACGTTTATGTCACCTTTTCAATATTTAACATCTTCATGTTTGACCACAAAATGCATGTTTGGAAAACGATTTTAAATTTGAATGAACTGTAAGAATAAGCCTCTTCAATTTCCCCCAGCTTGCATTAAAGACGAGTGCTCTCTGGTTTCAAGCATTTGAAAGATGCTTCATTATCTGTCAAAGCAAAATAATTCCATGTTTTTCTATATTTACCAACTTTTTTTACAGTTGTGTACAACAAAAAAATATTACACACAAAGTTGGCCACTGGAAAAAAGAAAGCTCTTCTTTTTTATTAAACTTCTGGTTTGGAATATAAATTGGAATATAAAAGAGAAAAACCTTAGAAGTGAGAAGCCCCTTCACTAAGCCTCTGCTCAGTTTAGTACTCAAGCACACGGCTCAGATGGATCTCTCTCAAATCTTCCAGCACTAAGACACAGGCATCAAGTTGCTGATAATTAATCAATGGCTATAATCACTATGACAACCATTATAGCTAGGATCAATTCAGATGTAGCGGTCTCAAATCAATGCATGGTATCATATATGCTGCTATATTACCTTAGCACCAATAAATAAGGGAAAACCTGACCACCATAAAGGAAAGTAGTTTATACCTTTTTTTTGGTCCATCTAAATTCAGGCAAGATAAAACAACAATGTCATTTTAGCATGATAAACTCTAAACAAAGTCTTTATATATTTGCTTGCAATACTAAAAATTCGGTTTAGTGTCTATTCTGCTGAGGACTAGGAGTTGCTAGACAACTTTCACTACATTTCATTTCCCATATTTCACAATACTCACACTACAAAACAGCAACCAGCAACAACCCACAACCCAAATATTGCAAAGCAAGTCAAAATCCTTAAGCTAGGAGTTACAAAACATCAAAATTTGTTTGTCACGCTGGGGCAATTAAATTAAATAACATTTTAAGGTATATTGCTTACTTTCTGTTGTTCATGTTGTTATAATTATTCGATAGAGATGGAGAGATCTTTGGTAAAGTTGAAAAATTGGATGCACCTGGGGACCTTTAAAAATATGAAAATGGTACATTAGAAAAAAATGCTGAGATAGTAAAAACTAGGAAAGAAAGCTAACAAATGAACAATGCACAAACACAAGCACAAAAAAGAAATCTTTTCTTAAGAGTGGGCAAAGCACTAACAATGCCCTTAATCCATCTTTTAAAACTTGAAATACTTCACAGTACTTTTAACCTTTCATATCATATTGAAGAAATAGTTACTTATAAACAAAAAGTAAACAAACAAACAACTCATAGGCCACTGTGCTAAAAAATTGTTTCAGTTTACAGCATGACTATAGTTAGTGTGCTAAAACCTAGAATGTAAAATTTCTAACATGGAAATTTCATCATTTTTTTATTTAACCATAAATGGATGTTGACATGAGATATAAAAACAATTAAGACACATACTTCAAGGTTAGTTTAACAGCAGCAGTTAATTTTAATTAAAACTGTCTTATTAATATTGTTAAAACAATTCCAGGATATTGTGCACAAAACTAAATAACATTTTAAACCTTTTTTTTTTGCTAAAAATAATAGCATTATCACTCATCCCCACTGTTTAAGTCTTTAAAAATGTAACAATAGCAATCATTTTAGTCACAAAGACCCTCTGAATGTAACAAATACAATATATGACTATCTTGCGGTTTCTTTCTCTTTTTCTGATCAAGCTTTGTAGATAGCCATAGAAAAGGCTCTGAATACTCAAAGGAATTTAGGCACCTTCATGTTTTTGTGGGAGCTACACAACTCTGACCGCTTTGCAAAAAGCTCCACCTATCCTCAGAAAGCTTTGAAACATATGTCATAATATTAAGAGAAGAAATTCTGCATGCTTAGGATTTTTTTAAGCACCTTTAAAGAACTAAACTCTGTGAGGAGATAAAGACTTTTACACAGGGAATTTTTCCAAGTATATGTTCACATTTATTTCCAACTTTTTATTAATAAACATTTTCCAAAAGAAAAAATATATCACTGTGTCAAGAAAATGTTATTCAATTTTTAAAACATTAAGCTTTCCTGTAGACTTCTTCTATGAATCTAAATACTCTTCTTTAAACATTATCTTCAAAGTAGTAAAATAGTGTCCACAAGAAAGATATAAAATCAAAGTTTAACCTTGCTTAAATTCAAGACAAACATTAAGTTATACACATCACACATGTAATTATTTTAGAAGAAGTTATACGGACACTGAAAGTGACCTTTCCAAATAAATTTTGAAGCTTTTATAGAATTTAAACCAAATTCAAATGAAATACAGTTTTAAATATTAAAAACCACCCCAACAGCTGTCTAAAAAATTAAAATAAACCAGTGTAAGCTACATAAATAAAGGTCCGGTTTCCATCAAAAACTATACATAAGTTAATTTCTTTCTTAGAGAAGAAGATTTACTCTTTCTTAGAGAAGTAGCTTTACTCTTTCATAGCATTTGCCATCAAAACACAAAATCATAATAGCATGCCAACCACTAAGAGATCCTACTACTCTGAGGTGCACAGCCTTTCTGTTTGCTAACAGCTGCTTACACTGCTAAATCCTACACGCAGAGAACAGCAGCACTCACGGCTTTCAACATTTAATATTTTTCAGTACTTGTTGGGAAGCTTCATAACAACATCAGCAGAAATCCCCCCCATCACTTACAACAAAAAAAATATAAGATCAAACCAAGGATAATAAAAAAATTGCTGAGAAGACAGTAGGTGCTAAAGCTGAATGTACTGCTCTACTTCAGTTCTGCGTTTAAAATTGTACAAAAAGAATGACAGAAAGTATTTACTCATAAAACAACTGCAGTGACTTGGGAATCTCCTAAGACAAAACGAGTAATCAAACGTGCAACAAAAACTTAATTATGTTTCAAATGCGAAGTTCTAAGAAAAAGCCTATGTCCATTCAGTAGTTTAGTAACTTCAGTATCTACAACTGTTACTGTGGAGCTAAAACCCCACAAAAGATGTCCAAAGAATACAGTTACTTGCTTGACAAAAAGAATCAACTTTAAAATGTGGTTGTAAAAAAAACCCGACAAGTAATCACTAAATGGCCTTATTTCTCTGATGCAGGAAAAGAATAAACAAAATTCTCAACATAGCTGGAAAAACAGCCGGACTACGTAACAGATAGCTTTGAAAGGGTAATTTTTTATTAACTAACAAATGCAACCCACAAAATTATTATATTTTAGTGTTTTAACAGTCCCTCAAAAGACAGGCTAAATAACAATCTTTATTGTAGTGATATATAAGACCATGGGGCCTGATGGGATGTAGGAACTGCTGAGGGAGCCGGCTGATGTTACTATGATGGCTCTCGTTCATTTTTGAAAGGTCCTGGCTATTGGAAGAGGTTCCTGAAGACTGGAAGAGAGCAAACAGCACTCTCATCTTCAACAGGAAAAGAGAGAAGAACCTGGGAGCTACAGACTAGTCTGCCTCACATCAATCCTGCAGAAGGTGATGGAGCAATTAATCCTGCAAACTGCTTTCAGACACATAAAGGACAAGGAAGTTAATGAGGACTAGTCAGCATGGATTCATGAAATGGAAACGTTGCTTAACCAGTCTGATGGCCTTCTATGCTAAAATTACTAGCTTGGCAGATGAGCGCGGAGCAATGGATGTTGTTTATCTGAACTTCAGTAAGGCTTCTGACAGTCTCCTGTAACATTTTCATGGACAAGCACATAACCCTAGGTTATGGAAGTGTACAGTGAAATGGACTGAAACCAGCTGAATCATAGAGCTTGGAAAAGAACTGTAGTAAGATTACCAAGTCCAACTGTCAGCCCAACACCACCATGCCTACTAGATCATGTCTTGAACTGCCACTTCTACACGCTTCTTAAATACCCCCAGGGATGGAGACTCCACTGCTTCCCTGGGCAGCCTGTTCCAAAGTTTGACCACTCTTCTGGCAAATAAATTTTTTCTACTATCCAATCCAAACCTCTCCTGTCTCAACTTCAGGTCATTTCCTCTCATCCTATCAATGAATCGTTGGGCACAGATGGTTTTGACCAACAACAAATTGGAAGCCAGCCACTAGTGGTATACTCCACGGGTCAATACCATGTCCTATATTCTCTAAGGTCTTTATCAATGACCAGAACATCAGAACAGAGTGCACCCTCAGCAAGCTCAGAGATGACACAAAGCTGGGAAGAGGGGCTGGTACACCAGATGGATGCGCTGCCATTTCAGAAGGACCTCTGCAGGCTGGAAAAACAGGCAGATAGGAACTTGATCAAGTTCAGTCAACAGAAACAAAGGCCAGCAGCTGGGGAGGCATAACCCCAGGCCCTGGTACACACAGGGGCAGGGGAAAGGGTAGATGACCAGACAGAAAGCAACTTGGCAGAGAAGTACCTGGGGTCCTAGTAGATAAAAAGCTGAACACAAGGCAGCAGTGTGACCTCGGGTCAACAACCTTGTGTACTGCATTGGGAAAAGCATGGCCAGCAGGTCGAGAGAGGTGATCCTTCCCTTCCACTCAGCCTGGTGAGACACCTGTGGAGTGCTGGGTTCAATTCTAGGCTCCTCAGTGCCAGAGAAACAGGAATATGCTGGAGCAAGTCCAGGGAGATGCCACAGAGATGAGCAAGGGATTGCAGCATCTGAGCTACATGGGAGAGCCTGAAAGAGCTGGGACTGTTCAGCCTAGAAAAGAGAAGGCTCCAGAGTGATCTCACTGATGTGTATAAATACCCAGTGGGAGGGAATGAAGAAGGCAGAGCAAGACCCTTCTCAGTGGTGCCCACTAAAAGGGCAAAATGCCATGGCTATAACTTTAAATACCTGAAAATCTATCTGAATGTAAGATGATGTTCACAAAAATGTGATAATCTGTCATCTTTTTTTTACAGTGAGGGTGGTCAGAAACTGGAAGAGTCTCTGCACAGTTTCTGTCTCAGAAGATACCAAAAATATGCCTGGACATGGTCCTGGGCAACCTGTTCCAGCTGCCCCTACTTTAAGTAGGGGGACTGTAAGAGATAACCTTGAGAGGTCTTTCCATCCTCAAGGACTCTTATCTGTGAAGGTGTGGTTATAATCAAGTTAACATACAATTTCTTATTTTAAAAGCAAACTTTCAAACATTAACCTTCATTTTAGACTATTGTTTTCTAACAAAACCCAACAAGTTCAGTTAATCATGCTGCTTTGCAGGGTGTCCATTAAAGGTTGATATTTCAACACCCAGTAACCAAAAAGGATCTTAATGTTCAGGGCATGCATCTGTTAAAAGTTTCTCAACCCTGCATTAACGGATATTAACGAATGCTTGTTAAATTAACTTGAAAACATCTGCTGTTCATTATCAATGTTTAATATTTACCCACAGGGGCTTAGATACTTGGTTACCACAGTCTAACAAGTCATTACGCACCAGCAAACAGCAGTCCAGCTACTGACTGGCAGACAAGCTCTGACAGCTCTTGATTTTACAATTTAAGACACCAAAGTAGCCCCCAGTCAGCTCTATACTCAACAATTATCTCTTACAACAAAGTCAGTAGAAAAGCATACCTGTCTGCACATCAAGTACTTCAGGGAAAAAAATAAATAAATTATTTTTAAAATCCCTTGGTTAAAGATGATAATTTTCAGTAGCCAAATGGTTTTTCTTTGGAAGACTCATGGATTTATTTTTTCCTTAAAAACTTTGATACACAAGCAATAAATTATTTTAAAAAGGTCAGCTAAGCATCTTTTAACATTTTTTAATCTTAAAAACATTATGAGATCCATCTCAGAAGAAAAAAAGAACCAAGTAAGAGTCTATAGTGTTTTTCCAAGAGAAAAAAAATGCATACATTTCTGAACTAGAAAACACGTGAAAAATTCACCACGTGACAAATACTGTAAGAAAACATTCATTATTATAAGGATTAGGATGATGTAGTCCAGTTAAATCTAAAAAAATGAATCAGAATTAATCTGTTACTTTTATTACACACACAGACATTGATAGATTAACTACAAATTCTTACTTTTGTATCATATAAGAAGCATTTTTGAAGAATATGATGGATCAATAGATTTAACACTTGTTTATTAAGTTTTCTTACAAAACAGCAAACAATACTTTTCTAAACTTACAAGGAAATACGTTTCTAGGTAACAGCTTCTTTGCACATTTCTCTAACTTGCTTTTATATTTGCACATAAACAGGTAACAACTTCTTAATAGAAAACTCGGTCTGTGCAATGCATTTGGTAATTCATGGGAATTTAAAACTTCAGCTCCTTCCTTCTCCTTGGCTCAAGTTTTACAATCACAGACTGGATGAAATGTTTTGATTGTTTTATAGCTTTCCCCCCCAAACACAAGTAATTTAATTGTGTAGTAAAGTTGCTTACATTGCTTGAACTAAAACCCATTCAGATAGGGTTGGTTATTTGGTTGTTCTTCCGCCTATGGAATAATCTCCCGCAGAAGGATATGAAAAAAAGTTGTCTGCACACAAATCACAATTCAAGACGTGGGTTCAGTAGCCTCTAAACTACCAATGCAACGGAGATCTCTATGTCTGGATGAGTTTGTCAAATGTATGACACTGAGGAGACAGTTGTTCACAGAAAAGTTAGCATAGCAAATTTTTCTGCGGAACTGCCCATTAATGCTGAGTAACATGTATTTTGGAAGCAGATGACAGTAAAGAACATTCCAAGAGGAATCACTGTAAGCTCTCTAGAAATGTTTCACAGAAGCCAAGCTTCCTGAACAACAGACTTCCCAGTAGCTGATACAAGCAGAGAGTAAAAAATTCAGACAGTCCTAAGCCTGAATGACATTGTGCACATTTAAAGAATGCACACCACACTGAGATACTTCCAGACAAAAAAATCCCACCCAACTTTCTAAGCAGCATTAAAATACGAAGCAATAGGAGTTATCATTAAACTTTAGAGGATGTTGCAACTACTTCCAAAATTAAATAAATTCAGAAGTTGGAAAAATAGTACACATAGAAGAAATGCAGACACTGAAAACTCTAAGTTGCAAAGCAAGTTCTCTAGTCCTATATAAAAAGGATCTCAAACTTGAAACAATTTCTTCCTAGATTCTTCAGAATATTTTGATAATCAATTATTTGATAATATTTTGATATTCAATCTTTTCACTTGTAGTGATTCATTATACTTTTAAGAGAAACAGAATTATCATTTTTGAAAGCGTTCCTTCCTATCCTCAGCCGAGATCTCAATTTGGCTGCGTTCAAAGTAAATATTTTCTACTGCAAGAAAAGAAATGTCCTTTAACATGTTTCTCATAAAAACCTGCCAATGTTCATCGCCTGCTGTTTATCACCTGTAGGAAGAAAGTGAAATTGCTGCTATAATTCCACTAACAAGAAACAGGCACAGAAAATGAGAGATAGTAAGATGTTCTGCCATTTTCACAACATAGGTGGTGCTGCCATTCAGAAAGACCTCAGTAGGCTGAACAAACTGGCAGACAAGAACCTCATCAAGTTCAAAGTAAACAAAGGCCGGCAGCTGGGGAGGAATAAAGCTGGGTCCTGGTGCACACTGGGATAGGACCTGGGGTGGGCGACTAGATAAGAAAACATCTTGGCAGGGAAGGCCTGGGATCCTGGTCAACAAAAAGTTGAATGTGAGCCAGCATTGTGACGTTGGGCCAAGAACCCTGTGTGCTGCATTGGGAAAAACATGGCCAGTAGGTCAAGAAAGGTGACTCTTCCCTTCCACTCAGCACCAGCGAGACACCTCTGGAGCGCTGGGTTCACTTCCTGGCTCCCACTACAAAAGAGACAGGGACATACTGGAGAAAGTCCAGTGAGACACCACAAAGGTGATCAAGGGATCGTAGCACGTGACCTACATTCCAATGAGATCTCTAGACAATGCAGCCTGGAAGAAGGTGCTTCTGGAGCTGCTGCCAGACAGACCACGTGTTCCTGAGGAACTGCTGTTGCCCACTGAAGTGGCAACTCTTTCCTTCCCTTCTTTCTCTTCTTCTCCCATCACGCGCTTTCTCTCTCTCTGTACATGTATGTATAATTTATCTTATTGTATTTTCTTGACTGGTATCAGTGAGTGTCAGTTCAACTCTGAGTGACCTTGACTGTGTTCAGGGATCAGATTGTAATCTGACAATATTGAAACCTGTTTTCTGCAAAGTTGGGAAATTGTCCCCTGACATATCAGCTGTTTTTTGGTCTGTTTATTTTGGTCGAAGCCAGAATAAGTTTTGCGTTTTGATTTCACCCCAAGACTGACCTTGTTGACCTCCAGATCACCACACAGATAATCGAACCACCTTCTTCGACTGTGCAGATCGAAAGAAGGCCCAAACATGAGCGCATAGCTTGTCGATCAGGGTATGACACGATCATATCAAAGTGTATATAAACTTAGGGGGGGAAGCAAGAAAAACTGAAAACTAAAAACTCTTCTCAGTGGTACCCAACTGAAAGGAGAAGAGGCAATGAGTGCAAACTTAAACACGGGGAATTCCATTTCAATATAAGAAATCTTCTTTTACCATCAAGGTTATCAAACACTGGAAGAGCTTTTCCAGGGAGGCTGTGGAGCCTCCAACCCTGGAGATGCTCAAAACCAACTGGCCCCTATCCCAAGCAACCTGCTCCAGCTGACTCTTCTTTGAGCAAGGGATTGGACCAAACAATCTCCAGAGATGCCTTCCAACCTCAACTGTTCTGTAATTCTATGAAAAGCTTAGGTGACTTTCTGAAATGATCCAGGCCTTTCCAAACTTTGTAAGCCTTTCACGCTTTCCTTTCTAAATACAGCATTTTATTCTCTGGCCTCAGAATTTACATTTACAATTTGTACTCTTCTAAAAGAAGCACTACAAAGAACAGTTTTAGCCACGACGGATGACAAACTCCTGGAACTTATCTGGATGTATACTATTTGTGATGACAAACTAATACTTGTAATGCATCTCACAGAGAGGACTCAAAAGCAAGTGCTTAATATTTTTACCCCTTTAAAAATGTATTGGATTTTTCATAAAGTTTAAACGGATGTAAAACCCTGTCCCCGTTACCGCTAGTTGATAGTTGCTGTTTGAATCCACTAAATTTTGCAAATCTTCCAACATTACAACACCTTTGAATACCAAATTTCAGTCAATCTTTCTGATAGCTGCCAAACCTCAAAAACATCCCCCACCTTGACAGTAATACTACTCTTCCTCATTTGCTGGTTTTCTTATAGCCTCCTCTGACACCAGTATTCCGAATTATCACTTCACTTTTTCCCAGATCCAACATTTTCCAGAAAATATTCTTTAGTTTATATACTGCTCCTGAATGCTTTCCATAAAGTGGAACAGAAATTTGGCAGAATAAGAGTAGGTACCATGACCAACAATACCTTCTCATCAACACTTTCAAAAGAATCCATGACATTGACTTGCTTAAATTCTTTTAACCTTCAGAATCTACACATAAAATTTGACTTGGAATTTACATTTCTACTAGATGCTTTTTGAGGTCAGAGATTAAGCTTCAAGTATTTTACATCCCATTCTTTCTGCTGCTCTACATTCTCAGCTCTTTGTGTCACCACATCTTGCTAAGCAAGATTATACTGTTCAAAGTAAGCTTAAATTGAACTCAAACTTCATTAAGCAACTTAATAGAAGCTAGTGCTCCTAATAAAAATGCTTAAGATAAAATACCAAAGATAAAGAATCTCTGTCCTTCAAACGATGAGCAACGATACTACAAAAATGTTTTAAAACAACGGTGAACCTCAATTACACAAATGCAGAATATCAACAGGAATAAAAGACACTGAAAAACAACTTTGTATGAAAGACAACGCTCAAGAACCAGCCAACAAAGAGACAAAACAGTTAACTATTTGTAAGTCTGAGATCTTGTTTGTCTACTAGTAACTAGTTTAAACTGTTCTTCAAAGCCAACAGAACATGATTTAGATTACTGAAACAATATTTTAAAAAGTTTATTTATCTAAATGATAAAAACTCTACTCAGGTTTTCCTACTTATTTGCCATTATCAAGGTGCTGTTGATAACGGCAGCAGAAAGAACACGGTAGTCTGTTAATTGATGACAGCTCAACAAAGAAGAAAAGCAACATACTGGTAATGTGGGCTGCTATTTAAATAATGTTTATGTGTAAATATCTTGCTGTGGATATAAAAGAACGAGCTATCCAGGAAAATATTTAAGAACAATACTGATAAAATGCATGTATATGTTCACCTAACATGTTTTGAAAAAGAAATCTAAATAAAATAAGCTTCACTTTTACAAATTTCAACTTTGGGTTTTTTTTCTATTTTTAAGTAGAAAAACTTAAAACACTGGCAGAAATCAATAAAATTAAGCCATCAATATGCAGGATTTCACCGTTATTACATCATGACCTACAATGTGCAGCACTTACACAGTATTTGGTATATTTTCAGCTAAAACATCTGAAGGCTGATTTTCAAAATAAAACACCACTTTTAAAAACAGGGTTTCTTTACAGCAAAATAATACGTGAAAATAGTTAAGCTATAGTGAATAACATGACTTAAATTCACAACTTACTTTGGAGTTGAAGGACCTCTTGGCCATGTTCCATCCTCATTCTTCTGTTCTATCACCAGTACCTACCACAATAAGCATAATAACAAAACTGAAATAGAAGCATATTGCTTTCTGTTCCAACCTTTCTAATGGATATGCTGACATGTGACTGAGACAGAAAAGACTGACGTTTAAGTTACTATTCCTTGAGATTCAAGAATATCCAATTACACTGCATCTTCCTCTATTCACTTTTTTCTCCCCACACCTTAATTCGTGCAAATTTTGGCAAGGCCCTTACTATTTCTGTGCCTCAACAATCCATGGATAAAATGGCAAGATCCTACCTCAAAGAGGTCAGTAGACCACCTGCAATGTCTAAACCGCACCCACAAATCTATAGAAATCATATGTCTATACAAGAGCTCTGTTAAGGAAGGGATATTCCTGAAGGAATGTTGCCTCTCACACCACACAGATCAGGGGGTAAATCAAAACACAACAAATAACCCCAAATCAAATAAGTTTATGCCTTGATAACCTTGAAATCCTATCTCTCTGGTTACTCCTCTAGTTTTTGCAAAAGCATTTGTATAATATTAGTTTTCCAGTGGGAGAGTTCACTAACGAAATTAACTTCTTTAAGTTGTTACTGGTACAAAAGGGAGTACAGAACACTCAGTCCTAAACACAGGCATCGAGTGCCATTTGAAATGCCTTCGGGTATTTTGAGATATCTGCCCTACATTGGCAGGTATGACACAGGACCTACAAAAAGCTCATGCCTTTCTGGATTGACAGCCAGGGCAGCCTAGATCATCTGAAAGGGCAACTAGACTCTAATATTTAAACTGAATCTAATTTGTAATTTCCAATGTGACTAATTTTGTATAATTGGACACTGATGTTTCAGGATGCTAATGAACTGCCTTGCTATGCTTGTACGTCTACACAGTGACATACAGTCACATATGTACTTGCACTCAACATTGTATATGTGAGTCATGCTGCCACCTGAAGATGCAATCACATCTTCAGTTTGAATACACTAAGACATGACACTGAAAACCAGTTTTCTGTCATAACCTGCTTTCTATGTGGAAAACAGTAGTCTGCTATCTTTGGTCACGAATGCTGTAAGACAAGATTCTGCCATGCTTCCTTCTATTGGCTCTAAGAGGATACTAAATAAAAGGAAGATCTAGACTTAAAAGCTCAGTGGAACCCCTAAGGGCTCACTTCAGAAATCAACTAATAAATTTATATGATTTTACTCAATCAGATACATAGTTTTGAATTACACAGTAAAAAATTACTATTCAGATAGATAGACTGTAATAGTCAGAGTAACTACTATTATATTAGAAAGCTCGGCAAGAAAAATAACTACCTTTTGTGTCAGCAAGTGCAACTGACCAAACATACATAGTTTACCATGACATTTACCTTTTTCAGAAACCATGTTTTGAACAATATTTGTTTTGCTGAAAGTACAGATGTCATCTGGAGATCTTTTTATAGCTGTATTAGACCATGCTTGCTTCATAGTTAATGTTTCACTGGGACAGAGGCAATTTGCAAGTTACATCTTTTGACACAAAACTTATACAGGAAATGCGGGCTCTTCCAGCAGGATGTCTGCATTGTTAAAACTACCTCCGTGAGGGTCTAAATGCATGCAGCATGAAGGTAGAGGGTACAATATTTCATGCAGTTATTTTGGTATGCTGATTACTTTCCTCCTATGCCATAAAAGAACACTGAAGTATAGCACAAATACTGCTGGTAAGCAGTTTAGAGTCACATATTTCAAGGCAAAATGAAATACCTTAATGTAATCTTGTCAACAATTACTGCTATCAAATTTCATCCACTCATACTTAAAGCACAACAGCATGAATGACAGCTGTTGCAAACATATCCAACTTTATTTGAAGACTAAAGTGTCAGTGTGATAATCTGGAAAGTTACTCTAACAATGAAATTTAATCAGTTCACTTTTATATTTGTGTAGCTTTTACATGCAATATTTTCCTTTATATTCATCTGGAAAGATAAAAGAAGCGACCTTGTAAGAAATGCTCCCATAAAGTCATTTTGAAGTCATGATACAGCCTCAAGCTAAAGCAGGCTTTCAAGCTCTTGTCTCAATACTTCTCACCTGAAATATTTTCATTTTTTCTTCATTTCTTTCTGAAATCTGGATTATTGCTTTAGAGTAACTAAAAAGTTCTTCAATTTTTTGGTTTCATTATGGGAACATATCTCAGATCCCACAAATATTTTTTTACTTCAGTTTTTACCAAATTAAAACCCGCAATGTTACGTTCATTTACTTTTAATTCCCAAGGAGAGTTAAGCTCATCTAGAATCTTGAAAATACACTCAAAGATTACCTTTATTTTGATCGATTTGTTTATAAAATCCTCTATTTCTAATACTATCTATTAGGGGAGGTTTTCATTTAAAAAGAAGGAAAATTCACTGAGTACAGTTACATTTTCATGAGAGGGGAAAAAAAAAAACATATAACAAAAGAAAAAATATTACACTGTACCTGTCCCTGGTATAAACCAGCATCCTGTATGGTACTATCTGGTTTATTCAAAGGTTCGAAAGTATTACTCATGTATTTGTTCCACAGTCTGGTCTCTTTTTCACATGGAATATTGAAGATTTTTCTTATCTCTTTTTCAATTGTATCTGTTTTGAAAGGGAGACAACACAAGTTTAGCATTTCATTACACAAACAGTACAAGGCCGAATAAATAACATAACCGCAAACTCTTTTCTTATATTCAAAATATGAATGAAACTGTAGTAATAGCCATGCAAATACATCATGTTGTAGGACAAGCAGGAAGTTGCTAGCTCACTAGCCTTTAAAAGGGAAACAGTCAGAGGACTAGTTTATTCCCTCCTGAATCTCTTAGTGAAGTAGCCCAAAAAAAGACAAATTGATAACTATCAGATGATAGGAGGTACCTAGGTATCCATCTACTAATTTCTCAGAGTGTGGTAACACCGGAATATGGATGGGAAGGGAATGAGAAGACTGACTACAGCAAAGCCAGGTAAAGTAACCACAAGTTATTCTGTTCCTCTCCCTAAATCATACCCTCCTTGGTTTTCACACTTCTACTATCCATATTCCAGTGCAATTAGCACTAACCACTATATACATGCATAAAGTTTAATTTACATGCTCACAGAAATTAAAGACTATGCTGTAAAACTGAAGTGCATAAAATTATTTTAAAAAGGATGATGAAAGATTTAAATTCCCTGAAAGGTTTAACATAAAAAGGTCTACCAGCTCCTACTCAACCTAACAGAAATATAATCGGTGTTACATAATTTAAAGGTAACAGAATTACTGTCTACAAGTGGAATTCATGTAGTTCGCACTTAACTTTGTTCTCCTTATGCAAAAGCAGAATTTGTTAGAGAGTTCTCTAATTTGAACTAGTATGTGCAGTGCTATACCACAGCAAACTCACTTAGATGGGTTTTTTTGATTGGTATACTCATAAAGCCCACGGCAGCCAAGTCTCACAACAGCTAACACAGGAAACAAAACAGGAGTCAAGAAACGTACCGTTTATTCCTGATAATAACTGAAAACACAATTACAAAAATGGGCACTGTAAGCTCTTAGAGACATTCCCCCAAAGTCTCAGTATAAAATACCAATGTTTCAGCTCCTCTAGAACACCCCCTGCTCCCTTTTACTAAGATTACCTTTTTCTCTTCTAAAACCAACCGCTGTGTTAAATATGAAAAGTAAAAATGAGACCGGAAGCTTAAAAGTACTTTGTAAAAATCCAGTCATTGGCTTGTGAAATGCAGGGCAACTCGTCAATATAAAATTTGTAGATATTGTAGACAACTGAGTACAATTTCCTTACATATTATTTAACACATTTTAGTATGAGAACAAGTGTTAGACTGGATCATCTGTTTTTGTAATGCAGATGATATGTAGGCAAGGTAGGTGCTATAAACAAGGCAACAGGCTGTTACTTCATTTGTTGACTCTTAAAAAAAAATGTACTGTCTGAATCAATCCTTGATCAATGAATCCAAATAACTATATTTGAATGTAAGAATGAATCTAGTCAGCAACAATCTTAAAATACAATTTCCAGATTTATCAAAGTAGAAATTACAAAGATTTTTTTTTATTATCTTATTAATTCCGTGAGAATGAATTATTTGAGCACTGCCGTTCTTATTCTTCACAAGTACTACGTCAGCATTTATTATGTTATTTTTTAACATATTCCAGCCTCATTAACAGAACTGTTACAAGACACGAAGCATCAATCCTATCAGATGACTACACATTGTGTCCAAGACTTTGGAAAGAGCATGTTCCACTTAACTATTACGCTAATTTTGAGATTGTGAAACTAACGTTCTTCTACATACAGCCATGAACATAACCAACACAAGCTCTATAATTCCTTCTCCTGCCTCCCAGCGAGTATTATTGAAGTGTTGGCTTATGATCTAGAATGAAAGGGCCTGTTTCAGTATAAATGAAAATATTACATTCAAATATGTACAGTCAGAAGCATATTGTGTTACATACATCCCATGTATGAGATGATTACTACTAGGATGATGACTAAGAGAGACAGGAAGAACTGCCCCCAAGGATGCCCCTTACTCTATCAGCTGTCTAGCCACAATGTGAGACAGTTCAATTTGAGAGTTAAGGGTTACAGATTCCATATAGGATATATCCTGTATTGCTAAAAACCATATGGCTCCTCCAAAAAACAGCTGCATGATTTAAATAATATCTAAGAGATGCTGGAGATGTTTAGTGGATCCTAATACGAATACGCCCCGACTTCTAAAGGCTAATGCTATCACAAATACCAGCTAACAGAAGCTGCAGTAAAATTTTAATCTGTACTATGGAACAGTAATCCCAGCTTCCAATAGAAGGGAAAGGTTAGTCACAGAATAAACCATTATAAAGGGTGTCAAGTTTTACGTTCTTGTATTCTGTAGCAAATTAACGGAAAGATGAATTAATGCAATTTTCCAAGATAACTTAACTAGCAAAAGTCCAGAAGTCCATTAGATGCAGAGCCACTGGTGTAATCTCCTACAAAGTTTATCAGCCTAGTTTTGGAACTGGTTTTGGCATTGCAGATACAACCTGACTCCTATTTAGCTGTAACAGAGGCTACAGACAATCCTTCTGTCATTCTGCCATTTGTAAAACTCTTGAACACAGGCAGAAAAGGCCTACACATTAGCTGATAATTTAGTTTTATCATACTTTCATATGATTAAGACTCCTGAATGGATCATTAACTTAATTTCACTCAGCAGCGCTAATGTTCCATAGGATAACTGACAATAACTAAACTGAAATGCTGCCTGAACTACCTCTATTGTCTCCCTAATTTTCTTTTTAGAATTAAAAATACACAACCCCAAGAGTTAGTCATCAATCAGTCACAAAGTTAATACACACTGCCTCCAAGGTGAGAGTCCTCAACTGTAGGAGATAATCAAGAAGGTTCAAAGAACATATTAGATGTTTCCAGTGCCACCCCAAGAAAATTACTATCATTATTAGGTCAGTCCTTTACAATTAATTTTTCTTACCCCGTACTAACCTGCTGACATATGGCTTAGCTTAATTTCTATTTGAATGGAAAAGCAAAGCTATTCCAGGGAAAACACTGTTGAAGATGATAGGTGAATATTATGTTGTGTTCAGAGTATATAAGGCGCTCCAAAAAGTTCTCTGTTTATGTGAATTAAGTAAGGTCTTCATCTTTTCACAGCAGTAAGTAATATAATCGGTGAAAGATGGTAGAAAAATTAAAACTTCTTGCAAACACCGTAATACTTTACGTCCACTGACATCAGTGGGGCTGATATCAACTCTGTTGTACTGGAAGCATTCTGCTACCATAATGAACATGCATCCCTTACTGGCATACGTAAGAAAGGGTGAAAAATCAAGATTCTGTAAGATTCCTCTTGCATACTATTTATTGAAAAAATAAGCATCTCTGGTTTGTGTTTCATGAATTCTAAATCTACCTTAAATATACTTAAGGTAAGAACTTCAAGAAGGAAATGTCAATTTCCTGGGAACTACTGACATGCCAGCCACACCTCTGTGCCTGGCAAGATCATAGAACAGTTCCTTGTAGGAGCTGTACTAAAGCACATGGGGGATAGGGAGGGGATTTGAAAGAACCAGCATGGCTTCATGGAGGGCAAGTCCTACCCGACCAACCCAGAGGCCTTCTATGCTGGAATAACCACATCAGTGGACAAGGGACGAGCTACAGGTGCCATCTGTTTGCACTTCTGTACAGCCTTTGACATGGTCACCTACAATATCCTCTCTGAATTGGAGAGATACAGATTTGAGGGGCAGACTGTTTGGTGGATAAGGAATTGGTTGGACAGCTGCATACAAAGTGTAGTAGTCAACAGCTCAATGGACTAGATGACCTTTAAAGATCCCTTCCAAGTCAAAACATTCTATGATGCTATGAAGGACCAGAAGAAACAAGTTCACCATCTTATTAATGGACAATAAGAGAAAACCCTCAGGGATCACTTATTCTTTCAGTGATTTCAAATTTTCTACCTCTTCTTCTAAGATACAAACTCTTTTGGATCTTCTGGCTAGGACGGCCCTGCTTGGTGCTCTGTATAACATGATCAGCTACAGAAAGGGCATATTTTTAAGGCTTCCAAGAGCATATCATCCATATATCAGGAAAACAAGTAAGGCCAGTGTCTGGAAAGGGGCTCCCAGTGAGTGTGACTGTTTCTCATTACCCATTATGACCCTTTTTTCCTAAATGTAATTCTTTCTCTGCTAAGAAAAAAATGAATACACCTCCAAGTAACAGCAATTCCAAATTGCCCTGTTTCTGATTAGAGAAAGAAAATATCAGAAATTAATCCATTACCTATAATTCCAATTATACAATTAAATTCACAATAGTTGTAAAGTAGCTTGTATCTGGTCCTCAGGGAAGGATAATGTTAAATTGCTTTTTCTAAGTTTCTGGATTTGCTTGGAGAATAATGAAGTACATCTTCCCAAGTAACACCAGATCTCAAAAAGGCCAACTAAGATACAACACTGAAGCCTTTTTTCAAGTACAAATTCCATAATTTTAAAGTTTGTATTCTAACACAAGCAGATGACTTAGTTGTATAATTTTAAGATTAAAATACAACAAAGTAAAATGATACTCTCTATAATACAAGCAATAAGGAAAGAATTAACACGCAGCAAGTATAAGGCACTACTCAACATAAAGAGAAGCAAAACCTGAACAAAACACATTGTTGTAAAAGAATGCAAACAAAGAGTAATGGCTGGGCATAGAGTATGATTCTAACTGCACAGCTGACTGAAAGACTCTTACCTCAGACACATCTGCATAAACACATCAATAATTGAGTTTATATGATCAGCAGCATCTTTGCTTATGTTCTGACTGTTATTTTCAGAGACAAATATGTTACCAAAACATGGTTTCAAATTATGACACAATGCTCAAAGAGCAGACAAAATAACTACAAATAAAGATAAGTTAAAGCTTTAATACAGGACTCAGTTACTGTAAAATATGGTGCCTTGCCTTCCGCTTCACAACTCACAGAATAGCCTTTGTAGCTCGCTTTTAGCTATTAATTTATAAATTCAATCCATTTTTGTGTTTTGTATATAACCTTCTCTTTATACATATGACTAAGAAGTGTTGCTCATAAAAGATATGAATGGAAACACATGAAAAAGTATTTCTTATGCACCAAACCCCAAGAAAAAGTACTATGTATGGAATCCAATAAAGATAATTAAAAACATCAAATTGTTCACTTCCTGAAAAGTACAAACCTCTAGAATTAACACAAGTGCCTAGATAATAAAATGCTTAACTATAATTTTTAAAAATTGTACTGAAAATCCTAAATATTCCAAGTCATCTAATTTTGACTCAGACAAAACTAGCCCCATCCTTTTTAGTGGTTACAACACTCATATACCATTTTATCTAGAGACTTATTTCTTCACGACTTGTTATATTTCAACAAGTAACAATAATGTATTTTTAAAAGAAGTTGTGCATACCTATTGTATCAGCTTTACTAAATCTTCGTGTGACGACATTGTTCATATTTCCATTTTCACAAAGCTTTAATTCTGTTAGATATACTTCTACTTTGCAGTGCTTTACAAACATACCCTGTTCAACGACCTGAAAAACAGATTGGGATCAGGTGTCTGTCCAAATGTTTCCATATACACAGTTCAAAATATTTTTGAAAACTCTTCAAGAAATTGAAGTTCGGTAAATGCAAAACACTTAATAAATGTCAAAAATTAGAACTTAAATTCTCCTATAACTGTTTAGAAATATAGTAAACTACAATGTAATTTTTTTCCATAATGATGACTTACCTATGTATAACAACACCACTATTTTCCAAGTGTTAAGTATAGTGTAAATCACAAATATGCATAAACAAATTATAAAACACTTAACTAAAAGGTAAAAACTACCAAAAGTTACTTTGATTTCAAAACACGTTTGCTGTATGCAACTTGCTCAAAACATGAAAAACTAGTTTTCACAGTTACAGAATGCTTATCAAAACCAGAATACAGCCTACTAAAATCTTGGTATCACATTTTTAAACAAATTCTGTATTTAAATAAAAACTACACATCTTCCACTTGCATTCTGATAATGAATACATACATTTGAAATTTCACCTACTTATTACAGTTGCTTACTATATGTTAACTTTTGCAACACCTATTACAAAACAGTTAAGAGCAGAGGTTTGTTGTTTTTTTTTAATAAAATTAAAATGTAGAAAAAATATTCAGGGTCACCTCTTAAATGTTTTTCCTTTTGATCTTCCAAAGCGTAACTGCAGTACTCAGTCATGTAGACTGTTCCAAAAATAACCACTGGCCTGATATGTGATACAGCTGACAAATACGGTAAAAAAAAGGAAAGCCATCAGCTAATTGCTAAGAGAGACCTGCTATCTGCTGTACAAATCTAACTTGTATGCATGTGCCATTAGGAAAAAAAAGGTATGTATCAGTGAATGGTTTCATTGCTGTTCAGTAGTTTGCCTTAGCTTTAATGACTGCCAACCATGACATTTAAATAAAAATGTACCTCAACTTGAGCAGTTTACTAGGCTTTTCAGCTACCAAAGTAACAACAAAATAGCTGCAGGAAACAAAACTGCAGTGTGGCTAAGACATTTCTGAGTGTAAAACTCATGCTGTAGTGGTAGTATCACCACATTCTGTTACATAAATTCATAATGTTATTTGACAATGACCACATACAACATTTTAGCAATTTAAAATCTGGATCCACATTTCAGAAAAAGTTGATACAACAACAGAGATGAAAAAAAGTATCATCCCACCACTATGAAAAAAACATTAAAGCAGACAGGAGAATCATGAACAAATGACAAAAGCATCAGAAAGAAAAAGTCTGAACTGGAATGCGCATCTCTGAGGATATCTACCGCTCACATTGTCAAAAAAATAATGAAGCTATGCCAGTGTACCTGGACACTCATTACACTCCGTGTATTTTTCCAATTACTTCCTTCAAAGTGAAAGGCAAGGTACTCTAATTACCCTTCTCTCTCCTTCCATTTCCCCCCAGGGTGAAAAAATTATAGAACTTTTTACTTTACGATGATGATGGAAGACCATTCAGTTTGCTGAAATCCATCTTCAGGAACAAGAAACAAGCTGATAACAGATATATCTTTAAAGAAGGAGAGCCATTTTAATGGATTTCAGCTCTTGCTGATCTAGAGAAGAGAGATACATTCCAGGGGTGTCTCTTTAAAAAAAAAGTAAATCTCTTTTATTGTATTAAAGAGAATGAGAAAATAAAATCCCAACAAACTGCTTTTATCACTGTCCAAATCAATGTGGAGGACACAAAATTTCTTCTGTGAAATTTCTTCCTTCTTTATGTGAAAGGAATGCACCATAATCATGTCATCGGAGGGGAAAAAAAATAAGCTACATTACACCAGAATCCATATAAAACTAAATTCACATCATAACCACTCTTTCAGCAGTTTTCCAGTAATTAAAATAAAGATCCCTGCAACTGAAAAAATACGTCCTAATGGTCAATTTAGAGGTGGCAAACATAACAAAATGCATTTTAAAACTTAAGAAATTCAATCCAGTGAAGATGCAACTGTATTACTAACCTGAAAATCTTAAGAAATAACACAAACAAAAAAGTTTATCTGATCAATAAATCAGTAAAGTGTCATATCATCTTAATAATAAGGATGGTACGCACTGAGGCAAACTAAAATTAACATCAAAGAATCTCACACTGACAGACAGCCACAGTATCTACAGTACCATGGACTAGTACTTGTGTTGAGGTGTGCTTTTTGCTTAACTGAGCTTATCAGAAAAGGAACTACAAATTACTCTGCTGGTGTTAACATTAGAGCTAGGCTTTTCACTAATACAGTCAATAGAGTTTTAGTGCTTTATACTTAATTATGAAACAATTGCAGGACTATATCTGAATCATATTCATATCAGTGGGACATTTAAGAGTACCTTGCGGGCTATTGGCTCTTGACCGTCCATCAATGTGTACCAGCTAACTAGTCTATTCCAGCCTTCAGTTGGCAAAAGGATGTAGTCCAGCTCATCAATAAGATGTTCCTTGAGAGACTGAGAGTCACCATCTGTAAAAGGATGATATTTATACTTGGATACTGTAATTTTGTTACCTGAGATTTTTAATGTAACATTTTTCATATAAACAGCAAAAAAAAAAATTCCTGAGTCACAGTTACATTGTCAGTATAATGGTGTTTAAAGCAAAACTCTTCTGAAACCTCCTCCAGGTGAACTTACCTTAACAGGGGGGTTGGACTGGATGATTTCCAGAGGTCCTTTCCAACCCTGATCATTCTGTGATTCTGTGAAACTAACTAGGCAAGCTATCCAGTTCAGGCAGAGCACACATATTACAGGGAGTATTCTTACATTCAGGAACCCAGTTGACAACTCCACATCCTCATGCAGTCATAAACTCCTAACTGGTTAACTAACACACACCACCATAGCCCTCAGAGAAACCAACTCATTTCTCCATCCACTTCACACTTATTCCACATCACTATAGATACTTCCGTTTCATGCTACAGTTGCATCCTTCGCTGAAAAATGCAGGAATAGGTAGTTAAAGAAGGTCCAAGTCAAAGTTCAAAGTCACTCCCTCTGTGTCAGACTGGGAAAATAACATGGTACAACACTCTTACTTAAAGAATCCTACATGCTCTGCAAACAGTCCCTAAAACATTCTTCACAGTGACAACAAGATGCAACACCTGATAGAACCATATCTTGGCAACGTCTTTACAGAAGCAGCATGCTTTTAGCTTTGGTTCAATCCTTATTTCAGGAGTAAGATAACAGCTATCCTATATATGTAAGAGGTTGATTCCAGATTTGAGCCACAGGGGTCCTCAGACAACTAGGGCAGCTGTCTTTCCGTTTGGCAGTATTCAACTACAGAGTAGCAGACATCCTTCTGTGCTGATGGAGATCAAACAGGGACACTCACACATTCAGCTCCAAAGAATGAATCAGGATGACAAACCTAATGTAGCATAAAAATAAATAGACTATGTATAAAGAACAAATAGACTGTAATTAACATACAAGCTATTTATTTTCATTATTTTATGTGAATGAACTGCAGAATTACACACTGCACAATTAAAACTGAACATAAAAATAACCTTAAATAATCACAAATTGCTTTAATATCAGTCTTCCTCTAGGAGATTTTGTTGGTTTTTAAGTAATATTTCTAAGCAAAATGAATACTATTACCTACATTTTTCTACAAGAACAAAAATAAGTGTGCGCTATACACATAAGAAAAGCACTATGGTCCTTGCATCTCATTTGATCATATTTCTGTACCTCTCTTCTTTCTCCTTTAGAAAACACAGCATAATTTGACTTCAATTAAAAAAAGAAATATCCTGAGCATTAAAAGGCACGCTTAAAAATTAAAGCTCCTTTAATAGTAATTACTGTTCAATTTTTTTTAATAAGGATTTAACAAAATGTGTTACAACATGATCTTTTCTGTAGGAGGGTAACTCCACTGAGGACATTTAAGAGACGTTGAAGAGATGTGTTCACTTCCTGGTGGGAAGGGTAAACAAAATTCAGCTTATCAAAACTACAAATCTCCCAATTTTATCTGTACTTGCTAGATCTCCAGCTGGTTTAAAGGGTTTGTGATTTTAAGGGAACATACAGGAAAAAAGCAATGCTTTTTGCTTTAATCATCCAAATAGTGAAAATAAACGCAAAGAAGGATGCACAGCTTTCTCCTGCTCCTATTATCAATGGTGCTGACTCCCTCCTTCCTTCTTCAGCTATGTATCCTAATGTGTGAGCAAAACATGTATTCTAAATGTGCAATGTTTGTTACTACCATCACCTGCTCAGAGGTGGCAAAAAGATAACATTTCTATACGTTATCTGTGCAGTTTAGAGATGACTTCAGGACATCAAGAAGGTACAATATAGTTTGCATGCACTTTCTCTGATAAAAACCGGTCAGTGTGGGAAGAGCTAAACAAAAAACCCCAAACCCTAACAACAACAAAACCCCCAAGATACAGGCCAGTGAGGTTTTGAATTATAAAGTTATTTTTGAAAAGAGGACAAATAATCAGCTATTCTAAATTACCACCTCCTTGTGCTTGCTGTGCTAAAGCTGACTATACATCTCTCAGTTTGCATACGGCATACATGCATTCCACTACACACAACAACATTTTTGCATAAGTTGACATTAACTGAAAGCTCTGCCTGTTACTCTTCACTGCCCACGCTTCATCCAAATATTCTGTAAATAAGGGAGCAACATGTAAGAGAAGTAACAGATATTGTTTCAGTTTCCTGGAATCAGACTATCTGGAAATTAACAATAGTTTTCCTTGCCACTGGATTACTCTGCAAATAAAAAAAGTCCCATTTTAGATTATTTTATGTCCTTTAAAGCAGCTGCAAATTTGCAGACATAACACTTGAAATCAGCAGTATGAGAGTAACTAGTGCATACTACCGGCCAAAACCAGGATTAAATCCCAAGCATTTTCAGGTTCAGTTTATGTTACATAGGAAATCTCACACAGGAGTGCTGCTTTGCAGTAGGTGAAGGTTACAGTTACTATTTGCTGAGCACTAATGCCCTTAATTTTAAAACTGCTTTCACACAGGTACACTAGATGTCATACAACAACTGGATGCATGGTATCACTGCCAACAGAATAGTTTTAGAACCATGAATGGGCAAACAGTGAAGTTCATAAACCCTGATGCTGTGTTTATTTTGAAAGGGGTATGGGCAGTGTCAAACCAATAGTAAGAATACAGGTTTTCAGGAGCTTTTAGCAAAATGGCTAACATGACTTTAGGTTTGTATGGCTAATCCTAATACAGGCTTCATATCTACAGCAATTTTAAACATAATGTGAACACATATGTAGATTAAGTTAAAAATAATATGGATCAACTAACAGTGCTTTACACATCTAGAAATCACTTGTTTTTTTTAAAGTGGGTGAACACAAAAGAGAGAATAAGAGGATGCTGCCTCACTGAGGAGAAAAAGATCTTCCTACATCTGATTTCAACTGAGATGTACCACCCGAACATGCCTACCTCGCTGCAAGATTTACTACAGAAATATACAAAAGATTTAGATCCTCACACTTCAGAAAACAGAGCATGTCTCTCAGCTGGAGCAAAAACACCTTTAAGTTTGTGGACAGAAGAGAACATACACATGCAAAGGACAATACAACACCTCCTTCAAAAGCAGTGATAGGAGTCACAGTCAGACATGCACATTCACTCACAATGAGAACTAGTGCAACATGGTATGACAAGTCCTATGAAAGAGGCAATCATCTTTAACGTTCAGCTTGTAAAATGAGGAGCTATTAATTATAGTTGAAAAATTTTGCATTAAGAAAGCCAGAGTTTATCAAGAACCCTATGAAGTTGTGAATTTGTAGTACTAAGTGAAAACAAACTCTGCAGAATGATTACATTTCCTGTAAAGGAGGAAACCAAGTATCAGCTAGGTTTTGCAGATTAGATACTAATGGCTATAACAGTATTTCAGTACTGGACATTAAATAAAGAATATGACCTAAAGGCTAAAATATCTGGGGAAGTATTCCAAGACCTGTGCCCACAAACCTGACTACAGTTCAGCAGAAGTTAGTCAGGCATAAGTAATTATAACAGTGACAGAGTTTAACTATACTTAGATGATCATAAAAAAAACCAGGAAATTATTCTCTACCATTTCACACCACATTATCGCTGAACTGCATAATACATGTTCTTCAATTTACAAGAAGAAATTTTAGAGTTCAACTTAAAAACATTATTTGAGATCAACCAATTCAGTTAAGCTTAAAAAAAAAACCTCTGTGAACTCAGGCTAGCTATTTGTCAACTTGACTAAATTTCAGCTCCCAAGGTCTCCCAAAATATCACTATAAACGAGTAAATTGTACGTTATTAAATAGTCTATTACCACTACAAAGCAGCTGCAATAACTTTATTTAAAAAATTGTAATTTGTTAGGGAAATCTACTCCAGTTCCCTTGTCATGGTCTGAAAACAAACAAACAGAAAGCTTCACCTTCACACTGCTGAGATTCATTTACACTACCAACCACAAAAGATGAATAACCTGTAACAAATTTGCACTAAATGTTACTACCAGCTTGTTATGCAAACAAAAGCAGTTACCTTTGAGAAGTCCAGAATTATCAATAGGACCAGGGTACACGTTCTGATCTCCCATCTGGTATTTGTCCCAGCTGTCAAAACCAACATATTTTTTCCACTGCTTGAACCAGCGACTATCGACTAGATACCTTAAATGGAAGAAGACGAACAAGTTTGTTATTGGCATGCTACTGTTTTCTAAAGTACCAATTAATACATATCAATGCACTTGTAAATTCACGAACCTTACAAAACAGAGAATGTTCTTCTGTCTGGTCTGCTAACTGTTATCAGCATCTCCTACCAACAAGGACTTTATTGCTGACAATCACAGTGGACAAGTACAGTTTTGCAAGACTGCCAATACAGCTTATCAGAACCTGAAGAATGGTAAGTTCAAACAACATGTCCCTTTTTGGCATGAAATATCACCAGCTTTAATTCCTGTTCTCAATTTGTAAACTCAGGAGATTCAAATTAAATCCTTATAATCAGACAGCCCTTTAAAAAATGAGATAATTTTTACTAAAATATTTTTCCTGTTGGAGTTTTATTTATAACATTCATACATGAGTTAAAAAACTTGATAACTCTGATGTCTGCCCAGAACTAGAGAGTCTAAGTGTTTTCTTATTTTGAGTCATCAACACATACAGTAAACGTTCTGCTTTTGAGGCAGTACTAGATGTCCTCCTACATATAATTATCAACTTCACACTTGCATGTAAAGGCATATCTCTAAACTCAGCTCCAAAGTATTTCTACTCAGATTAAACTGTTGCCAGTCTGGTTTTTACAAAGTACAGCAATACCTACATTTTATACCTTTTTTTTTTGCCCAGAATTTCTTTAAGGTTAAGTTATCAAATATTTTTTTCAGTTATCCTCAGATTTTATTTATTTATCTTCTTTTAAAGACACCACCTTTATTATGTCTCTTTCCTAAAAGTATCCATCTCCTTTTGTCTGGTCTGTACCAACCCTTTTACTGCCAATACATCTCAGAACATCACTATCAGGATGAAATGCTAGGTCAAACTAAAGATCATAAGCAATCCTCATTCTTTTCTCCAGCATTTGACTACTGAACTGCTATTTGTAGCACACCAAGAACATGTCGCTGAATCTTCAAGAGCTCTTAAAACTTCCTGGTGATTCAAACACTAATCTGCTAATACAGATAGCTTTACTAGGCAATCAGTCTGTAGGAGTTACTCATGAACACCACGGAAAAACACAGAACAAAAACATTAGCACCCACCACTCTTTTAACCAATGCAGTACTAAAACACTACTTCAGTATACATTTTACTCAATAGGTTTTTGAAAAATACATTAGCAAGGCCTTACATTTGTGTTTCTAAATGATGTAACTACAATAAGAACTAATAAAGTTAAGACACGTAATTCTTGACTTATTTACTCTTCTCAAATCCAGTTTTCTCTCACAGAACACACAGAACAAGCCTAGAGCCAGCCTCCAGAAGTACCGCTAGCAAACCTCTTGTAAAGAAGGAACTACTACTCAGTAGTACTCAGTAAGTGGGATCCTTTGCAGTCAACTTATCAGATTCTCTCCTCAGCCCTAATTTTTCAATTTCTACAGAGCGTACTCTGAAGTGTGTGAATCTATGGGTAAAAGTCCTTTGGAAAGTGAAAGGAAGAAGGCATTAGAAAGCTATACATAAGATCACCACAGGCTTTTTGGGACCTTATTTCCACTACATTCCTTCAAAAGTGTCAAAGACTAAGGTCTCAAAGGCAACTTTACAACATCTATAACAAGAAGCACCGTAATTCATATGGTAACAAGTCTTGATTCAAAATATGATTACATCAATAGTAACAGTAAGTCTGAGAATAAATTACCACTAGCCCTAGCTTGCTATAGAGTTCTGCCAGCAGAAGAACTTTGGTTAGGGACCACGATTCTCCCTTATTGCACCAATACCAGCTGTGAAGTACTCTTGACCACTTCACAGTGTAACATTTACTCTCTATTCTATGATCAGAACCTGTTACTCCTGCTCAAGAGTATTAGTTCATACTATGAATTGTTATCTCAATTGTTCTGTACACAACTCTGTTCTTGAACTTGCAACACGTGATTTCTTTCTGAAATTTTAAATGTTTAATAAAGGGGTCAGAAAACTGCCTCAATTTGCTTCTTTAATCACATTTTTAATACATATGTATAAAAGTTCAGTTTACTAAGGAAATGTATGTGAAAAATACTTTGCTGCAAAAAATGTCCTTTTCCACTCTTGCCAAACTCAGAAACCGACAAAGACTTACAAGTGTATTTTGGGCACAGTGCATCCCACCCAATCTGCAATGAAACAGCATGGTTAAAGTCCTATTCCAGAATGATGAGATACTTATGATTTTACAATACTGAATCATTCTAAAGTCGTACTGATTATTTCAGTTTTGTGGCAGAATTCCCTTGATGAGTTTTGTTTTGTTTAGAGCACTTTTAGAATGAAATAGCAAACAAGGAGGAGGCTAAGCTGCCTTCAAGATCATGAAATTTGGCATAAAATATGGTAAAAATTAAAAATGGAGGCTATTACAAAAATAGAGATGTAAACTTTATCAATGTTGGAAAATGCTAAAACTTGCCTAGTTCATATCTGAGTGAGTACGAGTCCCTCAAACATTCCACACTTCAAAAATGAAACTCATTCAGTTAGAATACACTAATTTCTTCCCCACTTTCCATTGTCTATACTGTTTAGTGAAGTTACAAGCACTACCTCACAAAGAAATGTGCTTCCTAAAATAATTCAGATCTTTGTGTACAGAAAACCTCATTCTACAACACAAGAAAGTATCCAAGTGAAGATTTACTGTCTTATCTAAAAGCCTTTTCTGAACTCAACTTTTCAGGTCCTCCTAACACATTAGCAGATTTAAAGATCAGTGCAGCAAGACCTATGAAACCATGAAGTTGAACTGTTGCAAAATTAAACGAGAATCAACTTCCACTATCAAAAATCATGAGCTTGTAAAAACAGGCATATAATGTATCTATCCACATCTATTACTATTTGTTTAAAACAAGCACTTCATTAAAAAAGAAGGCGAAAAAGTGGTGTAGCTTCTTTTTTCAGTATCAGATGAAAGTAAAGATGTAAACTTTCAAACTCAAAATGTTCCTTCAAAACATCATGTTTGCCATTACGCAACAGATAGACAAAGTGAAGCAACATCACAACAGTTCTCCTGTATGCTCTAAAGTATCTGGCATGTTTGTTACAAAAAGCTTTCAAAAAAATTTTTACTACCGTAAAGTCCTAAGCTGTACTGCAATAAAAGGAGAGAAAAAACAAATTAGGTTTAAATTTGTGCTTCCTTTTCTACAACCAATAGTCAGATGCAGATGTCTTCAGATATGATTTGGTTCAATGAGGTCAAGAATGCTTTTGGAGTCAACAGTGAACACAGAAAGGTTTTAAAGTGTTTCTTCTAACAGGTTCTCTATACAATTCATGCCTAAGATACGCCACATTTACCTATTACGCAGATATTGGAGGGGTGTTAAAGAATACAGCAGACATAAGCCTGCAATAGGAAATTTAGCCTGTTTAACTTAAAGATCATAATCAAGAATTTAAGAATTCAGTGAGCACCACAAAGACAGTCCACTGCAAAATTAAGAAAGAAAAATCTACTAACAAATTTTCCACAAACAATAACTGTTGCAATTAAATGAGTGTCACGTACTGTTTGCTGGAAAAGAAAAACAGACACTACATTTTACCATGTAAGTTGAATTGGTATGACCATGATAAATTGAGTGATTTTATTCTACCCAGTACATATAATTAATATATATAAGGTATGTTATTATATAGTATGTAAAATATATATATAAAATAATTGAATATAGAATCTGAGAATCTGATATTAGAGATATTTTTTTCCTTTATCCTGAGACTGCTAGAACAAGCCTGATGTTACTATAATCATTGGTATTTATGGCTTTATTTTTAAAGTACAAGTAGCAGCAGTTCTTCACACATTTGCAAAAATTCAGTTCTTTCACTCTGCCTGTATAAATCCCAATTCCTTTCAAAACAGGCTCTTAATATTTGAGTCATTTTTCTTTAATAAATGAAAAGAGGTATATTGAATTTGATTAATCTGACATGCCCTTGCCTTTCACTTCATACAAGTTTTCAGTCTTACGAACATACTCAAGACCAAGAGTATTCCTCACCTCTCTCTTCTGCTGTGGCCATCCAGCACTATCCCGTAACAGCCACAACTGTGTGGGGTTATGAATGCAGTCACCCTCAGGCACCCATTCTACCAAACCTACCAGCCTTGTCCCCTATGCCATCCATAGGCTCTACTTTCTTGACCTAAATTAGAATGAACTACGAACCTTAAAGAAGGAAGACTATAATTTTACACAGAAGGGAAATTATCATATAGGCAAACTGTCCACTGTTTTAATTAACGCTTAACAAATTACTGCTCCTGTAGAACCATATTACTTTCCAAACGTTTTGTGTTGAATATCTGATCATACACCAGTAACAGCGATTAACAGAAAATGTTGATAACTGGACTTAAAAGTGCAAGAAAGCTTGGGATCCTAGATTCTAAACGTTCGCTATTACCTGCTTCAACGCTTAAGCAAATTTATTCTTCCACATCCAATTATTTTTGCCACCAACCAAATTTTGCTCTGCAATGTCCCTTTATAGTTCTCCCCAACTGAAAAGCTGTAACATTTCTGTTTCCTAACACAAACTGCAAGAACTTACATCACTTCTCTTCAAATATAGGAATTTGTACCTAAACACTCAGATAAGAAATAACTATTTTTAGCACAAAAAAGTTGAAAGGCCATGCAAGTATGTAAGTGTGATAAGAACTAAACAGCACAGTCAAGTTCTTTCCCTGGAAATAAAACGCTGAAGCACAAACACTAAGTCTGAGATTCTCTAAGCAAAGTCTACCCAGTAATACAGTGGAGAAAAGCAAACTGAAGAACGCACGAACACCAAAAACTTGAAACCTACTCAAATTACTTTGTCTTTATATCTTCTCCCTTCCTGTTCTTTTACTTAAATTCACCTCATTTAAGTACTTCATTAAAACTGGTGTATTTGGAGCATATGGATAAAGCTGCAAGGAACATTAAAGCTGAGTGCAAAATGCTATTCAGCTCTCAGTATTCTTACAGATTATCACATACTCTAATAATTAAACCTGAAACAAAAATAGTATAGATTTGATACAGCACTATAAGTCTTATCAGAGTCTAGCGAACTATCTGCTGACCACAGATTTTAGCTTAGAAAGTATGGCCTTGAACACTATTCCAGTATTCTGCTCTTGGCATCCTCTATAAACAAAGGTAAGCAGGATACTTATGCAAGTCCAGTAATTAATTTATTTTCCATTTAAAGACAACTGCTTTTAACTGACTCAGGATCTACCAAAATTGTTTACAACTCTTACTTTGAAGAAGTATGGAGTCTTTGTTCTCATACAGATATTCATAAGAACAAACTTAGCAGATCAGTTTACAACAACGTTGAGGAAACTGATGCATTACATGCAAAAGGAGGACTTGGTGAACCTATAGAGCCAAGGGAAAAAAGCATACATACACATATTTTGAAAAATGTTAACAGACACTGTAGCTGTGAATTCCTACAGTGAAATACTGGCTATGTACACATATGCGCAGACACATGCCTATATATATGTAAGTTTTATACATATTTAGGCACTTTAATAATCATTCTGCTACTTGTACTTCAATAGAAATCTGATACAGGCAAGAGAAGTTGTTGTGAGTTACTATGGAATACTGCCACAGTAGCTGTAATATTCCCCCTTTAGAAATACTTGTTATTAATCAATAGATGAAATACTGCTTTTCCAAGAAGACTAGGGAAAACTGAAATTTGCATTCAAATATCATACGCTTCCCTCATTTTCACACAGAGGATATAACGTGTTCAAGATTATGCTGCAAGAAAAAAATTAATGCAATTACACCACGCTTAGCTTACGGGATCAACATGCTAAATCACTTAACGCAGCTAAAATGCAAACTTCTTAGCATTAAGGGAAAAAGTAAATGTATACGCAATGTTTACGCTTTACTTTTTGATCCTACAAACACATTCCACACAGCATTCTCACCAAGATTATTCATCTACACCAACCAGAGAAGGGCAAGCTGTAGGAAGGCAATGATACAATATCCACAACACAAACAATCACCTGAAAACTAAGTATTACCTACGAGGGACATTCAGTAATTTAAGAGGAAAAAACATACCTTGAGTAAACAGAACTACATCTACTAAAACCTCATTTCTTAAATAAGTTTTTGATCACTTTTTAAGGGAAAATTATTAAAAACCCGCAGCGTGCACTTGAGACCAGATACACTTCACTGAATATGTGTTGCCCCAGATACAAAAATAGCATGCCATGCATTAGTAAGAGAGAGACATAAAATGCCTGTACATTAAACTTGGTAAAACGTTTCACTTTTATTTTTGACACTATTACCTAATAACAGGAAATTAATCCAAAGCAGTCTAAAGTTACAGTAGATTTTTGAACTGTGGACCTTACTGAGAAAGTTACCCCAGGACACCTTAGCAAAGTTAAAAAATATGGCCTATCCATTTTTTAAAACTACAGTTAAGAAATGTTCATTACTTAATTCGATGGAATCAAGATTTCACTCAAGCAGGAAACACAAATGTTGCTCTATCACATGTCGTCAGTCAAGACAGCAAAAAGAATAACCAGCCCACCTTCAGGGGTAAAACATGTCCTGATGATTCGTAGCAGAGACTGAAGGAAAGAACTATCTCAAATTTCTAGATACATTGTTTTCAGGGGCAAATTTTAACACAACTTCACAACAAGGTGACCTGATGAACTCTAAATCAGCAAATATTTGACATTTATAGCCATTTCAAATAAATCAGTCACCTCAAATTACTGGATGAAAACTGTACAACCAAGAAAAGCCAGTAGCCATTCACTTAGAGCAAAGTAGAACCAAAAAACTGTAGAGTGTGTTCATGAACATGTTCCCAGTTCAAGCCTGGCCTACTTCAGTATTCTGTGTTTACTTCTGAGTGGATCTTCGGATCACTTCATATGATACATCTGCTCTCATGTGCAAAATGTTTCTTGGCTGTCTGAAGCAGTGTATAAAATACAAGAGACAATTTATACTTTTGAGACCCCGGAAATGATAAATACTGAAAAACACATGAGGAAATGGAATGAAGCTGTATCAGGGGAAGTTCAGATGGGACATTATGCAAAAGCTCCTCACTGAGAGCGTGATCAGTTACTGAAACAGGCTCCCCATGTAAGCCGTCACAGCACCAAGGCTGTCAAAATTAAAGGAGCATCTGGACAATGCTCTTAGTCATATGGTTTAGCCTTTAGGTAGTCCTGTGAGGAGCAGGGAGTTTGACTTGATGATCCTCATAGGTCCCTTTCAACTTAAAACATTCTATGAATGTATGAAAACCTCATATCCCTTCAGAGCATAACAGGAGGCTGTGGAACCAAAGTCAATGCTACCTCTCCAGACTTGCAACACATCAAAATTTGCAGAACACCCTTAAAACATTCCACAACAATTTGTTCTAATAATAAAGACATTGAAAACCCATGCAATGACAAGGGGAGCACATAACAATATATTTTACTGAAGTGTATGTTCTCCCATTTGATACACAACAGGTTTTGATAGCATATAGATTCAGTGTTATCATTGCAAAAGATGAAATAAAAGATGAAATTCTGAATCTTGCAAATATAAACTGAAGCTTTCTCCTCCCACAGTCTGATGACAAAAGGCCTTACTTGAGGTCTGAGGGTCCTCACAGCTGGTTGTCTTCTGATATTACAAGTCACTTCATTTCCTCAAAATGCAATGATAACTATTGGTCATACGTAGCTCATGCCATACTATACTTCAAATTAGGCATAACTTTTCTTTAAATAATTCTTTAATCTGAACAATTTCTTACCAAGTATTGACAAGCACAAAGCACAAGGCTTAGCATTTCAGCCTACTTCCCACTTCATGTTTTCCTATGTTCAGGTTGTTTTCAAAGCACAGGTTACTTTTGACCTTAAACTATTTTTAGTGTTGTTTTCTTGTAAAAGAACATATTCCTTAAAGCTATATAAAAAATGTGATCTTTAACTTCATTTTCATGGTCAGAAGCAAACAAGAATTATTTAGAAGTATTGTAAACCAACATAAACAGTCCTGAGGCAACTGGCAGATGTGGTTGCCAAGCCACTCTCCATGATATTTGAAAAGTCATGGCAATCAGGAGAAGTCCCTGGTGACTGGAAGAAGGCTAATGTTCTGCCCATTTTTTAAAAAGGGCAGAAAAGACGACCCTGCAAACCACCAGCCTGTCAGCCTCACCTCTTGTTCAGCCTGGAGAAGAGAAGGCTCTGAGGAGACCTTATAGTGACCTTCCAGTAACTGAAAGGGGCCAACAAGAAAGTTGGGGAGGGACTATTCATAAAGGCTTGTGGTGACAGGACGAGGGGAAACAGGTATAAACTGGAAGAAGAGGAGATTTAGACTAGACATTAGGAAGAATTTCTTCACCATGAGTGGTGAGGCACTGGAACAAGTTGCCAAAGGAAGTTGTGGATGCCTCATCCCTGGAAGTGTTTAAGGCCAGGCTGGATGGGGCCTTGGATAACCTGATCTAGTGGTATGTCCCTGTCCATGGCAGGAGGCTTGAAACCAGATGATCTTTAAGGTCCCTTCCAACCCTAGTTATTCTACGATTCTATAAAAAAGTTAAAGTCATTGTCACTTTAAACTTGCTTTAGCTGAAGACACTCAATAGACTAAATCTATCTTCAAGATGAGTTTAGTTCAGTTATTCCAATCTCATGTAGCCCCTACAGATAATACTATTGGGAAAACAGTTCACTGCAGGTGTTATTATTCTTTTTGGGTCCCATTGAAGTGGGATGAAAACATTGTTGTTTTCTGGCATTTACATAGGACTGCTCAGCTCTTGTGATTAAAGGCCATCAGTCTGGTTTCTGGTTGGGTTCGCATCAATTGCTGGATTCAAGAGTTTCTCCAATATTATCTACAGAGTACTTATTTAATTATATTTCCCAATATAGGCACAGCAGCAATGAATATTTTGGTCCTTTTACTCCTACACAATATAGTCAAATGTTAAAACACAATTACCAGTTCACAGCCACGCATTATATCCAGATATATGTTCATACTGGGTCAGTCAATTAAAATTACCAACAAAAGAACAATCAAGTGTAAAGCCTTAGGGCAGCCCAAAATGGGATTACTTACAACCTTATAGCCTCATTTCTTAAACAAAAATTCAACAAATAATAAATTTACACAAGTTTTAAAATTTTGCAGCTGCATGACCACCTCTGGACACTGTTCACTGTTCCAACAAAAGAAAATAATAGTACTAGCAGGTAAATTACTAACTGGTTTCTAAAATTCTCTAATGGTTTGTAGTTTTTTTCATGTAATTTAACTTCACTAGTGATTTACTGCACAGTATGATTTAATAAAACTTACTAACACTGTATCAACATCACAGAAGAACAACATTGATTCTTTATGTTAACATCCAGGTTGTTAGAAAAACATTTTAATAGCATGACTATGATCTTGCTATTTCCCACTGCTGTCAAAAAGTGTTCTGAATGCATTCCTCAATTTTATATATACATAATTTAATGACATGTAACTTTGATTTATTTATTTATTTATATTGACTGATAGGTCAGGCCTTTGACTTCAAAACAGTTAACATTAACATGCAGTAATGACACTTCACAGACAGACACCCATTCCATCACTGTGTCCTGCTGGGACAATGTATCTTCTGAACACAAGCTATTTCATTTTTAACAGCAAAACTGTGCAAATTGTCCAGAGGCAGGTGAGGATTTTTTTTTTTTTTTTACCCTCCTCACTGTGCATGAGTACAGATTGAGCAACACTGAGGATAAAGTGAAACATCTGTGTTACTGAAAGCAAATTAGGACTCCTGTTTAAAGTCATAGCATCAAATTTTTGTTCTTGTACAACTGCAACTAGAAAAATAGGAAAGGTAACAATGAATTTGTACCTGTACCTCTACTCTGATTAGGCCAGCTAAAATTGCGTGACAAAGTACACTCAAGATTAATAGATGCCTTCAAAATTAAATTTTCTTTCAGAATTCACTAGGTCTTGAAAGTTCAAGATGAAGATAATTATTCTACTCTATATACAAACCAAATCATCATGCTGTTCAAATTGTAGGTAGATCCACAAGAAAAAAATCTAAGGGTCAAAGAGAGGAAAATAATATATCACTTAGCTGCCAATTTTAAGAAATCTTTGTCTAAATATTTAACACCCTTCTTCAGAAATGAAAGCAGAAATTCAGCTTGGTGATAAATGCAAACGGTAATTTCATATTAACTAATCACTCCCTACACGCTCAGTTCCCACAGTGTGCTGCAATAGTCTAAGTAGCTTTTCACACTTACCACCAAGAGGCTGACCAAAAAGCCTGCTTCAGCACAAATTATGGGCTGCAGTTTTATGTTAAAATTTCAGTGTGAACTGTACATTGACAAACTTGTACATATTTGAATACACTTACAAATTTGACATTTAAGTAAAGGTTTTTTTTTTTAAATGGAAAGTCTAACTTCTAAAACAATGTTTGACTTCCAATTTTAGGACAAAAGCCTACACAAACATGATTTTGAGTTTAACATACTCTCATTCTGCCTAATCAATTAAAAGAAGTAAAAAGGCACTTACGCATTTCCACTGCAAGTATTCTTCCAGAAAAATTTAAACCAGAACATTTTGTGTAACTTCAAAAGCTGTTGGTGAAATGCTGCACCATTCCACATGCAGTGAGACAAATCTAACACAAAACTTAAACCACAAGGTCTTAAAAGCAAAAATTAGCAAATAAAACCTCATTTGAAAGAAAAACCAGCCAATTCTCAACTCTATCCTTGGAACAGTCATGCAGTATTCCTTGTTCCTCATTAAATGAAGCGATCCGAACTGTTTAGGATACTATTCCAAATGTCACTGAGGTGCAGGTCTGTTACGTCTCATCATGCTCTCAGTGAAAACAAGTAAAATCCTCCATTCACGTTCAGTCTAGATGTATGGCAAAATGACGGAAAATCAAATGTGCAAAACACTGAGAAGACCGCAGTGTAAAATGCTATTAAAGCTAAGCACTTCAGCATCAAGGTTATCATCAATGACAGACACTGCAGGGTTTTCAAGCACCTGTTCATGAAGATTCAAGAGTTTTCACTGTAACCGGAATTAAAATATTCATAAATTTTGTGTGGGGAAATTCTTAAGGTACACTTCTAAAGAGGAAATCCTTTAAGGTCGAACTTCTCGTACCTACTGATTATTCACTGGGATGTTTTTTCCCCACTTAAAATTTTCCTTATTCTCTCCAGTGAATGTTTTACAATTAAACAGCCAATAAAATTCTCAGACTGGGGAAAAAAAAAATATAAAAAATTTCTTCACCTTCCAAGAAATGCACTCTATGAATAACAACAATACTCCCTCTGGACTCAAGTATTTCAGAAGTAACGTGTATCAGAGACTCACCTGAAAGAACACAAAATAACGTACCTCTGTAGTTTTCATAATTTGAAAGTCTTAAGAATTGATAACAGGTTAAGAACCTATCTCGTCACTCTGTAAAGCAATGACTCGCACCAAAATTCATTGGCTAGCACTGCTGGATATCAACATCTTCCTTCTGATCTAATCCCGACTAGCTTCAGTTTACAGTGTCTTAAACCTTTATCTGCTTGTCTAAAAATCCTCATCCTAGAAGACATTGTCTTGTTATGTAAGTATTTCAGCACAGGATTCAATGTTCTATCAAAACAGACAGAGGTTCTTAAAGCTTTTCTTTGAAAGGCAAGGCTTCCGCCTTCTCTTTTAAATTCTGAGATTTCTGAGCTTATTTCAAATGAACACCTTCCATGGCATGTGAACACCAGAACTGGACAGTATGAATGGTTTCACAAATACACGACTATATACAGTACATGTTTGTACTGATACTCAATTTCCCTATTCAAACATCTAAATTTGTTTCCTCAGCCACAAAATAAACTCCCTGTGAAAGTTATTTGTCCACTGCTAACAGCCTAATTATTTTCCAAATAACTGCTTTTAAGAAGCACAGTGGAGAAATTCTGGGAGAGATAGAAAAATTGCTGAAACTGACTGCTAGGGCTGTGCTTTAGCCCTTATTCATCACTATTGCCCATTATAAGCGAATCATTAATTAATAGGTAATGATTAAAGGCAAGAAATGTGGTCTCACGTTCCAGACCATCGAGGGTCAACATGTGTAAGAGGCAGCAAAGTAAAGGGTATGAAAGCATTTGTAATGTCATATTTAAGTAACCAACACCACATCTCTAAGAGACCCACAGAAGAACAGGAACTACAGGGAAAGCAGGTCTGAAAGAGGTCTTAAAGGTAAAGACAAGAAATTATACTTCAATAGGAGTACAAAATTACAGAGATACTCACACAAGTTGTCACACACAAGAATTGTCAGAGTCTCGATCACCTCTTTAAGAAAACTCTTCCAAGATCAATAACTCTCAGTACTGAAAACTGTACCTCAGTGACACTGTTAAAACAGAAAAACTTGGCAAGGTTCTCAAGAATACCACTGCAGCTACAAAGGCATTAAATGAGATCATCAAGACCAGTTGGTCATGCAAATTATGCAGTGGCTGAAAAACCTGATGAACATCTACAGTTCTTCAGTTTCTGAGAGCAGATACAGGAAGACATGAATTGAGTTCAAATTTGTCTGCAGCTGTAGCAACCAATATTTTTTGTCTTTCTAAATGAGAGGTTAAAATCTCCCCAAACAATAAAAACTCTCCTCACTTGCCAAGCATCAGTAGACTCTCAAAACAGAACAAATCATATAAGAGCCTAAAACTGTGAAATGCAGCATTTCTTCTCTTCCAAAACAGAATCCTGGGTCTTTAACCACAGAACCTGAAGGTCCTTCAGATAATGTTGCAAGAAGAAAGACTTACATATAAGTTCTGTGGAATGACAGTATAGTTTTTATGTTGAATTCACTGATAAAACTAGTCAATATTATTTAAAATTACATAAATGAAGGATGCTCTTGCTTGGAAAAGCTTAAATTTGATATTTACTTAATGTATGTTCAGAGGAATAAGATAAATGGAGAAATGGAAGAATCCCCAATTCCTCCTAGTTTAATAATTGAATATATTAACTGCCTATAAAAGAATGCAAAAAAGACCATCAGGACAAACTGGCACAGAATGTTGTCTCTGGGGACAGAACTAGCCTTGCCTGTTCAGTGAAGCAATATTTTTTAAGTTATATTATCCCCACACTACTCTTAAAAAGATTCAACGAAACAAATTCTGCAGCTTACTAAACAGCCTATTCAAATGTTTCCTGATCCTATTAGTTCTTTTCCAGTATCTGACTCTAAAACTGGCTCATTTCAAGCCAGTTTCACTTCTTTCTCTTTGCAGTGCACAGGAAGAACTGCTGTAGAAATTCACCGCCGTCTGTACTACAGATAGTACAAGACCTGCCTCTCTTTGCCTTATTCTTTAGTTCTCTTTTTCTTAGAGGAAACCCCCAAAGCTTTATACTTTCCTTATACAGCTTATTGTTCTCTACAGTCTAAATTGTGAAGAGCACGGACAAGACTTTCAGTATAAACCAGTAATTTTAAAAGGATTATGCTTTAATGCTTTAAAGCTCAAATAGAACAAGCTGATATGGCATTCCTCAGGTATTTTTCAGCAATATTTACTCCTCAATGAATGAAAATTGCCGTTCTGAATCATGACTTGGAGCACATGAACCAGTCTGTTTCTTGACCAATGCCCCCAAAGATAAAAAAGCTATTGATAAAATACCTCTGAAAAACGCATTTGAACTAAACATTCCCTTTAATTTGTGACGCTAAATACAGAGATCAAAGCATTAATCCGATGAACACACATGCATATTCATTTATGTAGCTAGATTTAATAGTTCATGAGTCAAAGTTAATCGGACTTTGACATAGCTTATTCAGTCTTAAAATACTTGATTAACAGCAGTGCCATAATCACAGCTAGATATATTTATTTTGAGAAAACGTTTAGAAGCTTGTTGCACTTAACTCATGTTTTCATGTTAAAATACTTAACGTATAAAAAAAATCCCCAGCAATTTACTGTTTTAGTAATCAGATAAACTTGTCATAAAGTTACTTTCACTTTGCATAATACCGAGTGCTTGACACATTTTTTTAGTATTTGGAAGGTACTCAACTGAAGCATAAAAGAGAAATCCCTCTTAGAAGATTACAAGTCTGAGAACTGCTTTTACTACTGGTGGTCATTTTCAACACTACCACGTGAATTGATTTCCTTTTTCTAGTTGCTTACAGTTTTCCAGTTTAAGAGCAGTCTGTTCGCATGCCAAAACCGAATATATACTCAGCAGTACTTGAATAATGCATCAGAATGTATGCTTCTGACACATGCTGCAGTATCAACACTGTTAAATATAGTCTTTTATAGAACTGGAACAGTGAGTGATGACAGCTGAAATGAGGTGGGCAAGTTCTACTTTTGTGTATTCATCCTTAATTTTCAGTAATTTAATGCTTCAGCCTTTGTCTTTGGGTAGCAGTTTCACACAGGAAGAGATGAAGGGGCTGAGTGGTTGAAAAAAGTGTCAATTCCTTTTTTTTATTCCCTCCTACAAAAAAGCCCCGTTTCCTAGCCTCTGGAGAACTACAACTACAGAAGCTCAATTACCAAATACACGCTAGAAAGAAGTGTTTATTTAACGTAATACTTTTCAACCACGGGTTATTCCGCTGACAGCCCATACGACGTATTTCCTGACTGACCAGGAAAACACATCTGTGTAAACGCTTAATGTGGAGCAAGTATCACACAGGCCCGTTTGCCCCTTCGGCGGCCGCTTCTGAGGTACATAACGTGTTCACAATCAAAACAGAATTTATACTCCAAGCTCCTCACAGCCGGAAAAGGGTTTCAGGGCACCCCCACTCAGGTCACAGATTTCTGACAACCTGAAGGTGACGTCTCCTCCTTTCAGCGCGGGGAACGGCAGAGGGAACGCCAGGCAGCGGGGCTCTCCTCCCCCGCCCCGATCGTCCTCCCCGGGGCCGCGCCCCGCCGCCCCTCCCCTCGGTTCCCCCCCCCACAAGCCCTCAGAGGCCGGGGGAGGCGGGAATGGTGCTGCCCCCTTCCCCATCAGAGGCCGGGGGAGGCGGGAACGGAGCTTCCCCCCCTCAGCTGAGCCGCCTCAGGGAGCTGGGGGGGGGCGTGGGGAGGTAAAGGCGGTCGGCGCCTCCGCCAGCCCCAGCGACCCCGGGAGCGGAGGGAGCCGCGATCAGCCCGGCCGCCCTCCCTTCCCGCCCCTCCCTCACCAGGTGTCGCCCTTGCGGAGGGCGGTTTTGAGCAGCGCCGCGACGTCCGTGCGCTGGGTCTCCAGATCCGCCGCTCCTCCCTCCGCCATCTTCTCCCCCCCGGCAGCAGCGGCAGCGGCGGCGGCGGCAGAGGCGGCAGGGGCAGGAGCGGGCCGCGCTGCATGCTGGGAGTGACGCCGCCAGGGAGACGCCCGAGCCCCCCTCCCTTCCCACAATGCGCAGGGCGGGGGCTGCGGGGAGCCCGGCGCCCCCTGGCGGGCGGGAGGCCTTCCCGTGCGGGCCCGGGGAGGTGGGGGGAATGCGCGTGCGCCCGGGGGGGGGCGGAGGAGGGGAGCGGTTTGGATTTCCGCAGTTTAGCTAATTATAGACCCACCGGGGTGGAAAAGATCTCTTGGATCGCCGAGTCCAACCATTCATATCTACCACTAAACCGTGTCCCTGAGCACCTCGCCTACCCGTCTTTTAAACACGTCCAGGGATGGGGACTCACCCCCCTCCCTGGGCGGCCTCTGCCAGTGCCCCATGACCCTGATGGTGAAAAAATTATTCCTAATATCCAGTCTGGACCTCCCCTGGCGCTGTGGGGAATTTCACAGAATCACAGAATCACAGAATAACCAGGTTGGAAGAGACCCACCGGATCATCGAGTCCAACCGTTCCTATCAAACACTAAACCATGCCCCTCAGCACCTCGTCCACCCGTGCCTTAAACACCTCCAGGGAAGGTGACTCAACCACCTCCCTGGGCAGCCTCTTCCAGTGCCCAATGACCCTTTCTGTAAAGAATTTTTTCCTAAGTAGGCTGTGTGGCTCGCATTAACTTCCCCAGAGCTTTGCAGAAGCCGATGGGTGATGTGTTGTGTTTGTTCCAGACGCTCTTCTCTGAAGCCGGTGAGAACAGTGCAGCCTGTCGTTGGCGTGTCACCAACACCAAATCAGCCTGTGTGTTACGTTAGATTAACAGGGTTCTCTCTGTCTTCACACTTGTATATAGATTTCATAAAATCAGAATTGTCTATGAACTGTACGCGGTTTCAGTACAGGGTGGGGGATGGTGTGACTGAGAGCAGCCCTGCAGAGAAGGACTTGGGGATGCTGGTCGATGAGAAGCTTGGCATAAGCTGGCAACATGCGCTCGCAGCCCAGAAGGCCAACTGCATCCTCGGCTGCGTCAAAAGAAGCGTGGCCAGCAGGGCAAGGGAGGGGATTCTGCCCCTCTATTCCTCTCTTCTGAGACCTCATCTGGAGTATTGTGTCCAGTTCTGGAATCCTCAACATAAGAAGGATATGGAGCTGTTGGAGTGGGTCCAGAGGAGGGACACAAAGATGATCAGAGGGCTGGAGAACCTCCTGTACAAGGACAGGCTGAGAGAGTTGGACTTGTTCAGCTTGGAGAAGAGAAGGCTCCGAGGAGACCCTATAGTGACCTTTCTGTACCTGAAGGAAGCTACGAGAAAGCTGGGGAGGGACTATTTACAAAGGCTTGTAGTGATAGGACTAGGGGGAATGGCTATTAATTAGAGAGGGGAAGATTTAGACTAGACATAAGGAAGAATTTCTTCACCATGAGAGTGGTGAGGCACTGGCACAGGTTGCCCAGGGAAGCTGTGGCTGCCCCATCCTGGAGGTGTTCAAGGCCAGGTTGGATGGGGCCTTGGGCAGCCTGGGCTGGTGGGAGGTGTCCCTGCCCATGGCAGGGGAGTTGGAATTAAATGATCTTCAAGGTCCCTTCCAACTCAAACCATTCTGTGATTCTATGAATTTGGCGCTGGGGTACTGGTTACAAATGTCTGACAATAAAGTTTGTTGTAGATCTGGCTGGTGTATCTGTAATGCATGCAATTGTTTACCTAGCCCTCTTCTTCCACCAAAGTCATTATAGCATGGTGAATTGTTTGACTAACACTAGAAATGTATCATAGGCTGCAGTCATATATTATAAGCTATTAGGCATTATTAGCTATTACCTAATTAGCTCTCACGAGCAAGTAGCATGTATCTGTTATAAAGAGCACTAAAGATTGCTCTTTAGATATACACCCAGCAAAAAAGAGAATGTAAATACTGCTCTTAAGCAGCTGTGGTAGTCCAAAACTAAGTAAATATTTTGCCAGGTTTATCAGTAAAGATGATGATGTTGAAATAAAGGCAAAATCAGGGTTTGTGGCTGGAAAGGGAATCGAAAGTCACATTGAATGTGGAAGTAAAACTCCCAAGAGCTCAGAGGGTCTGCTGTTGATATTCATGGCTTTTCTAGAAGCTGGAATATGAAATTCCTGGAGGAGGGGCAAGCAATTTAAAGATATGTGTTATATGGAAAGTTGTACTGAGAGCTGTAGATCTGATGGCTACATTTAATGAGAGGAGAGAAAACTGAACTGGATAACAAGAAGGTTTCCAGCCACTTGAACTAAATTTCTGGATTAGAATCTTAGAACCTGGAAAGAAGTACTGTGACACCTTTGCACCCCCTGCACACGAGATCTTGATGAAAAAGGGCAGTGTTTTAAGCCCTGAAAGTTATCTGTGTGCCAAACTTGAATTTTTACAGAAACTATATTTTTGTGGAAATTTTGGGGAAAATACTTCTCAATCCACTATGCTGGTAGGCAGCTTCATTGTTCAGAAGTCTGCAGCTGGACTATCAACAGTTTACTTTGTCAAAAGTTTCATCTGGAGCCACCCATACCTCTCTTCTGCTTTTTTGGGTTGCACAGCTGCAGTTACTAGGTGAAAGATCCATTCCTGAATTCAGTCTGTTCATGGATTCTAGATAAATATTGGGAGTTATTAATACTAGACAGGAAAACATATAACATGCTACCTGAAGCAGAGCTTTGTTTAAGGCTTGCAAAGGAGAGATAGGAATAAATAAGTCTCTTGGTCTGTTCAGTCTGGAGAAGAGGAGACTGAGGAGAGATCTCATCATGCTCTACAGCTTCCTCACAAGGGGAGGAGGAGGAGCAATTGCTGCTCTTTTCCCCCTGGCAACCAATGATAGGACTCAAGGGAATGGTGGGAAGATGTGTCAGGGTAGGGTTAAGTTGAACATTAGGAAAAGATTTTTCACTCAGAGGGTGGTGAAGCACTGGAACAGGCTCCCCAGGGAAGCAGTCACAGCATCAAGCCTGACAATATTGCAGAACCATTTGGACAATGCCGTCAGACACATGGTGTGAATTTTGGGGTTGCCCTATGCACGGATGGAAGTTGGACTTGGTGATCCTTGTGAGTCCCTTTCAACTCGGGACATTCTATGATTCTTTCTGGGACTCTTAGTGCTTCAGCAGTTGTACCTTTCATGATAGAACAGCAACTGAAGCTTGGGAAAACCTTTCATCTACACAAAATTATTGGAAAATTCCAGTTAGTGTTAAATCTATATTTTTAAAAAAGCTTCCTGAGCTAGCAAGGGATTGTTTCCAAGTACCTCTGTCCTAGACAGTGCCTGAGGATCTTAAGATTTTAAACCATCTGGTAAGCAGAAGCAGCACTGGAGACACTTATGGGTGACATACCTTCTCTGATGAAAAAGAAGCATTTGTCATATAGATTTATATCTTACTGCCTTTGGTATAACTGAATGCAGGCTAATGTAAAGCTGGCTGAGGTGACAGGCTTTCCAGTAATCATTTGGCTTCCATCCTTAACTGACTTCATTGCTGTCAGATGAATTGTTGTAAACGTGTTCTTTGTGGTTCTAAACATTGATTCTAAAAAAAGGATACAATTAATACACAGTATAGCAGCTCAAACATTCAGCAAATGGGTTGCAGATAACAAACTATGTGCAGTGATGGTTCTATTGATTCCCAATACAACATAAAATTTAAGCTCTCAGTTCTTGTTTTCAAGTCAGTTGTTGGATAAAGAAACTTAAAATACAACTTAATTTTTGAGATATGAAAAGCTCTGCTTCTCAATGGCAGAAACTTCTGTAATAAATTCTGTAGAAATGATGGATAATTGTAAGTCTCAATCATGGGTACTACACTAAAATTCACCAGTTTTTATTTTCTTCCTAAACCTTCTACATCACTTTTATGAATATATAGTGGGGGAACATAAGACTTCAGATTCCCTTCTCCCCACCCATGTATATGGTGGGCTCACAGCTGCTGGTGGCTTCATGAACTTTCTTTCTTTTTAGTTTGGACCTATGTCAGCCACAGAGTCTGATGTATCAGAATGGGTATGATGAGTGTGTATTTCACATATAGTGTTCACACATACAGTTAGGAAACATAGGTATTTTCACTTTTGCTTGAGAAATCTGATGGAAACCCTTTTAGAGCTAATTTTACTAGCCTAATGTGTTTATGCAAATTTAAAGTAGAACAAAAAAATTACCAGTGCCACCACTGCTGGTTTGGTTCCGTATCCTACTTTTTAGAATGAATGAGAGTTGTTTGTTTTAGAATAGTGGTAGAATTGCAAGCCTTTTAGAGTCTGTTCAATAACAAAAGTGAGAAACTAAAAATAACAGTGGACTACAGTTCCACAATGGCAAGATCAAGCAGTTCTTCTGTAGGGTAACCTACGAATGATGGACAGAAGCAGGTAAGGATACACATTTTTTAAAAGAAAGAAGTATGGGATAAATTTGAAAAAAAGAGATGTGAGGAAACGGTATATAGTTAAGATACCCATTTCTGTCCTGACAGCACTATAGTTTTGGAATAGTATTCCTCCACATCTTCACTCTGTGCATTATTTTCCTCATTCATATAGACTGAGCATAACCATGTTAAAAATCTTGCTTCAGCTGGATGGAATCAAAATTACTGGATATTATTGCAACACATAATTTTGTTGAGGTAAGAGAAAACCCAACATTTAAAATGTTGTTAGTTTTTTTTATTTAGTTGATTTAATCAGCCTACATTTTGCCTACATTTTAGTAATTAGTATTACTAAAGGCATCTTTCAAAAGAGGGAACAAAGGTATGGACTCTTGGTGAAGGGACTGTTATTTTTCATATGTGTGTAACATGACATGCTCAGTCTTCTTTTCTTCATGTATTTCATCTAGTGCTGCACACATCCCAGGAAAATTAAATCGTAAAGTTCATAGGTCCAAATATAGGAGAATAGTGATTGAGGAAAGTTCAGTGGGAGTAACAAACACTGCCCCACTAATCCTCCTAATTTAATGACAACAAAAGAAAAGCCATTATTTTGCCATTACTCCAATTTAGAATTTTTAAATATTGGGAAACATGTTTTAGTTTTCTTTTTGGTTTTTTTTAATGCTTACAACTAATGAATGTAGTTAATAAATTGCTCTTTTATTGATTAGGCATTTGTTTAACATTCACTGAAAACTTCAGTTCTAATAGCCTTGGACTTGAAAAAAAAGAGCATTTGAAAAACAGGCTCCTTACATGATCTAATTTTAATTAGATATGAATTTAAGCAATAATTACCAATTTTCAGTAAGTTAAAATTAGTTTCCATGTCCTTAACTCAATGCTTTTATCTATGCAAAAAAGTCTATTTTCAAGCTATTATAAATTAGTTAACCTTTGCATACTCTTTCAAAAATGTTTTTCCTGCAAGAATTGTAAACACAGAAACTAATTGAAAAGGTGTGATGGCAACAGGTTTTGGCAGTGATTGGCAGATATGTTGAATCTGTTATCAATTTCTTTATTTGTTTTGCACATCAGAGTAGATCCATTTTCTCCTGTATGTTTGTTAAATGAACTGTTTGGTTTTGAAGGTAAGAGGTAAACTTAAATACATAAACTATGCAGCAAACATGTCAGATAATATAATTCAAGAGGCATGAGTTTTAAAAGGATGATTCATAATGTAGGATTTAAGCACTAGCTGCTGGAGCTGTATGAAAACTAAACACAATGTAGAAGTTAGATTTTGTAAGGTTTGTGCTTTTGTGTGCTAAAAATAGGCTGCTGTTCAATAAAAATGGCACTTAAGTGGAAGGAGATAATAGTGAGATTTATAGCAGGGCCTTATACAGACAACATACGAGTTGCAGAAATCAATGTTGTTGGCTTAAGTACATTTCTTTCAGCATATTCTCACTGTTTAACTAGCTAAAGTATGAATAAATTTGCATTCCTTTCATTAACTGTCAGCAAAACCTAACAGAACGTGCAACAATATACTAATATGGACTGTATTAGAAAAACTCTCCATTTTACCTGCACAAACATGTATGTGTATGGATAACAGCCATTTAGGAAATAGCTCATGTAAGTTATTTTTTTTTTATACATGACATGTAAAATTACATAAATGCTTACTTTAATTCTGTACATTTTAGGCATTGTTTCTACTTTCCTATTATAAGCCTTATTTAGAACAAAACATTACCATTGCTATGGAGTCTGGTAAGACTTATTCTAACCTGAAAAACACATGAATACAGTCTTGATCAAACAAAAAACTTTCAAAGTAGTGTGTCATTGATTCTATAGAAGGAAAAATAAAATATTTTGCTGAAAAATAAATATTTTGACTGAAATGCCTCAGACACGGAAAAGTTTTATAAATTGGAAAATTCTTGAGTTCCTGCTCTAACATTCCAGAAAAAGCTGCAGGAGCTTTTGTGATTAGAGACTTTTTAGCAGAATAAGTGAAACAGTGCCGTCATTTTTGTAAACATCAGTGCTGTCCCTTGCTGGGTGTATACAGGAATTAATGAGGAGACACAATTCATGTGAAGTTGTGGTACACAAGATCCAGCCATGCTGGAACCTGTTGCACAAAAAGGCTTTTTTACAATGGGATCAAGCTGCTTCTTGAAAGAGTATGAGGGAAAATGATTTCCACTCCCAGCCCAGTGTGAAGCAGAACAGTCAGTGATGGTGGTGAACGAGGGTTTTGTTAGCTAATGAGTGAGTGAAGCTGAGCCTAGCCAGTGCTTCAAGGAAAATGGTAAACCATCTCTCCTTCCTGGGAAAGAAAGACAGCTTTTAACTAGTCCATTCTCCCCTACGGGCAGTAGAATTGCTTTACTTAGTATCAGTAATTCAACATCTAAAAAGCTTTTCCCTTAAAAATTATGATATCTGGCTCTCATAAGGGTACATTGTATAATTCAACGTGATTTTAAGTATGAAAAACTGAAAGCAAATAGTAATTTAAGTCTTGGTAAGTATTATGCTACATATTTTAGAATAGATTTAAGTAATAGGCAGTATATAAAAATATACACCTCACCTGGAGAAGACTGCTGAGTTAGGAGAGGCATTTCCAATGGGTGATACGAGCAACACCTAAGGGAACACATTTGCATGTGCTACAGATCTTATACCTCGTATTTCTGTCTGGGAACAAGAACAAGATCTTTCTACTATTTCAGCTGAGGCAAAAAGCACAATGAAAATATTTAGCGTTAGCTGTTCTTGAGAATTTTAAAACTGTGTTGTTAATGTTTTAAGTCTTTCCTTGACCAGCATGTGTGCTTTAATTAAATGTTTTACATTGCAAATAAAATAAATGGGAGCTTGGAGAGGTGAAACAATATGGATTACACTTCAAAAATAATTTAAAAAAAGATCTGTCTCTAGTATTGCCAAAAGCTGTGTTGTGCTAAGGAAAGAAAGTACCCTGCTGACACAAAAATGATGTAAATTGTTGCAAACAACTTCGAAGTTTATAACATTTATATGATATCTTTAGTGTAAATCACTAGAACTTTTGAAGTTTATGCCTATTTAAGTACGTCTATGCTAGAGGTTTGTGACAGCGTATTTTTGTAACCTATACATGCTGCTAAATCATGTGATTTAAACTCTCCTGGAGCACTCATTGAGCCTTAATTTAAATTATGATGCCAATTCTGTGTGACCTTGGATATGCTTGGATAACTTTTCTGATCATTAGTTGGCAGGAACTCAGTGAAGCTTGAGCACATAATACTGATGGAGAGATACAGATGTATAAATACGTAGGTATAGTGTAGACAAGTGTTTGAATTTCTTGTACATAGACAAGTTTAAGCGTGAAAATATGGTTTCTCAATTAATTCTTCTACAAATTTTCAGTTGACTTAAAAGGCAATGAAAGAGTGGACATACAAGGACAAACACCTGCCCCTCCCCCCTTGTATTAGTATGAGAAAAAGGGGTATATTTAGGCTTAGTCCATCATGTATAGGATTCAGCTAATCTCACTTTAATATCTAAAGGTTACTGTCTAGTCTTAGCTAGTTGGACATAGTCCTAGTTGAAAGAGAGGGATGACCTCTTCTAAAGGATGATTCATCCCTTCTGGGTTCAGGGGATATAAATTGCTGTATGGATGTGTCACTATGTTTTTTTATGAAGGGAACCTAGAGAATGAGCTGTTAGGCAGCTAATGCTTGGTGAGGTGAATCGTGTTTCAAGTACCTTCTGAATCCTGAGATCTAGAATTGTGAGTGAAAAGAAGCAAGCACCATCAAGATAATTTGGAAGTTAGTAAGTAACGATAGCTCCATGACGGTATGTTAGCTTGTATTTTTTCTGACATAAGTGGTTCATTAACTTTTTTTGTTTGTTTAAAAAGCAATACCAATGTACTATTTTCCTATTAATCATTAAGTATCCTCTCAGAAGAGTGAAACACCTATTTCCTATCTTTGAACACGTAAGCACTCTGAGAAAAACCCTATTGCCATGAAGACTGAGGTAATGGTTTCATTTGTTTTTTAATAAAACTGGCTTACATACTTGCATTTTACATCAGGATTATTCATTGAGAATTGCAATGCTTTTGATTGTATAGGGGGTGAAAGCTATATTAATGTCTATTTGTAATCAGCTTTGGAGGAATTAGAAACTGATCATCATTTATATCAGCTTGGAAGCTGTTTCGGGGTGAAGGTGATGTAAATTTGCAAGTAAGTTATTTCTTAGTGATAAAGGAAAGAGACATTAAGCAGCTGTCTTCTTAATTCAGGTTGAAACTCCAAACTAAAAAAGCATCAGGTATCTGGTTAGAAAGAAAAATTGCAGAGAAGAACAGCTAAAGCTACCTCATATAAACATTTAGAAAACCTGAACAATCAACCTTAAGTTAGGGACTAAACTGTGCAGCCTGGAAAACAGATGAATGTGCACACTGTCATAACTTAGTGACTTTTAGTAGCTACCAGCTGAACTTTGATTATGATATAGGCAGCTTTTGTTTGTATAGTTATCAACTGGGAAAGAGAATTATTGATGAATAACTACCATAATACTCTTTTTTTTACCTCCATTCCCTCTTATTTAGTATTTTCAAGCTTAAAAATTATGAAAAGCACTGGAAAGAGTTCACAAGAACACATCTAGTGGCAAATCAAAGACAGCAGTTACCTCCAACAGGGAGGACATAGCCTTTTCTGCAGAGTCATCTGTGTCTGGAAAAGAACATCTATCCACTGCCCAGATAGAAAAATGGTGAGTTAATAAAATATTCTGAGAAGTAACTCCACCCCCTTTCTCAGGGATGTTTTGCAGCATTACGGCTTGCCAACTATGTAAAGTGCTAATCATTTTAACTAATAAATTGAAATCATTCAGGTTGTCATTCAGTTTCTGGGTCTTGTTCATAATATGCGCTTACAAATGTGCAACTTTGAAAAGTTTAAAATGTAAAGGTATTAAAGGTTAGATTTTGGGGAAGTGTTGGAATGTCAAGGTACCTTTTGTGGACTTAGCGTCAAGGTTAGATCATGGGCCTCTTAAAAATATTAGTGCAGAATTGGCACCCAAGCAAAGGAGCATCAGAAACCCATGGCACGGGAGGCACCTAAAATAGCCTGCAACTAGACAAGAAAATTTATGATCTAAGTAGGAATGAAATGTGAAAAATATGAAATGCTTTGACACAACCATTTCAGATTTCCTTTCCTGAGAATTCTGAGCATGAACGTTCTCCTGGTGTTATGTGCTTAAATCAGATCATCTTCTTAGGCAGGTATTCTTTTGGTAAGAAAAGAAAAGAAAAAGAAAAAAATATTCAGGGAGAGTAAGACAGACTAGCTAACAATAGCCAGGACACTTACCTTGAATAGTACGTTTCTTTTTAAGTTCCTGTCCCGCTCAAATACGTCAGGGACTGGAACGTCCTTGGTCTCAGGGAGCTGTGCCGATGCTGTGCACAGTGCTCTCTGTGCGCCTGCCAGTGGTTCTGTTCCAGCCTTCCAGCCCTGGGGTACTGCGGGTGCAAAGGAGATGGGTATGGAGGCGTACAGACCTTGATCCTGATATTCGCCATGTGATAGGATTAGGACTCTCATTGTGTGTTGGGCCAGGCCTACATAGGGAATCCTGTTAGGACATACTGGAACATGCAGGAGGTTTTCCTGGGTGGGGAACAGGGGAGGACCCAGGACGCTAGATTACAGTTAGGGAATGTGTATCCTGGACTTTAGGGCTCCAGCAAATTTAGGTTTTGCATGTAAAGAACTGGAGGGTAGAAGTGGCTTACGTGACATAAGAGAAGAATAAGGCATAGGGAAGGTAAAAACACTGAGTTAGGCTTAGGATTTTGCAGGCTCTTTCTGCTTTGGCTATCCTTTGCTTTGGCCTAAATTAAGCCTCTCAACAGCTTGTTGTCTGCAGTGATATTATTCACCATGTCACTTCCCAATTGCTGAGTGGCAAAATGATAAATGTCAAGGGGTTTAGACATCCAGGAGTGTTAGCTCTGCCTAAATGTAAGATTTGGTTGAGGAAATCCAGCTGAAAATGAGAGTAAACGGTATAGTTCTCACGTACTGCAGGTGTGCTTACACTGAGGAGCAGAGCTACGTGTACCAACCAAAGCCCTTAACTTATTTCTTGTGGTGGCCAAACAGAAGCTTGGGCTTAAATTGCCACAACGTGCTTAAGAAGAACAAAATCTCAGGTATTTTCTACTATGCATATAGCTAATGTAGACTGAAAACACAGGACTGCAGATTTACAGAGGGAAAGTGGGGATGGGAATGGGAAAGTGGCTTTGAGAATGTTCTTACCTGTATAGCTAGGATTCTTGGTGTATATCAACGGAAGTGGTCAGGCACCTGTTTTATCTCTTGGGACACCTCACTGACTTGGGTGCTTCAACCTCAGGCTACATCTTAACTGTGTGCTTGAGACAGAGTATTCTAGTGCTGCTCTCTGCTTCTGACTGCAAAAATCTGTGTTCCAGTTTCTTCTTTTCTTTTGCTAGCTGACACTAAAATAAACATATATTTTAAAATGTGATACATTAGCAATGGAAATACAGACATGCTGTTCTTTATTTGGGAGTTTAATGTAAATGCCGTAGATTATTCAAGACTTGCCTTGAAGGAAGCAGCATGAAGTAGTTCAAGAGATGGTCAGTCAGTGTAGGTCAGACTCATACGCCTTGTTCAAATACTGACAAAATAATTTTGCTGTTCACATTTGGAATGACCTCCAACCTATAATGCAATAAAAAGTATTATTTACTGACAGCCAACACTGTAAAATTTAATTCCTCCTTTTGAATATACAAGAATCTTCGAAGAAGTACATAAACCGTCATGTTGTATTTTTTTCTGAGGCGGTAGTGAAGCTGAGGAGGCAGTTTAGGAAAGATTTGAGTCAGCAGTGGCTGAGGACCTGCCTCTCACGGAGCAGGGATTGCAGGGCAGCCGAAGAGGGGCATGGAAGGAAGTAGGGCAGTGGGCATGGGGCTGAAGTGTTTCTGAAGTGGACAAAACCTAGAGGCGGAGCACTCTATTACCATTGTCCTGCAGCTTCTGCATTCATTTTTTTTTTTTAAATTTACAGATAATATTGGTATATAAAGGGACACAATTTTCCACATCTTAGAAAACTTCCATTGGTTGTATTGACATGCACTAAAAACTGGTGCTTTGACTGAAGTGAGTCACTGTGCGTGCTCCATACAGAGGGAAGGTGGGCCATTCTCCCAAAGCGCAGGACCCACGAGTGTGACAGGAGAAAATGACCACTAGGGCAAGTTATAGTGCACATTTTTTTCTTCCTTTTGAGATGACATTTTGGGTGTATTACGTTTGCAGGCCTCACAGAAATTTTCCCCACCCTTCTGTTTGGGGTGTTGTGTGTGAAAATATAAGAGCACATATAGTATGAAGAGGGGCTTAAAGATAGAAGGAACTAAACTGAAGGTGAGGCAGTGGTTTCTTTGAATTAACTGTGTATTCAACCTTTTGTCATCTAGACTTTTGTAACCTGGTCCTTTTGGTAGGATCCTGTGTGGCATTACTTTTTCTGAGAAGATGAATTTCTACCTCCCCAGCTACCTGCACCTTTTATTGCTTTTAACAGGAGTACTGGAATATGACCCACCACGGCCTGCCCACGACAGACACATAAACTTCAGCTGGATTTAGCAGGATCCAAACAGCCTACAGAATTACAGTAATTTGCTTGGTATAATTCAGTGTTGCCTTTGTTTGAGAAAACATCTTAAGGTCTGGGTTTCTATACATTAGAAAAACTCTATACTTGCTTTCCATCAGTTTGGACTGGATGAGATAATTTATCTTATTATACTCACATAAGCAAAACATTTTGCTTGACCATTTATTCTTCCCTCCTGATCTATGACAGCCCAGGAAACTTTAGTTTCAGGTTGTATTGGAAAATGCATTTCCATCACTTCTTGTCCACATCTTTGTCTGCTTGAGGGATGGTAACAGCAAGTGGGGAAGCTGCTTTTAATGTCTTGAGATAATTCAAATCAGCTGGTTTGACTTTTCTTTCCAATAAGCAGGATGTGCATTTGGAGATTAGTGTAAGTACTTTAAAATAGTCTCATGTTAAACTATGACATTAAAATTTCATATATTCTGTCAGTGTTTATGATTGAATTCAGATGGCTGCATTTAGTAAGTGAACCCATTGACCTCAAAAGATGTGTACCATGAAATAAGAGTATGTATTACCCTGGAAGAAAGGCTAGACATTAGGATAAAAACTGTCCTTGCCGCATAGTTACCTGCAGTATTGACAATACAGAAGAGGAGTCAAAATAAAGAACAAGCTTACAGAGAGAACTTGCACTGGGACAGTGATGTCAGAGGGGAGGTGAGCTGAGTAAACACGTCTTGTGCCAGTGCAGAGAGGGTGAAGGGAAGTCTTGTTTGGGTTCTATTAGATTGACATTGCATTATTAAAAACAAACAAACAAACAACACCAACACACCCAAATCTAACCCCATGAAATTAATAATATGTATGGACTTTGTTTTCAAACAAGTGTCATCATAATTTCTCAAGCTTGTTTACCTAAGGAGTCAATTGGCTTATGCTTATCCATGTGTGCAGTTTCCAGGTAAGAAGTTTTGCTGGCTGTGCCTCTCACAGCTGATTTAGTAATTATATAGTTGTCTTACCAGATGCTGAAATGGCTCTGAATCTGTTTGCCAAGGATGATATTTTCAATGTGAAACTGCTGAAGTGTAACATGTCAGTCATTTCAAAGTCTGTGTAGATATGTTCTAAGTTTTCATAAATTGAACCATTTCTATAAAAACAGCTCAAAAGGGATCATTAATATAGATTAATATAGATGAGTCCACATGGCTATCATTCATGCTTCATAAAAATTCCATTTAATTTTTGAAATCTGTTGCTAAATTTTTACGATGCAATATAATCTTGGGTCACAAAGGATAAGTAACCATTGTCATGCAACAAAACCAGCCTCACAATGCAAAGGGATTAATTTAAGGGTGATGATTTAAATAATAGCTAATAAACCCAAATTCATTTAATGAACATTTTAAGAGCTAGACTAATCAAAGCTTAAAACATGATAGGATAATAAAGCAAAGCTCATTAATTTGGCATAGTAAAAATATATACAATCAAAAAGAGTAGAATAAGCACAAGCTTACAATAACAGAAAAGTGCTGAGAGTTTAATCCTATTCTCACTGAAATCATTGTAGAAATTCAGAGCAACTTCAGATGATGCCACAGCACACTGGTAGAAGGCCAATCTGCTCTTCTCTTGCTGTTATCAATGATGCCTGTTAGGCAGTGCTGGAGGGATGTGGAAAATTGATGTATAGGATGGCATTTCATGCTGCCTACTCTGTTTTTTGAAAAGAAGGGAAAAAAGTGGCGAAGACATAACCCACTCACATGCGGTGACAGGAATCAGGATTTCATCAGCAAAGATTGATGGTCAAGCGCATTTCTGCATGTTACATAAATTCATATTCTGGTAGAAAAATGAGGAATAATCAGGATATTTAATGGAGCACTCAAATTACCAGTGCAAGTTCAGATGTTTAAGTGATTCTAGCAGAGTTATACTATAAAATAAATGGCTTCATTAATCTGAGTGTATAATAGACTAAGCTTTCTTTGCATTTTATTTTGCTAGGTTTCCTATAGAAGAGAGCATTGTGCATTTTGGAGCCCCATCTGACTTGAAGAAAATTTGCGAGCTGTGTAGTTATCTTAAAGCTATTCAATTAGAATAAAAAAAAAAGCTGCCTGAGAAGAGGAGAGAAAAGCTACAAGTGCATCTCTCTGAAAAGCTGTCCCTTGAGATCACACATAGACAAAAAGAGTAAATTTGATGTTCCCCAGCATAGGAAAGGCTTCAATCAACGACGAGGTAAAACCCATTGGAAATGAGACTTCATTAGTTCCAGTGCTCCCAGAACTTGTTATTATTCAGCTTGTTTAGCAACTTCAAATTTTAGACAACTCTTTTTCTTTGATATGTCACCTGAAGCTTAACAGGGTATTAGATCTCCTGCTTTTTATCTGTATAAGGCTACAATGAAAACAAAAAAAACCCTCAACCCAGAATTCCCTAGGTGATTTTCTTTGCGTGTATATATGCATATATGTGACAGGTGAGGAGAAGAGGAGAACGAAGGGGAAATACAAAAGAATTGCAATGTCCTTTTTCAAGATTTGAAAGGGTGGTGTATTATCCAGGCTGCGTTCTGCCTTCTGACATCTGGTGGCAAAATCTCTCCATTACAGTGCTTGCTCTGAATTTTTCAAATCCTCACCACCCACAACTCTACAGGCTTCTCTGACATTTGTGTGTGCTTAGTGCCAGTGAAAACTGGGGCACTTGTGGATAAGGAAGTAATACTGGTGTCTAGGAAGGAGCAACAGATATGCCATGAAGCTTAAAGTGTGAGGAAAACAAAGAAGATTTATCACTCTATCATCATCATCATTATCATGATCTCTCTACCTCCCAGGATATGCCTTCTGTGCAAAGCAGAGATGTCTGAGATACCTTGGAACTGCTCAGAAAAGCATATTTTTCCACACAGAATTCTGAGCACTGAGCCTGTTCTAGTTACCAAATCCCAGCACACCTGCCTGTCACAGCAGCTGCTGTGGATGGTGCCTCCTGACCGCAAGTTAAAATGCTCATTTTGCTCATTCCAAATATTGAATTTTGAGGCTGCAAGCACATACAGAAACAATTGGTCCTAAAATATTTCTTTAGAAGAAGACGGTAAGCAATTAAGCATTGGTCAGAATGAAAATGTCAGAATTATTCCAATGACTATGCAGGATACATCCCCCAGGACTTAGGGCTCTCCAGTAATTGGTCGCCTTCCTTGCATTATATTTGAGCCGGGTTTCAGAAAATAAGCATTACCTGCATCCAAGATCAAGCTGAGATGTTTCTATTGTGCTTACAATGTCCCATGGGTGGGAAAAAAATGGAAATTTGAACTGCCTTGCTACGTGAGGCCATCTAGCAGGTGGTGAAGCTCTTCAGGTTGGCCAGAGTGGAGGCAGTCAGTCCCTAGGGGCAAATGTTTTAGCAGGATGCTGGATGCCAGGCAGGGCATGTGGTGTGCAGGGAGCCAGGTGGTGACAGTTCTGTCTATGGAGGCATGGTTCGTTAACATGGGTAACCAGGTACTAATTTCAGCTCAGTCAGGTGAGGGTGGAGTCAGCTGTAACAGTGGAGAGAGGCACACAAGAACTCTTCTAAGCAGGATTGGGGCATCCTAGTACTCTGCCATCGTGCAGTACAAACTGTGAATAAGGCAAGGTTAATCTAAAGGACTGCCGACTACAAATTTACTGACTTCAAAAGAATCAGACAACAACAGCCACAAAAGCAGAAAAACTCAAAGGCACACATCCTTTAGCATTTCCTACCATGTATTTGATAAGGGAGGAAAGGCTTGAGGAGGAAGGCAGGGTTCATGCAGTCTGAATTTGTAGCCCTCCAGATCCTGAGATCTAAGTGGCAGTAATCCTCTCTAGGTACATATAATTTTTTTTTTTTCATATTTATACAAAGAGAAATTACTTCTATTCAGCCTATTAACTATTTAATCCATTAGCTCTACGTTTGTAATCTCATTGAAAGGTATAGCTACTTTAAATAGAAAATGTAACATTTTACATACATGGAATGGATTTTTTTGGTTCTGCATTAATTAGAGGCATTTTTTCATGCTGAATTAATAACTGCTTGTCCTCAGCCAAGATGAAACAAATGCTCTTTGGTTCTTTGGTTCAAAGAAAGGTGTTCCTTTTTGGTCTTGTTTTTGAAAAGATAATGAAATCTGCAATTCAGAACATTTAAAAATAATCATATTCTATTCTTGTTTTGTTCCCCCCCCCCACTTCAGGCTTTTGGGAATAAATCCAGTAGATAATATTCTAAATAATAGTACTACTTCTGCTCTTGACTCATGGAAAGCTCTACTTTTGCCCTTACTCAATATGCAGAAAGATGGTATCAAAATACACCTTTTGCCTTATTATTAAAAGACTCTGAAATGCTAGGGCTGTAACAACCTTTAAGGCATTTTTTAATGTATTCTAATACACATAAACAAGCCTAGTACATTCTTGAGTGTAATTCTCTTCTATTTTTCTTTCCCTTATTAAAACATAGGTGGTTAAAATTCAAAGGAAGACTTAAAAACTTAAAGAAATACTGAGGGACAGAACAACTTATTCCTATTTAATGCATTGTATTTTTCACTAAACTTACTGAACTTTGATTGTATTATTTGAAAGTGTTGTAGCTATAAAATATGCAGTATTATTTCTCTATAAGAAATAACACAGGTAAGTTCACAATGACATTTTTTACTCAGCAAACAACACATCTAACAAGCCCTTAATTTATCTCCCACCATGAAAGAACTGAGTTACTGGGCTAATAAGCTTTGACACCTTTTTAGCCAGAATTTGTCATTTTTAAAATGACACTTAATACAGATTAGAAAATGCTATATCATTAGCTAATAAACAGCACCATGAATCTCTGTGGTGAAGTCTAATCCTTCTTGTAGATGAGTTCTCAAGTCTGCCAACACAGTTGCCCTCAGTAAAGACGTTTAAAAAATCCCTATGATTCGTTTTGTGTAATTGGCTTAATGCTTACCTTTACTACTCTTAATCTGCCTAACCTCCTGCTTTTGCAAGATCTCCTTTCCATTGGTACAATTTAATTATATAAACATAATTAATTAATGAAAATCATTCAAGACCTGATTTTGGAAATAATTCTATTTATTTTAAAATTAGATTAAAATCTCATTAGGTATGAAGGTCTGCTTTCCACCCCCATTTCGTCTGTAAGGCAACCTTTAATGTAAAACTGAAACAAAATTAACAGATGTTTAACCAAGGCTAAAGCATTTATTTATTTTGAAGTCCTTGGAAGCGTGACTGCAAGAGCTGATGCTGTTTGATGCACAGGAAAATAGGAAATACCTTGTTCTATCAGATTAAGACAAACACATGCACAAATGAGTTCTATGATATAGTAACCCAAATTTAGGACAGACGCTTTTTCTCCTAATTTCTTTCACTGGATGCCTGATTCAGTGAACGTTTTTGTTTCCTACTCTAAGTCTCACAGATATAGGTGGAGGAATAGGTTTTTTTAAATATATTTTTTCCAGTATGCAGCTTGGGGCTTTTCCCGAGCTCATGAAAAATCTTACTGTACCTCCAATAAGAAACCAGCACTACACTCCTTATTATTAGAATTTAAACCTTTGTAGTGCAATAGAAGCCTGTAGTCGCCCCAAAATTTTTAAGCCATGGACTCATACTTTTGGTGTAACAAAGTATAGACCTGTTGCTTATTAAATATATAATATAACCAATAAATTACTAGTAAAAGAGCAAATTTAAGACTATTTAGAAAAGATGGGGAGGACAAGCGTTGTTCTATTTTTGATCCAAATTCTTCTGGTATTTTTTCTGCTTTTCAAAAGGATTACAGCCTTTCAAAAAGAAATTTAGGAACCACAGCAGGATATATTGCAACACCTAACTTTTTGGTACATGCTTCACCCAGAGCAAGACTCGGAAGCTGTGCCTTGCGGCATAGGGTCTCTAACGCATAGAGAAAGGAAGGTGCCTTATGATGATATATAAAAGATCTAAAAAGCTCAGTAGCGACTTGTCAAGACATAGCAAATGAGAAATGAGGAGTGCAGGTTTTTAAATCTTTCTCCTTTAGGGAGCTTAGGTGCTTTACGAAGTATTAGAAGGAAGCGTCTTTATATTTCAAAATAGCTATGGTTTTCATAGCCTGGGGGATTTTGCTATTTTGATGAAATAGTATAAAGAAGATCTGTTCATATGATATTCTGTGGGGTAGGTCAGACAAATGGTATTCATCTAAGGTTTCTCCATCTTTACTTAACTCTGCTTTGTTGGTGACTGTGGGGGAGTAAAGTACCACCCTGATAGGGAGGACCACTTAAGCAAAGTGGACATAAGTAGTCTGTGGGACCAGGTGCTTTGAAGTACCCTGAGGGAGTGGGCTGATGTCACTGTGAGACCACTCTCTATCATCTGCAGATGTTCATGGTGACAGGATAAGGTCCCAAATAACTGGACAAATGGTAAATATGCCCATTTCCAAGATGGCAAGAAAGAAGTGGAGAACTAATGATCCATCTGCAGGAAGACTGTGGAGAAAATTTTCCTGGAAGTCATTTCCACACACACGAAGGACAAGAAGGTGAACTGGAATAGTCAATACAGATTTACTAAAGGCAAGTTCTCCCTGACCAACATGATTACCATTTACAGTGAAATGACTGGCTGTGTGGGGAACAGGAGAGCAGTGGGTGTTACTTATGTTGACTCTAGTTAGTCTTTTGACATTGTCCACCATAACATCCTTGAGGCCAAACTGGGCAGACATGGACTGGATGAATGGCTTTTAAAATAGGTGCAAGTTGATTGAACTGACAGGCTTAAAGAACAGCAGCTGGTCACTAGTGGCATTCCTCAGTGTTCAGCACTGGAACCCATACAAGCACAACTGTCTAGAAAACGTCTTTGCAGAAAAATGCCTGTAGATGGTGGTGGACAACTTGAGTATGAGCCAGCAGGGTGCCCTGTCAGAGGACAAGGCACAGTGTACAAGAGAACTGAGAGCTGTGTTTGTTCAGCCCCTTTAAAGAAGGGAGAGGGGGAGTCTCAGCTGTGGTATTCAAGTACTTCTGAATGGTTACAGGGAAGATGGAGCCAGTGGCATCTTGGAAGTGTGAGGCAAAGGGATGAGAGGCAATGCACACAAGAAGCAGAGAGAGAAATTCTGAGAAATTTGTTTGAATGTAAAGAAAAAAAAAATCCTACACGATGAGGGTGGTCAAACGCTGGAAAAGGGCCAGGGAGGCTGATAGGTAGAATATTTGTCCTTGAAGATATCTGAAACCACAGGACCGGCCCTGACCAACTCGATCTAACTTTGAAGCCAGCCCATGCATAACCGGGGTTTGTATCCTCAGTCCAACCAGACCTCCAGAGATCTCTTCCAACTCATTTTGTTCTCCGATTCCTGGCTTTCTGTCCTGTTAAATGAAAATAAAAAGGTCGTGCTCCCCAAAAGACATCAAATACATACATGTATCTGTTTTTTTTCATCCTGGAAGACATTATTATTCTATGAGCTGCATTTATATTAGCTTGCTTAAGTAATCCATCTAATTTCATATGTTAGGAGACTATTTTTAAATGGAAAAAGAAATCATCATAGTGTTTACCTGTATCATTTATGTGTTGTAGAAAAGGAAGAATGCTTACTTCTGTTATTTTTTTGGAGTCAGTTTTTCCATTTTATGTGAAAGCTTTGAAAGATCAGTGACAATTCCAGTATGCTAGTTAAAAAAAACTTATTTCCTTCAGAATCCAATATCCAGTGTGATTTTAATAAATGCCTGTGGGAGACTTATTAAAAAAAAACCAGAATAACTTTGCTCCATTGCTTTTCCGTTTTCCATCAGATTTTCAGGAGCCCATTACCTTTATTTTTGTATGTGAATATTTGTAATATATCAGAGCTTTACAGAACTTTAAGTTTGGTGGACCAAGTTCTCACTGGGAATATAAAAATGAGTATCTGTATACATGTCATAAAGGGGACTTTTAGGTACTGTTGGACTGCCCTATCTCCAGGGCCACAGAGCATCAGGATGATAATCACAAATAATTTACAGCAGCTGGCTTTTTGAATCCATAGAATCATAGAATCACCAGGTTGAAAAGACCCACTGGATCATCATGCTTCCTCTCCTCCAGCTTTAGGAGATGGTAATAAAGGGATATTGCAGGACGCTGCTGCACATCAGACTCTAAGTTGTTATAGGTCTCCTTACCTGGACATATTCCTGATGAGAACTGTTGTCTGTATCCTTGCTTATTTTAGTGCCTGAAGCTCAATATCAAGACAGGTGGGAGGCCTAAGTAAAAACCTAATCTTTATGGTCAAATTGAGAAACCAAGAACCTGTTAAACTGAAGAACGATGCTGTAACTGGCACTGTTAGTTTAAGTTAGTAGCATGGTGGGTGATGGGAGGGGAATGGTCTCTTGGAAAAGACAAAGGAGCAAAATTGTTGGTTGATGTTAGTGTCAATCAGTTCTTTGAGATAAAAATTACATGTGGATACTAAAATATGCATTTTCTTTTTTACTGTTTAGCAGCTCAGAACATGCATGTCTCTTAGTAAAACCTGTGTTTAGGAAAGATGCATACCAGATCCACATATATGTAACTGTTCAGAAAGAAGTTATTTTACTGATTTTTATGCTGTGCTGTTGACCTTGAAACAGAAATACAGAAGTTGTTCCAAACACTATACCTGTTGTGAGTTCTAATGCCCATCTTCATCTTTTATGCTTTTTGTTTAGCATGTGGAAAAGCCCTAGAAAATTGATGAAAAGTAAGAAATAGTGGCACCAACTAAAAAATGAAACAAGCTGAAGGTAGAAAGAGAAAACATTCATATAATAATTATGTTTCGTAACTGCATTGTGTTCTAAGGCCACAGAATTCAGCTGGGGATTTTCCAGTCAAAAAGATACAAATACAGGCTGTGTAGGACAAAACCTGCCAATCTGGTGTTTCCAGAAAATAGTATATTTATCGTATCGTGCATGTGCAGCATGCAGAAATGCACTTCTGGAGATGAGTCAAGCTTACTAAGTAAGCATCGGCAAAACCAGCTGCACTATGTAGGTTCAACAGATCATTTCAGTTCTTCCCAGGAGTGTTGGCCATGCTGTGAAAGCACATAGAAAAGCTGCCTGCAAGCATGTCTTCCTGCACAGCGTGTGTGTACTGTGGTTTTGTTCAGATTTTCAGATGCCCAGCAAAGTGATCTAGAACAACTGCTTGTGCAGCAGCATCACACTGTAAATAATGATCACATTTTCTAAGATTTGCGCAGTCTAAATTCTTGTGTTTCAAAAAAGACTGGCTCATCTATTGCTTTTCTACTACTTTTTCTTCTGTCGTTTGTATCTGGCTTGCTGGTATTATTTTAACTGGGTGATAATAGTTCTGTATCTTCAGAAGTGTTTGGCTGATTTCTGTAACTGCAGGGCACCGATATGAAATTGCAAAGTATCCTCCGGTCTCACAATACAGAGTCAGCTCTGGTGAAATGATACATTTAGCTAACATAGGTATATGTCCTCCTGTAATTACAAATTTCACTATGTCCAAAGTGCGACAGCTGCTGTAGTTGCATTTTTGGTGTACTTTGACTACTTTTAATCTAGTAACAACACTTGTGGTCCTATACTGAATGGTATAACAGTAAAGATTACCCATTCCGGTATGTATTCAAGATCCCTAGTCATTTTGCATTGCTAAGGAAGACTCATCCATGTTAATTTGGGCTTACCTCAATACGCCAGAATGACACTACTGACAGTAGCATGGTCTTGGTTATTTCAGTTCCCTCTATTATGTTTAGCTGTCTGCAAACATAGAAAAGCAGTTACTGTCTAGGGAAACGTTGATGTTATTGTATCAGCTTCCAGTGAATGAGATAAGACCGGTCGTTACAACCAGCAGCTTTTTAATTCAGCTGCAGTTTGCATCCAGGCATGTGTGTGTTCTGCAGCGTTTGCTGCAACAGTGATTGTGACAACCACATACCAGGTACTTTTAACTCACCCTTTCCATACCAGCCTCTTTGTATTTCATCCTACGTCTGTGCCATTGTGTGCAGCGTAGTCAACATTAAGCCTTTATTTTGCCCTTTCTTTTTTTGACTGTACGGACCGTTAGGTCTGTATATGTTTTGAAAAAAATAACTCAAACATTCTGCAGATTCTTACATGGAAAAACTCTGGCATGAACAATAACAACTGGCGAAGTGCTTCACTTCCCTCTTCTATTTCTCGCAGAGTTGATTATCAACATCATAGAAGATGTGATGGCAGTCAACAAAACCTTCTTTTTCAGAAAAGTTGCTGTTATACTAGCTAGTACCAATAAGAAATAGACAATATATAATTGAGTATCCCAGTCCTTCTTAATGCTGCGTGCATTCATCCCCACTGAACCTTCGAGTGGATAAGAATTCTAGGAGAAAAACTGGGAATTTGACTCTGGGCTATTACTGTAAGGAATGAGGGCCCTTTTTCACCTTCCTCCCTTTCTCTGCATCCCCCATCGAACCGCACAAACCACACTGAAATAAACGAGCGGGCTCGGCTTTTACTTATCCTCACCCACCTACATTTCCCTCTATTCCTCAGCAGGCGGCTGCCACCCACCACCTGTCGTTAAGCAGGGGGAGAAGAAGCCTTCAGGCTGCGACCCCTTAGAGGTTCCCCCGCCGCCTCCCGAGCGCAGGGGCACGGACAGAGCCCGTGATCCCCGCTCCTCCTCCTCCTCCTGCCGGGGAAGGGGGGTTCTGCCGCTGCCGTGCCTCACTCCCTTCTCCCTCTGGAGGGAGACACAGTCCAGCTTTTGGCTGCCGGCGCTCCAGCAGCCGCTTCCCCCCGAGCTGTCGGGGCAGAGGGGGGGACACCTCGGGGTCGCCGGGGACCCGCTAGGATCTCACCGTGCGGGGACTTGGCGCCCCCCGCGCTGCTCGGGAGGGGAGAGGAGAGGAGGAGAGAGGGGAGAGCGGCGCTGCGGGAGGAGCTCCCCCTCCATCCTTGGGCAGGAGGAGCGGGGACCCGCCGCCTCGGGAAGGCGCCGGGGAGAGGAGCGGCGAGGAGCCGGCGGGAGAGCGGGGAGGCGGAGGGCGAGCCCCGCGCACCCTCCGCACCCGCGGGGCGCGCCCGGGGCTGCCCGTCCCGGCTGAAGGTGAAGCTCTCGTTTTCCGATTACTTTTCCCAAGAGGGAGAAGGAGGCGGCGGGGCGGGGGGGGGGGAAGCCGCGCCGCGTGCGGGAGGCAAACCAATCAGAGACGCTCTGACGGCGGGATCGCCGCGGGACGCGCCGGCTTCTCCTCCCTTCCCCTGCCGGCGGGGCCGAACCGGGACGGGCTGCGGGGCGTCCTCGCCCCGCGCCGCCCCGAGAGCTACCCCGCGCTTCGTCCTCTTCGATCGGTTCGTTCCTTCGAGGGCTCCGCAGCCGGGAGAGCCGGGAGCGCCGCGAGGCTCCCCCGCCCCGAGCCCCCGAGCGCCCTCGGCCGCCTCCCCCGTCCCTGCCCCGGGGCGCCGGGGGGCGCCGCCCGGCGATGCGCGGGCGCTGAGGCCGCGGCGCCCCCGCCACGGGAGCCGCCCGCTCGCTGCCCGGATCCAGCGGGACGCGGGGCTGCAGGTAGGTGGACGGGCGGCTGGCCGGGTGTCTGTCTGTCTGTCTGGCTGTCTGGCTGTCCGGGAGCCGGGGGCGCCGCTTCGCCTCCCTCCGGCCCCGCGCCGGGAGACCCGCGAGGCTTTCTGGCTGAATTATGATTGTAATTCCATTGGGCTCTATTCAAGCGGACGCTTCGGCGTTCTAGGAGCGTGGCGAGGGGCCAGGGGAGCCCTCCCGAGCCCTGGGAGCGGCCGCCGGCTCGCAGCGCTCCCGGGGCTCGCTCCTCCGCGGGGGGAGCCGGGGTCGCTCTAGGAATTCTCTGAGGGAAAGGGCTGTGAAGAGGTGGGTCGCGGCTTCATTCCCTGCTGGGTGTAACGCTTCCCCAAGTTGGGGTGCGTGTAGTACGAAACGCGTCTGTCCGCGTTGCTTTCTTTCCCTTTTAGTGAACTCATTTACCTGCTAAATGCGTTACGGGTTCTGTTTGCCGCTTGCTTTCCCCTCTTCCCTTATTCCACCCCATTTATAGCTTTGCGGGAGGGAGTTTTAAAATCATCCCCTTTGTTCCTGTGGATCTGTAGGATCGGACACCGAGTTATCCGTGCGCTGAATGAAGAGCGATAACTTGCACTGCCCTGTTAGGAGTTGCCAAGCGTGGCTCCTCCGTATGTTTCATTCTTACTGAGATTTAAAATCACTGCTTAAAACATTTTAAATTGTATGTGTAGTTAACAGTCGTCTCTTCCCAGCTTCTGTTTGGAGATTATCAGTATTTTTTTTTAGAGCTCTGAGTACCTCACTTCTTCCATCCACCCCCCAGCAGACACCGGCTCAGTATTTAAAGATCCGTGCTTTGACTCCTGCAGAACTGTCAATTTAAATAATAAACACACTCAACCCCTCTCCCTTAAAGCCCGGTAAAGCATTCAGGGTCTTAGGGTCCTCTCAGAGCAGCGGATACATTTAAATCACTATTGACTAAGTGATAATTGTTATCTGGTTTCTCTGTCTTACCAACTAGTTTCAGACATTGGCATTCAGCCTGCTGGATGTTTAACACTTTAAAGCTACTTTATGGGCTGATCTACTTGAAGTCAAGTTGGTAAATTAAGATTCCTTTCTGTAGCAGAGGCTAGACACTGGAAAAATAGTAGTTCAGTAGTACTAGGAATGCAGCTTTGCTGAAGTTGGGAAAGGGCGTACTAAGGCGTTTTTATCAGGGGTGACAAAGGTTGCATCTTTCATTGCAGTTTTTCACAGTAATTGTGCAGTCATTTCACTCTGATGCCTAAAGTGTTTTGTGAGTGCATAATTAACAGTAGTGAAGTAATTCGTATGAATTTCATTATTAACATTTTATAATGCTGAGGCAATATTGAAAGCTTTTTTATTTCGTAAAGTGCCAATTTCCAAAACTACAGTACTGTTATTTTTATAAGTGTAAGCTACCTAAGTGCCATAATTTCAGGGGAAAGCTTTGCTCAGTTAGTTGATATCAAATCAGGATAACTGTTCACTAGTTCCACATGACTGAACGTAAGAGGGCTTTAAAAATGTGGTATTAATTTTAGATATGCTGCTGGTAGTGGGTGACTTTGAGATAAAGTCTTGATTTTGATTCCTATCATGCTATTTTAATCAGAGAATGATGACTCTGTCTTTTATCATGCTGGGCATCTGAGTTAACCTTTTTACCTGTATCTTCTTGCGATCTGAGGGATCTCAGCTTTGCATGTAGGTGTTTGTAATGCACTTGATAATTGTGGTGGGGAATACATGAAAAACTTATTCTGTGTGGAGGAAAATAGATGTTTATACAGACGGATATTGGAGGTTGCTTGACTGGCAAGTTGCAAAGTGATGATTCATTGAACCCTATCTAGTTTTACATAACACAAATAATGTTTTACACTGAATTGTGGCAGCAGAGAAACATGTAGCAGGCAAGAAGTTCCATGATTTCATCCTAGGTAATGACAGACATGATAAAGGACGTCTTAAAAAATGCAGGCCATATGTTTTTGGTAAGCGTAACATACCATGGAATATTTTAGATCTGAGTATTTTCACACTTAAATTTATTGCTGTCTGTATTGCTACTTTTGAACCTGTGTGAAGCCTAAATAGTGTATTAGGAATACGTTGCATTAATTATGTTGCATGTTTTACTTACTACAAATAAGATAACAGTGTTAGCCAGTTATTACACTAAAGGAAATCACTGACTTTGGAAGACAGAAAATCACATTACCTAATACTCATCTACACAAAAATGTGATCACCATCTTGCAAAATCATTCCGACTGATACAAGTATCAGTGAGCAAGCAGTTCTATGCCCTGTTTTAACTTCTGCAGAATTTTATTAGAAATGCCTCATTAAGTCACATTATTCTGCAGCTGTTTGTTCACTGAAAATTAAAATAAAAATCAGGAAGTTTATCCAGCAAAGCAGTATTATTTGCTTTGTTAAATACTGAAAGTTCAAACAAAAAAGAAGTCCTATAGCACCAGCATGCCAGAAACACTGAATACATTGTATTTTTGTGATAGATGGATGGCATTTACTGATGCAATTCATCAATGTATTTATTAGTCAAACGTCATCAAACAAGAAAATAAATGAACGTAAACAAGGACTGCATGATGATATAGAGGCTGAAGCAAGGGAAGACCCTATAAATCTGATTAATTAATGTTCAGTCTCATATTTACAGTCTATATTTAAACATCATTTAGACAACATGTTTGTTGTCTTTCTGTCATTGATTTTCTACTGCAGGTCCAGATAATTCAGGCAGCAGTAGCTTTTTATTTGAAAATGAATTTTCCATTTACCTTTTGAAACACTGAGCTTTAAAGGCATTGCGGCAAAAGTTGTGTTTGGATACCTGTGACAGAAGGGTCCTGTGCCAGCAGACTCTATACTGACCTGTCCTCATTTGTGACCATGTTTATGTGTTAAGAGGGGCATCCCCAACTGATACAGACTTTCATTGCTCCACTGAAGTAGTTGAAGCTCTGACATTTTAAACCAGCTGGAGATTTGCTCCATTATCCCTAGATCACTGGATTTAAGCGTGCACTTTAAAAGGATTTTGCTTGCTTTTTTTTTAGGATGAGAAAACATTTACATAGTACACTGAGCTTCACAGAATCTACTGTAAGCGTGCACCTTCACGTTTGAACTACTTTTTAAAAACAGACACCCACTCTTGGAGCTATTTAACAGGAGATTTGGCCCGGTAATTTAGTTTTGTAAGTCATTAATATATACTTCAAAACATTCCTCCTCATAAGTCAGTTCAGCTTTATAAAACTCATCAGACATGGGAATGAATACACAAATATCAACAGTAATGTTGTCCATAGTTATCTCCTTTTGCTCTTGGTAGAGCTTTGGAAGGTGGTGATTTTTGCGCTTTGATTCTTTATACACCCTTGCCAGCCACTCTAGCTTGACCCATATAGTCAGCTATTTATCAAAAGAGAAGGCAAAATATAATGGCCATCTAATATACTTTTTCATGCTGCTAGTGCAAAACAGTCGCATTTTTAAGCAAAACAATTCAAGGCATTTTTACAGAACTTCTTACAGTGTGTTTTGAAAAACGCTTTGGAGATAGAAGGGAAAATAATAAAACATCGTTCTTTACAGTACAGTGGCAGGACACTACATGCATAAAATGGGTCAAAGTGGCTGAAAAAGCTTTCTTAGCTTTTTCTTTCATTCTGATATGTCCGGACACTGATTTGAAGGATGCACTGTAGCTGTAGCTACTGCTTGAAGCAGCACTGGAAAATGCTTTGTATGGATTTCATTCTTAGTTCTTGCATGAGAATGAGTATCTTTTGTGGTATGGAAGCAATCATTTATATAATTGCACATGTAAAAGTGGGAAATGATGTCTGTCCCTTGTTTAAAGCTCATAATTTATACCATATTAATAGTTTACATTTGCCAGTAGCCTCATTTCACATCTTGCTGATCCTGTGATATGGAACTTGAACACAGGTCTCTTAGCACCAGGACCGCGTTGTATACAGCTGCCTCTACTGTGAGCATCCCTCTAACAATGCCAAGGGGAGAGCCATAATACAGGGCAGCACACAGGTGAAAGCACACAGAGCTTTTTTTTGGACTCATGGGTGTTTGTTAATATTTTATGTTTAAATAATGAATTGGAGCTAAGGCTGTGTAAGGTGCTTTAGGCTGACAAACTTCACAAGTAAATAAACGCACAAGCACAGTTCAATAAACCTATTCAGTTGTATAAATAGCAGAATGTTAAGAAATGTGTTGGTAAATCTGAAGTATCTTTTAAATAGATAACCAAGTTTTCACTCCTGTTTGTATGCCATCCTCCCTCCGTGTGGAATATTTCCTGCCTCTGTTGCGATATTAACATACACCGTTTGAAGATGAGGTACTGGGCTAGGAGGACCACTGGCTTGATCCAATAAAACTATTTCCCTGAAATGTAAGGAGGTGGTATTGCAGTACTGTATGTTATAACTGACTTACTTGAATGAAACTGCAATTGTTTAGTGTACAAGTTTGGATTTATTTTTCCCTTTTAAAAGCAGGTTATAATATATTTCTAAACTAAATCTCAGTTACACGCAGTCTTACACCAACTCTTTTAGATAAGACAGTAATACAAACCTGACAAGTCTCTCACATTCATAGTGATACTCTCATATCGGATTTTTTTCCACTCCCCCGCTGCTTTTTCTGTATTGCCTATTGATAGAGTGGAGCTGTGACCTCTGGTCCATCCTGTCACAGACTGGTCAGGTATGTGATGTGTGGCCCTCCACTCATCTTGTGTCTGATGTGTTATGGAATGAGGAGAGGGTACGGTGCAGCCACTGGACCACCAAATGGCTTTTCATGCTCATGCAAGCATCTTTAGAGAACGCTCTTTCTGGTTACAAATCTCCCTGTGCACTCTTCTAACCTCATGACTGTGCAAATGAGTTAACTGTGAGCATTGCATTAAAAAACTGTGCGCTCTAGATTCCCTTTCAGTTAAGACTTTTTTTTTTTTTTCCCCGTGTAAGATACCTGTTTGGACTTTTGAGTTCTAGACTCAGCTCTAATTCGTCATTTGCTGTTGTATCGTTGCACTTAATGGCACTGCAAAGTACAGCAGAACAGCCTGATGATTCTAATGAAAGGTAATGGGTTTCTGTGCCATTTGTATGTAGGAAACTGAAATTTGGATCTTTTCCAGGAAGGGACGAGCGTCCAATACCATTTTAAGCTTGTCTGGTGATTTATCTAACATGAGTTAGTAGTCTTAGTTTGGGTCTTACTGTAGAAGTGTCCAAGTTGCAAAAGTCACGACTAGTAAAAATTAGGGTATGTACCTGCTGTGTGAACAGAGAGGCAAAACCTGAGGTCTGATCACACAAGGCATTTCAGCTGTAACCGAGTGTCTTCAATGGGACCAGTCAAACTAAGCCTAAATAAACATTGCCAGCTGCTTAGAGTGATCTTGTTGAAGGTAGGTGGGTGGGATGCTGTTGAGATGACTATGTTTGTGTCTGTATTTTGGGTATAAATTTAAGACTTGAGCTTTGTTTTAATGACTTGTCAGTCCTACAGCTTTTATAAACGTTCAGTCGCCTTAAGTTCAGAAAAGAGACTATGTAACATCAAGTAATTTTCAGAAAGATGCTACAAGTAGCCACCCTGTATTATAGTAATAGAAACTACAATTACAATCATGTACATCTTCAAATCTGATATTACTGCTGTGGCGCTAAAGTAAAATATCAATTTCTGACAAAGTATATTAGGCTGTGGTATTCCTGCAAGAAATTAGGTCATGTTTAAAGCTTAATTGCAGTAAAAAGACTTATTCCAGCACCATGACAGCAGAATACCACCATCTCCAGACTATGTTACCTGTGTTTATTTAGCTTTGATTTTTTTTTCTTTTTTAAATCTATGTATGGTAACAAATAAGCTGTACTGCAATAAAGATGAAAGTTTATCTTGAGGTATGGTAACAGCAGAAAATAGAGTTAGATAAGTTATGGGTTATAAGCTTACTGGAGTCAAGGCAGAAGAAATATTGTCTTTGTAGGCTAATATAATATGCTGTAAATTCAGATATGATGTTGTCAGCCAATACGGTCAATGTTGCCCGACACTTCTCATTATATGATCTTGCTTTTTTTCTGTTCAATCTAGAATCATGAGGGATATCCCTTGCATTAGAATTAAGGTTATATTTAAAATGCATTACTGCCAAAGTGTCCAGACCTGCATAATCAAGGGATTATACTAGTATTTGTGTGGTGGGTGTTCAAAGAAGTGGCCGGGAATTCAGGCGCTGGTTGAGCTTCTGAATTAGGAAATGTTTTCTTCTCCCCCTGTGTAGATTCTCTTTGCTTTGTAGCAATGAGACCTTATTACTTTCTGTTTACAAACATCAGAATTTGACTCTTCTAATTTAACCCTGGTAGGCAGCTAAGCTCCACCGAGCCTCTCAGTCACTCCACCTCAGTAGAATGGGGGAGAGAATCAGAAGGGCAAAAGTTAGAAAACTTGTGGGTTGAGATAAAACAGTTTATTAGGTAAAGCGAAAGCTGTACAGACAAGCAAAGTGAAATAAAGAATATATTCACTACTTCACATCAGCAGGTGTTCAGTCGCCTCCAGGAATACAAGACTGCATCACATGTAACAGCTACTTGGGAAGACAAACTCTGTAACTACAGACATCCCATTTCCTCCTTCTTCCCTGGATTTTTTATTGCTGAACACAGTATTGTATGGTATGGCATATCCCTTTGGTCACTTGTGCTCAGCTGTCTTAAACCTCCAACCTTCTCACTGGCAATGTGAGAAATGGGGAAAAAAGACCTTGATGCTGTGTAAGCACTCTTGAGCAAGAGCTAAAACATCCCTTTGCTATCAACACTGCTTTCGTCAGAAATCCAAAACATAGCACCAGGAAAGCTACTATTAAGAAAATTAACTCTTTCCTAGCCAAAACCAGTACAGTCTCCACACCTTATTCTTTACCTTATTCATCATGCGCAAGTCCCACACTGTCCAATACATCCTCATTAAACAACCCCTTCCCCTTCCTGCTCTTTGATACATACACAGATGTAATTTCCTTAGTCTATGGACCACCCTTGTAAAATATCCATAAAATGTCCATTGAGTTCATTCAGTTCATGACTTCTGTCTGTTATGGTTGTCACTCAGGACAGGGGAGCTGGTGTGCTGCATGGAGTTACTTGGCACCAAATCCAAATCAGATTGACACTACCCTAGTTAAAATCACTAAATCAATGGAGGTATTTTTTGTGATTGTCCCCCACATTTTGTTTTACCACATAGTTCCTCTTGTGGTTGAAACCTAACAAAAGGGAAGAATGTAACTCTGCGTAACTTTCTTCCCCTTGTAAGCTGCTTGTGCTTCATCTGGGAATTTGAGTTCACATGCTGCTGTACATTGTACATCATGCCATGCTTTTAGATGACAATATCAGATTGTAAGGGGCTTTAGCCCTCATGTTTGTACAGACTGGCGTGGTGTGCTTCTAGTAGTAACCATGCAAATGCACAGCTGCCTTCTCCCATTCTGATCATGCTTGTGTCCTCTCAGGTAGTTGTTGGGGTCACCGTTCATGTGAAAATGTACTAGGAGAAAGTTTAAGCTTAGCTCAGTGGTTGTGAGTATCTTTCTCTCTGAGACTCTGTTGTAATTTTTTTAAACAGCATAATTATTCTTAAATGTTTCAGAATTTCTTTGGAGTTGCTTTGATTTGTTACATTATAATAAATGCGTATTTGACATCTGGTAAATGCACACTTCATGCTTTTAAAAATGAAGTATGCTTTTAAAATCTATTCATGGCAATGTGTACAGAACTGTTACTATGTTTTCTTATAGGAAGAGAAATAATAAAGTTGCTAATTACTCACGTATATGAATTCTACATGGACCTTCTCTGTGAGACAAGTACTGACACAGTTACCATTATAGCTGCATGAATATACCAGTCTTTTTAATACAACACATTGTTCCCATTCCTACTTTAAAAACTGAACTCCCAGTAATGACACTCATATTCTACTCTTCCTCATCATCCTCTTAGCTGCTCATAACGTAACTTTTTCTCCTCTAGCTCTCCTTGCCCTTCCTTTTCTCTTCGTTGTTCACCTCATCTGCATTGGTGTCATATGATCCTTCCGAATGTCAAGTAAATGCAGACTGCAGTCAGCCTTACCAAATTGCTTTCCTGCCAAAAAAGTCTCTTTTCATATGCCATGACCCATCATCTCACAGTTAGCTGCAAGTCATTCTGATTCCCAGATTTACAGTATATTTTCTATTTAATGAGCTATTAAACATTATGCACTTTTAAACTTCATCTTTTCTGACTAACTGCATTCCTCCTGGTAATTATGGCTTTAGAAAGAAACAATTAATTTGAAACCAATTCTGCAACAGAAGTGACATTATTTAGATAGCGTTTCTCCATATCCACGCTCTAGGGATTATCCCATTAGAATATATTTATATTTGGAAACTCCTTGAGACTAACTGCTTCAGTTCAATAGCCACCATGTTGTTGTCAATAATATAGACAAGTCTACTTCATATGCTATTTTAATAAAATGAAAAATGAAAATAGATACATGGATGGATTAGTAGTTAATTTTTGCTTTCACTAAATAAAAAAAAGCGCTACAGTTTGTGCTTTCTCCAACCCAGGAGAATGTTTTGGGTGAATGTAAGTACAAACACAAATAATATTCCATACTTATTGCATAGATTTGGACATTTTGGAATGAGTATGTTATTCTCATGTATTCTTTTGGCAATAGTAATATTCCATTTGTTAGAATAATTCTTCAAATTAAGTGGTTGTCTACTAAAAAGTTTGCAAAAATTGCACGTAACTTAGTAACAATGAGTGAGTTCAGCCTTTGTTGCTCTCAGGTTCCATTACATCTGTGTATTTACTAAATTAAATAATATCTACTAGTTCAGGCTATATAATCTTGTTTTTGTCATTGTGATTACTTGTATGTCACCACATACAGTTGATGGATACAAACTAAGTGTATGTGCATTGTGCCAATAATTTAACTTGTGGTAAATCTCAATAACCTTTCCATGGATTCTAATATTTTTATTTTTTTTCTCTGCTACTTAGAGTTCTACCTTAGAAAAAATATGGAAATGATTGACAGAAGAAAACCTTGTCCATGACCCTGTCATGGCAGTAGGGAGAAATGTATATTTAAAAAAGTTTTAATCTTTCAGGTCTGAACCTAATGTTCAAGCTGTGATAAAACTAAGTCTCCAATAGACTTCTTTCATTTGTTGTGCATTGGAGCTTGTTCCTGCTTCTCGCAGTTACTTTGTGGGAACAATATTGAAAATGTTCCTGGGGGAAAATTCACTTTCTCTGAACTGGTAGATGTTAAATGCTGATTTAAAATGTGTGCAATATACATATGATTGAAAAATGTGCTGAGGGCTTTTGGAGCTACGTAGAAACATCATCCCCTTTGTAGCTGAGGGGTGTGATGTGTATCCTCTGCTCTGTTGATACTGTAGGTTCACAAATTACCTGTGGCTTTGCAGCCTGTTTGGAGTAAACAGCTAAGTATACAGATGAGCAAGTAGTTAATCAGACAGCTTCCCTTCTCCCTTAATTTCTCCTGAACTTTTTGGTTCAGCACTGCTTCAGTTCAGTTGCAGTCTTTTCTGGTTTCTTGGCGTAGTAATGTGACAGGCCTAATTCTGTCAGCTGAAATAAAATATTTCTTACTAGTGAATGATCAAGGTGATTCAAAGCCAGATTTTTAAAGCAAAATATTTTTTATTCCACCAACTTCCTACCCATTAAAGAGAGTATGTGTGTGCCTAATCCTGCCTAAACCTTACAATTTTATTGGAAAAAGTAAAAAGCTATGATTTAATGCAATGCCTACAGCTGTTCTGGGTTGCATATTTCAGTTTCTTTGTGTCTTTCTTTAACTGTTTTAACTCAAGCAATTGTATCACTTTTAGCTAGCACCTGGAAATAACATCTTTCCAATTAGTGGCCACACTATTATGACTTTAAGTTATTGCCTCTCCACAGATATGTTTATTATTCCTTTTAATTACAGCTAGTACTTCTGTTTGCATATAAAATACATTTGCATACCAATAAGTATAACAGTCCTAAAAAAGCCATGAACTGATTGTATGTGAATAGTTATGTGACAGTCAGAAAATTGGTGTATATCATTCTACATCATCAAAAGTAACTGTGAGATAAACGTGTAATTTTGCTGTATACATGAAACATTCCTGGTTCAGCAGCGGGCTGTGGAGTTCAGATCATAGTAACGACAGACTGCAAAGATTTAAAGGTACATCTTTCTCTGTTTTACTCCTTTTTGGGGTTGTTGTTTGTTGGGTAATTAACATTTTCTCAACTGTTCATTGCCAAAGGATGAGTCAGGTCTACCTTAACGGTTTCAGGTATTAGGTTATGGGTAATTTTGCAGGTAAAGGGGATTTGAAGCTCTGTACATAATTATGTTGGCTCCCACAATGTGATCGTTTCTAGTAAATTATTGTTTGAAAATACTTATTCTCTTCATTTTCCCCTTTCCCTTCATGTCAGGAGAATTCTTGAACTTAATTCATTCTCTACGTAATAAGAACCTTTTGTGAGGGAGAGTTGAAGTTGCTCTGTTAAGGGCCTTCAATAATGGCTAGAGCTGGAGAACATAGTGGGACTACATTCTAACGAAAGATGGAAACGAGAATGTGAGAAAAATACTGCTTCATACTTGGACCGATGCTTTGTCATATTCTTTTTACTGGTTAGCAGTAGCCAGTGTCTCCCATAACACTGTTCCAGGAAGACTTGTATAATGTTAATTCATGCAGGTATTGAATAGTCGTTACTGTTTTGAAGGAAAGAAACTGTATCTGGTCTCTGCCTTCTGTTCTATTTTTATTTTGTGCTCTTTTCACATTTGTGGAAGACGTTTCATTAGTGTTTCCCAGAAATGTCTAGCCATACATTGGAGAAAAGTGTGTCAGCCCATGACTTCCTAAGGAACCCTGGTTTGTACGGCCTTTTGGTTCTTAACTATTATAAATAGTTTCTAGCATTGAGAAGGACAGGACCGTAATTGGCAAAGAGGAGAATGATGAAGGGATGGTACATGTCCTTCCTTTTTTTAATTTAAACAATCTTTAACTTAGGCTTCTGTCCAAGAAACACTTTCTTTGCAAAATGAAAGCAAATCTATTGTTCCGTGAGATTTTTTTCAGGTTCTTTTTTTTTTTTAATTGTGATTGGTGGAATGAAAAAATGTCTTAGATTAGTAATTACATGATAAATATTAAGAACTTCTGTGTACTTATAAATACATTCTTATATAAAAATTTGATTTCTAAGTTAAATGTCCCTACCCCAGTAAATAGTAATGAAAATTACTTTAGTACTGGTGTAATAAGAAACTCCTTGCTTTTCTTTTTTGCCAGCATAATAATTTATAGTAGTAATTTCTACAAGACTTTTAATTTACCAGTTATATTTCCAATGAGCTTGTCATGATTTCTGAACTAAGTCTATGTTTTCCCCTGTCTCTGCCATTTGAGGGCACTTCCTCCTACCTCTGAGTGCTTTCTAGCCCATATCCTTTTATCTGTCTTTGAGCATAGCTATTATTTTGCTGTTCCATAGTACACACTGAAATTCAGCACCAGGCTTTTTTGTCAGGTCTAACTGATTTGTGACCAGAGTTGAATAAAACAGCCAGAAAAAAACGAAATCCAAACTTATTTTTAATACTAAGAATTAAATATAGCAAAATATAAAATGGATTTTAAATTGAAGGCCAGCCTTTCTATCTTATTCTTCAGTTTATCTCTTCCAGTTTGTAAGCCAAGTTGGTTTGGTTTCTGCAGTTGCTCAAAAATCTTTCCAACACTACCTTTTTGTGAAAAAGTTACAAGACTTGAGCAACAGACATGACAAAGAGGACAGATGCAGCTACTTTTGCAACTGCTAGGAGACCTGTTATTAATGTTGGCTATTAAAATAGCATCATATCCCTTCATGGTTAACATCATGTGTTCACTTTCTGTGCTAGCGTTCAATACTGTAGAGCTTTCAGACTGAGTACTGCATACCTCCTTTTTAATTTCTGTCTTGGAGGTGATGAAGGATGTTTCAAACCTGCTCAGATGCCCTAGATCTGTCAGAGAAAAGAGAGTCGAGCTGTTCACATAACCATTGTAGGTGCTCTGAAATTCACTCTATGAATCTGATGTAGTAAAAGCTCTTTGAGTGTCTGAGTTTGATTGAAAAGGTGAAGGTGGAGCCACCTTCCAGCATTTTCAGCGCTAATAAAACTTGTAGTTAGAATTTACCTTTTTACTGATGTTAGCAAGTTTGGAGGTTGGAGAACAGCTACAATTGTGTTTTATCACCATCTTATGTTACTTGATTGGCTTGAATATCTTTTTCCCAGTGATTAAAATTTATGATTTGGAATGATGTAGCTAGGCATAGCAGTAGTCTCATAGGTCTCAAAGCGGTATGTTTCTTTGCCTGTTCAGAAGTATGGTAGGACTTTTTTGAAGTTATTCCTTTTAATCTTGAAGCCTCTGCCCAAAAATGTATTAAATCCCCTGGTGTTTGGAAAAGAGTAATAATGGTGCATCATCTAATAAAATTCCTAAGCCAGCATAAAGAATCTGAAAACTCTCCCTCTTTCTTAAAAAAAAAAAAGCAAGTTACAGAAGGTTAGAAGTAAATACACCTTTAGTTGTCATTCATTTTGCTGTTAGATAATGGATCTTTGCAAAGCTACTTCCAAAGTTACAATGCCTTATTTTAATGATAATAGAAACTACTTCTTCAGAGACTTAAGTGATATGCAAAGGGTAAAACACTTTCTGTGTCACCTTGTGGCTGCTTTGTGAAGAGTCTAGTGCTGCTTGGATTTTGGTGTTGGAAATGCGATCATAGCCTACCAAAAAGGACAGTAAAGACAGAATTCAGCTTGAGATTGACACCTAAAATAGGTGTCCAATTGTAACTACCCACATGTGTGGCAGTTGCTTAAGCCTCACAGTCAAGGGAGATCTAGGGTGGTGTTCAGGTGCATAACTTAATGTAAAACACTCTAGAGTAACTTGTCTGGCCTCCAAGTGCTGTTTCAGATGGGTGCAGAATCCAATCTGAGTTAGATGCAAGATTCCTTGCATCATACCTACCAATTCTTTCCCTTGGGCATCTCAGATGGTTCTAGTTGGTTATGTTGAGCCACCTGAATCCTATTCCTTATCAATAGACCTGTAAAATGACTCTGCTTGCTGTCAAACAGATACCTACATTGGATCAGCTGAATTGTACTTAGGTCTCAGTGAACTAGTCCAGTTGAATAATAACTTGCCCATACCATATATTTTAACTATCTATAGTAAACATTTTTAAATGTGTCAATATATCTAAGATACTTGGATGGGATTTATAGCTTTGTATCGGACCTATGAGCATACCCATCTTCATGGGCATGTCAGATACCATGTTTAGTCAACTGAACTGCATACTTAGATTTCAGTGCCTAAATTTAGGCATCTTAATCTTGAACATATCAGTACCTATGTTACTGACAGGTAACAAGAAGAATTATAGCATCATGTACAACAATTATGAAATTAATTACCCTCGGAGGCAATTTCTACTAAAACTTTGTTTTCAACCCCTTCTTTGTCTGTCATTTAGTGATGTAGTCTAATGCAAAATCCTAACTTGTGAAAAAATACCTCTGCTCTCAATTCGAAAGCTGAATCTTCAAGTGGGGACTGAAAAACTCTCACATGTGAGCCTGTTAACCAAACTGGGTGAGTTAGTTCTAATATTTTTGACAATTCTAAGAGAAATAAATAATCGGATAGTAGCTTTTTAAAAGTAGGTTTGGAGAGGGTGATTTCCACCTTCCTTCTAAATCATAAAATAGGAGGAAACGAGAGGAAGAGTTTGCATATGAACGAATAAGCATGTACTGAATGAGAGTAAAAAGCTACTTAAGGAGTTTAGGGGCAATAAACCAAATGTGCAGTCTTGAAAGAGGGATATTCTGTATTAATTATTTTTGTGACGGTAGCACATAGTGTAACCATTCAGGAGTGAGGTGCTGAACAAAGTAAAACCAAAAGATTTTCTGTCCTTTACTCTGGTTCACTTGCAAGACTGACCCCTGCAAGAGTCCTGAGCCCTTATTGCAGCTGCTGGCCAGTAGATCTACAACTATAAGAGACAACCCTGTCCCAGCTGCAGTAGTGGTCTGTGTGCCTCAACCTATGAGGAGTGGGGATTATATAATTTCTAATGTCTACTAATGTTTTATTAAAACAAACAATGAGAGTGTTAGAAAGATTTCCTTTATGGTTTTGATTTTCCCATGAGCAATGTAAGGGTCCAGCCCCAACAGACCTGCTTGGCAGGATGGGAAGGGAAAACCTGGCAAAAGGCTGGCTTCCTACAAAAACAGCAGCAGCGCAAACACAGTCAGTATCACCAAAAGTGCTGAGAAGAAATTAGCTAGATTGTGAGAATGAAGTGAGGTAGAAGAAAAAACAGAAGAAAAAGGGGGACAAAACAGAAAAACAGTCACTACCCCAATGGCTCCAGCAAAGATCTCAGCAGAAAATGTGGTCCATGGGGCAGAGGGCACGTGTACTTTTTGGTACATGTTTTCTATAGAGGATCTCCATCTCCTGTTAGCATATGAGATATACTGAGGAGGGGTCTTTCTGCCCCTGTGCCGTATCCTTGCTTGGAAGGTCCTCAAAGTGGCGCATGCTAGAAGTCCCTTCTGGAAGGTCACTGCACTTGCAGTTCAATTGCAGTTGCTTGAACCTCCTGGGCACGCACGTGCAGTAAGGGGTGCTCTTGTCTCTTCAGAGTACACAAATCCCTCATCATCACTGGTGTGGACAGTTCAGTGAACGCTAGCAGCCCAGCCACAGTAGTGGGTGTATGGGCAGCGCCTGCTCCCGTGCCAAACTGCACGAAGCCCCAAGCCCACATAGCCTCACACCAAGACAGGTGTGTAAGACACACATGCAAAACTACTCTTGCAAGCAACTTGACTGTGATTCATTAAGTTTCTTTAGTTTTGGCTCTTTGTAGAATATAGGTCTACTGGCATCAGTATCCAAACTCCCATTGTACTTGTTGGAACTCAGTAGAATCAATCTATGGAAAAAAACACCAACAGAGAACAAACCAAAGCAATTCTCCTTTGTCTGATGGGAGTAGGTAATACAAGAAGTACATCTTCTTTACTACTTCTTAGATTATTAAACTCTCTACCCGAGAATTATGAAGAATCTCAAACATAAGTAGTTTTGCTTATCATTTGTGTTGAGCAGTGATTCTTAGTGTAGGCAACAACAATTGAAGTCACTGGGTAAACAAAATGCTTGGGCCTCAACCCTGACACAGTTAGGCAAAATACTCTCTATCTTCATCCCTCATTCTTCTCTTTTTTTCTTCCCAGAATTCTTTCACTCCTCACTATCAGCAAAATAATTTTTTACTGTATTTTAATTTGCTGAGGGTTTTCAAGGAGCCTTATTATTACTAGTCTATGAAGAGCCTGTCTTGATTCCCCAGTACATATACTTGAGAAGTTCTTATTGTAGGACACTTGTATTAGCAGAACATCAATATCTGACTAATTAGAGATGAAATGCCAAATAAATATTGAGTAAAGCAGTTTTCTGATTTTGTGATGAATTGCAAAACACATGAAAATGCTAGTTGTAGTTGAAAAGATCCTAAGTACCATTTTGTGAAGAGTTCTTACAATTCTAATTGCAAGAAATAACGCAAATAACTAAAGATGTAATATTTGATAAAAAGTTTTTTCATGCCACTTAAATACAGACATAAAATCTTTTCTGGCAGGTAAAATTGTAAGCTCCTGCAAAATACGGAGATGGTATTTCTTTCAGTGAAAAAACATTATCCTTCTTATGTACATAGCTGCCTTCATTTATAATCAAATAAAAGAAAAAAGTTTTAAAGTTTGCTTTTAAAAAGCTCATTCAATGAAAAAATATTAAAATTCCTAGTACATTATTTGTTATAACTTGTGATAACTGTTATCACAGGTTTCATAACTAATGACCTCATCGGTCTTTAAATGTTAGAGTGGATAGATGTACTTAGATTGATGGATACAATTTAAAACCCTAGGGCCTGTCTATAATAGAAAGAATTAGCATCAGCAGTTTGTTCAGCTGAACTGGTGGTGGATGCTTTTATATAAAAATGAATGAAGGATGAACTTTGTTCAACGCTCTTTCAAAGTAACCATTATTTTGACCAAGACATGTGTCTGCATATGGCTAGAATGCCCATGAGCTATGTGATAATATCTTTAAAGCAAGAGGTCTAATGGTTAGCAACAAGGCCACAATACATCTGCTTTGGGCCTTTTTTTTTTTTTTTTTCCAGAGTTCAAACAAATGCATTTCACAAAACCAACTGCAAACAGCTGCCTAGTAGTACTTGTGCAAAGTGGAAAATTTCTGCTGAACTCATTTCATTCCACTCTGTGTCTTAGATGGGATAGAAGTGCTTGAAGGTTGTAACGCAGCATGGTCTCTAGGAAGCAGCTCACGTGCTGTACACATGCATATGTGCCTGCTGTAAACAAATACAGACTTTGAAAATGAACAGGGAATAAAACCTCTCCATCTAGTTTTTTTATTATTTAGCTGGTAGCTTTTGTAGGACCTTTAATAATCAGGATACACATATATTGTGTTTGTAGTGAGTATCTGTCAAGAGTCATTAAGATCTTTCTCCATAATAAGCGGGTTGCGTTAATACCTTGGGTTCACTATTTGCATTATAGTTGAAGCATTACCTTTGTAGCTTTTGGCAGGTTTTATTTTGATTGCATTATAGATGCATTTATAATCAGCCCCCATTTTTGTAATTAAAAAGGAGGTAGATAACAGAATTTTGGAAGCCCTTCTGCATTATTTCACCTTTTGTTTCCTCACAAGCTTTCCCAAATGAGTATATTAGCATTATTTCCTCAAAGAAATTTTGCTACTCTTACTTAGTTCTTTGTATAGTTTTGTTTCTTTTCCACAGCAGCATAGAAGAGAGCATCAGAGAAACTCTTAATAGGATCTTAACTTTCGTCCTACTTTCACTCTAAATGTAGACCAGGAATTCTGCTTTCTGTGGAGCTTGATTTTTTGTAGTGTCCAGCTGATCTACTGGGCTACGTCAGCAGTACTGTTTAGCGCTAATGAGAATGAAACATCAACATGAGGAGACAGCAGATCTTCCTTGGGTAATGCAGATGTCTTTTTTAGAGAAAATAAACTCAATCTTCCCACCCCCTCCAGTCAAAGCATATTTGGTACATGAGGTCTGCTTTTTCAGCTGATGCACGCCCGTGTTACTTTATGTAGGGATATGAAGACCTTGTAGCTTCCATTGACCGCAATTATAATTTGCAGTTCTTCAGCTCTGAGTGGAAACATTTTGTGAGCACAAATTAAGATTGCATGGGTAACTTGTGAGACAGCCTGCATAACTTACTGTCATTTGTGCATGTAAAAAGATTATGTGCATACAATTCAGCCCATATGCTGAAAAAATCAACACTGTGTTTTAATCAAATACCCTAATTAAATCAAATCTAAACTACTTGTTAGCGTACCTGCCCTGACAAGTCCTGACTCAGGTCTGTGCAAAACCCTTCTGTACACTAAAGATGCAACTATTGCCGGGTCAAAATTTTGAAAAATTACTGGAGATGCAGCTTACTGCAAAGGCAGTCAGTGAGTCCTCCATAAAGGAGGTGAACCTTTATAAGATTTGTATTCAGGTAGTCTACTGAAAGAAACTAATCCCCATCTCCAAACAATCTTCACCTAAAGAATATTTTTGCATGTCTTTACTATAATGATATCTTCACTGGGTTTTATTTCCAGGGACTTCTGCAAAACATGCCCAAGAGAAAGCAATTTGGCAATCGCGAGTAGTGTTGTGTGTTGAATTTCTTTTTCCCTTTCTTTCTCTAACATTTAATTGAAGTTTTTGTCTTCAAGCTAAATGTGATTGAGGACATTTTTAGGTCTTGATCACTGAACAAGCTGTTCTAAGAACTGCATCCTCATTGTTCAGAGGATGAGCTGGCATTTCTAGTTCAGATTATTTAGTTCAGTGATTGTAGCTGTTATGCAGTACAGGTGACAAGAAAGACCTTTGCCTTTGCGCTTTAGTTAGAAAGCTTAGTTAGCCAGGAGATGCTGTTATGTAATCTACAAGGTTAAAAACACTGTGGACTTTGGGTGCTTGGGAGAGCTGTTATAGCCTTAAAATAAAAAGATGTGTTTCTTTAGTGCAAAAAATGACATTCAATGCATTCTTAGTTGTGGCATTCACTGTTTTAATCCCTAGTGAAAAAAAGGAATAATCACATTAGCTAATAAAACCAGAATTTGAATCCCTATTTCTGATCTAGAGAAAGCTATCAGGACAGCTGCATGCTATGCTGAGGATCAAATCTGAGTTTTCTACAGGTACTTTTGATTGGTGCATAAATATGCCCAAGCTTGGGCTGCAGGCAGAACAATTTCAGCTGATCAAACTTGCATATTTTCTTGCAGTTCAGGACTAACAGATTTTGGCTCTTGATATCTGTTGAGTTTTTTAAAATTCTACAGAGGAATGCTTTTTGACCTTGACTGTAAATATTGAAAATGCTGTACTTCCACATCATAGTTTGGAAAGCAATTTTCAAAACTGTTGAAAATGAGAGCTTGAATAGCTATGCAGTTATCTATGATGACCTGGACAATTTGTATTGACCCGTTTTAATTTTAAAGGAAAAAGCATCTCCTTTTACAAATCTTATCTTACTTACACATTCTCTTTGTTTTCATAATATTGCTGTATTATTGATGCTTCTGTGTATAGGAGACCCACCATGCCTGTCGGGGAAATGTACTGTAGCTGTCATACCAGGCACGGTAGAGCATTATTGAGCCCTAGTGATCACTCACCTAAATCGGAGCACCTCATCTTGTAGGAAGATTGGTAAAGCAGCCTTCCCTTTTTATAGATCTGGGCTGAAGGTACTGGTTTTCAGCCTTTCCGGACTCACATTTCTCCAGAAACAGTAAAGAGAAGTTGGGTGTGAAAATTATTCTTGACATGGAACCAGTTGAGGTTGAAGCAAAACGTACTTCTTGGCAGAAAGCATCCTCCCTTTTGGAGCTGCTTGGGGTTAGCAGACTCTTGGAAAAAGGTCTTGGCATTCTGCATAAACACCTAGCACCGACGAGTACACGAGTGCAATATGCAGCTCACGCTCTGTGTGAAGCAGAGTAAGTGATTTCAGAATCTCTATGTAGTCAATTAAAATTACCCACTTCACTTATGATGTGTCCTTCAAAGGGCTTACGGAGAGGTAGTGTTCATGAGATGTGGATTCTGTGGAGAAAGGTCATCCTCCTATTATAAGAAAGTGTTTTATAGTAAACACGGGGGCTAAGCAATTGAACCTGTGCATCCTGAAAGGAATGCCTGAAAGAAGAGTGTGGTAACATTAAAAAAAATATAAACAAACAAGAACAATATAATTTTTCAATTCAAGACCTGTTTTCAGAATAAAGTCTGTCCTTGATTGTTAACTTGAAATAGAAAAAGAAAATGTTAAAGATGCCTTTCTTTTTTCGACCTTTCCATTTCGTACATCTCAGCATAGTGTTGTTTACAATGTAAATATGTTTAAGTATTTTAGGAACAAGAAACAAGATCTCAGGTACTGGAAGGAGCTGAAAAATGAAGTGAAGCTTTTGGCTGCCCTTCAAAAACTTCTAGTCCACAAAATCTGAGGTCAGTGAGCTTAGCTCTTATAGAGACCTCTCAAAGAAAGTGCTGTATGTGGCCTAAGCATATATAGCCCAAGCATGGATGTTTTCTGAACTGTGCCTGTGAAAATTGGATCAAATATTAGATTTCATGATCTGCTTTCTTTGACTGCCTGGAATAAAAGACTATTCATAAAACAATTTTTTCATTTTTGTTTCCAAAATAAATTGGCTGTGGGTTTTTGTTTGCTTTTTTTTTTTTTTTCCTTCAATGTGCTTGAAGAAGTAGGATGTAGCTTTTCTTCTTTGGACATTTTGAGGACTTCTGAGTGTAACTGTCAAGAGAAAAGTAGCATACTAATATGAATGACAAATAATAAACTAATATTGATAAGAACTTTTTCTTGCCTAGTGAAATGCTGTGGTCCACCTACTTTGGTTGCTACAGAAGGAGAAAAGAGTCAGCTTCTGAGTGCTCTCAGGATATTTATTTACATTTCAGCATCTACGCAAAATTGTAATTTGGTGTGAGAGAAGTGGTTTCAGAAGTAATGGGTGACATTTGTGTGTGAAGCCAAACAGATGACAGAGTCCTTTTCATTGTCACATTGAGAACTCACTGAGAGCTGTTACAAGGCCAGTATGACAGAAGTAACTCTGGCACAGTAAGTGGTGGTGATTGTGTCCAAAATCAGCTGGCTGGGTTGTGAGATGCCCAGGTCATGGTTTGAAAAGGCAGTGTCAACAGCTGGATGGAAGACAGAAAGGTTAAAAAGAGTCATGGGGGAGCAGGGGGAGAAAGAAATTTACAAGATCCAGCCCATCAGTAGTTTTTGCTTAGAGGTGCATTTCAAAGTCAATGAAGTTTATTAGTAAATATGTTAGAGTCTGCTGATGACCCAGTACTTTTACTCCCAAACATTTAAATATGTAAGAACTTGTATTGACATGTAAAAGAAAATCAGTCTGAAGTCATAGCTAGCTGAAGAATTTTCCAGGAGTTGGACCTGCAGAAGCAGAGGTGTGTGTGGCTGTTCCATTCTCCCTCCCATAGACCACTCACGTCAGTGTTTAGCTGCTTTGCTTGCTCCCCACACAGAGTTGACCTTGTTCTGGCTGGCCTTGTACTTTTTCATTTCTTTGTCTGTGTTAAAACCAGCTGGTTCGCTCTATGGAAATTCACAGCTAGGACCCTTTCACCAGATGTCTGTGTGGCTTCAGCAGCTCTTTTCCTCTGCCCTTCTGTGGCATCATTAGACTTTTACGCTCACATTACAAAGTGAAAGCTGGGTTACTCAACTTTCTTGAAATGTGTAGCAATTTGAAGACTATTTATAGTTGGACTTCAGAACATATGGAGTGAGCATAGCCGGAATATTTATGACCTTCAGATCACTGCCCTCTCTTCACTCAACCCCCAGATTTATGTAAGACATTGTAGCCTTTTATTTTTGAACTAGGATCTGTCCTGGTGCATATTGTGATTATACAAGGTTTTCTCCTGGAAACTCTGCAGATAAGTTAGGCTGCTTTCCAGCAGCACATCTTCACAGAAGTTTTCATGCAGTTTATAACTAGATTATAACTGTGAGAAGGTCACTGTTTGTTCAATGTGCAAGGGAGACTGAAGTTGGACTTGAGAGATGGCATCACCTGCAAGACATGCTTGAGAAGTCAAGTAATAGCATTATCAAAGGGGTACAGCAGATGGTGTCTCTACCTCAGCTGGCTTTGGTAAAAAACATTTGACAGTATGTACTTGCTACTCTTCCTTATTGCAAGGGAATTCTTGCTGCTTTAGCAAAAGGCAGGCTTGATTTGCACCAAACCAGGAACAGAGACCTCTTTTAGAGTACCATGACTATGCCAGGGCCTGAGCAGAACTTTGCACAGCTTTCAGCCTTCAAGAAGGGCTGAGAAACTTCTCCCCTCATGTCACGTGAAAAATAATGATCTTGTCAAAGCTATCTACCTTTTACAGCTCAGATTTTAAATCTTGTGCCATTCTGGAAGACCTATGTTTGAATCCTCAGGGTTCAAAACCTCCATCAAGAGTTTCTAATGTTCTACTTGCAGAAGTGACAGAATCTGGAGATCTTTGTATGAATACAAAGCTGGGCCAATCTTATTTAGACCTGTGCTTCATTTCAAATCAAAATTTCTAACGAAGGAATCTTGACAAAGCTTCATGTGTCGGTCTTTCTCTGAGTTCTTGCACACCTCTGAGAAAAAAAAAATCTTTGTAAGTGGACAGTAGACCAAACAGCAAGGCGTAGTAATGACTATGAATTTTTTTTTAATGAGCATATGATTTTGATGGGCATTTTGAGTGTCTTATTCAGCATTAACTGGAAGGTACCTCAGTGGAGGAATAATCTATATTCAGGGCTTCTTATGAGTTCATTTTTTCCCTATTTAGGGATGCATTCTTGAGAGTATTTTTCAAATAGACAATGGACAAAAATTGTCCCTCCTAGGTAGGACGCAGATTCCTCTTGTGGTGTTTATTGACTGAGATTCCCAATGGAAGTTAAAAGTGAAAAAAATTTAACTACTACCAGAGTATGAACTCTACTTCAGTTTCATGTTTTTGGAATTTGTCATTATTCTAGTAGAGAGCTGAATAAAAGCTTTTGCCTTTAAGTTTTCCTCCAAAGTAAAAAATCTGGTTTGGACTTCAGCATGAGCTTTTTGAGAGAACAGATGTGGTGACTATGGTCGCCTCTTGGTTGTGGAAGGTACTTGAGTTCAGGCTCACTTTATGTGATCATTCTGGAATGGAAGACTGTGCATATAGTTGTTAAAAAGATATTGTGGAAGGACTTCTTCATTCCCCGGTTAGTTCCTTGCCATCTCTCTGCAGGATTGTGACTATCTTAGTTAATTATTCCTTCAGGGTCACAGCATATCCTGTACCTTCCAAGATGATGCCCTGTGGAGGTTATAGTTTCCTTCAGGCCCTCGGCAGAGCATGTTCTCTTAGCTGGGGATGTCACCTAAACTGCAGTAATTGAAAATTACGTCACGACTCCTAGATATTTGTCTTAGATGCTTAGCAATATGTGTTGTAGAGAATATACTACTACATGCTTCCAAGATTGATTAGGCTTTTTTTTTGTGTGTGCGCTTGTCATAACAGCTTTGGTGTTAGGATTCAAAGTGCTGCTATTGATTTCTGTTTTCCTGAGCTCGCATCTTAACTACCTGAGCAACCAGTAAGACAATAGGTGCAACAGATTGCATTTAACCCAAATACAGTGACACTGTGACCTACTGTTCCTTCACATAGCAAAACTAGAGAACAATACTATTAATTACAAAGATAGGAAACTTAGTGTTCTGTCATGAAGAGCCCTGAAATGTTCTTGAGCTCAACATGAATATGAAATGCAAGTGGTGTATGTAATTCATAATGTTAGGAGGGTTCAGATGTTGTAGTAGATCAGTGGTCTTCCATACAGGACTGATCAGCTACTATCAGGAGATTGTCAAGTGTCCTAGATTGGACAGAGTGCTGAAACAAAATTAAAGAACTCCTGGAATCCATGCAGGAAGGAAGACGAAAGACAGGAGAAACAGACTGGATTTTGCAGGGAGGTGGAGAGCATTTTGTGCATGGTTTGTGGTTGATCTGCAGAACTCCTTGCTGCAGAATGCTGTGGAGTCTGAAAGTTTTCATGGCTTCAAAAATGGGCACTTTAATGAAGAAAACTCCGCCAAGTTCTTATTAACAACAATAATGCTCTCTCTGCTTGAGAAATTAACAGAGATGGAAATTGCTAGAGGTTGGGAGCATGTTCTGGGGAAGTTATCACTGCATGTTCACCCTGTTAAAAGCTCTGTATAAGCTTCTTACAATGCTCCTGCTGTTGATGACGGTTAGAAACTGTTTACTGGAGGAAATGTGTGTCCATCCTGACCATGTACACTTGCTCTCATGGCAGGCAGACTGTTTCATGAGTGGGAAACCTCTGAAGAGTAGATTGGCCTCTGGTAAGGGGAAGGACTTGTGTCAGCTTTCTCTGGATTATGAAATAAAGTAAAAGTCCTCAGAAAAGACAAATTGTGAATGGTGCCCTATCTTGACAAGAGAGGGTGTTGAAACACCTTCAGCTTTTTACCTGGTAAGCATGACTCCTGGTATAATTACAGTTTGCTTGGACCAAATTCACTTCCATAACATCTCAGTCCAAGATTTGACCCTGTAGGACTCTTGCTGGAGGCCCTGTGAGCTTGCTGAGAGGTTTTTAGCTTGTTGAGATTTTTTAAAATTTTTATTTTCTTTTGTTTCTCTGATTAAGTGTGAATGTGAGGAATGATATTGAGGTCACCAATCAGGATAAAAATTGTCATACCTCTTTACTGATGTTTCAGTTGTTGATTTTCTCTAGCAGTAGAGCTAGTGTTGAATTAGTTTAAAAGAAACATGCCAGACATTTCTGTTGAATGATGGATTTAAAACACAATTTAAGATTCCCTTTTAAACTGACAAAATCTTACTACTTCTTCACTGCAAATGTGATGCACATTATTTACAGTTTCTTCGACTGCACTGATCTGTTTTTCCAAGTTCCATAACTGAGATCAAAACAAACTCAAATCAGAAAGTACCGGTGACAATGGTGGAAAAAAATCTCCTGCTCTATACAGAGATCCCACGTGAGGAATACAAGGCCTGAACCATTTTTTTTAACAGAATGTTTAGGGTGATAAAAGATTATCACTCTCAAAAAAGGTCTCACAAGCTTAAGCTTAAGTTTTTGCTGTGATCAATCAAAAGCTGATGGCACGAACTTTTCAAACTCATAATGAGTGGAGTTTTAAATATTAGATTAAGTTTTCCTGGTTCGTGCTTTTTTTTTTTTTTTTTTTGAGAAGCTCTTTCTTTTTATGAGTTGCATATAGTTTGTCTAAATACAGATCTAAGGTCTCATTATATTTAGTGACACTTAAAAGTAAGCAGTGTTTGAATATTTTAAATATAGGCTTGAGATTTTTATTGCTGTCCCTGGGATTTAGCTATGCAGCTCTTATAGAAATCTTCCAATGAACTTTGGAAATCAATATCACAAGTGTGACCAGAGCATGCAGGTGTAACTGTGCATTTCTTATTTCTGCACACCATGGCAGTATTACCAGAGTGGAACGACTTTTTCCCGTCTCAACCTGCCGACTGTGGGTTCCCTTCAGAGCTACATTACTACGTTCTGTATGCAGCTACACTGCTACAGACTGCAATTTTCCTCCAGTCTTTTACTGTTTTCTGTCATGGTTTTGGTTTGTCCAACATAAGATTACCAGTGAGGTCCCTCTGTAGATGTCATCACAAGAGAGCTAATCTTTGTGAGTCATTACACTTGTTTTGACTTTGTGTATAATCATTGCAGAAGAGAAAAATGCCATTGAGTATAAAGTTTGCCTCACCTCTCCTTCAGCCTTTGCATGCAGTCCTTCAGAAAGGGAATAATAGAAAAGATCTGTGAACAACAGTATGAAAAATGTAGCACTGACATTTGGAGATTATAATTTACACAATGTAACCTTTTTATTTTACATATCCTGAAATACATTTTCACCTGATTTACAGGTTCAGTGGTGTTGTAAAGAGAGGCTGAAATGTGAAATGGGATGCAATCTGAGAAACAGATTTGTTGGGGATAATAGCAGATTTTTGAATACATAAAAGTAATCTTAGTTTTTATTAATTTTCAGGAATATGCAGAATGTTCTTAAATTCTAGAAATGAAATTATTTGATTTCTACTTTGAAATGACATATTTCTTTGGAAGTTACCCTAATTCTAAAATGATTTAATAACCTGACACCAAAACTATAAAAAAACCCCTTTTGGGTCAGATGAAACCTATGAGTTTAAACAGAAATTTTATAGCTCTCTTTTTTTATTTTTGGACAGCAACCTTTTTGTTTTATTTTACTATTTTTGCCTCTTTATTTTATGACCTCAACTACAAACTCTAATGTTTGTACAGATCTACTGAAGGATGATATTTGATACATTATGTGAGGCCAGCCCATTTTATCTTATTTTATGCAAATAAAATAGGATTCTTTTTCCATATATGTGAACATCACATGCCATCCTTTTTTAGTACTTGTAGGTAGTGATGCAGTTGCTTGGGAACTAGCTTATATATCCTGGCATTACTTTCTAAATGAGTTCCCTAGTTCTGATTACCAACAATCTCTTTTGACATCTGCTGCTTTATTTCTGGAGGAGGAGGAGTCAGACACGTCTCTTCCTTCCCAAAGAACTGTGCTACAGGGTGAAAAATAGAGGTTTGGGGGAGCTTCTCTCTATGTTCCTCTTCGTTTGCTCTGCATATGGGCTTGTACTATGTAATACCTTGCAGTGCGCAGTACAGCATTTCCATGAATATCCCATTCTACAGTTATTGAAAATAAATTTCTAAGTCATCACACTGTGCCATGTTGCACACCTATGATTTGTTAATTGTCTTACCTTCCAAATTCTTCAAAGTAAAATTTCTCATGCAATAAGTATGATGTGAATAATTCAACCCTGCTCTACAGTTTTCTGTTAAAAGTACTGGTAATTCAAATAAGCCCAAGTTATCAGACCCTCATATCACTTTTGTTTCTTAACATTACTTTGGATTAAGAGGAGTTCTGCAGATCTTATGAACAATAGTTTTACCTAGTCACACTTTCATCTGTGATCGAGAATAGATCCTATGGGATTCCATGAGAAACAGCAGCACTGGAGAAGAACTGTTTTGAGATCTCTCATATAATCAGTTTTTAATCCATTTAAGATATGCTAAATTGATTTCGTATAATGCATTTTCATCAGTATATCAGACACTTCTATGTTAAAGGCCTTTTAAATATCTAACTGTGTTCACAGAGTCATAGAATGGCTTGGGTTGGAAGAGACCTTAAAGATCATCCAGTTCCAACCTCCCTGGTGTTAAATCAACAAAATTTGAAAATATCCAGTTTCTGAGAATATATTTCTAATCTATAAGAAATCTGATTTGGAGCTATCTAATGAGATTGAGTCTAATAAAAACTACTTTCTGATTGAGGACTCGAGTAAATAGCTCTAAATCACTTCCAAGCAGACACACCTTTCCATGGCACCATGTCCTGTGGATATTTCACCTTTATACGGAAGTAGCAGAGAGAATACAGACCTTTTACTTTTCTATGTACTTTGCTTCAGCTTTATGCCCTCCACTTTAATGTGAAATGGCATCATGTACTGAAAAACTGCTCTAATTTTTGGTGTGTGGCGTGCTAATTTTAGACATGGTTGTAGGCGGGAGTATTTCATATGGTGTGCATTGGTTAACCTGTATTGCATGTTCCTGTCATCTGCCTGTTTTAGCAAGTGTCGCACCTAAGATTGCTTTGAGCCTGAAGACTTCACAGCAAACTACTAAGTTTCCTAGTATATTGATGTTCCCTGGCTGTAAGCTGAGCTGCCACTAATTATGGATAGCATTTCTGGTTTCTCTGTAAACAGAATGCAGTTAGGGAACACTTACAACTTATGCTTATTTTATAAGCATACAAGCCACCTAAATGCTTAGAGCTTCCTGAACAATTATTTTTAAACATATGCATGAGTGTGTTTGTGAACAGATTTAGAGAAGGCTTCTGCTTGGGTACTTATATTTACTGAATGACAGAATGAGATACCTCTGTAGAGGAGGGGGGAAAGGCAGATATATTCCTCTGTAAATTATTTGATCTGACAGAAGAATCACTGAAGAGACAAAACCTGTCACTTCTTATATGAATTTAGACTGATATCTATCTGACCCATCTGCACTCATATCTGTATTAAATGAATCATAATACTTATAGACATTCTGTTTTTAACTAATCTGTCTTCAAAGCTTTCTGGTTCCTTGTTCTCGAAACTTGAGAAGTTCTCTGAATTTTACTGACAAAATCCTAGAGGTTTTGAAGAGCATAAAGCTGTTGATTACAGAGGCTGTATTCAGCTGTTCCTTTTGTCTACCTTCCTACTGAGGCATTGCCGCCAAAACCTGAAGAAATATGTTTGTAATTCAGTACAATAGATTAAAACTATCTGCAGACTAATGTTTTTCAATGACGGCTTCGATATTGTTGTGTCAGCATTGCTATTCTAGCATGAAAAATAATCTCATCCTTCCTGAAACTTCTGACATATTAATAAAAGCAAACCCTGAGAAAGGAAAAATTATTTACTCTTCAGAAGGCTCCCTATCTTATTCATTGTGCTTAATTTATGGGGCAATTTTCAAATAAATATAATATGCATCTGTATAGACCAGTCAAATAGTTTTCAAATAATGGCCTGTAAAATTTGTTTGAATAGATCTGCTTTGTGTATGTTCTATCGCTAACATAACCTGATTATAGATTTCCATAGGAGGCACAATGGCTGTTAAAAACTTAACATTTTAAGTAGCATTTTGTTATTTAAGGCATGTGATTAACATTATTATGTTTCTTTGTCATTTTTTAAAAAATTTTTCTTTCTCCTTAGTTTTTCTAGTTTAGAATGTGGATTTGCTGCATAATCTCCTGTTTCACAAGAGCGTGGAAAGCAATTAAGAATACTTTTGGAATGGTTTGGTTCACAAAAGCCTTCCTCTGAGATAATTTCAACATGCTGAAAGCAAACTCTGATTCTTGGCAGCAGAAAGAATTGAACCATTTAAAAAGCAGGCTCCCAGTAAGCACAATTAAGTTATTCGACCAAGCGAAGGTTGAATTTAGCCTCTCAAACAAACAACTCTGCCAGCTGCATCAGTACTGCACTGGTCCCAGATTCCCACTTCTTTGATCTGCCATGGCAAACTCATGAAAAGAATCACAGATTCTGCATTTATGTTTTAGTTTGTCAGATGAGTACAGACAGAGGCCAAACTCCACTGTGCCCTCTAGCATCTGGGGACTCATGAAGAGTTCATAGGGAAAATAAAGCATTTGTCCTTAAATTTCTTTGTATTTGTTGGCACGTGGACTCTGCTTCTTACTAGGCCAGCCACCTTCTTGCATTTTGCTTTCTTCTCTCTGTTTTCCTGTTCTTCTGTTTAGAGGCTCCCACTTTTCACGCCCCCCTTTGGCATTGTTTCTGCAACCTTTTTTTTTTGCAGGATTAGCTTATGTAAAAGTATTACAGACTGTGTCTTTATGACACTTCTGAGGGAGCAGTAAGCAATGAGATAGTTGCTGTCACCGAGTCATGTTTTCAGGCTGTGTGCAGACTCAGGAAGCCCAAGCTGGCATGATGTATGTTTCTGTTGGTATTTGACTATTTATTATACAGCCAGGGGAGCAGGAACCTGGGTGACGATGCTTCTCAACATACCTTGCAGCAATAAAAATAGGCAGAGGAGGATGCATTGCTGCATTGAACTATCCCATTCTGAATTTTATGCCTTCTAATAATGCTGTGATCAGTCTTTATATGACATTTATAGAAAAAGGATAGCAATGAATGTAATAATCAGTTTGTGCATTTAGTATTTCTTGTAATGCTAAATTCTCACTAAATAATTCTCACTGCTTAACAATGTTAAATTCTCACAAATTGTATACAAATAAGCAAATTAAACAACACTTGGGCCTGCAAAATTGTGAAGATATAGGAGAGAGGCTTGTCTCTTCATCAGTTCCTTCCTTCCTCCACGAGCAGCATTCATCTAAGGCAAATAAACTCCATTTTAAGTTAGAGAATTTTCAACTAAGCTAGAGGGAGAGAGAAGCTAGCTAAGAAGCTGAAATAACCGATTCCTTATGCTTAAATGTAATCTTAGTAAAATGTTGGTTTTTGCATTTTGCAATTTTATTCCATGCCTGTTTTCTACTAAACATACTCATTTTTCTTAGATGCTAGGTACTGGTTAAGCTAGATTTAAGTGAACTGGCATACACCAAAGCTTTCCAAAGAGGAGAATATGGCAGATCTTGTCTCCTCTGCACTGGGGACAATCTTACATGTGACTTGTTCCTAAAGTGCTCTTTGAGAGGAAAAAAATTCAGCAGAGTGTATCTCTATAATAAAGTTACAGGAAACCGTTGTGAGACAGTATGTCAATGTAGCAGAGGACAGATTGTCACTGAGTGCTTAAAAAATTCCAAATCATTACTATATTTAAAAAATTTAGCACTATCACTTTGCTCCAGACAGCTATTTTAGTTCTCCCATCACCTTTCCCATAGCCACTGAAGACCACAGGGCACAATTAGAGGGCAGTTCAGAACATCTGCATTAGGTGCTTTGAGCCGTCCTGCAGATGATATGTACTGTCCTCATCAGTCTTCGGGAATAATATTTTCCATTAAAGAGTGCTGCCAAGATTGCTTTAAATTTTGAGGATGATATTTTGTGTCAGCTTGGTGCCAGTCAAAAATTCTGATGTCATCTCTCTCTGCTAGGGACGCCCCTCATGTTGTTCACCTTTTGCATGGCTAAAAGGAAATCAGAACCAGTCAAACTTCTGCAGAGCAACCCTAAGCAGTATATCTCTGGATTGAGTCCTTTTCTGTAATTCTATTTAAGAATTAAACTACAGAAAACTTGTCTTTTTTTTTTTAATTTATGGTTACAGGTTTTAAAATTATATCAAATTAAAACTTCTCCCTTTGTGTCATTGTAAGATGCACTGAGCTGAACACAGCAAACAGAAGTTATGGTGGCACCTTCATGTTTCAGATCTTTCTTGTTAGAACATGTAATTACTCCTGACCTGGTTTTTTTCTTTTCATTTGCTAGCTAGATAAGGAAATGCAACAATAAAAATACCGCATTTATTTATATATTTATTTATTTATATAATTATTTATTTATTGTGTCAAAAGCAAAACTTTGCCACACAGAGGCAGCTGTAAGTTTTATTTCAAGTATTCCGTGAATACTCTGTGCAGGAGCAGGCCATCTTCTTCTGTTGGGACATGGAAATTCATATTTAGTAGCCTTAACAGAGCTACTGGTATGTCCATTTGATTTCTGTAGCTCATAGAAAGAAGCTGTTCATCTTCACATCACTGTGTTTTTTGCTGTCTGAATTACTAAAATGACTGTTCTGGGGATGCTTCAAGGGCACATGGTAGAACTGGGGAGAGAAATTTAATCCTTTTTCACTAACGACAAGGTGAGAGTTCTAGAGAAGAGAGAACTGAGGTAGAACATTCCTTACATACTATGATGAAGTCAGTGGACCCCATCAGCAAATTAAGAAGGACTTAGTGAAATGCTATGAGTAATCACTCTGTCATAGGGCATCTCTCAATGGGAGCATCAGAACAGTCCTACTTGATCTGAAGCATCAACAGCTCACATCTGTTTATCATCTGTCCAGGAATGTGAGAGAATCTCACATTTAAATTGCATGCAGCCATGAAGAAAATGCAAAAAGATGGGTTTTGAACTGTATTTCCAGCATGCATGTGGTCCACACTAAAATACTGCAAATTGGATTGTATATGTATTTAAATATTTTGTGTCCAAACATAATTTTATTCCATGTATTTTTCACAGGGATAAGTATTACAGAGAGAAAAAGTCTTAAGTTTTGTTGGCTTACATAGAAGGATGCAAAGAAAACAGAACAAATAAGCTGCAATTTTGAGTTGAATGTTATAATATTTACCTGCTTGAATTAATTTCTAGGTTGCGATTACAAAGGTGATTGTGGCCTAATATCTATTAAAAAGTCAGAATGCTCCAGATAGTGGGAAGAAGATTTGCAGGTTCCAGAAAGAGTGAAAAATTATTTGGCAGGTATGAAGATTGCCATAGATCTTACTGTAGTTTATGGAAGTAGTTTCTTAATTGCTCATATATAAGCTGTGGAGTGGGGCATATAAATCTAACCTGTGCTCCAAGAATCCATTAAAATTTTTGGTTGCTAATAAATGTCAAGATAAGCTAAAACTTAAGGTGATTAATGAATTAAAATCTATAGGGACTAATCTTTGTGAATACAATAGAAGAATTAAAGAGCAGTTTTAGTCTAATCTTGGAACAACACAGACGCGTACTTTGGTGGTGTAAATGTTCATTTGTATTCTTCTAGTTGAGAAAATAAATAAAGCATCACTTGAAAAGGGCATTGATTTCTTTGTGGTCAGTGACTCCTTAAAATGTGGAATATCCAGATGTTTATGAGGATTATCATTACTGTGCAGCAGAAAGGGGAGTAGTCCATTATCTGCATGACTTTGCAAAATAGCAACAAAACTTGAATTTGACAATACATAAAATGTCAAAATGGAAGTATTTGAACACTGGCAGTGAATATTTGTTTGTATTTCTTAATGCTAATTTTAACATGGATAGATATCACTGCTTTCAAACTAATGGAATTTATTTATTTTCTTCTAGTTGTTTAACCAGCTTATATGCTGCATCCTATAGCATGATGTGGAAGAGATGGGTTATCACTTAGTTTTAGAACTGTAGGATCACAGGGTAATCGAGGCTGGAAGGGGTCTCAGAAGTCCTGCTCAAAGAAGGGTCAAATCTGGTCAGACTGTGTCGTGCAGAACTTTATCTAGTCTTGTCTTGAAAATCTCCAAGAGAGGAGACTGTACAACCCCTCTGGACAACCTGGTCCACTGCCTGATTGCCCTCGTGGTGCAGTTGACATTTTTTTACTTAAATCCATTCTGAACTTCTCATTTCAGGTTATGCCTGTTCTCTCGTGTCCTCACCTCATGAAGAGCTTGGCTCCATCTTCTTGTTAACCTCCCTGTAGGCACTGGCAGGCTTCTGCTAAGTACCCCCAAAGCTGTCTCTTTCCTAATTTAAACAAACCCTCGTGCCTCAGCCCCTCCCTGTGTGCTCCAGCCCCAACTATTGCAGGTGTCCTCTGCTGAGCTCCCTCCAGTTTGCCTGTCTTTCTTGTATTGGACACAGTTAGATGATCTCTGTTGAGTTTTGAAGGGACAATTAAAGGAGGATGATTTCTTCCCTTGATCTGCAGCAGGCTGAGCCCTTGCTAATACTGTGTGGGAGGCTGCTGACTGTCCCTCCTGCCAGGGCGCAGGTTTGCCCATGCAAAGCTGCCCACCAGGGCCCTTCCTGAAGAGCTGCTGCCCAGCCCATCCCTCCCCATCCTGGGCTGCTGTAGGGGTGTTTCCTTTCCTGGGTCAGGACTTGGCTTTTCGCCATACTCAATTTCTCAAAGTTCTTTTCAGCCCATTTCTTCAGTCCGCTTGGGTCTCTCTGAAAGGGTCTCTCTCTGCCCTCCAGCAAAGAATCATAGAATCACAGAATGCTTTGGGTTGGAATGGACCTTAAAGATCACCTACTCCATGCATCCCGCCGTGGGCAGGGATACCTTCTAGTAGACCAGGTTGCTCAAAGCCTCATCCAGCCTGGCCTTGAAAACTTCCAGGAATGAGGCATCCGCAGTTTCTCTTGGCAGCCTATTCCAGTGCCTCACTGCCATCACGTTGAAGAATTTATTCCTTACATCTAATCTAAATCTACCCTCTTTCAGTTTAAAGCCATTACCCTTTGTCCTATCACTACATGCCCTTGTAAAAAGTTCCTGTCCATATTTCATGTAGGCTTCCTTTAAGTACTGAGATGTTGCTCTAAGGTCTCTCTGGAGCCTTCTCTTCTCTAGGATGAACAAGCACAACTCTCTCATCCTGTCTTCATAGGAGAGGTGCTCCAGCCCTCTGATCATCTTCATGGCCCTCCTCAGGACCCGTTCCAACAGGTCCATGTCCTTCTTATTTTGGGAGTCCCAGAGGTGGCTGCAGCACTCCAGGTCGGGTCTCATGAGAGCAAAGTATAGGGGCTGAATCATCATCCCCCTCAGCCTTCTGGTCATGCTTGTTTTGATGCAGCCCAGGAGAAGGTTGGCTTTTTCGGCTGCAAATGGAGATTGCCAGCTCATGTTGAGCTTCTAATCCACCAACACCTCCAAGTCCTCCTCCTCAGGGCTGCTCTCAATCCATTCTCTGCCCAGATCGCCCTGACTAAGTGCTTGGACTAGTTGAACTTCATGAGGTTCACACAGGTCCACCACTCAACCCATTCAAGGTCTCTATGGATACCAACCCCTTCCCTCCAGTGCATCAATAGCACCACACAGCTTGGTGTCATAAGCAAATTTGCTGAGAATGCCCTCAACCCCACTGTCTATGTCACCAACAGAGGTGTTAAACAGCATCAGTCCCAATACTGACCTCTGAGGAATGCTAGTCACCACTGGTCTCCACTTGGACATCGTGTTGCAGCTGTTTGATTGTGACCATCCAGCAAATTGTCTATCCATCAAATGGACCATCCATCAAATACATGTCTCTCCCATTTAGAGACAAGGATGTTGTGCAGGACATGTAGCTATAAAAACAAGGAATACACAGCTGACCCCTCACCATTAGGTGCAATTTGCAAACTGGATGAGTGTGCACTTCAATGCCTCCTCCAGATAAAAATATTAAGCAGGATAACCCTTAGGCTTCTTTTAAAACATGAAAATACTCATCATTTTTTATTCATAAGCGGTTGTCACCATATTCGCTTGTTAACATCTTAACACTTAATAGCATTCTAAACAATTGTTGGATTCATTGCTGTTGCTAATTTGCCATTTTTTAATAGGAAGTTGTTATTGCTGGCTAATAAATGTTTCATGTTTGGAAATTTGCTTCTTTTGCTGATCTTTTCATTAAGTGAAGTGGCTGCTTAAAGGAGGTTCTGAAGAACATCAGTTTTTCACAGTGTGATAGTTACATTATTAATCTCATTGAGTTAGATAATTAAGGGGTTTTGAGCGTGAGAAAGGCAAGCATTTAAATAGTTTTCAGGATTCTTGGATGAAGATGTAGATTGCAGAAAAGCAACAGTTCCAATGAAAGTTTGAAGAAGGCCTCTAGTCTATCATGCTTTGTGAAAGCAATTTATGGGATTTTATAAGAACATATATAAAACAATACAGTTTTTGTGGAATCTACTGTTCTACCATAAGCAGAACTTTGTAGCTTGCCGCAAATGGATCTCTCTGTAAGCTGGTATGGTGCATGCTTAATGTTTTCTCTTTCCTGAGTATTAGAGGTGGTTCAGCTTTTGTGCAAACCTAGTTCTTTTTGAGAGAGAAAAATTCAAGAGGCAAAGCTGATGACAGGTCAGACTTGTGCATGGAACTACTTTATGTGCCAAATTGTCCCTACAGCTTGAGTATTGACTTAATTTGCCCTTCACAAATAGGCATTCTTTCTTAATATGTTGTTTTCAATGTACTAATGTTCCTACAAAGCCCACTGAAGTAGAGCAAATTGTCCCATTTCATTAGTACAGAGTTCTAACTTTGAATAATTGTATTTCATGTCAAATACCTTTTTAGCTCTGCATCATCAATGTAACCAGTATTTATTGTTTTGTAGAACAAGTTGTTGCTGTTTCCCATTTGTCATTTTTCTGCCTTGCTGACTCACTCTAGCCTTTATTTTGTGGTTTTAAACTATCCACACTCTCCTGAAGGGATTGCAGCTAGATGTAACTATTTGCCTTTTAGTTCAATTTTCACTCTTTTTAGATATTATGAATAAGTGGAGTCATGGAAAGGAGGCTGGTTCAGGATGTCACCTGAATGCAACTTCCGTTTTTATGCAGCGAGGTGTAAACACTTTTTCTCCTATTTACCCTTTTCAGGCCAGGAGAAAATTGTGTTTCTTATATTACTACACAGCATACTGGAGCTGTGGGCACACTGTTGTTCCAGATGTGTGGCCAGCACACTTGTAACAGCTAGTGCTATGCTTTATGATGCCTTTCAGTCTGGTTCTCTGTCTTTGCTCCTTAGGTGATGATTTATGGCATCTATATATTAATATCCTTTGGAGGCATACGAACTCATCTTATTTACATGGAGCGATTGATGTGTTTAAGGCTAAGGATGTGTTTAGATGCAATGAAAGATTATGAATTTGTTCAGGTGCTGGGTGGAGATAGGTCTGTTCAAGCCTGAGGAGAGGTTTTCTGCTAGCCCTGCTCTCCCTCTGTGTATCCGATGGTCCTGTAGGAAAATATGAGATTCTAAGTGTAGTGAATATATTTTGCCACTAGATGGTATTGTTATATGAGATTAAGTATTTACTTTGTGCCAGGGGATGCTGAAGGGAAGAGGACCCTTAATGGCTGTTAGTCATGTGGGAAGGTGACAATGGCTGCTTCTGAGTGAAGTGCAGATGGCCCCAGGAATAAGGTTTAGCAGTTAATTAAGCCATAACTTATGATTTTTTTTTTCCCTCTGACTTGTAGGCTTGCTTGAACAGTGCGAGTCTTTGCAAGTGAATAACCTCACTGTGTATGCTGACAAAACGCTTGAAAGTGGGGAATGTCTTCAATTGCTATAATTATTTTCCACAATATTTTACATATTGTTGTTCACGAAGGATTTGATTTCTGTTAAATACACATCTGCTTGACAAAGAATACTTTTCCAGGAAAAGTATGAGAAGGGAAGATGTCTGAATGAACAGGAATGTGAGCAGACATGACTTTTAACCTGTGCAAGGCAGTGATAATCATGTGCTACTCAACTGCCAGTGCATTAGAACTTCTTATAAATCCTGGAGTGTAGGGGGGCAATGTGTGATGTGTTCCATCATTTGGCTAACTTATTATGCATCACAGTTCTTACAGGAAAAGATAACAAGAACTGCCAGTTGTTAATTGTTTGGGTTCTTAGGGTGCTCTGTTCTGTGAAGTATTACGAAAGTCTGCATGAACTATTTTATCTTGCTGTTGTTGAAAGGCGTTATTCAATTAGCTGAGGAAGCAGTTCTCCGGGGCAGAGCAAAACAGACTGCTGCCTTCATTTGAAAACCTCTACATAAAAAAAGGAGAAACATCATGTATTTTTTAATAACAACTTTAATGCTGCCTTACAGCTTTGTTTTCTTAAAAATATTGAGAGAAAGCATTTTATTGCAGCTGATTTGGAGCTTAAATTGCTTTTTCATGCCAGGCTTTGTTTGAGAATCTGCTGATTTCCTGCTTGAGTCACGGGCAGATGTAGTGTGGGATGTCAGTGCTGTGACTGACGTTTGTGTTGTTCCCATGTTGTTGCTGTGGCAGTGCTATCCTGCCACAGTCATAGACCAACGCCTTTTTTCCTGGGAATTGTATGACTTCACAACAAAATAAGGTACCTGCCACAGAGTTCATATTAGTTCATGTACTTAGAAACAGCTTTCAGTGCAGAAAACTGGCAGTCAACTGCATATTTTTCAGGCATGCTGAGCCCTCCCAGAGTCCTCCCCAGCCATCAGAAGTTCACACGGATCTTAGGGCAAATATGTGTAAAGAACTCAGAGTGTTGCTACGGAGAAGGAGGAGCTCTTGGTGGTTGTTTCTTAGCCGTGCTCTTTGTTTTAATTAAAAATAAAGATGCAGCATGTTTACAATCTATGCAAAACTAAAGCCTGGCTTTTCAGAGTGCCTCCCTGGGTGGATGGCAGCTGGTTAGGGAGCAGCCAGTAGCAGCGGATGGTTGGTCCTCTTCCCCTTCTGGCCTGTGCCCTTGCCTTGGAGGCTCTCTCCTGTCTGCAGCGAGCATCTGTTGGTGGGTCAGGCAGGCAAGCCCTGGCACTGGTGTATGTTGTGCTGGTCATGCTGATGGGACACTGCAGGCTTCCTCTGCACAGCAACCAGATCTGATCTTGAGAAGTGCCTCCAGGATGCTCTGAGAGACTTAGCATCTCGTGTTACAAGTGAGGTAAAACATGAAGTAAAGAACGGAGTTCCCAACAGGTACAAAGCACCCTAGTTTACCATGGAAGACCTGGCAGAGGAAGTTTGGTGTCAAGCTCAGAATAATTACTAGGCTGAGGTGACCCACAGATAGCAAAGTCCTGAACAGAAATGCTGTATCACACAGTGTTGCCAAACAGCCTGTAACAGAGAAGTGTATTTCATATGTACTTCATCAAGAATACTTAAAAAGAACATGAAGGCTACTGGGATTGTAAAATGTCATCATACTTATTTCCTACACTAGTTTCTTCTTGCATAGTTTTGCATTGACTAGATGGTGTTGCTTCTTTTTCCCTGAATTTTATTTTGTTTGTAGTTTCAATTACCTTAATGATGCTGTTTATAAACATTTGAGAACAAAAATGAAAGCCACATTTTTTATGTGTATTACCAACTTCTGAGATTAGCTGGTCTCCCTTTTCTTTAACAGTTGTGGAATGGACTGTTGGAAACTGGAGAAACGGTTTCACTTTCAGTGAGGGAATAAATTATTTGAGCTTTTCTTCTACTGTTGATATGAGAGAAAATGGTGTAACTTACATGTCATCAATATGATTTTTAGGACAGATATCCCAGGCATATGCAGTCCTGGAAATTACACATTAGATCTTCAGTGACCTCTAGGGAGTTTAACAAAGGCAATAAGAGAAAATCCCACAACTTCAGTGATGTGCTGGCTACCCTTAATAATTAGGGCTGGAGAGAACATTGTAAAAGAGGAAAAGGAAAGCAGATTTTCCTTATTTTTCAAGTTTTGCTGGCAAATGCTGGAGAAAATGTTGAAGAACAGCAATTATTACAAAAGATGCTATTTTATGGAAGGGAAAACTCACTTGTAGTCAGTCTGTCCTACAGAAGCAGTTATGACCCTCCCACACACAGTCCTTGGGAATGGATTTCTGTTTTACCACTCTGATGATGGTGCTAAGCTGTGCATGTAAAAAAATTTAAACTTAAAACTATTAGTAATTATTCAAATAGTCGTTTGTGTAAATAATTGGATTGACTAGTGCAAGAACATCAGATACAGCCTCTGGCTTCTAGTTTAATTAAAACCTTGCATTTGCTGTTAGTATTTCATAGCTCTTTTGCTCAACGTGCCAAAAAGGAAGTTGTATGTGCACTTAAAGTGTTCCATGTATTCGCTCAGCAAGTTTAGCTACTGTGTTATTATAGTGATAATATCAACAGCTTTGATTCCTATTCCTTTAGCAATATTACCTAACTTATTGTTTGCTTTCTTTACTACAACTGGATACTTGGCCAAAGGCTTCAAAGGAAATTTCTGTAGTAACTTCCAATCTCTTTTTGTGCTGCAGAAACTTTCTTTTAGATGATAGCCTGTCAGTTTAGTTCTTTGTTCCAGGGCTTGTCAGTCTGCATTCATCTACATTTGCTTTTGGCAAGACCAGGGTCTTAAATGATAGAAAACTTTTCCTTTTCAATTCCGGTTTCCACATGATATGCTGTGGTTCCTCATAATAATAACACTTACAGACTTTGAAATCTTCCCCTTTAACACTGTTGTTCAGGTCTTTTAGCAGGAGAAAAAGGCAAAATAAAAAAGAGAGGAGAAAACAAGGCATTCAGGGACACATCTCTGACATTTGTAACATCTTTTTGCTATACACTTTTTAACCTGTTAATGTCCAAAATTTGACCAATATCTTAAGATTTATATAACCTTCCATACTAAAAGGTGCACTTTGTTCTCTATTTCATCCATGTCCTTTGTTGTAAAAAGCACATCTCCATCCGGTATAATTTTTTGTCCTGATTCAACATAACATGCAAGTCCCTTCCTAAAGTGCTGAAAAGTGTTTAACATTTCTTGAATTCTGGGAATGAATGGACTTGGTTAAAATGCTGAACATTTGCCTTAAGGTCTTTCTGGTGCCTTTTTGAAGCCTGGTAGTTTTCTGGCAGAGACATGCTATGGCTGCTCCAGGCATGGGGCATTGGACTATTCCGGTCCTCGCAAAATGTTTGTGAGGACAGCACCTCACACAGTCCTTGCACGATGCCCTGCAGCCCTCCTGCTCATGGGAACACCTGGCCCATGCTGGAGAAGAGGTCTTTGGCTCCATCAGCCTTGGCACTGCTTCTCATTAAGCAAAATCTCTTCTGCTAAATAGTGGGATTTTGGGGGTAATATAGCAGGGTGTGAGGCAGAAGCTAGTAGGATAGGGAGCTAAACACCTCCAATTTTCTGAGGCGATATCAATGCTTGCTTGGGTTCTCTCCCATATGAAGACAGGCTGAGAGGGAGTTTGGCTTGTTTAGGTCAGAGAGGAGAAGGCTCTGGGGGACTTTATATCAGCCTTCCAGTGCTTAAAGGGAGCCCACAGGAAGGATGGGGAGGGACTCTTTATCAGGGAATGTAGTGATAGGATGAGGGGTAGTGCTGAAAGAGGGTAGATTTTGATTAGATTTAAGGAAGAAACTTTTTATTGTGAGGGTTGTGAGGCACTGGAATAGTTTTCCCAGAGGACCTGTGCATGCCTTGTCCCTGGAAGTATTCAAGGCCAGGTTGGATGGGGCTTTAAATGACCTGGTCTAGTGGAAGGTGTCTCTGCCCATGGCAGGGGGCTTGGAAGTAGATGATCTTTAAGGTCTCTTCCAACCCAAACCATTGTATGATTCTACTGCTTGTTTTGTGACTGCAGATCTTATTGCTAGAGCCATGCTAAATAGAACTACAAAAAAACCCAAGTTGATTTCTCACTGTTTGGAAATGTTATTTTCTTAATAGAAAGTGATTAAAAAAAATGGTGAATTATATGTCCAGCATTGAGGGTAAGAAAATAATTATCCTTAGTTTCTGGGAAGGTATTTTAAACCCCAAGAACAAGAATGGGTATAAACTGTGCAAATATCTGTATAAACTGTATAAATCTCTTGCTCAAAGATATTTCCAGTTGAATATTTTGCAGCCTTTCTGATTTCTGCCCTTTGGCTTCCTTCCAGTTCGGTGGATGTCCTAGTCCCACACCAGGGAAAACTTCACCACTGTTCTGTCAAACTTTAGTCAAACGATTCTCCAGATAAAATGTAACTGACATTTTTTTTCACAGCCTCTTTTTCACCCTGTCAGAACAGTCAGAGCAGTGATCAAACCATCAAGCCAGTGGTGTGGAAACACACCATGCTGGTATTTTTGGCATGGCCTGGAACATCGTTTTCTAGGGAGACGTGGAATGGTCATCTAAAGGCAGAGATTTCTTCTCATCTCTTCCTGGTTATATGACAAGGGCATTGAGGGGGGATGCCCACAAAGGGGGTCTCATGTCTCCACCACAACCATCACATGGAAGGCCCGTCACAGTTTGGGCTCCTTCCCCGTGTTTATCTTCCCCCACCATGTATGTAACTGTTAACTTTAGATCATCTGCCAGGTCACCTCTTGGGAGAGCCGTTTTCATCAGTCCTCAGTGGGAGGATTGAGCAGAGCGTGAGAAGTGCCCGTGGCCATATTAGTTTTTTCTTCATATTGCCAGTTTATTCTTTGTATTACCAGTTTGTGCTGGGTATTGGATAGACATTGTCCATCCTGCCTGTTGTTCCACTGCTGAGTTTAATCTCCTGTCTGCCGCTCTCTGGTGTCACAGGACCACATGGACAGGACTCCAGGGACCTGTGCAGGTTGACGTGCCACCAAGTCTGTGATGAATTCATTGTTTGGCTCATGTCAACATTAGTTCAGCATGTAGCGTGTTTTCCACTGGATCTGTTCAGCTTGATTAACCTAATGCCTCATTTCTGACTTCCTTTGTCATAAAAAGATGCCTGCTCCCATTCTTTCTCGTACTCACAGGGCTTAACCTTTATTTTTAAACTAGATTTGAAGATATTGTGTGCAAAGCAAAGGGGAGAAGGTGGTTGATAGCTTTTTAACAAACAACAGAATCGGAGAGGAAGGTTTTCTCAAGGACTTTTAAGCGTCACATAACCTGACCTGGCCCGAGACAAGATTAACTGAAGCTAAAGCTTCCTGGGTCATGTTTGTACAGCCTGTTTGTTAAAAAAAATTGCAGTATTTGGGTTGGCCATATTTGCTAGGGCTTCACTAGCCTTTATCACAGAAAATGTTCCTCATGCCAACAAAAAGAGGAAGGCAAACAGCAGGGTGGCCTTGGGTAGATCAGATTGTAATCTGAAACTTTCAGACACGGGATGAGCATTGTGTTACTTCCTTGGCTGAGGAATTATCGCCTTATATGAACAGAGGTCCAGAGGAGCACAAATTGTGGCTGTAGTTGAATCAGAATGAGAGCTTCTGGGTTGTGGGAGGTGCTGTTCCCCCACTGCAGTGCCTGCCATGCAGCATGGCACTGCTGCCACTCCAGCCCCTTCAGGTGGCAGTGTGGAGCGTGCCCTTTCTCCGTGGACCTGTCCCCCTTTCCCACCAGCCTACAGTTTGGAAATATACAAAGATTATAGCTGCATCATGCCATTTTCCTTCTGCCCTTCTATGTCTTCTGCTTTTCTAGGTGTCTTGCAGGGGGCAAGGGGAAAGAGGGGCTGTTCTCTGCCCCGGAAAGGAAGAGATTGCCCAGTTTTCCTTGAAGGGACAGTATTTTCTGCATCTCCGAAGAGGTTAGCACTAAACTGCCGAGTTTTGTGAGAAGGGAAGAGCAGGAGGATGAGAGTAAACAAGTTCTTCTCTGGCAGTCTGTGTTGACAGTAAATTTTTATAGAGTTGAGATTTATTCTAGTGTTAACCTCGTGTGGCTGTCTATAGCTGGGGCAGGATGCAATAGCCTGTTTCAATAAAAGCTGTTTGGCAGTATGTAGAGCTACCCTCCGTTTTTTAAGCCTTAATGAATGTTTTGTCTCTTCATGCTACTCTTTCATTGTTAGCCCCTTTCATGCTGTTCTTCATCTGAGTGATCCTGTGCATGTAAATTTTTCATAGACGGAGAGAGTGAGAGACAAATATTTAGTCAGAACTCCCTTTGTTTGACAACGTACAGAACCAATGTGTCAGTTAAGAGAGAGAAAAACAAAACAGCTACCAGTCCCTTGCTCATTTTTTATTTTTTTTTGGAAGTACGGTCTTTGCTAACTGATTGATGTTTGTTCCTGAAGGCATCTAGAGAAAAGCCCACCCAGCCATTAGGGTGCTTGGTGTATCACTGGGATGCATCCTGCAGCACACCTACCACTGACAGCCTGGCCTGGAGGCAGCATCAGGGACCGCTAGGAAAGGAGGTAGAGCAAAATGTCTAATGTGGCGTCCTGTGGCCACTGAGTAGCAGCGTGCGGTTCCTTCTTGCTGCTTGCGTGAAGACGTGCAGGGAGTTTCTGCAAGCCAGCGATTGCAGAAAAGATTTCTTAAGGAGCTTGGCCTTTCTGCTGGTATGAAAACACAGGCTGGGTAGGAGGAAGGTGCTTAAGAATTAAGGCAAATCATACTGCAGCAGGGAGCTTTCCTTGTGAAAGCTTACATCATACTTGAAATAATACAGAGGAAATGCATAAAGCAGCCAGAGCTGTCTGACTGGAGAATCTTCAAACAAGGAGTGATGTTTATATATAATTAAGTAAAATCTGCAAAATAAAATGCAACCAGAGATTTTGATATGTATTGTAATGTACTAAGCAGAAATCTGAGATTTTGAAATATTTTTTGGTCTAAAGTAGGACTGCATAGTGTAGACATACTTTGTTTCTTAAGACACTTGGAATTTACAACATTTTCTGATGTTCTTCTCAGATTCGCTGCAGAGAAATGCTGCAACAGAAGGTAATACATAGTCAAAGAAGAATTCAGTGAGAAAAAAGAATTTTTGAAGTAGAGGGGCTTGATATTTTGGTAAAAAATTCTGAATATGATACCATCAGAGGAAGGTTTGAATTGCTTTGAAGAGGAAAATACATCCTTTCTTTTAAAATACAAAAGAGAAAATAACTTCAAATTAAAATCAGTATTGTGCAGGGCAGAATTACAAATAGAAAACTGAGAGGAAACATTTTGATCCGTTGAAAAGGAAAACCATTAGCAAAACTGGCATTACAGCAAACTTTTATATTAGCTGTAGGCTTATATAAACTGAATGATCAGGCATGATGTTGAAAAGAAAAAATAGCAAGTTCTGATTAACCTGTGTTAGTGCTTTCTCTCAGCTCCACCTCCAGAAAATATCTAGCAGTAGTGTTAGGAGGCATCCTCAGCAGATGTAACTAATTTGTTTACTCATTTGCATGATCAGAGGATCAGGTCTCAGACTATGTGTGTGTGCAGTGTTTGTATGCATATATAAAATCATCATTCCTTTTATATGACATTGATTTTTTCTCAGTTTTATAATGATCACAGCTTTTATTCCTGGCAACAAAAGTCTGCCTTGCAGAGAGTCAGGCAGAATAACTGTCTCAAATAAGATTTACTTCAAGGAATATAAATGCAGCTGCCTTTACTCACTCGAAAGTAAAGACTTTTTAAAAAAAGAAGCTTTTTAAGAACTCACTTTGCTTGCTTTCTCATCTGACCAGAGCTTAGAGCCTGCCAAAGACTCCCACTGATTGAAGCAGCTGCAGAAGCTAAATGAAGTTTTTAGGTGAATGCTTTAAATTGAAGCTGGCTAGGAGGTTCATGAAGTAATTTGGACTCTCAGTGTGTGCACGTGTCGTATGAAGGTAACAGTATTTTACCCATTATAAACCTCAGAAAAAAACACTGGGAGCTGCGAATGTTTGGGAAGTTTGTTCAAATGTGTTCTCGTGGAGAATTAGAGCACACGTATGTCTGGATTTTCTCAGATGCATTCTCTAGAAATCTTGGCACATTTTAAATACTTTATGAATGTGTCTGGGATTTAGGGATGTGTGATAACCCTAGCCTAGATGCCCCTGATCCAGCTGCTGCACATCAGAATTTCATAGTAGCCTCACAGGGGACTCTGGACGTAGAAATGATCTTATTTGGAGACTCTGAACATATATGAGGTGTTGTAGAGCCATGCATTATAAGTCTGACGCTCTGGTAAGTCTTCTGGGCCTGTACCATCCAGCTGATTTATGCACAACAGTGGTTCTGATCCCTCTCTGAAGCCAAAGGCTTAATGTGCGGGGTACTATGCAGTGCACGCATATTTCAGCCTGGATAATTTAGTATATGGAGGCTGATTCTGTCTCCACTGGAGTTCTCAGACGTTGTTGTCGACTTTGAGGGCTAGATTCAAGTACCATACTTTTCCTCATTAGAAATGTGTTTTTTCAGGTTGGTCTTTAATTTAGTGTGGCATGACAGTTCTGTGAGTTGGGCACTCAAGTTAATAATATGTTTTTTCAAAGAAATTGTATTCAGTATAGCTGTACATTTATTTCTAAAACTGGATCTTTCTTTCTGGTCAACGCTTTTCGGATGCTTGATCCCCTTTGGTAATATAAAACTGATCTCTTTCTGGTATTTTCTCACATGACACAGGTGCTACCAGTAATAGAAAGCATTATCTTTTCCTTGCCTAGTCTGTCCTAAGTGGCCTGCATTTTTCTTGACCTGGAAAGGAAATACTGAAATAAAAGTATAATTCTGTAATGAGTTAATGTGCTGTAGATTCATTACTATTTTTGCAGAAATTATTCTCGCTTCATTAACTTGCTCTCCCCTTCCTCCCATTTTTATAAGAATTATGATGGAGCTAGAACTTGATTAGTGCTGCCTTTGTCAATTCATGTTATTAATGATTAGTTAATTCTCTCAAGGAATCTATTTTTACTGTGGCAGTATTAATTTTAAGCCATTGAATCTCATGTTTAAACATTTTTAGTACTTACTTTTTAATTATGTAGTCACAGTAGAGTAAAAAAACTTAAATACTTCTTTAAAGGTTACTTGTGAAACAGGTATGATTTATGTCTGATTTTCACACCTCTAAAAATTGTGCACAGTGTAACACACTGTATGGGATGCAACTCACAAGCAAACCAAAGGAGAAATAAGTGGGATTCTAGTCTTAACTTTGAATAACACTTCTGCAGACTTTTTACTTAAAAAGAAGTTCACTGTTTCTCCACTAGTAATGGAAGTGCAAAATTCTTAAGGTGATTTACTTATTAACAATTTAAGTCTTGTCAAAATTTTCTCAGCTTTTTGTAGCTTTTGAAGAGAGCTTTTCTTTCCAAAATTTGCAGATAAGAGTATTAGTTGTATGTCTAGATTGACCTGACCTGGTACATAAAAATAACTGTACTGTGCTAAAAATTACTGGAAATATAAATATGGGTGCGAGATGTAGGACAAAGTAATTAGGGCAATTGCTGGTTCGGTTGTCTTCTTACATTTTTGTGGAACTACTTTCAAGAGTAAATAAGTAATTTGTGCTTTTTGGAAGTTTGAGACTGTCCTATTTGCAATTTATAGACTGTGCATGGACAGGGAGAAGACTGAAAAATAGAGCACCCTGCAGAATGTGCATAAGAATATGAGTCAGGTTATCTGTGAAATGTTTGTATGGCTGTAGGAAGAAACTGCATAGTCTGGGGAGACACTATGTTTCATTTCTCAGGGGAATATTTTCTTACTAAGACTTTGCATTGCAGAGCAGAAACACTGGGACTGTCTCATGAGGATACTCTAAAACTAAAGGCACTTTGTGTCTTTTCTCACAGCACTAGGGTAACCAGCCCTTAAGAGAAGGTAGAGTTATATGTGAAGTATAGAAATGTCTGTGATGGCTCCCCCATTTGGCTGTGTCCTTCTTTTTGTCTCACACAGACAAATTAAATAAATTTTAAGTGCATATTTTTAGCTGCTGACTTGCAGGATCAGATAATGAAAGTTTGTATGATGTTTTAGGAGATCATCTGCTTGCTGATATAGTTAAAAATACTTGATTTCCACAGTTTTTTTATGGCCTCTTACGTATCCCCTCTACAAGTTACATGCTCATGATCCTACCTGGTAACTTTTCATCATCTAGTACTCAATATGAAGAGTATTCCGCTGAGAAGATTTGTTGGTCTGTTAAGGAGTGATGTCCTAAGTGTTCTCCAGACACGGAGAGCATCATTACTGAATGGGCTGATAGGCTGCTAAGATTTACTTTCTGTCCATTACTTTATGACTGTCAATGTCAGATTTTTGAGTATATCAGCCAAATTAACAGAATTCCCTTATCACAACAGTTGAACTCCAAGTATTTATGTAATCTTTTGCACCTACTCTTCTGCATGTTTTTTTGCTATTCACATGCTATTTATCTAGTATGAAATGCCATTCTTTTTTTTTTTTTTTTTTTCAAATTAAACACCAAGTTTCCCATTCAAAATCTGTTCACCTGCTAGGCTCCCTGTACAAGTTGTACTTTTGGTGGTATATTTATTATAGGATAAGTGGTGATATCCAATATGATTTTCAGTTTCTGAGGGTTATGTAAATCCATTAACTACATCTGGGCAAGCTAACATTGTTGTCACTTTTTGACAGCATGGTATTAAAACTACTGGAGCTGGGTTGACTGCTCCTGAAGAATGGTTCCATTACTTAACTGGGCTCTGGAGATTAGACATACTGAGTGGCAAATTCTTTTTCTTTTTCTTTCTGAATTAATTTCTGTTTTAGAATTAAATAGACTATGTGCTATCTGAACCATTTCAGATTTTCCAAGTATTCCCAACATGCTTTTTATCAATAGCTATGCTGTACAAAGTTATCACTGCTTTTGCTGCTTTTTTTTTAACTGCCTCATCACTTTCTTTCTATTTATTAGTGGGGATAAAGTTGTTCCATGGTCAGGATTTGTCTTCATTCTGCCTCCTTTGCAATGGTCTTTGTTTTTTTTCCCTAATCATATTTCAAAAATGATTTCTTCTTCCCTTTTCTCAAGGATTAATTTATTTGGTTTTCATTCTCTTTTAATTTCTCTTGTGGATATCTCACAACTGTACATATCATTGTCTATATAAATCACCAGTTCCCATTTTCAGCAAGGTTTCGTTTTATCCTCAAACCTCCAATCAATCTCTCTGAAACAGAACTGACCTTCTTGTTGAGCACTTGCAGGGTAAAATCCTGTCCCTGTTGAATTCAGTGGGAGTTTTGTCATTCATGTCAATGACTTCAGTGCTTCACTCACAGTTAACATGCATTAGGTTTTAATTATAGTGCCTTTTAGGCACCCCCAGCTTTCTTCCTGCTTCATGGCTTTTAATTACTTCTCAGTAAGCACACTATTTACTCCTCCTACTTCCACTCATTTTGTTTTTTCAAAGGGTACTTTTTCTCATTGCTTGTCAGCGCACGGGAGAAGGATGATATCTTAGGAAAATATAAAGATAGTCAAAAGGGAATTATGGTAAATGTTAAGCATTGCTTTTGTAAATCATTCTGTGAAGACAATATGCCTATTAATTTTGGTGGGCTTCATGGGAAATCTGGACTTCTGCATGCTGTCCAGTGAAGGAATGGAGTCTTAGAGAACACGATTATCACATCTCAAGCACAAAGTAATAACCTGATTGAGAATAAAGAAAGGAAAAAAAAATTGTTTGTGACACACCCCATGGTCCTAATATGAGGAATTTCTAAGCTTTTTTTTCCCCAGGGAATACACACTTAAAAATCAATTAATAGCAGTTGCATATCAGAGTAAGACAAACTGAATTTGTGATCAGTTGCTGTTTATCAATGTGTTGATGACAATATCATATATACAAAAGTACTGTGGCTTTTTAGTGTTTATTGGCTTTACTTCTTTTTAACCTTTGGAATACTAATTAGACAGCTTTTCATATAAAAATGTTCCATGTCCAAAGAATTCATGGCCCCATAACTTCTGTAAATGAAATAAACCCTAATCACTCTATTGTTTGTGAATTTTCTCATGGCCAGTCTACAGTTCTGAAGTTGCAGATTAGTTAAACTAGTAATAGAAAGAAGATGATTTGCTACGTTCATCTGTGTCTCTCATATGGTTTGGCTTATTTCTTACATGGGACAGTATCTGTCATTTTCTGCAAGTTTGTAGAACACCTTGAAGAATAAGACCTTGTCTTACTGGTTTCAGCATGCTTGGACCTCCAAAGCTTCTTCTTGTTTGCTGCATGAGACAATACTTTGTTGATTCATGTTAAGGAGAGCAGTAACAATGCTGAATTTCTCCGAGCAAGATGTTCTAAGAAACAGAACTACTAGGAACATGAGCTCTGGCTTTTTGATATGACTTGCAAAACATAACTGGTCAGTATTATCTGCCAAGAGCTATATGTGCATCTGCAGGCTGCTGTAGGGGAGATCATGATACTACACTATGTAAATGCATGAGTTTCTTTCTTGGTGGAAGCGTCATCAATCAAATGCTGAACATGGGAGGCTTAAAGTGTCAATATGCTTCTTCAGGAAAATTTTAAATACAAGCACTAAAAGTAGAGGAAGAGAATTTATTGCCTGTAAATGTCTAAGCAGAAGTACAGGCATTGGCTTGTGGTCATATAATGAGTGTAACAGTTCAGTGAGGTTATGTTCTTTTTAGAGAAATGATCAGTTTCAAAAGATTTTGACAGGATCGGTTCCAGAGAAATGAAGTGTTATCTGAAATCAGCATACACTTTTCAGACTTCAGAATACAGTGAAGGAATTCTTGGTGAAAATTTTCTTGTGCAACGATGAGAGCAACTCTCCCGTTGTAGAATTACTTTTTCTCTCTGAAGTATTATAGCAGCTGACTGGCGTCCCACTCCGTACAACCATTCCATCATCATGGGGTGCCCTGTCCCTGTTCTGACCACACATGGGAACTAGAGAAGAGAGTACTCTGACAATTCAGTCTAAAAATAGTTTTGGCAACAAATGGGTAAAGATAGCTAACTTAGCACTGGGCAGGTTAACAGTGCGTTCTCAATTGTTTCTCTCTGTGGCTGGTTCTCCCAAGCTAATTCATTTTTTAACAAAACTAATCTCCCCTTTGTCTTCTTGTCTTTGCAGAATTTAGATTTTGACAGTCCTGAGCCATACATCAATCACTTTGCCTTTTAAGTTCTAAAATGTCAACATCAATATTCTGAGATTTCAGCTTTCTCTTTGATGTCTTTTCTTTCTTGATTGGTATCACCAGTTGAGTCCTCTGAGTTGAAATAATTTTGTATTAACAGCTAGAATTAGGTCATTGCAGAATTTGTAGACACTGTTTTTTTCTGACAATTAAGTAACATCGTGTCTTTTTTCCCCCTAGTGTTGGTAAAGGTGATCCTTCTTTCTTCCCAAAACCTAGGAAACTGAATACTAGTTTGCTTAAGACCCATTTCCTGGTACTGAACCCCTGGGAAAGAAGCTTGAACAGAGTATTATGGCAAAGAGATCAGGATTAGCATTGCGGGATGGTTGTTTCCAAACTGTTGGTGGTCTAGCTCCTCTACAAAAGTCAAGAATGTCTTGTAAAGGAAAAAAAACCCTAACACCAAAAGAATGTTAGACAGCCAAGTCAACAAATCTGCCTCCTGACAGAAAACACTAATGTACTTCTTATGTACTTAACGATAGCTAGTGCTAGCTGCTTTGGGCAAGCAATCCTGAGGCTTTGAAATTCCTGTGTTTGCCTCTTCCAAGGTCTTTCTGGTATCTGCTGTTGCTGTGTGGTAAGGGAAGCTGCAGATCTCCTGTCCTGAGCAGATGTGCTGGGCTTGAGAGAAACAGAAGACTAAAAGCCTCTGGATGTTGCTCTTTACTTCAAAGAGGTCCTCTGATCCCCCATCATCAGCTGATGGAAGCTATGTTCTGCATGTGGAGGTGCAAGGGGGAGCTTGTAGTGCAATGACTTGGTTTTGAAACTTTTTGTATGCCTTTTCTAGAGGTTGAACTAACTCACTGCTCTGATTGTTGCCTTCTGGGACCTGAGGACTTCAGTATACTTTCCAGCTAATGGATTGGCTAGAAATCATTATTACATGTGGGAAAAAATATTTACCTATTGAAAAGAAGGAATTTATTATACAGAGGTGAGATAGGGCAGAAATAAACCAACTCTGTCATTGAGTCTAATCCCCTGCAATTACTGAGGATTATTGCAATTATTACAACAGATGTCTTGTTCAGAAGTTCACAGAACAGCTGCCTTGCAGGATCTGATGTTTGCAGAACATCTGTCACACAGAGAGTCACATATCATCAACCACAAAGTGATTCCTACTGCTCTGTGACAAATGCTAAGTCAGGACTAAAATAGTGAAAGGCCAAAAAGAGACAACTACAATGTCACAGTAAAGAAAATAACAGAGATTAAGGGACTTGTCCATGTCCTGTATCTCTGGGATGGAAATAGTTTTGCCAGCTACTACTCCTGGGTGATCCGAAGAAGCAGTCACATTCTCAAAAGTCCAGTGACTCCTGCCAATTCTGGAGGAAAAGTTCAAATTCCTTCTGAAGTGAAATATGAGACTAATTTTAATTCAGGGTGAGGCAGTAGCATCCATGCTCCTGGATACTCTCTGCCTTGATTTTGGCTGGGGGTGGACTACAGTCGTCCATGAAAAGAAAAAAAAAAAATTAAACTGTCCCTCAAAATGAATCTGAAGTCATGCAAGAGTAAGACCCTGCTCCTTTGATGGGTGGTTTTTTAACTTCCCACCATCTCTTTGCTAATATAACATCCATCTTCATTAGTGTGAGCTATCTGTGGTTGACAGGTGTCAGAATTACCTAGCAGCACAATTTCATTTGAGAAATTACTAATATCAGCTCTTTTATACTGTTGTTCCAAGTCTAGGTCATTAATGAAATGAGAAACACTTGTTGGTAATGTCAGCACTTTAGTTTGTTTATTGCTTGTTTGCATTTTTTCCTGAAAATCGTGAAGCTATATGCACTAAATTCTGCTTGTAGACATGTATTTCAGAAAGTGATCTAGAAGAACATTTCAAAGAAAATAGCCCCATAATGCCATTTCTGTGCCTTATAAGCTGGGACACTACTGCATGAGTGTAATTCTATATACTGCATGTCATATAACATAGCACTTGGTTCAATATCCGTGCATTTTTTTGCACGGAAACAAAATGGTATATTGAAAGAAGTCTGCCCTTTTTTAATCATTAAGGTTCTGAAGGTTTAAATACATTGAAGAAGACTTTTTGTAAAGTATGCACTGATGAAGATAATTAAAATAGGCAGTTCTATGGCCAGATACAAGCCTCTCTATTCAATTGTGTTCACTTTATAGAAACTATTAAATCCTAAATTTGTTTTCAAAATCTAGGTTTTATTTCTGCTTGTCAGCTCAGAAAAAGAAAGCTCCCATGTTGATGGCACAGCAAATAAGATCATGTTGTAGTGAAGTGGCGACCTCTTCCTGTACTGGATTTAGAAATGACAGTTATGATGATTAAAAATATAAGGCGAGGATTTGTTCACGTCCTCAGATGATATTCTGGTATAAGAACAGAAGTGACACTGCTGTAAGGCCTTTTATAAGATCTAGGAAGACCTAAAATTAGTAAAACTAATTATATATTGAGTTTCTTTTGCAGTAATGGGGGCTAATCAGGTGTGTTGTGTATGGGTTTTTATAATGTTTATGATCTTGTTTTCTGTCATGTTAATGCCACTCTGTAGTAGGAAGCAAACATTAATTAGTGAATAACTTGCAGTAGGAAAAGCAGAGCTTTGGGTAATTAATAAATTTTAACAGAGGATTTCTTCTAGACCTATTTGTGGCATATCCCAGTAATGCATCTTTGTGTGGTACATTTTTACTCTCCTCTCAGTTGATGCTATCTTAAAAGTGTCTGTAAAGAATTGGTTTTGATGTCTTTAAAGGTCTGACCTAAGGTATTATGAGGCACTGTACAGAAGCTTTAAACAAAAATAAGTTAATACGAAATTCAGAAGGGCCTTACTATTGTCCGATTTCAGTTCCATAAGTTGCACTTCAGTGATTTTATACTCCCCAAAGTTACCATGTTGCCTAGTTTATTAAAAAAATTCTTTAGGATAATCTTTTGTCCCAGATTTTTAGGAAGGACTTGGGATTTTCCTTGTCCTTCTCTCTTAAAGCATGATTCTGCTACTAACCCATTAGTCACGCGGTGAATGCTTTTGAAGGAGAGATGGCTCCAGGTGCCACTGCTGTATTTATCAGCATGAGAGAGAAATGCTCCTGTCTCTGTGACAGGTCACACAACACAAAACAACCTGGGGGCCCTGGTGGGCCGCTGAGCATGGACCAGCCACGTGCCCTGGCAGCAGGGCCAGCCAGGAGCCTCCTGCATGGTATAAAGCAGGAGCACAGCCAGAAGATTAAGAGAGGTGATTATCTACCTCTGTTCAGCACTTCTTACACTGCTTCTATGTATTGCATCCAGTTTTGGGCCATCCAATGCAAGAAGACACAGTTAAACTGGACCGAATTCATTTGAGGTCCATGAAGCTGGTCAAGGGCTGGAGCATTTGTCCTGTGAGAATATGGGGAAACTGGGTTTGTTCAGCCTGGAGAAGAGAGAGCTTTGAGGGGATCTCACTGCAGTCCCCCTATACCTAGGAGGATGTTAACCAGAAGATGCACTCAAGGGCTTCACCACAATGCGTGTTGGTATGACAGCAAATAATTGATATGACTTACATCATGAGGTGTTCAGACTGGATATAAGGAAAGACTGTTCCTGTGAGAACAGTAAGACAGCGGAGCAGGTTGTTCAGAGAGTCTGTGCAGTCTCCATCCTTGGAGGTCTTCAAGACCTGACTAAATAAAGCCTTGGCCAATGTGGTGTGACTTCAGACCTGACCCTGCTTTGTTGCAGAGGCTGAACTAAAGATTTCCTGAGGTCCCTTCCAGCCTGTGTCTGAGACGGAGGTGGAAATATGCACAGTCCTTAGCTGGACCTAAACACCTTTTTCATCCTTTCCAGGACTAAAAATTGTACCAGTTGTTTATTTTAAAACACAGTCAGACATATTGGTGATGCCATTTTATGCCACCTTTTGTTAAGACAGTTGCCTGAGAGTAGGAGACCTCATTTCGCAGCAGTGGCATCCTTAGGCTGAAGAGCTTAAAAACCACATCTCCATCTTCCCAAGAGACTACCCCTAATCTCGAGGGCACAGATTTGCATGTACCATACACCTTCTGTCTTAAAGCACTGCAGCTGCATAGGTAAAAATGCAAAATCTGGGGGCTGGAGAGTGAAGGGGCAAGGGTGGGGGAATTTGCAGATGAGTTAACACTGCAGAAACTGGGTTTGGTCTGGAGTTCCAGGCTTTGTTTAATGCTGCATCTGATTTTTAGCTGGTGGCCATTTATTTTCACATACATGAGCGTTCATGGATGAGAAATTCATATATTATCCAAGTAAATGTCTTAATTGCTCAGGCAAGGAGTTATGCTTATTCACTCTCTTCTCCTCTGCTTTTTTGAGTCCACATCGATTTTGCACTTAGTACTATACAGCTGGAGCAAATGGGATGGAGTATATCCTTTGCATAATTCACTCCTGTGGCACAAAAGGTCTGTACTCTGAGGGCAAGAGGAAAGATGGGAATATGTTTGTATTTTCTCAGGGTCCAGAAGCCTCTGAACCCATCCACTTCTTGTTAATACCTCCAACTATAAGGCGACATGAAGCTTTTGTCACTCAGACTGCAGGTTGGGATAAAATTGGTTATGGCTCTTTTGCTTTGGCAAGTTTTCTCCCATTACTGTATATATACTGACTTGCTATAGATACTTCCCAGATCACACCTCTGACATGAATTCTACATGAATTCTGTCTTTATGGAAGCCCTGCTCCTGTTTTGCAACTTTCATTCCAATTATGAACTTTACATGCTGAATTATTTAAGGTGATCAGTAATGACTAATGGTCAGGCTACATTTTTGTAAGTATTGCTGATTTTGAACAGGAAGGACTCTCTCCTGGAAAATACGCAATGTCCTTAATGCCTTTAGGGAAGGTAGTCTCCACTCTCACTGAAAGGCAGCTAGTGGTTTATCTGCATTTTCAGTTGTCAAACAGTGCTCATGGCTTCAGCCCTTGAGAAATCCATGGGGCTGTTTCTTTTGCTTGGGGAACAGAATGTCACCATTTACTGAGGAGAAGTACAAGGTGGAAATAGTTTCATTAGAGGGCATTAAATTTTATAGTTTCTTCATCAGATGTGTCAAATTAATTGGAAGAAAGTATTTTAAATGGTTGACTTTAATTAGAAGAACGGAGAAGTCTGCCAACAACAATAATCCAGTTTTGGTGACCAAGTGTTTAAGTAATTTAGAAGTTATTCCATTTATTCTTAATTATGTTCTCATTTATTGAAATTTAATATATTTGGGAAAATACCAGTCCTAATGGTATACTTCATGGAGCATGAATTATGTTGCAGAAAACGTAAAATAATTCTTTATTTTCTAGTCTCTCCTTTTTGCTATTACCTTATGTAATGCTTTTAGTGTCTTTTGATACATCTGGTCACAAAGTGTCACATTGCTCTTAGGTTTAGCATTTGGTAAGTATTTGCATCTGTTACAAAGGCTCCTTTTTACAGTCTCTGCATCATTGCTAAGCTGACACCTTGATCAGCAGTAAGGATACAGAGATGCTGATTAATGCTTTTGTCATCTCAAGGGCTGATTACTGTAATTTACTCTTTTAGGGGCTTTCATCCCATGCTGTTAGGAAATGGCAACTGACACATTACGCTACCATGAGGATTCTTTAAAAAATGAGATTATTTGAATGCATTACACTGATTATTAAATTAAAAAAAAATCATGGCTTGTTAAGTAGAAAAATTTCCTATTAATTATTAGACGTGTTTGAGGGATCTTAGAGCCTAGTATGAGTCTATCATGTGAGTAATCGTTCTGCTGTTCTGATCTCTCCTGTAGTTCATCCAATTTACTGAGCTGTTCTGATGAAGTCTATTAAGATTTGTACATCATCAAGAGAGTAAATTATCTATTGATGTTCTCTAAGCTGAATGTGTGTTGTTTTTCAGTCATCGTGGAAATGCTTTGTATTTACTTGAACATCTGAATTGCAGGTTTTCCTATTCCTGTTTTTAATTTGTGCGAGTATAATTATGGGCTTGGATGAGTCTTTCTGAAAGCTAATTAATCATACATATTGAAATTCACCAAGTTACTGTCCAGATTCGGTGGCAATTTTAAATATTATGGTTTCATAGAGGACATAAAAAGTGTGATTTTTACAGTTTTTCTCCAGCTGTTTTAAATTTTGACAGAAAGAGATGAAATTATTCTTATTCTTCTAGGCAAATTTCTTTTTCACTGTCACATAGGTAAGAAAGTACTGTTTTCTTTAGCTGTCCTAAGCAGAATAATTGGGGTGGTTTTACTAGCATGGGAAGTAGTGGTAGCAGTTTATGTATGCCAGTCAGCACTGTCTAATTAGCAACCTTATGTTAGTGAAGTCTTTTTCCCTCTAAGAGGAAGTCTGAACCTCTAAAAAGTCATTTTAAAAGGTCAGTTTCAAAGGAAAAGCAGCTTACGCTTTATATTTTAATGACTACATGAAAGCTTTCCATTCTAACAGATTTTTGCAAACCTATTTTTTGGTCATTTTGAAAAATAAAGGTTTACAGCAGCACACAGACTTCGAAAAAGTTCAAAAAATGCACTCCAGTTTGTCCCCTGGGTCAAACATAATTCTGACAATTTAGCTGTATAGCATTTTCCTTCAGTCTCCTGTGCCTAAATAAAGCATCTTGCAATGTATTCTCCTGCTATTTGAAACATATTATGTCATATTCTTGAACAAAGAAACTATACAGGCAGACAGGCTCAGAAACTTGGGAAGTGAGACCTGGTTTGTGCTGAATAACTTTTATCTAGCCTCTTTTTCACCTGTCCCAGATCAGGGGAGGTGGGGAGGTGAGGAACTAATAGCAAATGGGGGCCATTTATCAAGTCTGCTGCTCTTGAAGAGAAATACCTGATTTGCGTTGAAATGGAGGAGGGAGTGAAGGGTAGGAGCTGGGTGTGTCTTTGAGAAGTAGAAAGGTCACAGGCTCAGAGAGCACTCAGATGATAAGGTGTTGCTGTACAGGTTTCTCCTTCAACTTTAATCTCTGAGACAAGTTAAAGGATTTTCCATGAATAGTTCCAGCCCTGTAATTTAGAGGTTGAAATGTGTTGGTAAAATAAACACACTGTATTTTTGCACAGCACAGTAAGAGTATCAGGCTGATAGATGAACTGTATTATCTCTCCAGGGCTAACAAATAAGCAGAATATACAGCCATTTTCATCTGTGTAGATGGGTAAACTGGAGAGGAGCAGATTTAGGCTAGATGTTAAGAAGAATTTCTTCACCATGAGAGTGGTGAGGCACTGGCAGAGGTTGCCCAGGGAAGCTGTGGCTGCCCCATCCCTGGAGGTGTTCAAGGCCAGGTTGGATGGGGCCTTGGGCAGCCTGGGCTGGTGAGAGGTGTCCCTGCCCATGGCAGGGGGGTTGGAACTACATGATCTTTAAGGTCCCTTCCAACCCAAACTATTCTATGATTCTATGATTCTATGATTCTATGATTCTATGTATACAAGCACTTGGTGAATTGCAGAGATCTCCGAGTCTGGTTGTGCGACCTTGTTGAGCACCATTGGGGTGTGGGGCTGGGTTAGAATCATAGAATCATAGAATAACCAGGTTGGAAGAGACCCACTGGATCATCGAGTCCAACCATTCCTATCAAACACTAAACCATGCCCCTTAGTGCCTCGTCCACCCGTGCCTTAAACACCTCCAGGGAAGGTGACTCAACCACCTCCCTGGGCAGCCTGTTCCAGTGCCCAATGACCCTTTCTGTGAAGAATTTTTTCCTAATGTCCAGCCTAAACCTCCCCTGGCTGAGCCTGGTTGTGGGGCAGGGCCAGTCCTTGCTGCTTGTCCTGTGGGAAGCTGACAGCAGAGACAAACCCTGAACCACTGCAGTGAAGACGACAAAATAACTTAACTTTAAACCAGATAATCCTCTAAACATAATAGAAGGATTTTTTTCTGTCTTATCAAACTTATTTAAAACTTAATGCGGAAAGTAAAAAGGCTCCTTGAAGCATCCTTGGAGTGGGTGGTTGGTGCTTCGATGCTTGCTCACATTTATATTTTTGGGCTGGAAATTCCTTATGGTAGAAATAACATCAGTTTACGTTTAGTTTAGTTCTGTGTACTTTTCCTGGTGTTCAATTATGCTGTTTGCAAGAAGTCATCCCCTCACTAGGGAAACCTATTTTTCAGTCAAGCTAATATGGAGCTTGGCTTATATGAGAGCTGTGGGATTTGAGCTAAGGATGTGATCTTTTGGTGAATGTCAGGATTTATTAACATAGATTTAGATTATAAATTATTGATCTTGAATCCACCTAGGTCATTGGCTATTTTGGGAAGTCAGTGTCTTTTGGTATTTTTGTTTTATTGTTTTTTAATTTAACAGTGTTCCTGAAACTATCAAAGTTGAAATAAACAAGTTTCTGTGTCACAAGATCTTGAAAAATACGACTTTTTTTTTATTGTAACAACTGTTTAGAAGAGCAAGTTTAAAAATGGGAAGAGTTTCTGCATTATAAAGTTATTTCGCTTTACATTATAAACTTGGAAAGCAACATCCTCAAGACCCCAGAAAACCTATCATATTTCAAAACATTTACGTTACTGAAATCTGTTAACTTTCTATCAAAGTTCAGGAATAAGTTTACCTTATACAAAATATCTGACTGTTCTATTTATTACAAAATGTTTCTTAAACTTTTTCCTTTATTCTGTAAATGTAGAATATATGTAAAAGTAATAACTTTTTAGCTCAAATACTGTGGTAATGCTACTTGAGAAAGCTTTGGGGTTTCTTTTCCCACATGAAAAGTTTAGTTACCAAAAGAGTATGATCCATTCCAAATTATAATAAACTGCTGCAGAGATATATACAGGATAATCATTGTAGAACTTGTTGAAACTTGTCTCCTTAAACAGACCCTTTGAAGGTCTGTTCAAATAAACTCTTCTTTGAGATCATATTTCACACTACTGGCTGACTTGCTAAGATTCTTTATCTCGGCTTCAGTTCATTAGACACCAATGTGACAAAAGCTGTAGGCTTGACTGCTGCTGGCAGTAGAGGTGTATTGGTGCGTGCCATTGTTCCTTCTTGTGTAAGTGAACGAGACAGCTGAAATAAGAGCCGAGGATTATGGCCATTAACTTTTCTTTAGCGTGTCCAACTTTTTACTGTTTGGTCTTGAGTTCTACTAGAAGTTCTACAAGAAATTCTTCTGTATTGCAGTTTATATCATTGAATTGAGGAGGTAAAACTTTGTTCTGATATGATGAATCTGAGCACTCAGAATATTGGAAAAAATAGGTAGGGAATTATAATGATAAAAGAGGTATGCTTGCAGTTGCATGTCTGAAATAAAATTCCTCTTCCAGTTACACAGCATCAGTGGTGCTGAGAACTCAGTTTTGTACTAATAAAGGTGATGTTTCCCCAAGGAGAAAAGAGTTAGTGTAGTAGATAAGGTGCAGCTGCCCTTTTTTTTATGGAGATCCCAGTTTGGGAGGGCTGGCTTCCTAAGTTGAAAGAGCAAGTGTTGTCTGAATTTTTACTTTTTGAGTGCTCTGTCTCACTCAGAGGTTGTTCTTCCATCCTCTGAACGTAGAATAAATTTTGTCTAGTCATTGGTGCCTTTGTAGATCTGATGGCAGTGTGTTGTGTTTCACTCAGTGTTGAGATTAATTTAGAATATGTTCAGAAGTCTGGAAAGGTGCAGTGTGCAGCAGTGGGCTTCTTAAACAGTGTCTCTTGCAGTGTATGTTACAGGAGACTGACAATATTCAGCTATTAGTTCTAATACCCAAGACCTCATTTTATTCTAAAATCATACTTTTTAATCCTTAGGAAAACTGAGTCACGTCTTTGAGACTGACAAAAGTAGAAAAACTGGATCCCCCCTGTTCCAGTACAATGGAGTTGGAATGGCATTCTTCAGCAAAGGGACTCCGTGTTTTTCAGTTCACTTGAAGCTGTTGAATTTTGGGGTGTGCAAGGTAGTCTAGCTGAATGTGCGAGTGTATTAAGGGTACAACAGAACAAGAGCAGTTCCTGTTTCTGTGGCTGGGTGGTTTTAATATTTATTGAATCTATTGAAGATAAGAGAGCTGTTCTTGTACTATTCTGTTTTTACAATATTATATTTTAATATATGTAACGACACCTTATTTTATAGTAAATGTAATAAAAATTACCATGTTTCTTTAATGCTCTCCAAATATTCCTATATCAAGTAAATACAGCTTTGAAATATCTTCAGTTACTTATACATAACAAAATTGTCACTTAATTGCTAGAGAAGTATGAAGTAAAAGCCACTAAGTTGTTTAAAAACTTTACAGTATTTTCTGATATGCTAAATGGTCATTTGGATTTTAGTGTCCTTGAAATAATACTTTTTTTGATCCAGAATTTTGCCATTTGTTATATACCAGGATCTGTATTTGAACCACAGCAGTCTGAGGGCTATGAATGCCATCAGGCATTATATGTCATAGAATCATAAAATGATTTGGGTTCCAAACCCCTGCAATGGGCAGGGACACCTCCCACTAGATCAGACACTCCCCCTTGTCTTATCACTACATGTCCTTGTAAAAAGTCCCTCCCCAGCTTTCTTGTAGCCCCCTTCAGGTACTGTAAGGTTGCTATAAGATCTCCCTGAAGCCACCTCTTCTTGAACAACGCCAACTCTCTCAGCCTGTCCTTATATCAGAAGTGCTCCTGCCCTCTGATCATCTTTGTGTCCCTCCTCTGGACCCATTCCAAGAGCTTCATACCCTTCTTATGTTGAGGATTCCAGAACTGGACACAGAACTCCAGAAGAAGCCTCACATGAGAGGAATAGAGGGGCAGAATCCTCTCCCTTGTCCTGCTGGCCAGGCTTCTTTTGATGCAGCTCAGGATACGTTTGGCCTTCCGTGCTGTGAATGCACATTGCGGGCTCATGTTGAGCTTCTTATCAACCAGCACCTCCAAGTCTTTCTCTGCAGGGTTGCTCTCAATCACGTCTTCCTTCATCCTGTATTAAAATCGTGGATCACCCTGACTAGGTGTGGGACCTTGCAGTTGGCCTTGTTGAACCTCATGAGTTTCACACAGGCACACTTCACCAGCTTGTCCAGGTCCCTTTGGATGACGTCCTATCCTTCTGATATTACAACTGCACCACTCAGCTTGGTGTCATAGATGAGGAAATGGGATTAGAAGGACTGGAACTTTTAATGGAGATGTAATTTTTTCATATTAAAAAAAGTGCAATTACATATTTGAGCAGGTTTTGATTATGAGCTATTAAATGAAAATGAATATAAAATGTTCCTACTGTTAATGTCCCAGCACTACAGGATAAGTAAGCCCTGGGTAATATGCCTCTTTCCTAGGACCAACACTTGAGAAATTTCTCACATTTTTTTTCTATGTTTATCCTGGTACTCTCAGACCTGTCTTTATTTGTCCGTTTTTCAAGTTTATTTTAAGATTTGCAGGAATGGGTATCACTGGGAGTGTTCTTGGAGAGAAAAAAAGCCAATATTTTTGGGATGTACATCAGACACAATTTCAGAACATCCTGCTCAGTTTCTTTCTTGAAAAGAAATTTAGAAGATGCCTAATCCCTTCTTGAGTATTCATGTTTCAGTTTGTTTCTCTTGAATAAAACTGTTTTGGAAAACTGGGTTAATTCTTTTCTCAGTCATGTTGGATGCACTTGCACTCTCTTTTGTAAAAGAAATACTCGTATAAAGTGACCTGTATATCAAGACTTCTGACTGTTCAGCAATCCAATGAATATTCATATGACAGCTATGAAACCTGTTAGACATGGAAAAGACGGGGAGGTCAAAGGTATGTCAAGCTTTTGAGTTAGTCGGCCCATTATTAGAAAGTGAACAGTAATTTCTGATGATACTTCTATAAATACCTTAAAAATGAATGAAGGCAATCAAGAGAAACAGATTTTAAATAGATCAATATAACATACTGCTCTTTGAATAGAAGACAGATCCCAGGCAGCGAAGACAGGGAGGCTCCAAAATTGTTGCTGTAGGCATCACTCTGAAACTTTTTATTCACTTCCCTGGGATTAGCAGCATCCATAGAGTTTATTTGGTTTTGAAATATTTTTGTTTTCACAAGCAAAACTAGTGTGTAATTCTTACATCATTAAATATTTGCTGCCTTATAAAAGCCTAAAGATCTAATGATTAGAAAAATTCTGCTATCAAAAGTAAAATCTGTTCAAAATGTGTGGTGGGAGGAGTACATTAAAATTACTGTCTTCTAAATGCTCAGTACAGTTTGACTGTGTGACGCAAACAACTATAATCCAGTGAATAAGATATGATTTCAAAGCATATACTGAAAACATAAACAAATAAGAAACACACACTTTTTGTTTGTGACTATATTTTCTAAGGAATTTCCTTAGTATTAATTTGCAAATCTGAATCTTATGGCTGGAGTTTAACTTTGTATTCCTTGAGATCCTTTCTTTTCATCCTCTCTCTGTCTGGGGCTCACATGGAGGAACTTCTGACTTATTAGTAGGGTTGGCATCTGAGCAGGAGATAAAATACTTACATTTTTTTTAAAGGTGGCATTTCTCATGCCTAGTAGTCAGTTTATACTTGGCGTTCTTGTATGGAATAATAATAGTGTTTCAAACATGCTTCTGACTGATCTTTAGTAATTTACAGTTCCTTAACACTTCTTTCAGCACACCCAGATCTTTGGCCAAATATAATTCATATTAAGACAATGTGGCTGAGTAAGAGACTGAAAGAGAAATAATCCATTTCTGTAGCCCAGATAATCACCCGCCACAGCACATCTAGGTGAATGTTCAAAAGATTGCAGTAAGTTCTTATGATTTTAAAGTTGTTGTTATTTACTGCACAGCAGTCAGAAGTGTAATGATAGACATTTTATACTATAAAGTCCTTGCTTTGGCAAAATAAGCTAAAATTATACCATGAGGTAACTGCAGAGTGTCATAAGGATGAGCAGAAGAAATGCTGAATGAAATGATAGTAAGTTCATTTTTGTGATGAAGTAGTCTCCTCTGGAGTTGAGAGCATAAGATATTCTTTGAATAAAGTACTTGACTGGGATTGAGGAATCAAGCTCAGATTCCCCAAATCAATGAATTTATTGTACAGTCCGTAGTGTAGGAGAACAAGGTATGAGGGGGGTGACTGGATCATCAGGCAAGCTGCACAGTAAAACATCCTTCCTGTAAACCAATTGATCTCAGGGGGAATGCCTCATTTCCTGTTCTTTGACTTCTCAGCTATAAAATAGAATTAACATTTTCCTTCCGTACAGGAGGAAGGGATGTGGGAGGATACCATTATTAATTGCAGCATTATGCTGAGCAGAAGAATGGTGAAAGTCAGACCAATAAACAAATTAGTGAGACCTGTTAATAAAAACTAAGTTCAAACAATTCAAACACATGTAATGTCACCTCTGACTGTCATAGTTCTACTCTCTGTGCCTTTTGCTGAGCTACTGGATTTGGCTGGAAATTTTAAATGTATTCACGTGCCTTTCTGTGTATTGAGAATGTGAGAACAGCTGTACTGAGTCAATCCAGCCCAGGCTTCCTTGTTGTATGGAGACGTGTAGACGAACAGAGAATTGGACAGGCTTTCAGAGGTCCTGCCTGCTGGTCTCTTGCAGCAGTCTCCATTTAGAGACTTTTTGAATCAGAGGTTACATCTTTATGTTTAATATGGTAGTTTTCTTTCATGAGTTCGTCTAACAACCCATATAAACTTCAGATATCTGCATATCCTGTGACAGTGATTTCTGTAACAGTATGGTCTGTCCAAATGTTCCTAGTTGTATTTATTTTTAACTTCATTTTATTTAATATGATACTTCTTAATTACCATTTAGCATTTATTGTTTCTTATGAAAAAACAATGGGTGATAATTCCTTGTTCACTTCCCTGTGCCACTGCAAGCCGAACATTCTTATATTTCAACTGCTATTTTCCATAATATTATGCATTCAATTCCCACTTTCAGTTTCACTGGAGAGAATGGAGCATTCAGGAACTACAGAAGACTGTCCTGTTAAGCTGCATAGCTTTTTGACACAACAGAGGAAAATGCAGTTTTAATATTTTAGTAGCTGAAAGGAGACAGTTCAAAGAGTGTAGGCAGTGATGAGAATGTGTTGACGATGCATGAAATTTCTGATGTGGATTGCTTTATAAAATAAAATGACTTTTCAGGGTTGCAAAGGTGATTGTTAAACGCTCCAGTTATAAGCCCTCAGGAGAAAAAAAATTCATCCCTTTGGTTTTTGTATTTCTTCCCAGCTGAAAGAGTGATGTCTGATTTTTGATAAACATCTTGTAGTGCAATGGACCACAACAGAAGCTATCTTGATGCTGGTAATCTGTTCAGATTGTTTTCTGATTCTTTATCTGCTCTTTGTAAGAAATTAAAATAAATTAATAGAAGGAGGGACTTTTAGAAGAAAGGAGTAGGATTCAGGAAACAGATTGACAAACCAGAGACTTTATTTGCACAGTTGTGTAATATTTGACACAGAAGAATAGAGTATAACAAACTTTTTCTAAATCCTACTAAAAAATGGACTGCTGTCTGTAGAATAAGAATCTCAGTGGAAGCAGTGGACATCTTGTATATTATAGGCATGTATTATGCATACCTGAGGCACAAATAAGGACTGACAGAGTTCAGTTTGATTTCATCTTATAGACACAGTTCTGCACGGGTTGTGTTGTCCTCTGTGCTGTATGAACACAAGAAAGCACTCAGCTTGGTAAAAGTTGAGGGTAAGTCTTCTGCAATTCATGAGAGAGGGATAGAGGCATGAAATCTGTCTGCTGCTCGCCAAAGCCCTGGATGAGGTCTTATAGCACTGCAGACACCATGACCTATGAGAAACCTTCCAAACAGTCTTTGAGGGACAGTTATGTTGCTTCCTGCCTTCTCAGCTACTCAGAAAACCAGCAACAATGTGTTTTATCATATGAGTAACTGTTTTCTTCGTGATGTTCCAATCACTTGTCTGGGAGGCATGGAAAAATGTCCCTCTGTCCCAATCAGGTTGATTTTGGCACTTAACAGTTGATGGGTGTTTGTGTTCCTTCCATAAACATAGTGAAGTGCTCTATTTTTTGAATTCAAGTGTTTGAGTATTTTTTTTACCTCAGCCGTGAAGCAATATTTTAGTAGGGGGTGCAGGGAGGACTGCAGTTTATTAACGTATTTGAGGTCTGAGTGTTGCATGTTTAGGAACAATTAGATTCAGAAATGTATACTAAGGCAGCACTAGGTCTGGAAGACTGCAGGAAGAAACGCTAGAGAAGGCTAGGTTCTATCAGCATCGTTTAGCTAGCCATATTGCACTTACAGAACAATAAGGTCTTCTTCAATAAAATAAATAGGATAGATTCTTAAAAGTGCTTTTGTGAAAAACAAATACTTGTTATTAAAATAACTAGGAGTTGGTTTTAGCCTTTGACTTCATCTTGTATTTGTGGCTGAGTTCCCTAGATGGAGAACTAAGCTGAATGACTTTCTAATCTTGGGAACATGGAAAAATAAAGGTAAGATGCGAGGATTCACTGATCTCCTTAGAGAATCTGATATTCTGTATGGAATTTGAGAGAAGACTCCTTGAAATACAGTCACACACAAGACCTCACAGCATAGCAGCCAGCACAATCGTCCCCCAGCACCTCCAGCTCCAAACTAGAAATAACTGCCCTGGAAATAATCATTAGTGTTAAGACAGTGCTTCTGGGGGAATAGCACAGCTTTTGTTGTGCTTACAAATAGGCACTTGTCAGGAGTGTGTAGGAATGGTACTGCAAGCATATTTGGACGATAGCATCTTTGAAGTAGTAGCAGCACTTGATACTGCGAAATTCACTGCAAGCCTCCAGAATGTTGGAGATGCTATTTCCACTACATATTTATTATTTCACTAACACTTGTCTTTGTTTCTGCCCTAAATGTTGCTCAGCATTGTTAGGATCTGGCTGATGAAAATGGTGAGAAATTTTCCTACAGTGTCACACACAGACAAGCTCTAAATCAGTTATCTTGCTCAATATGATGTCCTTGTTCATCTGAGTTCTTTGAACAATGCTAGCCCTTCAGCAAATATCTCAGAACAAGCACAGATACTAGAGAGAACTCAGCTACTGGTATTTCTAACGTTAATAACAAGCACGTAAAACATTTTTACCTATTGGAGATTTGCTTTGCTGCAGACTCAGTTTATCACTGAGTTTTTCTTTTGTTTTTCTTTTTTGTTTTTCTTTTCCTGGTTCCTCAGTAGTTATATTTCTACTTCACAATACATCATATTCATATCTTAACTTAATTGGAATATTATATATTAATGGTATCTGAGTGTTTCAAAATTTTACGTTATACCATAAGACTCTTATTTATTTTAGTATACCTTCCAGTTTTGTGGATGCAGTCTCCATGTAAGAAGACTGACTGGGTTCTGTAAGATCCTGTGGGAAACACAGTAGTTTACTGAGGCAGGTTCATCTAAATTTGCAGCTGTTAACCTAACCACTGGATTCTCTTTTATTTCCAACTGTAACGTTTGTTCTTAAGACAAAGAAAATTGAAGGGACATAGCTGTTACAGACTATTGTGCTGTACTGAAATTAACTTACAGGGAAGGATTCATAATGTGCAACTCAAATTTGTCTGTATCTATATTTCTTGTTCACAAGGATACAAATATTCTTGCTTTTGTAAAAAGACTAGTGAGGTACAAATTCAGAACTGTTTCCTTTCAAGCATGCAAACAAACATCAGGCATCCAGTACCTCTGAAAATACCTGAATAGTGAATACTTCATTGTTTGAAGGAAAAGGACGTTTCAAAAGGTGGCTGGAACTGGCAAAACCTCTTCCTGAAGAGGTACTCAGCAATCTTCAGATAGAGGATATTGAATTCTTTGAAAGATCTGGATTTCTGTCAAAATTAGGGAGTGATGTCCTTGATAAAATACTGGAAGCATCTTTGCAGTGAAACTGCAGTGAAACTGCAAAGATGGAGAGGCTGGGAAAAATGTGTGTGTGGGTGTGTGTGACAGACATTGTTAGGTGCAGCAGTGCGCTTAATTAAAGCATTGCAGCTGTTCCATTATTACTTCACCTTCAGATATGTTTCTATTATATGATATCTATTTAAAGGAAGCTTATGGCTCTTAGAATCACAGAGTCACAGGTAATTCAGGTTGGAAAGGACCTTATGAGGTCAATCAGTCTCTCCCCAGCCTGGGCTGCTACTGGGGTTCTTCCTTCCCAGGTGCAATACTTTTGGCATTTTTCCTTGTCAGATTTCATGAAGGTCCTTGAAAGGGAGGTCCTCCAGTCAGCCCATTTCTCCAGCCCACCTGGATCTCTCCGAATGGCAGGCCTACCCTCCAGCATATCAGCTGGCCCTCACAGCTCAATGTCTTCTGCAAACTTGAAGAGAGTGCACTCCATTACTTCCTCCAAGTCACTAATAAAGATGTTTATCAAGACAGGTGCAAGGGCAAAATGCTGCCACTCCACTTCTTACTGGCTTCCAGGCAGTGTACGACCCATTAACCAGTACTCTCGGAGCCCTATAATCTCAGCAGTTTTTTACCCATCTAGCTATCCACACCTACAGTGTAACATTCTAACTTTTATAAAGCAGTGCTGTGGGAGATAGTGTTGAAAGCCTTCCTAAAGTCAAGGTGAATGACATCCACTGTTCTCCCAGTGTTCATCTGCAGTAATTTTCACCTTCATTCTTTATGAAACTAATCAGAAAACAAAACTAAGATGGAATTGGCATGCAACACCTGCAAAGAGGACTGAAGCAGTGAGGGTGTAGCTATGGGGAGCTATTTTGGCCAACAGACCAGCAATTTTTGTTGCTTGACTGTTTCAGTTCAGCTGGAGAAACCACTTATGAGTGACAACAATTAGCACTTACATATATGCTTAACTGTTGTTCAGACATTAAACATGTCAACTTAAAGGTTGTGCAAGCATTAACTCATCCTTCTACTTAAACTTGTGTATATTGATATTAGACTATGAATCATAGAATCATAGAATCACCACGTTGGAAAAGACCTCTTGGATCATTGAGTACAACCATTCCTGTCTGCCACTAAACCATGTCCCTGAGCACCTAATCTACCCGTCTTATAAACACTTCCAGAGATGGGGACTCAACCACCTCCCTGGGCAGCCTGTTCCAGTGTCCAGTGACCCTTTCTGTGAAAAATTTTTTCCTGATACGTAGTCTGAACCTCCCCTGGCGGAGCTTGAGGCCATTCCCTCTTGTCCTATTCCCCGTCACTTGGGAGAAGAGACCAGCACCCTCCTCTCCACAACCTCCTTTCAGGTAGTTGTAGAGAGCAATAAAGTCTCCCCTCAGCCTCCTCTTCTCAAGACTAAATAACCCCAGCTCTCTCATCCACTTCTCGCAAGACTTGTTCTCCAGCCCCTTCATCAGCTTCGTCACTCTTCTCTGGACTCGCTCCAGAGCCTCAACATCCTTCTTGTGGTGAGGGGCCCAGAACTGAACACAGGATTCGAGGAGCGGTCTCACCAGTGCCGAGTACAGAGGGAGAATAACCTCCCTGGACCTGCTGGTCACGCCGTTTCTGATCCAAGCCAAGATGCCATTGGCCTTCTTGGCCACCTGGGCACACTGCTGGCTCATGTTCAGTCAACCAACACCCCCAGGTCCTTCCCAAATGATAGGGGACAGGACAAGAGGGAATCGCCTCAAGCTCCGCCAGGGGAGGTTCAGGCTTGACATCAGGAAAACTTTTCATGGAAAGGGTCATCGAGCACTGGAACAGGCTGCCGAGGGAGGTGGTTGAGTCACCTTCCCTGGAGGTGTTTAAAAGACAGGTGGATGAGGTGCTGTGGAGCATGGTTTAGTGATTGATAGGAATGGACTCGATGATCCAGTGGGTCTTTTCCAACCTGGTGATTTTGTGATTCTGTGATTCTCCTCCAGGCAGCTTTCTAGCCACTGTTCCCTGAGCCTGTAGCACTGCACCGGGTTGTTGTGCCCCAAGTGCAGGACCCAGCATTTGGCCTTGTTAAACCTCATGCCATTGGTCTCAGCCCAGCGGTCCAGCCTGTTCAGATCCCTTTGCAGAGCCTCCCAACCCTCCAGCAGATCCCAGCTTAATGTCCTTCCACCCAGCTTAGTGTCGTCCGCAAACTTGCTAAGGGTGCACTCGATGCCTTCCTCCAGGTCATTGATAAAGACATTGAACAGGGCTGGACCCAGCACTGAGCCCTGGGGAACCCCACTTGTCACTGGCCTCCAGCTGGATTTCACACCATTTACCACCACTCTCAGGGCCCGGCCAGCCAACCAGTTTTCCACCCAGGAGAGTGTGCGCCTGTCCAGGCCAGAGGCTGACAGTTTCTCAAGCAGAATGCTGTGAGAAACTGTGTCAAAGGCTTTACTGAAGTCCAGGAAGATACATCCACAGCCTTTCCCTCATCCAGCAGGCAGGTCACTTTGTCATAGAAGGCGATCAGGTTAGTCTGGCAAGACCTGCCTTTTGTGAACCCATGTTGACTGGGCCTGATCACCCTGTTCTCTTGCATGTGCTTCATGATAGCACTCAAGATCACCTGTTCCATGACTTTCCCTGGCACTGAGGTCAGACTGACAGGCCTGTAGTTTCCTGGGTCCTCCCTGCGACCCTTCTTGTTAATGGCCACAGAATAAGATTTTTAGTGTGTGTATGTGCAGAAGACCCAGTAGCAGCTATACACATTTGTTAAGTTGTGAATCAGGCTATAACACTATTGGAATTGTGGCAGAGTGGAGATAACCCACGCTCAGAGAACTAATTAGCAAAAACACCACAGGAGTTGTTGTAAAATAGAGATAACCTGGGCATGGGGAATAGTTTAGTTTTTTTATAGCTGATGTGATCTTTGAGTAGGAACTAATATCACATCAGTCAGAATATGCTTGAGTAGGTAGCTTACAATGGTAACCCTTTGATTTAAAAAAAAAATCTAACTACTGAATTAAAGACAAGGAATAATAATAATTTTCCTGGATTATTTCATTACCAAGAAACAACATACTGAACTTTCAACTAGAACATAGATTTCTCACAAACAGAAGAAAAAAGTAGTAATTTTGTAAAGAATTGGCTGTGCCACAATGTATTGGGATTTCAAAGATGGCTTTTGTTCTCTATCACGAATTTTCTGCTCAGAGGTGAACCCTTGAGTACTTACCAAAATGTTAAGTCCTCCCAAAATAGCATCATTTCAAGATACATGAATCTGACATCAAATACTATGATATTTAGCCTACACAGACTCTTAAAAATAACTGCTAAGTTCTTCATGAAAGGAAGGGATTGTGCCTGCTGATTCCTATGATGACCTAGGTTGTGACTGAAAGAAGCAAGGAGTAATTTCTACTTTTACCCTTCTATCTGAGGGATGAAATGTGTGTGAAGCCTTCTACTGTTACCAATTATTTTATTTCTCTTGGTGCTGTTTTTGTCACGCGATGCTAATTGGAAGGTTTAGATGTTTTCCATTCAAAATGTCAGTTTTGTTCTGTATAAATGTGTTGCTGAGGTGATGTGAGGTGGTTCTTAAAGAGGAATGTGGCAGCTCTGCTTGGAGAACATGGACTTTGCCACGCATCCTTACTAAATACCTGGCTCTTGTATTATTCTTCATAGCTGACTGAGCATTGCTATGTGCAATAATATCTTAATTTTAGTACAGGTAATGTGCTTTGAAAGGGAAAATGAAACAAAAGTTATTCTTCTGTTTAATCAGCTGCTGTAAAATTCTGGCTCGCTGGGACACAGACATTGTAAGAGTGAGATTAAAATGTACATCCCCTGGGTGATGTGGGAGGGTGGCATTTGGAAACTTGTATGCTAGAAGGGTTAGCGCTTATCAGCTGGAAATGTTCTCTATATCCTGATGAAAGCTAAAATGCTGAAGTGGTGACTAGGTTTCTCTTCACTGTGTCTGAAATAAAGACTGAGGAAAAATGTAATGTGCATTAGTGTATGTGTGGAGAGTGTAATTAATTGTCTTGGTAGTGTGCAGACAGTACTCTACAGTAATTCTAGTACCACCAGTAGAATATTAATGGCATGCTGCTTTGACCTGCTATCAATCACTATGATTTGCATATAATTTGCATGATGCTTTGCATATCAGTCATATAGTACTCACTAGATTTTATACTGCTAGAATGGCATATTTAACAAAACGATTGTAGTAGCATTGCTCCAGGGAAAGGGATCACCTTCTAAGTTTCTCTTTTTTTGTACTATTTTTCAAAATAATGTATCATTTTGGGTTTTTTAGAATTTTGGGTCTTTTAGAATTTGATTTTTGTCTGACTTAGTAGCAAATCTTAGGTGGATGATGTCAATACTAGCTAACAGTTCCCTGTTAGTCTCTCTCATCCTTATTTATTCTACATCATTTAAACTTATTATGACAGATTTACTTTGTGATCAAAGTAAACTTTGACTATGACTACTAAAATGTTTAGCATATTTAACATTGATAATAGAGACCTTAAGTTCAATAGGTGAAAACCTCTTTGTAGATGAACTAGCTACTGATCTTATATCAATTGTTAAAAAGACTTGAAAAATATTGTAGTACAGATGTATTAAATAATGTTATGACAGCTTCTGACTAGACTGATAGCTGGCAAAGCTAGCAGGGAAGGTTTCCAGGGTAGGAATTGTGTCCATTGTGCATCAGGTTCAAAGAATGTATATGCTGATGATATCACCTGTGAAGTATTTGGTTTTTTTTGGGTTGAAAGGTTACATACATTTGTATTGACATGGCAGGGTTTAAGTTAATGTAAGTGCTGTTACAATGTCAGTAGGCTTTTTTTCCTGTTTATTTATAGATTCTAAAAGAGCTGTTACAATTCTCAGTAGAGCTGTCTTCTAGAGTTCCAGTGACACCAAAGCTGTTTTGTTGTTAATAAACCTTCCTCACAGCCAGGCTTTGACATCATGAGAGTTCCCAAAGAGCCTTTTTGCTTTCAATGGAAGATGTAAAATTATTTTTCAAACATTTACTTTTTAACCAAATTTTTCATATTGGTTTAAAGAAACAATTTTTCTTTATCCCAAAAAACCTTTCCTCGAGCAATATTTCTGCATGCTTTTTTGAGTTCTTGAAAGAGATTTGTTGTGTAAAACTTCTTTTGCATTACTTGATAACAGACGTTTTGCAGCATAGCCAATTATTTTTGGTGCCAGATAATGAAGGCACTTTTAGTAGGCCTTATGTATACTTCTGCTGCCTTTATTCTTAATGGATACCAGTTAACCAAGAGCTCACCAACCTCTTAGCTGTCGGTTTCACATTTTCCATAACTATTTTTGATATAAGAAAAACTCTGTGGGGAAAACAAGTAGGTCTAATCCCAATGAATCTATGAATTTAAATATACGAACTATATACAAATTATATGAATTCAAATAGCCACTGGCTAAGCATAACTTGCGAGAATATTGGATGATAAAATGTTTCCTAGATGGGTTAATCTGGATTATAAATCCCCAATAAATTTATGTTACGTATCTGTATAAAACTGCCTGGTTTTGAATGAAGGTTCATCTCAGAAGCTTTAGTATACTTAGGGAGTAAAATATGTAAGTCAAAGAAATTAAAGACTGAATTTCAGTCTTAATTCTAAAATTCTGGGATTTTTAATGAGAAACATATCTTGGAAACTTTTTCATATACTTCCACATATGCATGTAAACAATGTAGGAAAATTAGTTCAAAGCAAGTCTATTTAATCTCTTTAAAAGTCTGTGAAGGAAGTTCTCTGGATGTTATAGTTTTCTTATGTATACAAAAGGAGTGAATGAAAAATATTCCTCACCAAATACACTGTATGGTCCTTCCAGATACCAACTTCTATTTCCAGATGTAGCAGCTGTTGCTGTTAGGGAACTGGGGGCTGCTGTCATGGGACTGCCCTGAGAGACTGAGGCATCAGGCAAATCTTAAAACTTCAAACAAGCCTTTGCTTATGCTCAGCAACTGGGAGGTGAGCATTAGCCAAGCATTGGGTACACAATCTTGTAAGTCTAAAATCATGTGCAGACCTGATGGCCAACGTGTTTGGTGGTTCTCAGGCGTCTGAAGTCAATATGCCCTGGCTCAAGAGCTCTTCAGTGAGAGGAACTGAAGGTGAAATGAGTGTCTTCTTTTTTTTCTCCAAGCTCCACTCTCATCACTGGCATCTGGATAAACATTTTCCATGGATCAGAACAAGTCAGGTCCAAAGGATTACCTCATATTTCTGCAGGTGGGAGCAAATCTTTTCCAGCTTGTCCAAGCAGGTGTTATCCCCTAACACTTGTCTGTCCTGGTCTTTTCAGATGGGTATACATGTTTGGAGACTTGTGCAGGTCACCTAATACCTCCAAGCAGTTGTAGGTTGGGTGCTGTTATCTTAATTTTACTGTATTTATAGAACTATGCCAAACAGGCAGATGTTACAAAATAATTCACCTTCTAACTTAAATCAAGCAGTCTTGTCATATACCTAGGTACAAAACAAACTGGATATGTGTTATGTTTTGCCTTAGATCAAGCAGCGTTGTAATGGTAGTAAAAGGAGGATGCTTTAAGTTTCACAGCTGGGTCCTCCTGCTGCGCAGGGCTAGACTATCATGCTACACTGATGGTATTACATTGAATTTGCAGATTCAATTGTACTTTAAGTGGTCACAGTGAAAAGGAAAAAGAAGGCATACACCAGCGTGTTGGGCAGTGTTTTCTTTACATGACTACAATTTTGCCAGGGAAATTTAGATTAAATCTGTTTTTGTGAGGCTTCTAGGGATAACAGTAGCAATGAAGAAAACAAGCGTGACAACAGTTTATTCAGAACTCAGAATTTTATTTCAAGATCTGGTGCACACAGTGGGTGTGGAACTTGTGCATTCAGAGTACAGTAAAATAGTTTTCTTAGTATTAAGTAAAAAAAAAATCTGTCCTCTAACATGACTGAGCAAAAGTCTCTAGTTTGCTCCCACAGGATTCACTCTCAAGCCTAGCAATTTTTTTGTCTTATTTTGAAATATTGTAAATACTACAAGATCTTTGCTTTACAAAGCCAAAACAAGCATATAAGAAAAGATATATTAGAGAGAATGTGACTTTAGAGCATAAGGATACTTATTTAAAAATCTTTAAAAATGCAGATTGTGTATTTGCATCAGTATGGATTTTGCATTCAAACAATGATAGTTTTTAAATACAATTCTGTATACTGTAATAGTGGAGACTGAAGTAATATAAAATTACATTTTTTGAAATGTAGAATTTCACGGAATTCATACTGTGGATTAGCAGAGTTCTACTTTGCTGAAAGTATTAACTTTCATTCAGATCCAGTATCAGCTGAACCAAATTTATTAACAACAAGTTAGAATATAAATACTAATTTAATAAAGAATGATGGTTTAATTTAACTCAGCATGGTTATCCTCATTGGTGAATTTTCTCTTTTGCTTTCAGTTTGCAGAGTCTCATGGCACAAATCAGGAATAGGTCATGCATAGCTGCTTAGTGTTTTTTTTTAATTAGTATTATATCCCATTTTCTTTGTTAATAGCTTTGCATTTGCAACTATTGTACCTCATTTTGCTGAGGAATCATTTTGCAACTCTTCAAGAATAAGCCTGTTAAGGAACCAATAGAAATGAAATCCTATATAATCTTGCAAACCATGTTTGTCATGTTCCACGATCCAAGTGAATGTTTTTTGTTGTAGTTTTCTTGTCTATTGCTCCATGAAACCTGGGCTCACATACGACCCGAGTACTAGACTGTATCTTTAAACGTGATGCTGCCATTCATTGTGACTTTAGCTAGGACATATTAAATGCAAAAATTCTTGGTACAGGTAGGCCAAATATATAATCTCTGCTGTTTTTTTTATTTCTACTGAAAGAGGAAAACTGTGTTGTCAGAAAGAAAACACCTGTAGCATGGAGAGGTCACTGCATTGCTTATTGCTTAGAAGCTTTCTTTGCATTGCATTGCTGAGGAATGTGGATGTTGATTTTGCAAGGTAATGAGAAGCTAAGGGTTGTGACACACCAAGTCATGCTTCCTGTGGGGAAACATTCCCCGTGGCTTTATGACATACAGCTGTGCTGGATCGGTGGGGCTGGTGGGGCTGGTGATACTGGAGGGCACTCCGGGAGGCAGGCAGAGCTGTCCCCTGGGCTCAGTGCAAAGCCAAGCAGGCTCTGAATGTCCCTTTGCCTGGTACTCTTGGGCACTGGTAATAGTGCAGTAAAAGGGGATGTGTCCACTTCCAAACCTGACCTAGTTACACAGTTACCAGTTTAGATGGTTTATCGTATTTAGGAAGAAATTGTATTTTAACATTAAAAATTACCAGTATTTATTAACTAGAAAAAAAGATGATTACAACAGAGGAGTCATTTTGTGTGGGTTGAACTAATGTTGGTCTTGTTTAATGATTATTCACCTACTCATGAAAGACGCTACAGAGTATAACAAAACCAAAGTAGATTCATGTAGCACTTGGTCGAAGGTTTATTTGAAGTTCATGTTGCACAGATGGGTAGTAGTTTGAGAGCGCAGATGGAATTTAAGGAACAGCAAGTTCAGTGGGAAAACTACTGTAGTGAAGAGATAGAGAAAACTGAACGAACCAACAGCTTGAGAGAAAAATATTGAGATCCAGCTGGTTATTACACAAATTATTTCAGCTTCTCCTAGCATATAAACTGTGAGGACAAACGGCAAATGTTTTACAGGAACTGGCTGCTTCCTCACTGTTCCCTTATACAAGAAGTGCCTCTCAAACCTAATTAAAATGATTTTTTTTTTGATTGAGTGATCTTTTATTGGGAGTTAGTAGAGGAGAGAGAGACAAGGATCTGTCTAAAAAGCAAGCAGATCTAAAGGACATGAGCAGAGCAAGATCAAGTGGCTTGAGATTCTAATGCCAGAAATTTTTAATCCCAGGAGAAGGATTAAAAAGACAGCCTAGTGAGAAGAGAAAGTCCAGTGGGAAAGAAAACCTGCCACGCTCCCCAGTCTGCAGGCCCTGCTTGCATCAAGTGCCTGCCTCTTGGCTGGGCTGGTTTCTGTCCAAGTCCTTCAACAGCATTTTCCTTGTGCGTCCTCGAGGGAAAGCCAGGGCACAGATAAAAAGGTCTTGCTACTCTTCCCAGCTAGGTTTCAGCCACCTCCTTCTTTCCTCGACCTTTGCCTATTTGTTGGTCCTTCTGCAATTTTCCTGCTTTGTGTCTGCAGCGATTTAATATTAGGCCAGTGCATTGTAGACTTTAACTCTTGACTAATTTTGTTACCTGGAAATCTGTTAACTCAAAACCTTCCAGTCTTAGAGGAATGGTATAGTCTCTCTGCATAATCAAGTAACGGAGCTACTCTTTACTTTCTGATTTTCACATCACAGTTCTTTAGAAAAGCTTCATTCAATAAATAAGATCCGTTAAGCAAAAAAAGTAAAATTCAATGAAAACAATTTTTTTGTAGAACATTTACATATTTTATATTATTACAGTTGACAAACTTTCTTATATTTCAGTAATAAGTATGTGGAAGATCATAGAATCGTGGAATGATTTGGGTTGGAAGAGACCTTAAAGATCATCTAATTCCAACCCCACTGCGATGGGCAGGGACACCTGATTTTTCTAGCTAAGTTATAAAACAAAGAAAATTATTTTTTACATATAAAATTCTGTCTATATGAGATTCCAAGAAGAATGTGAGAACCATCATTTAGACCAGGAAGAGAAGTCTCAGCAATAAATTAATTCCTTGAAGCACTGATTTAAAAAGAGAGAAAAAGAGACTAAAATTTTATAATCAGTTGAATTAAGGCTTTAATTTATTGCTGTGCTACGATATATCTCCTGCTGCTAGAAATTGTCTCATAAGTGAAGTCACTAAGGTTGAGCATTTAAAGTCATATTTTTTTAAGTCGGAATGCTTTTTTTTTTCTTCAAAGTTGCATGTTACTATGTATTTAAATTCTATTTTATTAAAAAAACCAAAGTAACTCAGAGCACTGAAGGTTATTTGCTGAGTATAACTGATTTTGTATGCAGTATTCGTACCAAAGATATATAATAATTGTAAAACCCCCAAATGAGTAATTCTGTATCAGAGTTTGGTAATGTTCCATTTAAAATAACTCTTCATCTTCATGATGATGTATCTGTGGAGCCGTGCTGAAGGAGTTGAGAGTCTTTGTTCATAAATAAAAGGAAATAAGTAGTAAGTTTCTAATGATTTTTGTATTTATTGGATCCAATACACAGGAAGCAAAACCATTTTGTTTTCCCTCTGTCCATGAGCTGGACTATTTCTTGCAGAAGCACATTGGGATTTACTGTGTGATTTTATCATTCTTTTGTTTCTTTAATTTGCTGAGTATACATATACAGCGTTTAGAGTTTTTTTCAATTTTTGCAATAATATCTTTTTTTTTTTGTGGGTTTGGTCTCTTGGTAGCACCAGTGCCCTAATTGTTCTTTGATAAAAAAATAAATATTTTTAAATATCAATTTTTAACACTTCTAGAAAGGTTTCTTTCTTTCTTTTTCCAGTCTGTTAAGGATTTTTGTTCCTGTGGAGTTTGTACTTCCTATTAGACAAGGAAAAAAGTGAAGGATGTTTGTCTTCTTTTTGAAGGAAATCTTGATGCTGACAGGATCAGAGAAGAGATTCTTTTTGAAGGAGTTGCAGCATGTGATTGTACCTTCCAGCTTAGAGTTTATGATTGAAAACAACGGGAAAGGACCTTGCAAGGTCATTGTAAAGGATTTAATAGGGAAGATCCAAGCATTTATATCAAACATCTGTTGATTTGTTTTCTGGACATAAGATAATAGTGGTGTTTTCAGCTCTCACATATGAAGTGTCCTGTGATCCTCTAGCAGGAATCTAGAACTGAAAAATAAGTGCTAGTGTTATTCAGGGAAAGAATGCTGATTCTTCAAGATTAGCAAGTCACATCTTGTAAAGATATGTTTGTAAAGCAGTGGATCACCATGCAGATGTGCTCAAGAGGTACCACTATGTTTCAATGCCCAGCTAGTTAGCTTTACTGAGAAATTTGGTATAATAGCTCACGGAGTACCATGCTAAGGGAGCTACGTGCCTTCTAGAACCAAGGCTAGTTTTGTCCACACTAAGCTGAGCACCTTTGTATAGGGCTGCTCAGATGAGTGCAGACGTACCTTTGTTTAGTAGAGGTATCTTCCTTGAATTCTTAGAGACACTGTCTGGAGCAGCATCCAGCTATCATGGACAGCATTAAACCTCACTGTCTCCTACTCCTTCTAAGTGTTGCTGTAGAAAATTTCCTTCCCGTACTGGTCCCGGCTGGACTCATTGGACTTCCAGCAGTTTTGGGTGCATTTTGAAAGAAGGCCTGATGCTGGGTTGCAGGATGGTTGTTCTGATGACCCAATGGAGAAGAGTTTTATGTTGTTATTGTCCCTTGCAGAATAATGTATGGAGATCATACAGCGTGAATCTAGATCAACCTGGTGTTTAGAGAACAGACATTTGCAAGTAGTATTGTTTAGCAGAAGGTGACTGAGATAATCATGTTTAGTATTATCAGGTAGCACCATTGTTTATCAATTCCAGTCATTGGCTCATAAGGAAATACCAATAAGTTTCTACCAATGAGAAGGTGACTGAAACTTATGACTGAAACAGCATCTCTATAAACAAAAGAATTGGTCCCCACAGAACTCTGCTGTATGCATCTGACTTTAAGAAGGGCATTGGGTTGAATAAACTTAAAAACTTGGGCAATGCATGAATGTTGCTGGGTTTTTGGCACATCAGGTTCATTGTATAGCTGGCAGGCAGAGTTAAGTAGTTCATAAGGAGAGTGGAAAGCATTGATGCTGATTAGCCATCAGGCTTCCACCCTTGGTATCAGGGACTGTAAAGCACCAGCCTTCAGTTGTGGTCATGCAGCTCTCTTCAGGACCAAAGGATCCCAATATTGGATGGCATGGATGAACACAATTGTTCTTGTCTTGCCTGCTACAAACACAGCACTTGTGACAACAGCTCCCTTACTTTGCTGGTATTTTGGTCATCAATGATGATCAGTAGCTCGTTCTGCAAACCACACAGCCTTCCTGACTTCTGTGATTATTTATGAGTTTTATTTCTTTTTTATGAAGAAGATAATACCATGAGCAGTTTCTCTCCTATTTCTTCCCTTTCACTTCAAATTGTAAATGTCCTCTTCTTTTTTTTCCCCAATCTTTTAGGAAGAAAGGGCCTCAACTCCACAGGCTAAATAAACTAACTGTTAACAGGGTATGTGAAAAGCCTGGATGATGTCTTGTCCTTGAGCACTGAGGTCTTTGAGAGAGGACTTCTCTGTAGGCCTGTAGATTTTTGTCCTTTTGTCCTATGTTTTTCAAAGGAGTGTCAGGGAAATACTATGTTTCTTCTGTCGAATCTGTTTTTATTATTTAGTCTGAGTAACTCAAAACTTACATTTTTTTGGTCATTCTGATTTCCTTTTCTGTAGAAGAAATAAGTGTGTCCCACTTGAGCTATGTGGTGTCAAGCTTCTGCCAAGTCATGCAGAAAAAGATTAAAACAAAAGAGATAATTTTCAGTCCTCATCTTTTTGTAATTAAGTGTTTTAAGAAGAAGAAAAGGGTATATATGCTTTGAAGTAATTTGATAAATCACGAAGGATGGGGATTCAATGGGGTTTAAGAATAGGCTTTAAGGAGGTCATTAGGGATTTTAAGAGTAGTTTTAGTGGAGTGCAAAGAGCAAATGATGTAGCTGAAAAGATAACTTTATTGCTTGATGTGGCTGAAAGTAAGATTTTAAAAATATATTTGAGATAAAATGGTGAAATGTGAACATCACAGCAAAGAATGAAGTATTGTAATAAGATCATCAATCCACAAGTAATTATATGTAAAATAAAGTGTGTTAAAATGTAGGTAACTAGTTCTTTTAAGACTAAACTCAAATTGATGCTTATCTTTTGTAATGGAAATTAATTTTTCTGTTTTAGGATTCTGCTGTTTTATCACGTTCTGTTCAATAGATTACATGAAGAACTTTCCCAAAATAATTTTATTTCGGTTTGATTTTGGGAAGGAGCAATAGGTAGATGGCTCTATTGCATTTTAGTTTCCCTCTTTTACAAAATTTTACCCAAAAAATGTTTTTGGCATGAAGCCGCAAAAGTTTTAAAATATTCTTTGTTGTTTTGTTGATCTTTATTATATTTCTGAAACTTCAAATCATTATAGTGCTTATTGACATTAGATCATTTAAGTTCTCTTGTCAATTGTTGATTCAACAGAGTGGTTTTCATTAGTGGCAAATCCTTCATAAATTCTGACTTTCTATAATATTAGAGATTACTGGGAGATTAGTGTGAGAGAACTGAGTTTTTAACTGTTTAGGGAAGAAAATTTTGACCCCTTTGAAGCAAAACTCACTGCTGATATGGTAGGCATATCAGCATAGCTGGACATATTGCACTGTCCAGCCTCACTGAAAAAAAACATGGACCAAATAATTTTTGACCAATTTGTGCCACCATTCTGGTGTGGTTTGCTTTTCTCTGATAATCTCAGGAGTTTAATAAAGTTGGAAAGTGAAATCTATAATGTAATTAATGAACTTAACACCACTATTACAATTATTTATATGACTTTTTGCCAGGTAAAGATTTGCCATAGCAAAGACCAAATTTGAGGGATTCTTCAAACACTGCACTGCGCTGTGCTCGAGAAAACAATGTGATGTGGAGACCTGGGAAAGTAACACTACACAAGTGGTTTTGAGACATACTTCCTAACTTACCAAATTAATCAAGCTTATACAACCAACATTTTATTGGCTAGTGAAAAAAGAAAACAAAATTGTACTTTCTTAGAAACCTCCAAAAGGTAAAGCAAATCCTCTGCCAAGGAACATGCAAGAGTTCTGCCTTGCAAGAATGCATCCTCTTCCACAGGGGGAGTGGCTGCTGCCTTACTGAGTGAGGATGCTGCTGCTCTGCAGATCTGGGCTTGGGAAGAATCCAGCTTATGGTTTTGAAGTAGTTTAAGACAGGAATTCCAGCAAAACTTTAGTCAACGGTGAAAAACGGGGAACTCTCTAGAGTGATTCATCTTACCTATTTTGAAAGCATATGTCACCCTGCCCTGGCTATGTTTTCTACACTGTCTGGATTTGTTGGTTATATATTGATTACATATGATGTCCATTACTGACCCTTTTCTTTCTCTAGTGTTTTGGGTATTTCACATGTTCTAAATCTGCTTTTCCAGTTAATCTGTGCTACTTTGTGCAAAGAGATGTAAGTATCATAGGACCCGGACCAAGTCTATAGCCCAGCAATGAAACCCGTTTGTGTAGAGGGGAATTATTCTAGGATCCAGTTCCTGCTTCATATAAAGTTTACACATAAAACTATTGCTGAATAATATACACTGGAAGCTGAGACTAGAATAAAGGATTTGAACTTACAGATTGTGTGCTCATGGAGTATGACAGGAATGTGGATGCAGGGATTTTGTAGGTGGCCCATTTTGACTGAGTTGTTTAACTGGTGCCTAAGTCCTGTTATTGACATAGTCACCAGTCCTTTTGGAAGATTCAAGCAGGCATTTCCCTGCAGGCTGTCTGCATTCTTAGGTAATTAATCGTCTTAAAATCTTATGTATCTATGTTGAAGCCTGTAAGGAAATTTGTAAATGACACAGCCTTTTCTGATCCAATTGTGGATGTGTATTTGAAAGACATTTTCTAGAAAAATATTTAGCTGCAAATACCTAGTTTCCTGCAAATACCCTCTGGCTGATACAACAAAAGTTATAATTCCACCCTCTAATAATTGACTTGGTTTTACAATAAAAATATTGTTTGTCCAGAAATGACATCTCAAAATCATCTAGTCTGCATTTCTGGGCACACGTTTACATGTTGAGTTCAGCAACTCCTGACAGTAAAGCAAAATGTAATTATCTTCATGCTCAATCTAATTGTGCTGCTCCATCTTTAAACTGTTCATTTTTATTGATCCCATTTTACTTACACAAATAAGATCCACATGAAGGTTTTTTGGGGGGGATTCTTTATAAAGTACTGTAAATAAGATTAATTTTTTAAACGGCAACCCCTAGGAAAAGTACTTTGAAACAATTTCTATGAACATTATTATTTTATAAGAATGAAGAAAATTGTAGCTTTTATGTAATTTATTTCTAGACAGAAACAGTTTTCCCTAATCAAAGAGTAGCTTACTTTTTACTGCAGTTAAGTGTGTTTTTGACACACACAATATGTTATAGGAGATAATAACCTATCTTGTCTCTTAAACTTATGATACAAGAAAACAACTTAGAAAAAATATGCTTAATTTACCAGTTGAAGGTATGAAAACCCCAATAATTTGTATTCACATTTCTCCAGTGTTGTTTAAATGGTATAAAATCCAAATGTTTCATAAGCTCTTTGAACTCATAGCAGCTCAGTTTTTACTAATAAACATATTTTCTCACTTTTCTGATTAATTCATTCATTCCACGCCACCTAAAATAATATTGGAAGAAATTATTCCTAACAATAGTTTTACTGTTGTGGAAATATTAGATACTACTTGTTTGACCATCTTCAAGTCACTTTGGAGAAGACATCAGGTAGAACTTAACAACAGGAGATCTTAAGTATCATAACTTCTGGTGTGTAAATAAATGGTAAATTGGTATGATCAAAACACATAAGAGACTGTTAGTAATAATAGGGCTTTTTATCAGTAAAGTGACAATTCTTGCATGTTAATAATGTCTTTCTATACATTTGAGAGCAGTTTTCAGACACGCTGTTTTTCCCAGTTCTCTTGGAGGTCTAATAGTGATGGTTGCTAGCTTGGTATCTTGTCATCCCACTAAATGAACTTTTAAAAAATCTGCTTGGTATTAGAGTGGAATTAATGTTTTGGTCTGCTGTAAAATAATTTCTCACAATATACACAATATACAGTATATATACAATATATTTACACTATATACTTGTATGTACAATATACATACAGAGAAAGGAATATACTGTGCGTGTCTCTAGTCTTCTCAATTTTTTTATTTCTGTTGACTTTTAATTTACACAGAAGCAAACTCAAGTCAGAATTCTGCCATTGGTGTTTTGAAAATGTTAAATATCTAACAAAACAGTCTTTAATCATTGCAGAAGTACAACTAAGAGACAAACATGTCATAATGTATTTGCCGAATATGCAGTGTAATTCAGTCTTCAGTATTTCTTCTACTTAACTCTGCACTGTGACCTCCATGTAAACCTGTAAATGGCTCTTCCATGTCCATGGAGATTTGCTTTCTACACGCCACCCTTGCAGCAATTTATATTGCTTTTGTACTCCAATTGTTTAAAATACCTTTCCCAAAATAAAACTAGAAGAAAGAAACATCTGACAAATCCTTTCCCTAGAAAGGTCAGAAACCTATATTCATTCAATTTTCCTAGCATGCTTTATCCTGACTGGATCGTGCAAATGTGTCTTGCCTACTCCAGGGTGCCAGAGTGACAAAACAATATACCAAGACTTAATCTTTTTTTCTTATTATGGAACGGTTATAGGTATTGCATAGCTAAGGTTGAAGATAACTTCCATTACAAGCCTGATCTACAAGTCCCGTCAACCATTTGTCCTCAAAACAAGCCATTCCCTGTGAAATTTCACATGTCACATCTCATCCAGAGCTAAATGTTTTGAAGGATGCTGAGGAAAGAATACAGAAAAGGACTTCTAAAGTTACAAAGCTTTATTCTCTGCTGCAATGAACTAGTTCTAGTCATCATAAACAATGAACATGTCATACACTTTGTATGTGTATATATTATTAATGGGATTGCTAGCCCTGCTTATTGTCAGATTCCCTAATAAGTCTTGTCATAGGACCCTGTTTTCAGTTTCTTATAGCTCTGATAAATGTTAGCTGTCTTAGGATTTTATTTCAGCCTGGTGTTTGTGTTTATGCATCGAGGTATGTGTAAAATGTCAGCCAGCTCAATGCAGTTATTGAGAAGAAAGCCACTTGCGCAACAGATGTGTAACAGTCCTTAGTTTCTGTAAAATATTAAGCTGTGCTTTAGCTTATGAAATTAAATGTAAGTGAGCCAAAAAATTTGCAAAATGAGATCTTGAGAATGATTTTAGAAGAGGAAGAAACATATAGTGATACCCAGGTTTGTGGTTAGTGTCTTGTGTTGGCACAGGCAGAGAATAAGCCTCATGTCCTACTTAGTGAAGCTGACAGCAGTTTTCAAAAAGGCCCAAATTCATACCTTAACGTAAGCTAGCTTCAATAAATGTTGAAAATGTTCAAACTTTGTAATAGTTTTGTGTTTGATATCACAGTTCCATGGTATGGTAATGTTGCAGAAACTCCCTCTCTTCCTGCAGTGTGTACTGGCATTGTTAAACTACATTTTTTTTTCTATTGCTTGATCAAGTTATTCCTTTAATTTGATTAGGAACCAGTTGTGCTAAATGCAAAATGTAGTCAAAAGTAAAAAAAATGCTCTTTGAAATTCTTGCTCTTCCTTATCAAATGACTTATTATTGTAGAATGAATAAGACATGCCATGAATTAAAATTTTTCAATATCCATGTTAATAAACATGAATTTACTTTCTTGGCAGAATCTGAATATAAAAGGGGCAGAAATATTTTAATATTTGACAATAAACAGATATGTATAAAAATGATTAGACCTATTCACTTGATCTTAGATACCTTACAACATTTTTTACTTTTTCTTGTGACTCATTAGAGAGAGCCTGTTGACTACTGTGAGGTGTTTCTTATGTGTAGGTGTTTCCCATGTAACTGACATTTTTGCCCTGAATATCCTTCTTTCATTTCAGTAAGAACAGGGTATAAGTTGCAACAAATTGATGTTTTTTTTTCTGAAGCTCACACAATTCCTTTGGATTAGCTACATGGGAACAGTAAAGCTCATTTTCAGTCCTGACTTAAACTCAGTACCAAAGAGCTTTTGCACTTAACCCTCTCCGCCACTTATTTTCTCATGGCCAACTTTTCCACAATGAACATATGAATAAAAGTCTCAGTTTAATTCTTCAATCTACTGCATGTTGAATTAGCAGAGTTCTCAGATTTTAGCTACTTAAGAAATATCAAACATCTACCATCTTCATTCTCTTAACAGTACATAGTATTTCGCACTAAGGAATGAAATAAATCACGTTACGATGTATTACTGATGAAAACAAATAGCAGAAGCTAGGTCTCCTTGTATGCTTGGAATCAATAAATCTTGAAAATTATCTAACCAAATAACAATAAATACACCAAATTGCATCTTTTACACAACTCAATATAGGGATATACTGTGGAAGTCTTATTACTGTGATTGATAATAGCAGCCTTTTATTGCACGTCTTAGGGCAGCTGTACAAGGTGTAGTGCTTGAATTCTGGTTGGCTATATTAATTATTAAGTAGAGCTACTCATTGATTTCTTTGCACTGTTCTATTTAAAAATTGATGGTATGAAAGGAGATGGTCTTATCAGGGCTGAGATAAAACTAGAACTCGTAACTTTGCTTAAAACTGTAAGATGCAACAGACTGTGTGATCTTGGGATGAGACCTCTGTCAAATAGATGTCAAACTGTGTTTCCTGGGAAATTAAGGGATTTGAATTTTTCTCCGTTAACTTTACTATTCATATACATTAGAGTGGAGTGGTACATTTTTAACAATGGGAACACCTTTTTTTTTGTATTCTTTACATTTATTGAACGAATTTATATCTTAAGAAATGTTTTACAAAAATGTTTTACAAAAATTCTTGTTCCACTATTAAGTCAAACTGTGAGGATATAATAAAAGATATGTGGGAGTATGAATCTTGATTTCCTTAGTGCATTCAGAGATCAGTGCATTTTCCTCAAGGTTTTGAAAGTTTGAATTCAGTATTTTTTTATAAATTGTAATCTTGATTAATTTACTGTCCTGTATTTTCATTTCTATTTGTAGCAGATAGTCCCAGTGAAGCCAGTAGGTGTCTGACAGTGAAATGCAAACATTCAACAATAGGCTTAATTTGCTTGACAGCATCTTTAGATAATCTAAACATTTCCTTTCAGAACATGCATAACTTTAGCGGTAGGGCCATGAAAGCCTCCTGGGCAAAGAATTAATTTTCAACATTGTAATAAAAAAGCAGCGTGTGTGTCAAGGGTATGCAGCTCTTTTGTTAACTGGGAAAATTTTACTGCAGTGTCTTTCTGCAGCAGTATACTTGCAAATCTGTTCTGCAGTGAGGGTACAATCCTCTCTTCAGAGTACAGATTTGGGGGATTTTTTTCAGACTCTCAAGGATATGATGAAGAGGAATTTAATAAATATCTTTCTAAAAAAGAACTCAGGGTCTTTGTTTATTTTTCACAAGTTAGGGAACCTCTTACAGTCTTCAGTTAAGCATTTTATCTTAGGCAGTCTGAAAAAGGAGGGATTGATGTAGAGCCACTAAAGAATGACATAAATACAGCTGGTTCCTTCTCTGGGCAGGGAGAACATTTAATGACTTTCCAGTTTTGTCTTTTCTGTGAAGAATGGAACATTGCCCAGTGGGATCTGGGTCAAGATTTGTGTTTGTAATGATTTGAGGTTTTGGCTGCTTCCATATTTAGAGAAGATTATTTCAGCACTGTTTTGGAAAGGAAAAATACAGGCAAGGGTGTCATTGATTTTGATATAATGAGAGCTGTAGTCATTGGTTTGAGGTATCCAGATAAATCTATATAGGAAAGCAGTTTAAAGGGTAAAGCATAAATTAAAAGAAATTCCTTTGTATTTAGTTTTTATCCATATCTGTAAGCTGGAAACAACATGTGAACTGACTGAATTTTAGGTGCTTTTATGCATGGAGCAGAAAGCACATATACGTGTAGACATATATAGGTATATATACCTATATAAAATGATTTTAGTTTAGCTAAAATCTCATTTTTGAAGAAGATATTTAAGAATTTGTGAATATGGAGTAATCTTAGCATCTCAGTTTCTAATATTTAGGCATATATCCAACATCTTTTTGATCAAGATATTTCACTGCAGTCTAAAAGTTTTTCATATATATATATATATATATATATAAACCAAAAAGAACTTCTAAATTCATTCATTCAGCAGAGTTCAGCTAATCAGTGCCAGAGGAGATTGGCCCTAAAATGTGATCCCAAAATAATGAAGGCTCAGTTTAGTTGCCCTTTTGCTACTTTTTCTCATTTTCTTCGTACAAAAGAAGAAATGTTAGTGCTGACTGAGCATTTCCACATTTAGCAAATAAAAAGCAACTTCTATTAGTCAGCTTCATCATGCCATGCATAAGAATATGAAAGTGGTGATTGCTGCTTGATCCATCTGCATGTGTTATGATTCATGCTAATGGAACATGCAAATGCTTCGATGAAGAGGAACGTAGTGCAACAAGTTTATTTAAAAGATATTCTCCATTCTTTCAGTCCTTGAATGTTTTTATTTGACTCAAACAGCCACTACATAATATCAGGTCCGTAGCTGGGATAAGAAACCTGACAGTAATACATCAAGCCATAGTAACAAATGATCTGACGTACATCATTATTAGAATTTGCCTATTATACTCAGTTAACTTATTTGACATAACTTTAAGTTGGAAACAGTTAATAGAGTATGTATGAGGTAGAAAAGGTAACATCAGTGATGGGATTATTTCAGAAACATAGTTACTTAATCATACTGTTTTCTTGTACATTTTCCCAAATCCGTGTCTTCTGAGCTGCTTAATGTGGGGCTTAAATCCATGGCTGTCAAAATGAAATATTTTGAAATACATTCCACAATGCTCCAAGCTTCTTTTTCAGTTTGAAAACATCTGTGTGGTATTAAAGTGGAAAAAAAAAAGTGTGGAGATGGCCTGGTTTGTGATAGAATTCTAAGTGAAGTAACAGATTTCCAGAAGAACACATGAAAATCAGAGATCTGAGTTTTGTGTCTGAAAACTTGGGCAGTTTTCTTATTTTCACAGAATCATAGAATACTTTAGGACCTTGGAGAGCTTCTAGTTCCAGCTCCCCTACCATGGGCAGGAACACCTTCCACTAGGTTAAGTTGCTCAAACCCTTATCCACCTGGCCTTGAACACCACCAGTTTTTGGGGAATCCACAACTTCTCTTGGCAACATGTTCCAATGCCTCACAACCCTCACAATGAAAAATTTCCTCTTAGTATCTAATCTAAATCTCTCCTCTTTCAGCTTAAAACTATTACCTCTCATCCTATCACTGCATTCCCTGATAAAAAGCCCCTCCCCAAATTTCCTGAAGGTTCCCTTTAAGTATTGGAAGGATGCTATAAGGCCTTCCCTGAGCCTTCTCTTCTCTAAGCTAAACAAGCCGAATTCTCTCAGCCTGTCCTCATAGCAGAGGTGCTCCAGCCCTCTGATCATCTTTGTGGCCCTTGTCTAGACTCACTCAAAAAGATCCTTTTGCTTCCTGTGCTAAAGGAACTGAACTGAAGGCAGTACTCTGGCTGAGGTCTCACTTCCCTCAACCCGACTAGCACACTTCTTTTGATGCAGTGCAGGATATGGTTAGCTTTCTGGGCTGCAAGCACATATTATCATCTCATGGTGAGCTTTTCATGTACATGCGCCCTTTTTCCCTCCTCCTCCCCCCCCCAGTCCTTCTTCTCAGAGCTACTCTCAATCCATTCTTTGCCCAGCTTGCATTTGTGCTTGTGATTGCCTTGACCTTGCACTTGGCCTTGTTGAACTTCATGAGTTTTGCACAGACGCACCTCTCAAGCCTGTCAAGGTCTTTCTGGATGGCATCTCTTCCTTCCAGCAGCTTGTTGTTGGTAAACTTGCTGAGGGTGCCCTCAATCCCACAGTCCATGTCTCCGACAAAGATGTTAAACACCGCCAGTTCCAATACTGACCCCAGTGGAATGCTACTAGTAAACCAGTCTTCATGTGGACATTGCACTGTTGTCCACAACTGTTTGAATGTGATCATCCAGCCAATTCCTTATCCACTGAGTGTCCACCCATCAAATCTATGTCTCTCCAATTTAGATATAAGAATGTTGTGTGGGATGGTGCCAAATGCTTTGCAGAAGACCAAGTAGACAATATTGGTTACTCTTCCCTTATCCACCAGTGCTGTAGCCCTATCACGGGAGGCCACCAAATTTGTCAGACACAATTTGCCCTTAGTGAAGCCGTGTTAGCTGTGACCAATCACCTCATTATTTTCTGTGTGCCTCAGCATAGTGTCCACAGGGATCTGTTCCATGATCTTGCCAGGCACAGAGGTGAGACCGATGGGCCTGTAGTTCCACAGGTTTTCCTTTTTTTCTTTTTTAAAAATGAGGCTTTTGTTTCCTCTTTTCCAGTCAGTGCGAACTTCAGTGGACTGCAGTGACTTCTCAGATATGATGGATAGTGCTTAGCCACTTCATCCATCACTTCCCTAGGACCTGTGGATGCATCTCATCAGGTCCCATGGACTTGTGCACCTTCAGGTTCCTTAGGTGATCTCTCACCTGATGTTCTCCTACAGTGAGCAGTTCTTCAGTCTCCCAGCACCTGCCTTTGCCTTCTGGGCAATGTGACCTGAGCCCTTGCAGTAAGATTAGGGAAAAAAAGTCATTGAGTACCTCAGTCTTCTCCATATCTTGGCTAGCCAGGTCTCCCTTTTCCTTCCAGAGAGGGCCCACATTCTCCCATGTCATTCTTTTATCACCAGCGCACCTGTAGAAACTTTTCTTGTTTTTCTTGACATTCTTGGCCAGATTTAATTCTTTTAGGGCCTTAGCTTGCCTAACCTGAACCCTGGCTGCTCAGATATTTCTCTGTATTCCTCCCAGGCTACGTGCCCTTGCTTTCACCATCAGAATGCTTTGGTTTTGTGTTTAAGTTTGTCCAGGAGTTACTTGTTCATCCATGCCGGCCTGCTGGCATTTCTGCCTGACCTTCTCTGTGTTGGGATACATTGCTTCTTAGCTTGGAGGATGTGATCCTTGAATATTAGCCAGCTTTCTTGGGCCCGTTTCCCCTCCAGGGCATTATCCCATGGTACCCTACCAAGCAGATCCCCAAGGAGGCCAAAGTTTGCTCCCTTGAAGTCCAGCTTGCTATACACCCTCCTTGCTGAACTCCACCATTTCATGGTCACTGTAGCCAAGGTTTCCTTTAAGTGTCACATTCCCCTTACTGCATACAAGAAGAAGGCTGATTTCTGTCACACAGTTCTTTTGACATTCTTGTTCTGGAATTAATTTGTAATATTTCAATTTTTCTTTCAGTTTTTTATTAACTAGTAGTAAGATTTTAAAATGTTATACAAATAATATAAACATAAACATTTGCTTTTTAATTTTTTGTTTGTTTGTTTTCAAGGCACAAAAATTCATGGATGTTCCTTTATTTTATTTTATGGGATGGCTGTTGTTCTTTGAGCTTATCAAAGAAGAAAGTCTTTAACAAAGACTTTTAACAAAGAAGAAAGTCTTTTAACAAAGAACTGGGATGGTGGATAATTTAGACTATACAGAGGAATGGGGAATGCTTGGCAAGAGGTGTGTTCTTGGTTGACCAGGGCTACTGAAAATACAAAATGTGTTGGCAGGTTCACAAACAAAATATTGAGGCTTTGTCTTTAAAAAGTTACAAACTGAAGCAGATGTTTGTTTAAAACATTTTCATAGATTCAACATGAATTCATGAATTGGTTGGTTTTCTGCTTAGGGAATGCTCAGCAAAAAAAAAGTTTTCCTGGAAAGTTTCATGGAGCTGTAGTTATGCTGCAGTGCATATTTCATTCTGTGTACAGCACGTATAGCTGTCACATTCCAAAGCTCATGGTGAGAATAGACTGAGTCTAAATAAAGTGATGAGATTTTTATAGCTGCCATTAATTTTTGTGAACTCTTTTTGCAGTTGGATAGCCAAATATTTCTTTCTGTATTGATACGTGCAGGCAATCTTAATAAGCTGACCAGTACAGGATACTAAAGAATGTGTGAAAATGTGTTCTTCAAACTAGGTTGTGTTATCACCTTGGTATTTACAACTCCCAAGGATCCTTAGAATGGGAGAATGGATGGTTTAGTGAAATAGTAACAGGATTTGAAGACTTTCACCTCTAGGGCATTGATTTATTTTACAGGCTAGGTAGGTGCTGTCTGATTGAAATTATCACCTGAGAGCTTTTGTTTTGCCTATGTGAAATGAAAGCCTTAAATTTGTAGTGGACAGCTGTCCAAATCTCAAAAATATAATCTTGTTTTTCACTAATAATGGTCTTTCAAGTTTCAATAAAGAGACAAGGATTAAGTAGACATTAAAACTTCCATCATATCCCTGGTGAGCAATCTTCTTTGTTAAGACACTTTGTCAGGATACCCTTGACAGTTAGATGCTGCTTTCACCATGCCAAATACCTGGTTAATCAGTAATGAAAAAACTTCAAGACTCCAACAACTGCAACACTAACTTAAAAAAGCCATAGAAAAGGTTCAGGATGAGAATTTCTACTGTACAGAAAACTGTTATTCCTCAAAGACTTGGCAGGCCAGCAATCTCAAACTTACAGTCATCTTAAGTGGTTGATTATGGTCTGATTTCAGTGAAGAAACAGTGAAAAGTTGCATGCATGAATCATGTCTATATTTTTGTATCTGCTATACTACAGACTGATGCAAAATAGAAGGTTCATGCTGAAATATGGGGAAGATTCTCCAAATTCACCATTTTATTATAGTTTCTGCAGAGGAATGGTCAAACACTGTAACAGGTACCTGAGCAATTGGTGTTTTCAAACATCAGGGTGTTCCCAAGCCAAAGGATAGTGAACCCTTAAGTCCACCTATTGCAAGTTTAGGAAGCACCCAGATCCCCATGACATGCAGCTTGAGGAGAAACAAAAGGGAATGGGCCATGTCTCAATGGGAGCTACACAGGTTAAATCTTGCATCTGAGGGCTAAGGAATGACTGATAATGTCTTCCAGGTGTAAGTATTAATCAGGAATGTTCTCTGAAATACATCAAGTAAGGGAGGAGACTCCTTGACTTTGGGTTTCTAAGCATCATCTAATAAACCCAGAAGACCCTAGATAATTATAGGCTAATCCATATCTTTTTCAGATCATGGCAGCTCTAGGCCCTTCTTAATCCTTACTGGTAAAGTACATGCCAGCCTATGCACTTGTGCCCATGTAGCTGCACAATCCTCTTCACTGCGGGAAATAAATAAGGTTCAATAAATAAGGTTCAATCAACATTCATTCTGTCACAGATTTCACTCATTCCTGCTCTCACCCCCATATACTGAAGAGCACTGAGATAGGTCTGTCAAAGTAGTTTAGCCAAGATGACTCAGTGTGACACAAAGGACATGGGATGTTGGCTGCTGAATCCTCATCACAGCATTTGGGTCTTCTTGATTGCTGATGAGAAACAGGGGTCTGAGCAAGCCTTTTATATCCTTCAGGTTTCAGCAGTTACTGTGGTGTAGTTCTTCTGCCTCAGAATTTTCCTTATTTCAGCCATCATAAATTTTAGGCAAATTTGCTGGACATTATGTTTCCTGAATTTAGGTGCCTCAGAGTTTAAACCTATCTTCCTGTTGGGCTTGCAAGAAGAGAAACAGATCATCTAATGTGCTGGAGCTTTGCTGTCTTCCTTCTTTCATCAGTGTAGGGTCTTCAACTCCTGAGTTATCTGTACTGTGGTCTTCACAGAGCACAGGCCCCAGTCTCGATGGAAAGATCACATCCCTGAATGTTTCATTGCTATTGTCTGTGTCCTTGTTGTCTGTAAATGCCATTCTTTTAACCATGTTCTTTTTCCTCTGCTGCTTTCTCATGTATATTTGCGTACCACTTAACATTTGCATTCAAATAATATTTCAGCTCAGGACACCAGTTTTGTTGGGCAAGAAGACAAAGTTGAGGGAATAATATGAAAATGCAGAGCTTTAAGAGGTCTAGCTTTAAATTTTATACGTAACTGTGGTACACAGAAAGAGACTTTTACACAGTGAACAAGAATAATGAGCATTTAGTGAGTACAGGTCTGGGGCAAAAAACCTCATCAATGGTCTGCAAGGTGAACTGGTCACATATTTGGACCTGACTGACTACCAGTGAACATCAGTGGCACTTTTTTTCAGAAGAATGGGAACAGAATAGTAATAATGTTTCACACTACAAACCAAAAGGAGACCTTCTCCCTAAACTTGAAAAATGCTGTTTTTTCACAGTCGTTTCTCTAGTTGATTCATTTTACCAATTAAATCACATCTTGTAGATGCAGCTACACTGTATTTGCATCACCATCTCTTTATATTGTGTAAGCTACTAAACTGATGATTGGTTCTTTGGAATTAATTGTCTATTACCTCATTTCGGTATTTTTTCTTCACCTTTCTTCTTTGCCAAGTCAATAAATTGCCTCATTTTTATAAAAGCCAGCTTTTAACACAGGCTGGTTTGTTGGTGTCATTAAATAAAATTAAAGGATTACTGCAGTTGTAAGGAGTTATATGCTGTAGTTTCAACCTTTAGTGAGTAAAACTTACTACATTTTCAAAATTTTGCTACTGGAATCTGGAATCTGTCATCAGCTTCATCAGCTGTCACAGCAATGTAGTAAAAAAAAAAAAGAAGCATGTCCGTTGGAGTAGTGCAGTGATAAAGTACATGGCATTGTTTTTTGGAGAAAACAAAGCACCATGGGAAATATGCTGTGGTATGTGTTGCCCGTTTTCCTTTCTGGTTTCTTCCAGCTTCAGTGTTGAATGCTCAAGTGGTTGTTTATTTAAAAATGCCTTGAGGATCTTTTTGGCTCTACAGTTTCTATAGATCTAAATGTATTTCCCTCCACAGATTTCCTCTTCCATAGGAGCTTTCCCCCTATCACTCCTCCCACTGAGAAACCTGTTTTTAGAGGCAGTGTAGGAGGTGGCAGGGCCAAGTGGAGCTAGAGAAAATGGTTGCTGCAGCAACAAAATAAACTTGGCCAGGCAGCTGGGGCTTCTGTAAACTGTATTTCAGAGGCAGCTGGGTTGGATAAATGCCCCAGGGCACTAGTTTGCATAGCTGAGAGGTAGTTCCTTGGGCTCAGTGCTACTGCTGCTCATGTACAGTTGCCTCTTTAAAGGGCTGTGTCCAGGCTGATACTGCAACCCACAGCCTGGGCTGCCCTGGGATGTACTGGGATGGAGAAGTGGAGTAAGGGAGGGAGCAGAGCTGTGGTCTTCTGAGTTGATTGAAGCAGGAGTAATCCATTGCATAACTGCTGCCTGCTGAACAGGCAGAAGCTGCTCTGTGGGTACGTGTGAATTGTGGAACACTAGATCTGAGCCAATATGTCCCATTCCTCCATAGGGCTGATTAAGAAGATTTGTCACTAGGAAAAGTGCAATCACAGCTTCTGGCAGGAGAGCCTGCATAGACCATGAACAAGGCTAACCCTTGCCTGCCTGCAAAATAGGACTTTCCCTACCGGGGCTTATAGAAAGAGGACCTATTTCACAGGCTGAGGAAAGACCTTAATCTCCTCCTGTTGCTGTTGTCAGGGCATTTCCTGATTACACAGAGGTACCTTAGAATAACTGTTAATCATATTCACCTTTCAGGATAGGCTCTGTGCTCTCTTGTCAGATTATGTGCTAACAAGATGATTGCTTTCTCCCTGAGCTAATCTATGGACTCTACTTATTGAGACTGCCATTACCACTTCATTTGACAGCGTTAAGCAAGCCTTTGAGTTGCTCTTTGTGCCCATCTTTGGTTTGTCTAGTTCAGCAGGTACAGGAACGGCAATTGGAGCTGGTTCTGAGGGTGCTGCTGCTGCTGTAGCCGCAGCCAGGCTGCTCTGGCCCTGCTGAAAATGAATTATTCTGTTGGACAGACAGCTATTGCAAGAGGGTCAGTTCCTCCCCTTGGTGGTGGTCTCAGTTATCCATTTTAGAAAGCTGTTTAGATCCATATTATTCAATGAGGAGAAATGCCCAGCGCTGTCTGTGGGAAGGAAGCACCCTGGCAGCAGCGCAGGCTTGGGGAGCCTGGCTGGGGAGCAGCTCTCTGGGGCCTTGGTGGGCAGCTGAGCATGGGGCAGCTGTGTGCCCTGGTGGCAAGGATGGCCAGCAGCCTCCTGGGCAGCACAAGCAAGGACACAGCCAGCAGACTGAAGAAAGGGATCATCCTCCTTATTCAACACTCATTAGAACTTGTCTTACTGTGTCCAGTTATAGGCCCCCCCAAAGAAAGACACAAACTGGAGCATGTTCAGCAGAGGGCCTCCAAAATAGTCAAAGCTTGGGCCTTTTGCCCTATGAGAGGAGGCTGAGGGACCCGGGCTTGTTCACGTAGTGGGAAGGTGGTTAATGGCAAGATGAGGCCAAGGTCTTTAGGAGTCTGAGAGATAAGGGGCGTAACAGGCTGCCCGGGGAGGTGGTTGAATCACCTTCCCTGGAGATGTTTAAGGGACGGGTGGACAAGGTGCTGAGGGGCATGGTTTAGTATTTGATAGGAATGGTTGGACTCGATGATCCGGTGGGTCTTTTCCAACCTGGTGATTCTATGATAAGCTGGACGAGGACAGGTGCAGACCGGACATAAAGAAAATCCTTTTTTCGCTAGTAGTGTCCTCTGCCTTGGGGGGTTTACAAGATCTGATAAAGCTCTGAGCAACCTGATTGGAGCTCAGCGGTGACCCTGCTTTGAGCAGTGGGCTGAACTAGAGATCTCCTGCCTCCCGATATCCCTTCCAGCCTTGCCTGATTAAAACAACCTTTTCTTTGCTGGTAGGAAAGGACGTCGATGAAGGGAGATAAAGAGCGAAACTGTATGTCCCATTTTTTTGCCTACGCCACCAGATACGACTTTGACACAGTATTGCCATTCATTGAATACTTGAATTGAATCCTTGAATCCTGTGTTCAGTTCTGGGCCCCTCACCACAAGAAGGATGTTGAGGCTCTGGAGCGAGTCCAGAGAAGAGCAACAAAGCTGGTGAGGGGGCTGGAGAACAGGCCTTATGAGGAGTGGCTGAGAGAGCCGGGGTTGTTTAGCCTGGAGAAGAGGAGGCTGAGGGGTGACCTCATTGCTCCCTACAACTACCTGAAAGGAGGTTGTAGAGAGGAGGGTGCTGGCCTCTTCTCCCAAGTGACAGGGGACAGGACAAGAGGGAATGGCCTCAAGCTCCGCCAGGGGAGGTTTAGGCTGGACGTTAGGAAAAAGTTCTTCACAGAAAGGGTCATTGGGCACTGGAACAGGCTGCCCAGGGAGGTGGTTGAGTCACCTTCCCTGGAGGTGTTTAAAAGACGGGTGGATGAGGTGCTGAGGGGCATGGTTTAGTGTTTGATAGGAATGGTTGGACTCGATGATCCAGTGGGTCTTTTCCAACCTGGTGATTCTATGATTGTCTGTGGCTTGTACTATTCTGCTACACTGCCAGACCAATGCATTCCCAAGGGATTAACCCTGTGGCTGGTCTTGTGAAAGTCTGTTCCTCAGAGGATTATTGACAATCCACAGGAAATGAGGAACTAATGGACTAGTATAAAACATGACATGATTTTTTTCCCTAGTATCCTGCATCAATGTTGCAACCTTCAGGTCAAGTAGTTTCCAGAGGAGGCCAGCTGTTGCCAAGCCTGGGACTGACTATCTTTGTGGTTTTGCTACAGAGGGGAGAGTTTTTTCTGTGCAAGAATTTGCCTCTGAGTCAGACTGTGCTTTTGTTCTGTTATTTTATTACCTGACTGTGCTGTATTCTATTCATTATGTGAAACATTTTTGTTCTCCGATATGTTCTTTTGCATGCCTATGGCTCAAAAATATACCTTTTACTTGATCAAATACTTCTTAGCAGTTCCTTTAATGCTTATGGGTCATGGAGCATTAGGCACCAAATTAGGGCTGTCTTTAATAGTGCGGAATGAATGGTCTTCCTGCTGCAAGGCCCTCACTTATCACTGTCATAAAAGAAGCAAAACAATACAGTGCGGTGGGCACTGGGTTTTGCTGCTCAAAGAAATCAGCAAGGCACTTGAAGAGATCCTTGTAGCTGTGTCACAGGTGTTATGGACTATGTGAATAACTGTAACTCTTTTTGCAAGGAAATGTGAGCACAAGGCTTTGGCACCTGTGAAACCTCAGCTGCTATTGCTAAAGGCCAGGATGAAAAAACGAGGGTAGGAAGGGATGTGGCTTTATTTTTTATTGCGTAAAATCTCCCTGCTCAAAAGTCTTTTGGTTTTGGTAAAAGAAGAGCTCATCACTTGTTGATTGTTTTCTGAAATTCAGAAAACAAGGTAATAGGTTAGATTTATTTTAGGAACTTTTAATTTAGTAACGTTTTTCAACAATTCTAGCAAACAGGTTCTACCATCACATGGATTTACACTAGAGGATACAGTGTTTATATGCTCAAGTTCCAAATGTCTAGCCTGTAGATAACTTTCTCTAGTTTTAGCAATCTATACGCAGGGCAGATGACGAAACTCGAAGTTATAATCATAAGCTTGCATTTCTGTGTTAATTGATGCAATTTTACAGTGATCAGTGGATGAGATTGATAAATAACCAGTAATATCTACTTGTGAACTGTGGTAGTGTTTCCTTCAGATTGCTTTCATAATGTTTTTGACATCGACTTCATTTGAAAAAGATTGTGTCAATACGCATCATGTTAAATGCAACTGCCATAGCACACTTAACATTTTGTCTTTAATTTAAATTAATTTTATTTATATGAAAGTTTGCATAATTTTCTAGATACCTTCATAGGCAAATTTTCAATCTCTACTGTCAGTTAAATACAAACTAGTCTTTTCCTTTATTTGAAAAAATCTGTGATTCATTATATAAAACAGCAATGAGATACCCTTATCTCATCAAAAATTCTATTTTTATAAAAATTAAATTTCAGTAATGAAGGGATTTGTTGGAATTGCCACTTGCTTAGTCAGAAAGATTTTCTTTTATTATTTAATGTTCCTTTATAGACAAGTGTTCACACACTCTTCATATATTCTGTCCAGATTCTATTAGCAAGGTTTTACAATCCAAAGAGCTGATATCGGATGTTGTTAACTTCCTGAATTGTCTGTATTTGGAGTTGAAACCTTTGTAGGATCTGATTTGCATAAGAATATATGTTATAGTTGTAATCTTTAATTTATGGCTCAGTTCTCCAAAGCACTAGTGTTATTTCATAAGCTATAACCGAACATGGGATGTGAAGTGTAATAAAGGATGAGTCTTTTACTGTTTCTCAGTACTTTGTTAAATATAGAGCTCACTGCCTTTAGTGTTACAGGTAAGGTCTGAAGATGTTAAACTCTTCGAACATCACCTTATTGTGGAGAAATTATGCAATTAGAAGCCTAATGTAAGATTGACATTGTGTTCTAATACATAGCAAGAAATACCGAGAGTTGCGTAAGTGCCATACACATCAAGAATTAATTATCTAAAAGACAATGGTATTACATATTAATCTCATCTATGACTGCACTCTGGCCTATGGATGGTGCATGTGATTAAAAAAATTTGCATTTTGATCAGAAAAATAAATTCTTCACTTGAATTAATATAAAGTGTTTAGAACAAGCAAGCTGAAAAATTAACTTAAGAAGACTTACATATCAAAACATCATCAATAATGTACAAGGAAGAGTGGATCAGAGTAAGTTTTGATGAAACCATTTCTAGTTGGAAGACATTCATGGGACTGAACTTGAAATGTGTTTGGGAGATAGATTTTTAATTAGTTTCTTACTTTAAAATAGTTTTGAAAAAGTTTCAAAACTGTGGAATCAACCCATTTCACTGTTTTTCAAATTAAGACTTCAGTCTTTCTTAATCAAAACACCTGTTCTGGAACACATAATATTTTTTATAGGAATAAAACAATTTACATTTTAAATTGTTTCTAAGCATTAATTTTAACCATGAAATATTTTTCACTTACCAAGGTATGTCGTCTGTTGGCATTTTCAAGTTGCAAAGATTTGAGATTTTGGACTTTATTTTCCTGTCTATCGGAAAGGAAAGTTGTTGAAATCATGAATATTTTTGTGCAGTAGGAAATTAGTTTCCCATCGAGATCTGTTATAGTACGTGGAAAGAGACAGCATGCAGCTACCCCAAGGAATCCACTCAGTGTGTAAATATGAATGGAACTTGATGATGGGAAACAACCAAGGAAAAAAAATAATTTTGAGTATCAAGGGCTCCAAAATGAATTGAGTAGGCTCAGGAAAAAGGCACGGAGCAGAAAATGTCTGAGAAAGCCCATCGCTTTCATTAGACATCTGGTGGTGATTTGCTCAGGGAGGTGAGGTGATGAAGGATCCTTGCCATTGTTTTCTTCCTTCTGTTGGTGTTGGTGGCCAGCATGCCATAGCTGGGAGGAGGACAAGGTGGTGCAATGCATTTATGGGTTCTCAGAAAGAATATAAGCGGAAGAGGTGAGGAGACCTATATATGAATCAATAGTATGAGCAAGAGGATCTGGAAATGTGACAGTGACCTGGATCTCTTGGAGTACATGGTTGCCAGGGTCTTCCTTTCACCAGTTAAAGCACATGAATAAGGAATCTATGAATTGCTCAACAAAGAGCATGTCTGTGCACGTTGCCTTCAGTGGATTTGCCAGATGGTGTCCTGGCATGCCATGGGAAGAAGTTTGAGCAGATGCTGGCCCTCCTAGGGAATTACAAGTACTCTGCCAGTAGAAGGAAAAATAAAGTAGGAACTTATGATGAATCAGTGTAGTTTGGGAGCTAGGAGTGGACAAATAGAAATGTAGAAAATTAGGAATCTTCCCATGGGGCAAGTGAGAAGATATGCCAAGAGACAAATGTATTTCAGTATAAAGAAAGTAAGGAACACAAAGAAGATGGGCACACTGTAGCAGGGAAGGGAGATGAGAAATGAATACTACAGGTATAACAGCTAGGGCAGAACTTTCTTGACCTACTCAGTTAAGTACAGAATAACAGAAAATAAGAATCAAAAGAAGTCTACTAATCCAAACATCTGCTTTGGTGCAAGGTTGCCTCCTAACCATGCACACTTAAATCATTTATGCTACTGTATTTCTGGTATGATTTCATGAGAAGCATTCAGCATAATTTTAACTAGTACTGTATTGCCTCAGGGGTGTTTCTCTTTGGAGAGTCATAGAATAACTACCTTTGGACACTGTTTTTTGCTGGTCTTGCAGCAGCCTCCAAAATTATCTCTCCAAGTGAAAGTAAAATTAAAACAAACATATCAAACTCCTTATATAAAAATCTTGAGCAAGAATACTTGCTCAATATAGTACCTAGAAAATTTAATCTGTGTGAGTGAATAAATGAGAGCAAAGAGGATTATAATACCACAACAGAAGTGTAATGGCCTAAACTGCTGAGAATGGATTCTCCTTAGGGAGAATATTACTGTTTGTTGCAAGAGAAGAACTCTTCTTCTTTTTTATTTTTATTTTATTTTGAGTATTTGAGCTTTTTAGATTTTATCTTCATCAAATAAATTAATATAGCCTTTAGAAAGAAATAAGAAACAGCATCAAGTTTTATTGTTATATATGCCAGAGAGATGAATCAATAATTATTACAATTTCCAGATTAATTTACATTCTTCCACTGACTTGGTCTTTGGAGGAACAGCAGATTAGCCTTTGATTACTAGGGGGTGAACAATTTACAGTGAATAATTTATTTGGCAAATAACTTATGACTTAGAATAATTTATTTCCCTAAATTAATTCATTGTATGTTGTACAGGGCTTTAGGTGAACAATTTTCATTCTATAGATTATTCATAATTGGTTATACAATTTCCATAATTGCATAAATTTTTATACTGAAAGCAAGATAACAGATCAAGTTACCTCAGTCTTTTTACCCTGCTGCTGGATGCCCTGCTGTAGTAGAGGTTTAGCAAAACTAGAGATCTGCAAGAATCCATAGGAATTCTCCAATTTGGGGCCAAGTAATGCAATTTTCATTGACTGCTTGCTAATCCAAGTATGTATTTTTGTTAGCAAACATTTCTTTCAACTTGTATCTGGTCAGCATGGACAAATAGTTATTGCAACTATGGAGCTATCTGTGTGATATATTTGCTGTTTATCTGCAGATGGCTTAAGTACAATGTTTACTACTGATATTGAACAGCTTTTCAGTAGTTTTGGCACCTGCTTCAGTGGCAGAAGGAGCACCAAGGTGATGGAAGGCAAGGACAGTATGTCGAAAAGGAGCACACAGAACAATTCTGTCTGAAAGCCTGTGTCTTAGATCAGTTTTATTCAAGACAAAATACATGGCTGTAGGCAAGCACAGACCGGTGTGTGACAATAATGGTATAGATCTAGAATGATTAACAGTGGCTTCCAAATTTGAGAGTAACAAAGACTACTTGTTTGAGATTTATGGAGCTCAGCATGAAGTCATATACCACTATCAGAGCTCTTAAACTATTTACTAGTACGTGGTAACACTGTCCAGAATTGGTACCCTTCATATGTCTCTGTAGGTAGCAGTTAACGTATAGGTAGACAGATTGTTTAAGCTCCTGGGATGGGTGTATAGATAGATAGATAGAGAACCTGCTTTCGAAATTACATCTTGAAATCAACATACTTGATGAATTTATAGATACAAATCTGTGTCAAGTATTCATGTGGGTACTCTTGGGCAAAGTTAACGCACTAAATTCTTAAGGAATCCTTTAAGTAAATTTTCTTTTATATAAAGGGAAATTTAAAGTGTTTCTTCCCCTACTGTTGTGCACAATGTGATGATTTAGAGCCCAAAGGATTTTGTCCCTAAATCACATACTTGGATCTTTATAATGGAAACATATGTAAATATAAAATTTTAATTTTGCTTTACATTTGAATTTTTAAATGCTTTTCTAGGAAAGCAAGTGGCTCATTAGTCCGTTGAGCCATTCAACTGTACTGACCTGCAAGTAATCAAGGATCCTCACACTACCTTTTTTTTAAAAGGATTAATTATATTTATTTTTTTCACCCGATTTTCATCTCGTCCGATTGAGTCTTACCACTTAAATGTTACACAATAATTCACATCTCATCACATGCATTGGGAGTTATCAATGTCCATTCTGTGGTTGCACCTGATTATCTTAAAGGTCTTTTGCAACCCAAATGATTCTATGGTGCTATGATTCTATGAAATTGTTCAGTTGTGACTGAAATATTTAAGATCATGATGATAGAATGAGAACTGGCATAGCTGACACTCAATGGCTGTACTCATACTATTCTCTTTACCCTTTACAGAACTTGAAAAAGAACCAAAGATGATCATGGCATGTTGCACAGTTTGGGACAGAGGCTCATCTTCCCAATTGAAACTTTGTTTATTTTTAGATTTTTTAATATAATTTCTCTTACTTCACTCATGAATATTTAATGAAAAAAAATCAAGGGACATTTCATGTACCTTTAAATGATTTTTGAATGAAAATACTTTAATAAGGGATTGTATTTTCCTTTTTGGGATTTTCTTTAATGGCACTTTTAACAGATTTTATGGAGGCTTTATTAGATTATCATTATTTAAAATCAAAAGTAAAAATGAAAATACTTCTATTGCCTTCAGAACCTACTCAAATGTGTAGAATAAGAAAAAAAAAGTGTCAACAGAGCTACAATCTAAAGAACCGATGTCTACTAAAATGTTTGAAACTAGCAGTTGGACACTCAGAGACAGAACAGAACTTGCAGGGTTGAAGACCTTCGGCTAACAGCAAGGAATTGCTATGCTTAACTGCCCCTGGAGAATCTGAAGGTCTGAAACGCATTTGGGGTGGATGGCTGCTGATGCTGAGGGGTGTTGTTTGAAGGGGTCTGCACAAGTTACTGATTATATTTTAGAAAGTTCCCTGCATTCAACATTGCAGGACCTGGAAGAAGTGCTGGCACAAAGCAGAAGACTGAACTGTAGTCATACAGATTCTTTTGATTTGTGATAACACTTTTTGAATTTTCATCATTGCAGAACCTTCTTTTACTTTCCTATCCTTGCGACCTTGTCCTTGCCATCCTCACCTTTCAGTGCTTCGGCATAGTCTGGCTTTGTTTCTTTGGGAATTTGAGGACTTCACCTCTTTTCATTCCTTTTCTGTTTTTCTTGTTCTTCTCCTAAAATTGGCTGGATACTGTGAGTTTAGGTGACATGTCTCTAGACTTCTGGTTTACTTAGCTGTAAACTACTTTTACTTTCCTGTAGAAAGCAAAAGAAGGAGAAAGGAAGCAAGTCTGCTCTCTCTTCTGTTCCATGTCACTAAAAATATTTCGCCCCGCTGATTTGTTTTGAGTGTACATCCTCAATTTCCACTATCTGCACTGTTTTGAACCTTGTTCATATGTGTGGTGCATGGTTCATTTTTATACTGAGAAAGCTGGGCAGTTAAGGTCAGTGGTTTGAGGGGAACAGGTGAGTAATTGCAGTTGGACTCTCCTAGGTTTTTGTACTTTGGACAATATGTAGGTAATCCCTGTGGTATCAAAGAAAGGAGGCCTCTCTCTAGGAAAGCATTAACTGGAATGGTTCTTGCAGCTTCCCTTTGTAACTGGAGAGACTATGTGTTCTGGACTGAATGACAAGATTAGTTTGTCCTGTACTGACTCAAGCACTATAGAACAATTTCTGTTGCTAAAAGTCCTGTATTTACTGTGAAGGAACTGTCTTGCAGCTACTGCTGAAGTTAGATATTTGCCTAGTTAGGAAGGGTGTGGGAGAGAAGGCTGACTGAGCTCAATTGACATATTGATTAGGACTATAAAGGCTGTGATCAAGCAGAGACAAAAAGTTGTATTACGAATTCATCTTTCCTTTGTGATGCTTCAGTGACTGAAATAGAGAAATCTGTGCATCTAGTTTTACAAATCATATTTATATCTTGTTTGTAAAATGTAGGACTACAGTTTTCAGCCTTCTTCAGCTGCCTATCTGAAAAGCAAAAGCACAAACAAGTATTATACTCACAGTTCATCTATGTTTGGTATCTGTTTGACAATCTTGAAATGGTAAATATGAAAGCACAAGATGTACAAATCATCTGTCTAGTACAAAATGGAAAAATTAAACAAGTTTTAAAAATTCTGGAAGAATAATGGTGATAGAAAGTTCAGCTAAATCTCTTAATATAAAACCTTTAGTGTTTTGGGGTTCATGTTCATAAGGTGCCAGCATAGTCTTATAGATACTTGAATTGTACTGAAGTAAAATAAAGTTAGTGTAAACTGGCATGAAGATATGGGACTAGTGAACATTTAAGTCATAGGAGCTAGCACTGATATGTCCTGATTTTTTTAGCAGATTACTGATGTTACAGTTTCTTGCATTTCAGAAGCAATGTATTTATTACTAGGGTTTACTCCACCTCATTTTGAATAAGAAGAAAGAAAAAGTTTGTCATGGCTTTGAGAAACTAAAATGTAGGTGGCAAGTGGTCCCTTGGATGCATGTTGAAGAAGCATCGATATTCTCATTATGGAGAGTAAGTCTGGAAACTGTAGTAGCATCTTGGTAAGGCAATGCAATGAGCATGTAACACAAGAAGTAGGCATGACATTGTGAGACAGGGAAGAGAGATACCTATCAATGATATGTTTTCCAGGATTAACAAATAGCTAACTAACTACTGAACCAATAGTTCATGACAGATTTCCTCTATAGCACAACTGTAATTTTTAGCAGAGAAGAGGAATGTTAGAACTTGGACAGACTACTAATTCCTAATGTAGCAGCATCCACCATGCATGAAGAGCCAGGGTTATGATATGAGTCCAGAAGGAAATAATTGCTAACTGTGACTCTGTTTGCATGTGCCATCCTTTTACATTGCCAGCATCCTCTTGAGTTCTCATGTAATGAAGGTGCCTTGTGTTCTTAGTGATACCCTTTGGCTATTTGGATTCCGGTTGGTATTGGAATCCTTGCCACCCTCTTCTGACTTGTTGTTTTCTCCTGTAAATTGTAGCGCACAGTGATATCCTGGGAAAAAAAAGTCCTGATATGCTTCCTGTTACATAGAGCCCAGTGCTATGAGCATTTTTAGGACTTAGCTAAAGCTTGTAAGCTGTTCTGCATACTTTGGTCTTGATCTGGTACTTTTAGTTGTCCTGGGATTTGACCATTCCAGGCCTTTGTTTTTGGTAAAGTTTAAAATGTCTTCTCAACTATGATCTATCATCTCACTAGTAAATGACTTATAAATAGTGATATTGTATGGATGGTGGTCATGTCAATGTGTAGAAACTGAAAGCACCGAGAACTTGCTATGTAAGCAAAACCCTTGGTTTGATCTTTATTGCCTCGCTGCTTGGTCCAATTCATAAAAAGTTCATTCTTGTGAAGTACTTTTTTTAAAGTTCTTAGTTGAATAGAACCAGTTATATACGTAAAGTTAAGCTCCTTGGTAAATGAAGACCAGAGAACTTGGAAAGAGGGCTCTGGAGCACTTGCAGAGCAAATACTATTATGAATATCGCTTTGTCCTTGGTTTCATAATGTAGCTTCTACTTTCCTTGAATATTATGAGAAAACTTTGCTTACCACATTTTCACAAATATGTATATATATATATAAAAGAAATTAATCACTAGAGTAAAAAAAAGACCCACAAGTAATTTTTGTCATATATGTCCAGATCAGCTATTGGGATTCAGCCATTTATTTCCAAGCAATTCTGTTATTTGGCCATCATACTAAAGAAACAGAAAATGCCTAGCTGACTTAAGATTTCTGTCTAGGAATCAGAAAAGATTAACTGAAAATGATTTTTTTTTCAGCACATAATGAAATTAGACAGGATTATTTGACCCTATGTTTTAAATTATTTAAATGTCCTAGTGCCACACTGCACAGAATTGTTTCAGAAGATCATTCTGAACAGCAAAGTAAGCAAGAAGTAAACAGAAATTAAAATAATCATAAAAATATTTAATCAACTTAAGTAGCTTTATGGAAAATTCATTTGGTCAAAAAATCAGAAAATTAAATTCGAGTTAAAAAATAAATCTGCTGTCACCAAACCCACAGGAAATATTTGAAAATTATTTCTCAGTTGCATTCTGAAGAGAGGTTTCTACTAATATTGTTTATCAAAGCTGGTGAAAAAACAAGTTGCAATTAGGTGAGGGAAGTTCTCCTTTTAGGCTAATAAATGGTTAAATGGTAAGATAAAAAAAAAAATTGTAATTTTTTTCAGTAGAGAAAGATCATTGGTGGAGTCCAGAAGAATCTGTGCTAAGCCGTCTGTTCAAGATGTTCATAAATGATCTGGAAAAAGAGGTGAATAGCAAGGTGACGAAGTATGCTGATACTAATCTATTCAGTGAAGTGAAAATGGAAATTAACTGAGGAGAGTCGCAAAAGATTTCACAATACAGAGGGACCGTGTGATGAAGTGCCAGATGAAATTCAGTGTTGATAGACGTATAGTGATGCACATTGGGAGAAAAAGCTAACTTTACATTCATAATGATAGGCTCTGAATGAGTTATTTCCACTCAAGGAAGAAATCTTGGAATTATAATAGATCGTTCTATGAAAAAGTGAGCTCAGTGCTTGGAAATAGCCAATGATTCAACAGTGCACAAAGGCAGCACATAAAATGAAAAGAATTGCTAGGAAGGGAATAGAGAACAAAGCAGGCAACATCATTATGGCATTGTACAAATCTCTGGTCTGTCTTCATCCTTAATAATTTGTACACTTCTAGGGTTCTAGTCCTGAAAACCATGTAGAAGAATTAGAAAAGATAAAGAGAAGGAAGGTGTGATTCATGAAAGTTGTGTAATGACTTCTTTATATACATGAAGAGCGACTTTCTATGCCAGTGTACTTCAACCTGAAAAAGTGACATTTGACCAGACCTGTGCTGAAGATTTCTGTAGGTAGGAAGAGTTTATCATGGAATTGCCATTATGATGTGCTTTATTTTATATTGTTCCTTAGGTGTCATTATTCACCGTTGCCAGAGGCAGAATATTGAGTTATTTGAATGTTTGATCTGACATATTTGCCTCTTTTTACTGTGAAGAGAAACATGATGAACTGTTTCCTTGTGATTCCGTGTTCACTTGTCAACTAAGAGTTGAAAAATAGTTGTATGTCTTTCTGCCTGTCTTCCTCTGTGTTTGCTCAGTAGTTATCCTGACCTTGACAGCATAGTCTATATAATCAGTATCATCTGTTGTATTCCTGAGCAGGAGACTTTTCTGTCCCAGTATGATATGATAATAGCACATGCAAGGACTGAAAGCCAATGAAATGCCTGTATAATTTAATATTTTACTAAACCTCTAGAAGACAGTTTGAAATATGGTGTTCATGGTATAAAACTACACTTTTTTATTAGCCTACTATTTCATTATTGTGTATGATTAGTTACAGTTTGACCAGCTCACTGTTGTATGTGAGATTTGCATTTGAGATTTCCATTCAATCAGAAGATTCAAAATAAATTGATATTGTAGAACTTGAAATAGGAAGAGGACAAAGGACATACACAGTATTATTTTTTTTGCAAATACTTAGCAGTTTATACAAAGCCTATTTTAGTGTCAGTAAAGTGTTTAGCTACATAACATGAGTAACACCATATTTAATTTGTATAAATTCCTAAAGAAAAGTAAAACTAGCTTTCATTGAATATAACTTAAGAAAATAAAAAATTTGGCTGATGAGATGTATTTCTGAAAACTTGTTTCCAGCGCAGTCTTTCTGATCAATCCCATATACTTGTTTTTATACTCTTCTGGAAATAGATTATTTTGTAATAAGTTCTTCTTTTACAATAAGAAAATTCACATGTGGAATTAATCTTTTTTTCCCAGTTAATATTTGCTCCTAGATTGTGGAATAACTGTTTGTCCTAGTTTAGCAATTAGCTGGCAGGTGAACAGTAGGGAGCTACTCTATCACTTCCTCAATCAAGGGGAAGAATTGAAAATGGAATGGAAGGCTTATGGGTTGAAATAAAAACAGATTTAATAAAACAATATAAAAAGAGAAGAAAAAAAATTATAGTAGTGGTAATAAAAAGAATAGTAACAGGAGTAAAAATAATAATTAAAATATACAAAATGATACTAAGTCCATCCCCAGATCAGTGACTGTGGAATGCACACTCCCAGTAGCGACTGCCAGAAGACAGTCATGGGGAGCAGTTCCAGCAGGCATGGAGGTCACAGCCAATGCTGGAGACATCGCTGGAGACCAAGACCAGACTTGGAGCACTGGAGGCCAGACACACAGAACAGAAATGCTGAGAGTGACTCAGACACCAAGAGATGATGGATACAGAGAAGAATGCCCTTTCTGAGAAAATTCCTCCTTATTTATGGAATATGATGTTCATGGTATGTAATGCTTTTGTTGGGCAATTTGGGTCAGCTGTCCTGGATCTGCTTCTCCGAGCTTGATACACCTGCTTACTTGCAAAACATAAGAAACTGAGAAAGGTCCTTGGTTTCCCTAAGAACTGTAAACATCAGTATTTTTCAGCATTCTTCTCATACCAGAATTTGGAGAAAGAGGAGCTTCCAAGAAGAAAATTAATTCTATCCTAGCCGAGCATAAAACTACTGAAAACAATGTGTTATCAACCTGATTTTTGCACTAAATCCAAAATGCTGCAGCTACCAAGACGTGCAGGTACTGAGTAGAAAATTCACTCTATTCCAACCGAAACCAGGACACACTAATAATCTTACACTTATCTTGGTTAATCAGCAATACAGTGATATTCTGTATACCTCCCTGTGTATGTCTTCCAGGTTCAGTTCCATCTTTACATTTAAAGTCTGAACCCTAACTGGTGAAGTGAAAATGGCTAGTTTTAGATGAACATGTTGGTATAGAAGGCATCTCTGAAGTAAAACGGAGAGAAGATGAGCAGATAGACACATATTGCTGGACTAGAAAGTAAACAGAAATTACAAACTAGGTCATGATGGGGATGGGTGGAGCACTAAGTCATATAAGGTATCTTTGTTAAAATAAATTGCAAATTTTGCTGGAGAGTGACATACTGTGCCTAAGTACTGAAAGGTTTGTTATAATGCCTTACTGAACACCTAGCTTAAATGCTCATGGTGAATTCCATAGTCTGAAGAAATACTGGATGAAATACTGCCTGTTGTTATGTTTCTACCAGCCAATTTCACATGGATGCTTGTAGTTCTTGCGCTGAAGGAGACAGCAAATGAGCATTGCCTAGATGAACAACCAGGGACTAGAGAATTTGTGAAAGCAGGAAACACAGTAATGTTTAGAGATTGCAGTGGCCTCCAGATATGTTGTACAAAATAATCTAAAAAGTTCCACTGCACCTCGTAACATTAAAAAGGTGGATTGTGAGAAAGAAGTGTAAAAAAGCTAATTGAAGAGAAGCAGCAACAAGGACAAGAAGGTTTGCAGGTAACCTTGGTACATTTAAATAAACCATAATCTTAAGTGCTAATTGGAGAATACTTTCAAAATGCTGAAAACATGGTAAATAGCAACTAGAGAGAAACTGTTAGAACTCACAGACATACAAGTCATGTCCAAATGAGGAAAGCGGGAATAAATGTAAACTTGGCATTTAAAATGTAAAATTGCAGTGAAACAAGCCAAAAGCATTTTGAGGGATGACTTGCTAATGGAACCTACAAATAACATTTCCCCCCCCTTCAGATTTGGGAAGTCTGCCAGAGGATCTTGGAGATAGCTATGTAGGTAGATAATCAAAGTCATTGAGTGTAATAAGTCCATTATGCAGAAAATCTGAATTAATTGTATGCATTTATGTTCACTACAGAGAAGGACAGGAAAGTACCTACTCACGAGTAATTGTTTATGGATGATAAAGCTGAGGAACTGTCTCAAAGCGTCAATAAAAGACATTTTGGAATAAGTCAATAAAATGAGTAGTAACAAATCACCACGATCTAATGGCTTTCATCCAAGTATTCTAATGAACTTAAATATAAAATTACTGAGCTACTAAGTAATATGCAACTTACATTTTTTAAGGAATAAAAGGTGTAAAATGTGATGCCAGTGTTTAAAATAGAGTCTTAGGATGATCCTGTGAATTGCTTACCAAGAAATTTGACATTTGCATTAAGCAATTGGATAGATTTTGTTATAGAGTGGAATTAGTGGATGTATGCAATAGCACCAAAATGCTTTGGAACGCAGAAGGATGTCATGAATCAAAAATCTAGAGTTCTTTGAATGTGTCAGTAAACATGAGATAAAGATGATACAGATGATGTAATATAGTTAGAACTGTGAAAGAGATTATGACAAATTCCTTCAACAAAGACCGAGATTGTCACCTTAATAAAGATTGCTAGTTTGAAATTAATGTTTTTTTTCTTATAATGGAGTGTAATTACAATTAAAGTCCTGCAGAAGTCTGTGTTATGCCTGTGCTGTTCAGCATATTCACAGACTCATAAAATAACTAGGTTGGACCTTTGAGGTCATCAAGCCCAGCCGTACCTGTCCAGTACTGAATCATATCCCTGAACACTTCATCTACCTGTCTTATAAATACCTCCAGGGATGGTGACTCAGCCACCCACCTGAGCAGCCTCTGCCAGTGCCCTGTAAGCCTTTTCAGTGAAGAAATTTGAATTAATAAACTCATAAATTTTTCAGAAAATGAGATGAGTATTCTTGCAACAAAGTTTGCAGACAAAACAAAGTAATGTCTAGTATTTGAAGCAGTCTGTGATGAGATTCTGATGGTACAATACTGAATTACTGGGTAATAAAATGGCAAATGAAATTCAATGTCAATAAATACCAAGTAGTGCATGCAGAGGAAATGGTCTCAACTACGCATACAAAGTTATGACCTGAAAATTATCGTGAAATGCTAATGATCATTTAGCGTTATTAGAATCACAGCAGATATTTCATACAGAATGTCACCTCAGTGCAGAACAGTGAAAAAGAGAAATAGGTCTTGAAAATTTAGAGGTAAAGTTTTAAGAACAAACACTGGAACTTCATTAAACTACTACAATTACATGTTGCATGAGGTCATTTGAATAGTACATGCAAGATTCATTCATTCATTCTGTCACAGAAAGGTGTAACAAAACTAGAAAGCATGCAGGGAATTTAACCAAATATGAACCTGAGGAATGGAACAGCTGCACTATTGTAAATTAAGAGTCTTTCCTTTGGAAAACAGACAGCTGCAAGGAAATATGAAAATATATACAAAACCATAAATGAACACTCTTTCTTGTTTCACTACAGCTAAGGAACACTAACTTAATTTAGCAGTTTAAGACAAAGGAATGGAAGTGCTTTATCCTACAACTGAATAAGTAAATTCTAAAACTCATCACTATAAGATATTTTGAAAGGCAAACACAGAGGTGTTTTCCGAAGGTGATGAAAAGAAATTACGGAAAATAGGACATTTATAGTCATTATTTTTAATGACGGTGGTACAACATCAGACCCAGTGAGTCCCTACAATCCTGGCTGCTGTAAGACCAGAACAGCGTGTGTGAACTCTGTCCGCTGCTGGTGATTTTTCACTAAAGGACAGTGGCCAGCGTGAGTAGGTCTAAAGTTGACTTGTCTCAAAGTTCACAAATGGATGTGGAGGACCTAATTCCCAACAGTTTTGTCCACCCTTCCCCATGCAGTTATCAGCACTTACACAAAGAACAGCTGATATAGTGCCACTCTTCTCTGGAAGTGTTCTCTTTTTGGCTGGAATTTTCTACATGGTAGCCTTTAAGTTGTGGTGGTTTGTATTTGTGATGAATACAAGGATGTTTTAGTTTGTGATGAACACTGTTTACACAGAGTCAAGGCTTTTGGGCTTCTCATGCTGCCCCACTAGTGAGTAGACTGGGGGTGCACAAGAAGCTGGAAGGGGAAACAGCTAGGACAGATGACCAAATGGATATCCCAGACCATATGACATTGTGCTCAGGAATAAATGCAAGGAAGGTATGTTTGGAGTTATGGCATTTGTCTTCTCAAGTTCAGTCACATGTGATGGAGCCCTGCTTTCCTGGAGATGGTTGAACGCTTGACTGCTGTTGCAAAGTAGCTTTGCTTGTGTGTGCAACATTTGCATTACCTTTTAAACAGCCTTATCTCAGTCCATGAGTTTTGTGCCATTTACCCTTCTGTTTCTCTTTTCCATCCTACAGGGGGGAAGTGAATGAGCCCCAGTGGCTGGGGCTGAGCTACTGGCCAGTTTTCAGCCACCACAGGCAGTTTTACAGAGGTGACACATATGTAACCTTGTTTCCAAATGGCAGACTTGAGTCCAGTATCTTTTCTTTGACAATTCAGCTATTTAAAAACATTATTCATTGCATAGGAATACTTTCAATAATGAATCCAGATATCATTGTGCAAATTATTTTTTAGTTGCTCATTGTACTGAAGAGCAAACAAATTAATTTTAACCAAAAATATCTGACAGCTTCTAGATTCAGATTCAGCATGCATTTTACAATTTTAGTCCAGCTAACAAAGTGTATAGAAGGCAGTGTTTTCTTGCACATTGCAGAGATATCATGTACGTATTGTTTACTTATACGGTAATATTAATACTTAATTATGTGTGAAGCAGTGACAAAGCTGGGTAATTACGCTGAAAGGACAATGTAATTATCCAGGCTCAGCCCTCTACTCCCTTTGAGGAAAGGAAGGGAATAGAAAGACTAGGAGGTTTATAGTCTGACAGCTGTATTTTGTCTGCTAGGAATTTCCTCTGTGCTTGGACTCTTTTTAAAGTTACCAAGGGACTTGTCCTTCAGACTCCTTTGTGCAATGTAGAGATACTTAATTTCCTACTAAATGAACTAACTGGAGTAGCTGAAACAGTCCAGATGCAGTGGCATGGAGCTATATTTTGGCTGGCTCCATTACATGCAATGTACAGGTCTGTCCCAAGCACTGGGATTGCTTATTCTTGAGAGACAAGTGAGTTTTCACTATGTAGCTTTTAAATTGTAGGAATCATCACTGAGATACATATTTGGAAATACGTGATGTTTAAAAGGGAAAGATTATGTTTAGAACAAACTGTATTTAAATAGAATATATAATTCTTTTATCCTTACATGTATCCAAAGATTTGGCATTCTGGAAATCTCCTGGAAGGACATTGAAATTACACATTCCAAGCAAAGAAGGGATGAGAGGCTGGAAGGAGGGGAACATGAAGGAGGTTCAGGTCACCACCACTATGTGGGGTTGTGTCCATTAGAAATCAAATATCCATGTACTGTAGTTAGATTCATTTGAATAGGGATTATAAGGTACTTTTAAAGTAGATTATATGAAAGAGATTTCCATAAATCCTATTTGCAAATGTTTTTTCTCATAATAGTTTTAGAACAAAAATTTCCAATTCGTGCTCAATGGTGAAAGAAGATGCTTAACTTCACACCTGTAACCTAAGTGAAGTAAAAACTGCATGTGCATCTTTGCATCTGAAAGTGTTACAAATTGTGATAAAATACCTAGGAAGCAGGACTGATTTCCATTGGTTCTGCTTGGCACAGCTTCTGTCTCCAAGTAAGAAGGAAGGTGAATTAATTGAGTACTGTTCTTGAAAAAAAGCAGAACTGTTTATAGTAGTAAACAAACCCCTTCAAGATAATGAAACCTACTCTATTTTAAAATAACAATATTACCTGGCCTAAAAATTGAGAAGAATATTGTAGTGCATTTTTCTTCCTGGACTGGGTTAAGATCTATATTCCTGGAAGCAGCGTCAGTCCTGTAGAACTTGCTGGTCATGGCAAATCACTGCTCATGGATTTTGTCATGCTAGAATCAGTGTTGTTTACTTATTTAGTGAATAAGATCATCCTTATTCTTACAGAATAAAATAGTATGAGTATGCAACGTATGTGTTTCTGTATTTGCTGTTTCTTTACTATCTTTTTAAAATTAAAAAAAAAAGACAACATTTAAGAAAATTGATATGTAAATGACTGACTCTTCTCTCTGGAAGTGTCTGGTTTGCGACCCAAATGATATTTTCAGCTCCTGTAGACAAACTTCCTTGAACTGTGAACATTTGTATTGTGATCATTATTGTGGGAAATAAAAAGAAAGCATTACCTGCCAGACTGCCTCTATTAACAGCCGTGAGAAATGAGAAGAATGCTGTCTGGTCTGTGTATTCTCTGTGTGTCCTTCAGAAGGCAGGACAGGAGGCTGACTAGATCTAACTGCATTTCTAAAGGAATGAATTCTGTTCCCTAATATTTTTTGATGTATTTTTTTTTTGCTTTCCAGGAGAGAGTGATCAAGACTTAATGAAATGTTCAGATTTATTGCTCATACATAGGACTAGTCCACATCCGTTGTTACGGTGGTATTGAAAGAACAATACTGAAAATGAGAATGCAGTTCGACCTGCGAGTCCGAAATATTGCCATATGAATTCTCAAGGCTGTGAACTTAGGTTTCAACTAAAGTCTGATTGAACAGACTAATTTCTACGTTGTGTCACACTGTGGACAGCTTCCATTTCCTTGTAACCAGATGAGACCTGAATCTAGGCAGAAGACATGTTTTGATTTCCCATTCAGGCTGTAGGGATAAAGATTTCACATTTTGAACCGATGGTGGTATATTTTGGCCCAGTAGCAACCTGCATGTATTTCTTTGCACTTAATTATCTAGATGGTGTCTTTGATTCTTTTTCCCTCTAATTTTAATGATGGCATTTCACCTAGATTTCACTGAGGTTGATTATTTCCTCTTTGATGCTAGTTCTTTTGAATGTTTCATTCTAAAGCAGAAGCAGTGAATTCAATTACATATTAAAATCAAGGATGTTAGCTTTTAAAAAAAAATTTAACTGTCAATATTTTTTTTTTATGAAGCCTTTAATTTTTTCTATTTTTTGTGCCAGCCACATGTCCAAAGAACCATTTTCGGCACTTAAGAAGGAACCAGTACAGTCCTTTCACTGATTTGCTCTGCCTGTTTTGTAGTATTGACCAGATTTTAGGCAGCAGCTTAACTTTGTGCCCAATTAATACTTTCAGTGAAGCTTCTAGGAATCCATGAGATGGGTTTTAATGACCATGGACTGGAAATTCTGTGGCAGTTCCCCCAAATGTAGAAGAAACGACCCTCTGCTATTGCTGTGCTGAAAGGCTGACAGAGCCAGCGTGTCACAAACGGTACCATCCTCTACTGCCCAACTGTGGCAGGTACCACTTTTGCAAACATTTAATAATACCTTTTAGATGATAATGGAGTTTGACTTGGTAAATAATGGGTTCGTAGCAGCCCACATCGCTTCACTTGAAATCCATACCTGACCATTTTGGAGATTGCAAGCATTTTTTCAGGAGAATTATTTTGATATCCTGTTCCCTCTGTATCTTTGTATGTAAAAATGTGTCATTGCTAAGATAGCATTGTTCACTTGACATACCGGTTGTGTCCATAATCTGGCATTCGTCAGATCTCCTGACAGGCTTGTGCACAGCTGTATACATTTACAAGACCTAATGCATTCTGAATATTTAACTGGCTGTGTGGATGTTCTGTCTTTAGCATTAGTTTTTTATATAGCTTTATGTTTGACAGAATATTGCTATTGTAACTGCTAGGGAAACTAACCGGTAATCACTGATGCTATTACCAGGCAGTTAATTTGCAAAAGGCCAAGAATTAACACTTTTGCTATTTATGTGGCACACTAGTTTTTCTGCAAAAGGAAATCCACATTGATGAATAATTTAAATCCCAGTCTCCCTGCAAGTCTATAATCACATGCCCTACAGAGACTGGAGTACATTGTACTGTGAGCATTGTGCAAAAGATTAGTAGCTACATGGTGGCAATGCTGCTATAACAGTGGGAATTGCACTTTTAATTTGTCTTCCCATCTGACAAAGCATCTCATTATACTTCACAAAATCTATTTTAAATGATACTTTATAAATTCTTAGTTGAATGGTATTTACATAAAAAAGGTGAAGATTAAATAAATTGTTTTAAGTCATATCAGCAAATCATTCTAATAAGAATGTCCTTTCTTCTTGCATTTGGAAAAGAATGTACATTTTATTCCCACCATGTTTAATTCCAGTCAGTCAAAACTGGCAATGACTGGATACAATTTTTTTACAACACAGTCTATATGTGAAATGTGTGATAAGCCCTACATTGTGTCATAAAATTATGCAAGCTCTCTAATAACTAACTTGTTAGCTCTCTTGAGGCTCTAATGTGTTTTATACAAAATCTTATATAACAAAAAATCTTGTTTTTTTATTTTATGTTAATCAGATTAAGTTTTCAAGGAGTATACACACAAGATCCTTAGGCACACATTTAAATAACAATGTTACATTTCTTTCACTCCTCCTTTTTGCCCTATTTGCTCTTTATTAACAGCATTATTGAAATTTAGGAAGCATAATCGCTGGTCTATTTAATGGCACATCATTATCTTCCCATAGCATAATGCATACTATTCATTCTCTCATATTGTTAATTAATCCATTATATTTATTCTCTCCTGGTCTTTGTGTAACTATGTAAGGAATCAGACTTTCACTATACAAATGAATAATATTTTGCAGTATTCAAAGATCCCATTTAATATCAGTGACCTGTTAATTTGATGGTTCAGATGTTGGTAGGATTTCAGGTTGCTTGGACACTATTTGTTATAGTTCTTGCTATTTCTCTGGGCATCAGCTGTTAGTTATTACTGCGCAGTAGTTATTACTATTACAGCGCAAAAGGCATGGGCTGACAGCCTCAAAAATATTGCAAACTCATTGAAAACAAGAATGGTTTGTTAAAAACCAGTGGACATTTATACAAGGCTTCTGTGTGAAAAGGATTATATTTATGTGAAACAATTGTATTTAATGCTTTCTCTTATAAAATATATGGGCCAGGTCTTTTGAGGTAAGAGGAGGTTTAGGAGGCTGTTGACAGGGCACTTTGCTTTTAGCAATTCTTTTCCAGCAGAGTGCACCTTGTAGGCTGTAGCTGCTGATGTAGCCTTGGCTGAGGGCTGCCCATGCCTTGGTGGGGTGGTAGGAGCTTGCTTTGCTGGGGGAAAGAGCTGAGATCAGGTCAGGGCAGACAGGCTTCTCCAGCTCATCTCCCTAGCTGTATTATTGTGCTGTGATTGGGCTGGCCAGAGGTGTTTCAGCTGCTTTTTTTTTTTTTTTTTTTTTTTTTTGTACACAAGTTACTCTAAAATATTACTTTGCAGTTATTAATGATTTGGAAGGCACAGTATTTGTGTTCAGATCCAGATTTGAACTTCAGAGAGTGCTGGGAGATATTTGGACCTACATTTCTGATTTATGACACCTACATTTCTGATTTATGACACCTACATTTCTGATTTATGACACCTACTGTGCTTTTCCAGTAAATAAGTCCAAAATGGACACCACTGTTTATTAAGACCTCATGCCTCCCAGGAACTGAAGCCTGTAGTCCCAGTTCCAGAGACGCTGGAACATGTGCTGAATTTTAGATACAAAAGTTGTCCCAATGCAGAGTTCTAGGCTAGAGTGCTGAGCACTTTGCATATTTGGCCCCTAACTGAATGCATGCTTATAATCTGGTCTTCTATGTGTATACTGAGCAGCAATTAGGCTTCATAAAGCTATGCAAGCATTTTGGAAAAGAAGTCTCACTACAGTTTTAAAAACAGCTTCTACCATCTGCTTGGGAAAAGCAGTGGGTTGGTGTTTTGTGAACTTGGCAATTAAATATGTGAAAATATAGTAGTTGCAGACTAACATGCTTGTCATACCTATTAAGAACGAAAACTAAAATCCAGCTAAACAACACCAATATCTCAGACAGAGAAGTACCATCTGGTTACTAGGTAAAATGAAAACTCTTGATACTCATAAAACACCCTCATTCAAATAGATTTTTAGCGAGGAATTTTAAAGCAATAGGAGTTAAGTTCTGATTAGAAAAGCAAATTTCTTATTTGATGTCCTTATAAGGCTGTAAAATACAGAAGCTATATCTTATGTGCTCTTTTATTTAGACTATGCTTTTTTGGCTCTAAAGAGAAGACAGCAAAAACTGCAGAAATTTCAGCAGTGCTCTGATTTTACACAAATTGAGATCTACACAGAGACACAGCAGACATTGCTCTAGCTCTTGGAATAATGGAATCTCAGCTTTCACTGAGTAAAATGTCATCTGCACCCCTTACAGTAATAAAGGAATACTAGCAAACACAGAATACCTTTTAAGGATGTGTCAGGACTTCAGATATTCTGGAAAATGGTGCTGAGGAATAGACTTCCTTCTAAATCTCAGTAGGGTATTGAATTTCCAGAATCAGTCTTCAGGTGTTCCATCAAGAATAATTTCAGTGGAGAGCTCTGTGTATGGCAGAGGAACAATACAGTGAATATAATGCTCTCAAACAAATACATCTCAGTAGCTGGCATAGATGTGCAGTTCATTGCTGCTGCTCTTACCAGGAGGAGGTAGTTGTCTTAACTGTGTGAAAGGAGGACACCACAGCTGTTTAATATAGTCTTGCTGGGTAAGTAAAGAACTCCATGAGTGGGCTTCAACTCATCTAACCTGAGACTTCTAAAAGGCAGTTGTGTCTGTCTGCACTAGTTTTTCTAATTCCCCTTATAATGAGCTGAAAGACACCTGCAATTGTAGAGATGATTCAGCAGCCCTTAAAAACCTGTGTTATGCTGTTGTGAGCCAGCTCCTGAAACTGTTATCTTTCCCTCTGTCAACTATAAGATGCATGTAGGCATTTAGATAACAAATCTTTAAAATGCTTTCACTAGAACAGCTGAATCCCAGATGAATCTATGCTGAAAACTGTTGGCTGTCTACTAAGAGCAGACTAGGGTATGGAGTGGCTGAAGCTGCAGCTACCTTTCTGACAACATGCTTGCAGTCTCTTTTCCAAATGTCCTTTCCAAACTTTTCTTTCCTGGATAATGTTTAATTGCTGTGATTAACAGGGCAAATACCTCAACTTGTTGACATGTCCTTAAGTGTCCTGAACCAGTTTGCCTGAAGATGTTCTTTACGATTCTAAGCTGTTGATACCTTTTGGTGGTGTGACCCTTATAGTCTTAGGTCCCTTGGGGAAGGAGGTGGAGGAAACTGTTGTTAAACTCAGCTTTTCTTCTTGTTATTCAGCCTTGAAACATACTTATGCAGTTTCTGAAGTCCCGATTGGATCTGCAGTTACACTTCTGCTTTCCCTCTGACTTAAAAAATTCTGATGTGACACTGAGATCAAATCTCTGACCTTGATTTGGCTGGGAGACATTGCCAATCTTTGCAGTCAAAATGTTGTTGCACATCACAGTCAAGCATGCCAGTTACTGAACAGAAAAAGTCCCATGATAATATTTCTTGTGTTTTAGAGTTTATCTGAATTGTCTGATTGAGAAATTATTTGGTTGCCCACAATCAGCAACAGGTCTCATTTCTTTACTTAGAAATGATTTCTTAAGTGTTTTGGGGATTATTCTGTGGTTAGCTCTTCAGTGTAGCTGAGCCAAGTGTCTTATAAGTACATTAAATTGCATATTTACAAATACCACATCAGTCTACTTTAGTGAAGGCATGCTGAAAATTTTGATATTTTGAAAGTGACTGTTTCGATGTTGTTTGATACCATGCAAAGGAGGTCACAGCCATGAAGCTCAGCAAGATCTTTAGTAATCTTGATTATGGAACATCAAAATATTTGTTGTAAATACCTTTTCCTTGCTCAATGGATGTAAAGAACGCAATTTAAAAGTAAAATCATGTCAAGGTGTTTGCAGAAAAGTTGAAAAGATCAGATTTATTTAAAGCATATTGACAGCAGTTATATGTTATCCTGAAGAAACGAGTGGTCATAGGATTGACTATTATTTTTGTAAAATTGTGAAAATCCAGTATTTTGTATCAACATTAAATTTTGCCTGTCAGACAAAGGTTATGTATACAATTAAAACTTTAACAGGGCAGATACCAGAATTCTTCATACATGGTCATCAGAGGTTTAAATTACAAATTGTCAACTAATATGAACAAAATATCTGGTTATTTAGGACACTTGAAGACCACGAAGAAAGTCTCATTTGCTCCATGCCGTGAAAACCCTGTTAGTTATTATAGTGGAAGTAGGATCAGTGTTCTACTCTTTCCTGATTATGATGTTCATAAATTCTGAGCATTCTGCATTGTGCTGAAGGAGTGAGTGCATTTAATAGGGTAAGTAGATATGTGTAGCTTAGATTACTTTTTAGTAAGTCTAAACACTTGGCTCATCTTTGATTGCTTCTGGAAGGACTTTATTTTAAAAAAATCACAAAAACATAGATCTTTCACGCTACTGGAAAAAATGCTAGAAGGATAAGAAATGTGATGAGTTCTAAAGTTGGTTCTCTCACTTTTTTAATATCATGGCCATTATAAACTTGAATACTTTTTGTAATCACATTGAATATTTTTCAAGACTCATAGTTTGAAGAGACATCGAGTAGATTTTAATTCAACATTGCACAGCATACCAGCTGCATCATAGGCTCATAAATAGATGAATAATTTCCTTGGTTCTTGGATTATAATGACATTTTGGTGTGGCTTCCTTTTTTTGATGAAATATAGCTAGATGATTCTTTTTCTGATGAACTGTGAGGTAAGCAGTTGCTTTCTACTGATTCTTCCATTGATAGAAAAAGAGTATTTCTGGGAATGTCAATTTGAATAATTTCTAATCATTCTGATACTTTGATTTCATGGTATGCAGTATTGAACATGTAGTTAAGGGATATTTTTCAAACCTTTTTTTTGTTGGTTTTTTTTTTTACTGTGTAGCTGTAACACCTTTTTTTAGTACTTGTGCACTGATTTTAAATTGTATCTGCAAAATTTACTCTAGCTGTAGCCAGCTAATTCATAATTCTACAGGTACTTCAAAATTCTGCAAAAATAGGGGAAACTGCTTATGGGATGTTACAGGAACTAGGTTCACATGTATAGAGTATTGTCGACTGTTTGGAGTAGATTGTCAAAAATTAGAAGCTAGATTCCAGTCTTTGGCTGTCCTTACAGCAGTTTGCATTCATGCAGTGACTTCTTTCAGCACAATCTAGTGCTTGCATGGCATGATTACGACCCACCTTCTTCCTTCACACATGCTTAAATACAAAGCTGTGGTTATCTGTAGGCAGTTGGTCGGTCCCCAGAAATACTGAGAAAATGAAGTAGGATGAATAAAAGTAGGATAGATAAAGAATCCTGCAAGACAGATTCATCATAAAATTCCCTGGTTGGACCATGAGGGCTAGAGTTTTTCTTCAGCTATACCGGACCACTTTCCTCCTTTACTTGAAGGAATTTGAGTTCACTTTTGCGTGATTACATCATTATCCTAATGACTGCAGCATGTATTTTTGCTTCTGTCTTGCACAACGCGGGTTTGAGCAGAGTCTTTTACCTGAAGTGAGTGTTATAACCACCAGAGCAGAGGGTCTTCTCAGGTAAGTCTTCTGCAGTATGTCCTCCTGCAGCTGGCACGCTTCATATATATTAAATAGACTTTGAATCAAGAAATAACTCTTTACTGCGATAGCTGCTTCACTCAAATCATTCAGCTTTCAGTGGAATACAGGTCTTTTCTGTCTATTCTGATGAATATTTAATCATCTTCTCAAATTGGAACACCTTCAACCAGGGGACTTAAAAAACTGCTATAATTCAAGAACAGATTGTGACCAAAAGCTGAACATGAAGTAAAACCATGTTTTAACTCTAAAACTCGCCTCCTCCCATACGTAGTAACCATTCTGCGGTATGTCAGGACTTTCACATATGACTCCAAGCTAATGAGATTAAGGCACAGCTCTTGTGACAATATTTTATAATCACTTTGTGTGGATTTTGAATAATATGGTTTTCATAATGGCCTTAAAGATTTATTTCACCTGCATTGAAAAATACTACTTTGGTGTTATAAGAGCTTAATGATTTTTATTTAGATAATTTTCTCAATCAAGGATTTAGATGCCATAGGAGTAAAATAAAATATCTCAAATCTTGATGGCACAATAAAATCATGTACCTAAGGACAAATTATTTGTATTTTTGTGAAGGATGCATTAGATAACAGAAAAAGCAAGTTAGCTCTTATAAAGAATGGTGCAATATGAAAAATAATACTGAGTTTGTGACATTCACATGTTACTCTAAAGAAATCCTTAATATTTTTATGATTGATGTACTACTAGACTGTTGACAGTAGACATACTATAAGTTAGGGTAGCATAACTGGAACATAGGATTTGCCATAGAGAACAAGAGAGTTGCAAACTTCATTCACTAAATTATTAGACTTGAGTTGGACGATGTAGATTTTTTTTCCTGTGGGCACTTCTTATATGTTCATTCTTCCTGTTACTGCAGTTGCAGATAAACAATTAAAGTATCCTGAAACTCAACTGTAAAAATATATTTAAATGTAGAAATACTGAAGCAGATTTGGTTGTTGGCAGCCTGTGTACTTGCCCCACTAGTCTTATTGCTTCCATGTGCTTCCATTCCTCCCTGTGATTTGCAGTTTTTCTCCTATCAATTATTCTCTTTCTGTGGGATTGAGCAATCATTATGCCTTGTGGGAATATTCTGCCTCTGACTGCCAGAGTCCAAAGGATAACATGCTGGTGTAGGCAATGACTGCTACACGTCCTGACCCCGCATTGATGTAGATACATACAGGGCAAAGTGAAAATGTTAAGGTTCTGGAGAAGCTCAAGATCTCAAGATGTCATTTGATTTTCATCAGATTTTTATTGATAAAACTTCAATGGAAGTATTTTTCTTGTTTGCTGTTGCTGGATTTTTTTTTTTTGGTTTGATGCATTTTGTGTTTGCATTGTACAAAATATTTGACCATATGTAAACGCTTATTTATTTTGCAAACAGTACCAAATAGCAAAACAAAGGACTAGTCTTATTCCTCAAAAATGAGAAGGAACAGCTGCTGCTATACAAAATTCCTTTAAGACATAGGTCACTTGTGTTTAGATCTCTCTCCTACCTTGAGAAATTTTATTATGCACTGAAGTTGTGATTGACTTGCTCCAAAGATTATCCCTCAATGCTTTTTCTGCTTTTTCTGTTTTTTCAAGTCAAATATAATTATTCAGGGAAAGAATGACTGCAGTCTGCTGGGTAAGACATTGACCTAGGGGGTAAAATATATCATGTTGTGATGAAAAATACAGGATTCTAGCATACTCATTGTGATATTTTTCTAGAGGGTAAAGTTTTGTATTCCTTCAGATACCTTCAAAGACCTGAATCAGGATTTTCCATATTCTGGATGAGTGACTTATGCAGTACTGTTAAATTAAAAGTTCTGTTGCTCTATCCTTAACTTTGCATATTTAGTTTGATTTATGTTTTCCCCCCTCACAGCTGCCTAGATTACCTCAGTTCAAATTTCTGCATGGTTTTAAATCAATGAAACTGTATTTTCTCAGCAATTAAGCTACAGGACTATTATAAAAAAACCAAAAGAACATATACAAAACTTTTATTTTCTTTTATCTTGATTATTCTATTTGCCTTAATGGCTTTTTGAAAAGATATGTATTTCTGTGGCAAGTAATCTTCATACTTTAGGTAGCATTTTTTAATTCACTTGTGCAATAACCCATCTTGATCTTGAAATTTCAATTTAAATTTTTCTCTGTGAAATTCCAAAAATTGCATAGGGAAATTGTGACTTGCTTTATGCAAATTTTGTTATTCCTACTTAGGAATTAATTAGACATGAATGACAATGATGAAAGTGAATTTACCATAGCTAATGTAGCCATTCAGAAAAAAAAAATCCATATAGCATCTGTAGTTAATTTAAAAATAAAATAAATATGTAACCTTCACTAGTTATTCCCAAACCAGAAGTTTGGCAATACGTGCCAAATCTGATTGTCCAGAAATTTAAGTTCATTTTTCTCAAGTTCTTAAGGCTTTAATACATGAAAATGGATCCTTTTGTTTTGCTGCCTTTAGAAATCACATTTTCTGTGTAACTACAAAGGATAAATAAAATTGCAGTTCTTACCTAATTATTCGACTCTGGAACTTTCAGAGTCCAAGATACACTAAGTATCAAAGGACGCAATACTGGGGGAGCTCTGCTTTCTTCAGTGTGCAAAAAGGTGCTGAGATGGAGGCGCATTGTTAACAATCACAAATGGAAATTATGCAAGGAAGAATATAAAAACAGAAAACGTTCTTGGTCACATCAGTGTTGTAAGGACAATTTTCACCTTTTACTGGAAAGGATTATGGAAAATGCAAGACAGATAGATAGCTGTTAAAATTAAATAGAATTAACTGATGCTGAAGGAAATACATGTTGGCTTACACTCGCCTTTTTTTTTCTTTTCAAGTTATGAAAGCTGCAGTGATTTCCAGAATTATAACAACTTATAATGAACTGTTGATCTTAGTATCATACTTACAGTTTCCTGCAAGTCTGGCAAACACATAATCATTTCCTCTGATGATGATGGCAGACTATATCTATAATTGTGAATGAAAACATATGGAAATATTATTATATCAGTTTTTTCTTAGCAAGTAATATATATACATTGTTATACCTGTGCTCTAGTAAATTAAAATGCTCTCTTAATAAAATTAAATCATAATTTCATAGAAACAGCATTCTAAACCCTTCTATCTCACCATTTATCTTCAGAAGTTTAGGTAATTTTCTGTTGTTTTTCCTTTATGGATCTCCCTATGTTGAATTAGGTGATTCTGATTCTTATCTAGAGACTCGATTGTCTTACGCATTTAGAGAATAATGCTCTTTTAGTATAGGAGACACGTGGAAAGCCTTTCTAAGATATCAGTAAAAGAATTACAGTGGACTGTAGGGCTTTTATATGGTACCAAATTTAGATTGGTAGTGACAGCAGAATAGGCATTACTTGGCTTAGTTCCTAGACAGTTCCAATTCATTATTATAAAACGAAGAATGCAAAAAAAATCCCACAGCTCTTTTTAATCATAAATACTACAAACACTGGCTGTAACCCCTTCTTTTGAAACAAAATGCATGGAATCCTTAACATCCTTGTGTCTAATACTGATGCTGTTAATGTGATTGTTATGAAACTGTACCGACATAAACCTCTGTAATAATGAAATACAAATGAAAGTAAATAATTTTTTTGTTCCGTTGAGCTTGCATAAGAATGCAAATGCAGAATTTTTAAGAAACAGTTAATCCTGTTGTAAATGTAGTAACATCTGAGGATTTTCTCAGCCAAATTTGTACTAGGGAACAAAAAACCTCTTGAATCAGAATGAATTTACTCTAATGAACTCCTAATTTAAAGACATGTTACGTTACTAGGATGGAATAAAAGAATTTAAATCTGATTATGAATATGACCTTTTTTTGATAAGTCAACTGAAATGTACTTGGGCTTAGCCCTTAACCCAAATCCTGTTCTGCCGTGGCAAAATGAAGTCAGTGCCTTCCCTGTGGCCCAGGAGACAATGTGGATCCCTGTGGGGTGGCCAGGGCCTGTCCCACCTCCAGTCAGTATTTTCTCAAAATTTCTCTTTTGACCTTTTGTTTTCTGTTGTTCACCTTAAAGGTTCAATCTACACATCTTAAGAGTGTGGTTGTTGGTAGCCTGGCTACCAGCCTCAGTGAAAAACTGTCAATAATCCAATGCCTGAGAATGGCAAGTGTGGAGTCATTAAGGTATCCAGTTTGGCAGTTTTACAATGAGTTGTGCTTTTACTTCAACAGCAGAGTTGCTTGTAGATTAGGTAGTACTCAGTGTGAAAAAAGCTCCTCAGTTCTCTGCATTGAAAGACAAGACATTTGCTGTTTCACAAAAAGAAACAATTCACTGAATAATTTGAAGTAGTTTTTCTGTACTCCATGCTCTAAATTAAGGAGCTGTACTGCAGGCAGCTGTTTCCTGATTTTGGTGTACGAGCTGTCCTCTCTTTTGCTGTGGTGTCACAGAAGGAATAATTGCTCCAAAATGCAGATCGGAACTTGTCTGAGGGCCTCCTGAGTGACAGGTCCCTTTCAACATGCTGTGGAAATTTACTGAGGAACTGAAAATGCTTTTCAGATTACAAACAACCAAAAGGGCATCTTATCCAGGTATAAAATAATGTTGATAATTATCTCCTTCCTCACAAGATTACAGAGCTGTGTCTACATTAGCAAACAGTTTATCCCTACAGAAGTGATTCTGTAGACCCAAACTGTTTCTGCTGTGGGAATGATGTTCACATTATATTCATTCAGTGGAGAAAGCTCTTGTTGCTGAACTGGGAAGGTGGTGCATCTATTTTCGTCCTAAAGGGATTTGTGTCCCTCAGAATTATGCCATGATGTCATCCAGATCATACTAAATGGGGACAACTCAAAAATTAATTTGAAAAGTGGAGTCCAGCTCCAAATTGGAATGCTAACATAAATGCACCTTGTAAGAGTCTCTGACGAAGGCATTAGAGGAACAGAACACTGTGTATTGATTTGTTGTGTCATTCACACGCCTGTTGTGCTCTGCCTGCAAATTCTGAGCTATAGATCATGCAGCAGGAAGCTGGGTGTAGACTTTTAGGAAATGTGGGTTATAACTTGTTATTTAATGAGTCTCTGACCATATTAAAATGCTATTGCAAGGCTGACATAGTACAATTCTACGTGAGTGCATAGTTTCCTGAGTTAGACACACTTGGATGAAACTCAGGCTTGTATGGTCAATATGGTTCTAGTGTAGCTGATCGTACCCTTTAAAATAGGGTGTTTGAAAAGGGCCTGGGAAATTGATTTGATTTTTCAAGGAAGACTAGGTGCCATTTAGATACTTCAACCATTATTAAGCAAATCCTGACCTGACTTGAATCCATTCCTAGCAGGCCACCACAGGAATAGTCTGAATTTCTTTTCAGTATGAGCTGGTTATAAATCATTTCTACTGTTTCAGAACACGGATAAGGAAATAGAGACTGAGAGGAGACTTTGAAATTATGTGGCATATAGCGTGATTCTGAAGGCATCATTAGTTACTATATTCCATTTGACAGATTACATAGCATGCTGGGGCAAACAAAACACCAATATTCAATGAAACCCTGTGCATAGATAGCAAAGCCACTATGCTATAAGTAAATGAGAATTCTACAAAGAAGTTAAAAATGCAGATTTTCCTTGTATGCCTACATAGGTGTACCTCTGCAGAATACAAGGCTCTGTTTCTGGATTAACTACTAGACTCTGTGTTCTAGTTCCCAGCTGGTAGTTTAAGGTTGTTTGTGCAGCCTGTCCTCCTTTCTTTAGCATCCTCAGAGTGAAAGAAGTCTTTACAGATGCTATAGCTCAGGAATGCAGATTTGCATTATGTACCAGACCCATATTTTGGAGGAATGTGGTCTAACTTTGGTCTTATTCTTTTTTTCCCCCTGGAAGTGGTGCCTATGGTGGCTGTGACAAATAAGCATGCTTTAGGACTTGACATTGAAAGAGCAGGAGAACGTATTCCAACTGTTTCAACTATGTTTACTCCCAGGAGACAACTCTCCTGCCTTCCTAGTGTGTCATGTCAGCTCTTAGAGCTATTTTGGTTATTGCACATGCAAGCTTCATATATTTCTGTGATTTGAGCAACCTGTTATTTTTTATTTACAGTTGAACTCTTGTCTTCAAGCATGGCCCAAAATGTGTAGGAGTTAGGTATAAAATACAGATTGGACTCAGACCTACCTATTATTTGTCAGAAGTACCACTATGCCTATTGACAGATATAATTGCCATGAAAATAGCAGGGTGGAATTCAGTCTGAGTCTTGCTTCTTTCTTCATCTGCAGAGGTCTGTCGCAGTGTTACTTGCCAGAAGAATTCTCTGGAAAGACGAAATTTAACCTTCATTGGGGAATCATGCAGTAGAATCTGAATGGTTCCTGTGAATTTACTAAATGTCAGGTTGGCAAATCCTGTAATATAACTACAGCATTTAATTCTTACATTCATGTAACAACCCCAGAATTAGTCTTCCAGTATTGCTTGAAAGATGTTATGTTTAAGATGGTAGTCACTTTAAATGGATTTAATAATAACAGAATTTTTTAATTGATGTATTTGCACTCTTAAAGTACTTCTAATGGTATTGTTTCTTCTATTTTTTTATCTTAAAATGCTTAATTAATTTTTAAATTACATATTTTTATTCTACATTTCCATTGCAGAAAACGAGAATCTTTCATATCTTCTCAACTGTCATTCTTGTCAGTTTTATGTTTCTATGATGTCATTGGTAAAAAAAAGAGGACAATAGGAAGATTTTTCAGTTTAAAGCAAGAGTGATCAAAAAGACAGTGAATTCTTAAAATTTTAAGTGAGGGAGCCTTAATCATGGAATAGTCACCCATAACTCAATAATGTGACTTTAATTCACTGAAGTTAGTAAAAAAGCAATTCTAGTACTGAATGGTTTAACAATACAGTACTGTGACTGAGTTGTCTTAAATTTTATGACACAGAGATGGTAGTTGTGCCTTGAAGATGTTGAGATCTTATCAAGTGTTCATCATCATGGCAAATTTTTGGATGAAACACAGTGTGGGTTCAAGTCAAGAGCCTCACATTTTTTTCACAGACAGAAATGCTGTGATTTTTTGGTTTGTTTTTTTTAAGGAAAATGAAATTCCTAGGAACAATCCCACTACTCTAATGCACTTGGAAAAAAACTTGTTTATAGTTTTCTTCATGAAAAACTTAGCACTTGGCTTTTTGTACTAATGTACAAATAATGAATCCTGATATTGATGTAGAGACAAGACTGGAAGAGACTTCTCTAATCACAACTCTGAGCATCCTGATCCTGTCTGCCTGCAAGATATCATTTAATTCATTCTGTATGGATGTGTTTCTTGCCCTCACTGTATTTATTTCTTTTCCTTGATTTCTCTGTTTCCTTTCAGCCTTTGTTTTGCTCTTCCAAACTCCACCTGTGTCTTCATTCCTGTGACCGTCATAGAAGACTTCCCCATGTTTTGTGGGTTCAGTTTTTATTTTGTGAAGATGGTTGACCAGAACTGGATATATTCTGATAGTTTAAGAAAAGTCATACTTGTACTTCTGTGTATTTATTAGAAATGCATCTTCAAGTAATTTATAGGATTTGCCTTTTTCAGCATCTCATGACACATTGATACTGATGTACTCTGAGTGGTCAACTAAAAAAAGGTAGTTGTTTACTTGTTTTTTACATATGTTGCTTCAAATTATGAATTCCCAGCTTGTAGCAGAGTTGCTATTAATCCCAGATACTCCTTTTCAGTACTACTTGCTGTTATCGCACCTGGATTCACTTTGTAGTAATCCACAGAGTCTCTGGCTTAACGTGTAAGTTCTGGAGTGACACTATAGTAAAAGCTTTATCTAAATCCAGACAAATTATATCTACTTCATTTCTTTGTCTGGAAAATCAGTTATCTTATCAAAAAAGCTGTCAAGTTAGTCTGGCACAATCTATCCCTCGTAACACTGCTACATTTTATCCTGTGTTCTATTTATTTCTCTGTCTTTAATTTATCTTTTTCTTCAAAGTCTCTTCTAAGCTCTTGCAAACTGAAGAGGTCAGACTAATAGGCTTATGCTTGTTCAGATCATTTTCCTCTTTGCTTTTAAATGTGAGCACTTCAGTTGCCATTCTCCACTAATATTTGATGCTTTCTCTGCCTTGATAGATTTGGAGGCTTATCTCTGCCTCTGCAATGGCCTTTATGAAATCGCAGTATACCTAGTGATTCAGGTCTCAGTGAGACATTTTGTTCAAAGCTCACTGAAGTGCTATCCTGTTTTTTTCAGTTAAACTTTTGATTGGATAGGGAGATATGAATAAAGAAAATTTAAATAACTATCTGCAAGAGGATCACATTTAAGATATAAGCAAATACTATTCCTATGATGATCAAGTGAATAGATAGTACCCCTGACAACTTAAAGCTCCTTTAAGGACAGAAACTGGAAGAAAAAGAGTTTAAAGTGGCACAATAATGTTAGAGGAAATAATCTGAATTGGAAACTACCCACCATCTAATACTGAACACTTAACTGTCAGAGCTTTTTTTAGAAGAGTGTGGGACATCCTTGGGCAGATTGAAGATATTAGAATATCTTGGATATTTAAATATTTTGTGATGAATGGGATGTGTAGGTCTAATGCTAGAATATTCCTATACACAGAAGTACAGAATCTAACCCCATAAAAATTCATGACATTTTCTTTCTGTGTACTTGATAATGTATAAGCATTCATGCTCATCACTTTTTTGCTGGTCCCAATGAAATGACCAAGAAAGAATTTAATATGTACACAATTAAATACATCTTCACTGTTTGAATTGAAATTGGTAAAAGGACAGTGCATTTCTTGTTTACTCTTTCTTTGCTTTCTTTATTGCTTTCAGTTAAATATAGCATCTGAAAATTAATGAAGGTGAAAATTACAGTCAATTGTGTCTACAAAGAACTGGTGTTAATCTGGAAGCAGGGGAGATTAACATTGATAGCAGTTTAGAGAGAAGGCCATTCATCAGTATCATCTCAGTTTTCAAGGCGATATAATTACAACCAAACATATCTTTTTGGAAGAAAAGAAGTTTTCCCCTAATATCTCAGGGTTCCTAGCTGTGAGGTGGCATGCAGCTAGGTGGCTGAAGTATTTTATAGCTCTGGCAATTTAAGCATCCATGCTTATCAGATTTTGGAAACAATAATATATATGTAAATTTTACATCCAAGTGCTATGAGATACTGTCAGCAAATGTAATTACCTGTATGTGCATCTGTCTCCAATTTCCTGTTACTGGGAAACTAATTGCAGTATGTAAAGGAAAATGCTTTTTTGTTTATTGTGTGTTTTCCATAACCTTTTATTTTTCTGATATTTGAGATATTTTCCTTTCTTGAAACTATCTCTTCTTATAAAAGCTCATTTGCAAACCATTTTTCAAGAACATGTGTGCATACATTTCTGTTTGAGAAAGAATGTGCTTAAATTTAAGCATGTGCTAAGTCACACTGTTTTAAATAAAAGACAAGTATGGTCATGCATGTCAATCATATGCATAAGTAGTTTTGGGAAGAATAATTAATTTTCCTCAGTGTCTCAAGTCTTTGCATAGTAGCCTTTCAAAACCCCTCCTTATGGCATTAAGCCTGAAATTCTTCAATCTGCTTTCTCTGCTGTACTTCATCTGAAAGCAACAGTGGCAACCTTACTGTATTGATCTGCCAACAATGCTTTAACTATTTGTGAATAGATCTCAATAGCAGGGCTAAGCTCTCTAGGGCAATTTATTCTGCTGTTAAAAGATCTACACTGCTAAATGACAACTTTTTGAAAAAAACCCCAGCTTTTTCCTATGAATACAGAGATTTCCTCTATGACTCCATGTCAGAAGTGTGCTTTTCTAGGCTAAATTCCTATTCTTTTTATTTCCTTACCCACCTAGATCAAAGAAAATAGCTTATGAGAACAGGCCTGTGTTTTCCCCCAAGCTTTGTTTCAGAATCAGAATGCGCTTTGTGTCTGTTACAGGCTGTGATGTATGAAGCAGAAAGAAGATTGATTTTCGCAAGCTAACTTGTACCTGAAATAATGAGAGTGGCAAATTACTTGTTCACTGAGCAAACATGACAGGAGTGTCATAGAGGGAATTTATATATATGCAAACACATGGGGGTCACATCAGTGTTACTTTTACAAAGTGACCTTATCCACTAGAGGAACATTTTTAAATCTGCATTAGCTTACACAGGAAAGGCTAAATAAAGCTGCAAATATCTGCATTGCGTGGGATGTAAAAGCTAACACAACTAATAAATAATGTAAGAATCAACACAGTACAGAAAATAATTTAAACGGCTGCATTATTTCTGTACAAGAGATGGGTTCAGAAGTGATTTCTGCTACTCATTTAGGGGTTCTCAAGTAGCAAATAAAATATTTGTCATAAAAAGAGAAGTGAACGTGGGACTAATTTTCTATAAGGTTTTTGTCTTTTAAACATTTCATCAGGATTCAGTAGAGAAATAGGCTTATGCTTCCCTTCATGAACACTTATATTCACAGGATGTGTGTTTGCAGAAGACAAATGCATGTTACTGACACTGTAACTTTCTACATATGTAAAGATGTAAAGCAGGAATGAATGAATTCTGAACAGCCTCACAGAAGCTAATGTTTGTAAAGAAAAGAAAGAAAAAAAGGAGCAATAGAGAAAAAAAGTGTCACTCCTAGGAAACAGATGAGAAATTTATTTGTGTATGAGCTCTTAAGGGAGTAATGAAAGGTATTATTTCCTTACATCTTTTTCTGCTCAACAATAAAGATTACATGAGGTTACACTTCACTAAAAATAGGAAAGCAAGGCAATTTAGCACTGGCTGTACAATGTAAGGCAATTCCCATGTGATTCTCCTCTGTTTCTGAACTGTTGGAAAGGTGGCTGATCACAAGCCCAGAAGCAAGGGAGGAAGAAAGCAGGAACTCAAAAGCTTATGGATGCTACTTTGCTGGAGTGAAAATGAAAATCCACATCCGCACATGGCAGATTCAGTACAGTCAAATAGTTGAGACATCTGCTTCTGGGAGGAGGCTGAGAATGAGTTGGAACAGTGAGGAGGAGAGCCTATGCAACCTGTTAGTGTATTCACAGTCTGCTTCTGATGAACCACAGAGGCCAGAGAAGGATTTCTCTTGAGGTAGCAGTCTGTGAAGATTCTCTGTGGCATCAAATGTGGTTTCACCCTGAGAAAAAAATCCTGCAACTTTTAAACTCTTTTTTGCACTAATCACCAAAACAGGCTATACTTGAGTCATTGATACCAGATCTATGATGGTCTCATGGAGCAAGCAACAATGGAAAGGAATCTTATGGAGCAAATGTAATAAATTCTATGATTTTATTCACTGTGTTGTAGTATTACTGAAGAGCTAGTCATGGCAGAATCATCTCACACTCAGCCACTGTCCATTTGAATTATGTGGGTAACAACTTTTTGTTTTATTTTCAGTGTGTTCCTGGAACCACAAAAGAAGCTATCTTTCTTTTACCTTGCTTCTAAACATATTGAAAAATGAACTAAAACATGGCAGACTTTCATGTCCTCTTTTGAGTATAAGTGCTGAGAGTTCACCAGGTTTATTTCCACTATGTTTGGGTTAGAAACGGAAGGAAATTTTTGTTACAAATAAACTTATAGGTTCATGTAAAATTTATTTTTAAATGTAGACATCTCCCATAGCATGGCTATTCTCAGTTTTGATCACCTTTGACTTATGTGGCACTCTTGAAGGCTGCAAGGTCACAGTGTGGGAGAGGTTCTGCAGAAAGAAAGCTAAATAGAAGAGGAAAATGGCTCACAGAGAAACCTATTCAGGTTAATAGCTATGGTTTGTTTATGGAGCTCTGCATCACATCTAGTAAAAGAAGGTCTAATTCAGAGCTCATTTGTTCTGTTAACACAGCCTGTAATGTTAGTGTAATAACAGTATGGTGATGGATTGAATTTTATTTCCTGGATGCACTTTCTTGACATGGATCGGAGTTTCAAGAAGCTAATAGTACTGTTTCAGAGCTGAGGTCAAATGCTATTTATTTCTAGTGTCTTCTCAGTGCTGTATGGTAGGCTGCTTTGCAAATCCACTAAAAAATACCTGGCACCACCCTTTCTAAGTCCAGGTGGCAATGCACTAAGGTGCCAAGTGTATCTCGTGGTATCTCCATGTTATCTAGCTGTGTGTCTGGTTTGCTGATGAGATGCTTCAGTTCTAATCTCCTGAGTTTCTTGGACTATAAACCTTTCAATTTTTATTTCTGGGGTCGTATTCCTACAGTGTGACTTCTGAGTGTTTATCAGCAATGCTGGGAGCAGGGTGCTCTGTACCTTGTTTCTGCTTATGCAGCCACTTGCCTGCCCTTGGACTGACCGTTGTGAGGGGCCGACATGCAAAATTGCAGGTCTAGTGTTATACTGCATAATTAGCTTGAAACTTAGCATAGACTTCCAACTTTTTATTTAAGCTGCTGTACGCTTTAACTGCGGAGATTTTTTTTGATACTTCTGCTGATGGCCTCTGAACTATTAATCTTGAGCTAGAACTGCTACCTGCACCGACTTTTCTGTGAATTGTGCCTGTTATGGGACTGCTACAAGACAAAGTTATGATTTTTGCCCTTCTAAAGGTGAATATCACAAATAAGTAATGCAGAATAGTGTAATAGGCTTGTGGTACAGAACTGGTGTATTGTTTTTCTCATGACTGGAAAATCTGGCAATGGCATTGAGCCCAGATTTTCTGTGTCAAAGCCAAAATCTTTCCATTACCTTACAATGTCAGTCTCTTCTATATTCAGTGCTGGCTTACTTTTCTTTGGTGTACTGGGCTGTGGGCAGAGGTTTATCTTCACTCTGCCACCTACCCTGAGGGGCTGCTGTTCACAGGCAGATAGATTGTTTTTCTCTCTTCCCCTCCTGTTGCTACTGTTTATCCTTATGTATTTGCATTTTCTGCTGTGCATTTGCAGCCAGTCTTGCAGCACAGAGAGTGAATCTGGCATCAGCAGAGTACAGGAAGCAACTGTATTAGATTCAACTTTGCTTAATGGTGCAAGTCCCACTGGGTTTTGAGCAGTGTTGGGTAAGTGAATAAGGAAGATTTGATTTTAATGAGAGGTGACTAGGCACCAGCATCACAGTGGGTGCATTAAGAGAAGCCAGGAGTGAAAGAGTTAATTCATATTCTCTTCACAGAAATAGCTGTGAAAGCGCTTATGCTGAATGTGCATTCCTGTTTCATTTTTTTGTTCTTATTTACAGTGACAAATAATGTGTTTCCCTTTAGCTTTGAGTGCTTCATAAAACTAGAGCTGATGATGAATATGCAGTTTACACTCCAAAGGTACTGGAATCAGTACAAGAAGCCAGAGCTTGGTGTGGTTCACAGCACACTGTGTCTTCCGTTGTGATTATTAATCAAATCAGGCTTTCAGGTCACATCTCCCATCCTAGGTATAACACTTGCTTACTCCTCTCTTTTTTCTCTAATAAATGTGATATCTGAACCTCTGGGAAACACAGTGTAGATGTGTGACTTCTGTCAAAGGATGCTGAGTTCTGTTTGCTCTGAGTTCAGATTTAAAAGGGTTTGGTACACTCCCTAGTGGGTTGTTAACTTGAGTTGTAGTGTTTCATTACACCCAGCCTGGTGTGGAAACTTACTGGTGCCTAACAAGATCTCATCAATCTGGAGAGCAAGATTGTCAGTTTTGCGGGGCGTGGTCTGGTTACAAGTCCGGAAATCTTAAGTGGAGTTGTGGGATGTGTGTAGGGTTGCCTTATTAGCGTGTGGTGTTCTGTTAGAAAACCATTTGCTCAGAGGAAAGGAATTGCTTTGAAAGAATGTAAAGAGATTTGAGACTTTGAACAGGCTACTGGTTAGCTCTATATTAGAGCAGTATGTCTTTCACAGAGTCGTGGTTGCCCAAGATAGTGTTGTACATAAACAAAGCAAAAGAGATGCTTTCAAATGCCTTTGAGCTTCTTATGAACATAATAGGAGACAAACGTGCAACCATACCGAAACAATGCTTTTTCTTCAGTTCAGAAGGGCACCCTAGTTCCAGGCATTACAAAACAGCAATAATTTTGTTCATGGAATCAATTTTACAGGTTTTCTAGTACAGTGATTTGAAACAAAAAATAATCGCCCTGTTGACCTATCAGAAGAAATGTGACCATCGTGCCCAGCTGTTTCTTATCCAGCTTTCTAGGGCCCTTCTACAGGGAATGAGAAGTGAGCCTAAATTCCTGAGCTTGTCTTTTTGGCAGGTGGAGGAGTATTTTATCTTTGGAAGAGGTTACTGAGAAATAAGTCATGTGTTACATTGTACTTGAGCCACCACAGTGGCTAAGCTGTCACAGTGGAAACATCACTGAGCAAGATGAGATGGTTGCTGTGTGCAATTTATCTTGGTGCAATAAATCATCTTTTCATTATCCAAAGATAGACAGGAGAGAAATAAGTGCATCTCCCCTACTTCAGTCCATGCTTCCAAATCACTCGTGTCTTCCTAACAGGATTTCTCTGTGGGAGGGTTGGTATATGAGATGTAGGTCTACTCAAATCTGTTATGTCCTTATGACTTGTGGACAGAATCAGAAAGAGTTGCCTTCCCAAAAGCTAAACACCACACAGTCAGGGGGAACACATTGACCATGGACACGCTAGTGGAACTGTTGTGTTCATCAAAACCTGCAGCATAGCTGCGTGGATTCATCATTCTTTCCAGTTTTGGAGTGGAGGTGTTGAATTCTCCTGATATTGACTAGGTTGGAAGAATGCTGGTGGACCAGGGAGGAGGTAATACTGATGCTCTATAGGATATGCCTCATTTAGAGCTAAGTAGAATTCAAGACTTAAGGGTTGCCAACCAGATACTTAGAAAAACTTCTTGAAATCTCCTTAAATCAAGACAAAAAATGTTTTTTGAAGAAGTCTCAAGATAAATACTTATTTTTGTGTATTTTGTTTTCAGGATGAGTAAGAGGTACTTACCGAAAGCAACAAAAGGAAAACTGCTAATAATAATATTTGTTGTAACGCTGTGGGGGAAATTAGCATCTGGGGCAAATCATCATAAAGGTAAGAAATTCTCTTCTTTTCTGTTATACTGTTGTGTCTGAGGCTTCTGTCAGCAAATTGAAAGTGTCCGGTCTATGTAACCTTTTTCCACATGTGTATTATTTGCTTCTGGTATTGATCTGATAATCAGAACTAAAGGAGGATGGTTTTCAGTGAATAGCCTTTTATTGCTTTCTGGAGAATTTAAGTATTTCTGTCCCATTTTCAGCATTCTCAGATTTTAGTATCTTGTTGGTATTTTGTAATGATGATATGATTGAAATGATGGTAAAAGAATATGGTAAAGTAAAAAATCAAAAAATGCTTGTCTCATAAAAAATAGATATATATCAGATAGCACATATGTGTGCCATAAATGAATTCCTGGAATGAACCTTAAGAAAGAAGCGATTTTTAATAACATGTATGCTGCTACTGTGTGAAGTTGTCTGTCAAGGCTAACTTCATGGATAACATGTGCTGAATGTGCTTGTTTTATCACCAAAAAAAACCCCCGTTGTTTTGCAGTCATATTGATTCCTCTCAGTCACTGGACCAGTAACTTTAGTAACTTGTGGCAGTATGAGATTTGTTTCCTCTTGGTCATTCCAGCTCTTTAAAATGTATACACACAAGCAGAAGGTGTAACCATTTATTGAAGCTTGTAAGAAGTGAGCTTGTGTGCACACTTACTCTCTCTGTGCCTGTGCACTTGCGCGTATAAACCCCTAATACGGGGAACAAACTGTCTGGATTCACATACTAATATCTTCTTATAAGCTGATATAACCCGAAATGTGATCAGCAGTATAATACGATTTTGACGTCCATTTCTCATCATCATATAGTGTATGTTGGCTGTTTATGTTCTTATTCAAGATCAAAATAAACTCTATCAACTTGAGTACAGTTAAGTGTGTGACATGGACACTACTGAGAGCTAAGGAGTTAAATAGAATCATAGAATCATAGAATAACCAGGTTGGAAGAGACCCACTGGATCATCGATTCCAACCATTCCTATCAAATGCTAAACCATGCCCCTCAGCACCTCATCCACCCGTGCCTTAAATACCTCCAGGGAAGGTGAATCAACCACCTCCCTGGGCAGCCTGTTCCAGTGCCCAAGGACCCTTTCTGTGAAGAATTTCTTTCCTAACGTTCAGCCTAAATCTCCCCTGGCGGAGCTTGAGGCCATTCCCTCTTGTCCTGTCCCCGTCACTTGGGAGAAAAGGCCAGCACCCTCCTCTCTACAACCTCCTTTCAGGTAGTTGTAGAGAGCAATGAGGTCTCCCCTCAGCCTCCTCTTCTCCAGGCTAAACAACCCCAGCTCTCTCAGCCATTCCCCATAAGGCCTGTTCTCCAGCCCCCTCACCAGCTTTGTTGCTCTTCTCTGGACTCGCTCCAGAGCCTCAACATCCTTCTTGTGGTGAGGGGCCCAGAACTGAACACAGGGAAGGATTCCAGTAACACCACTCAGTTTATTTCTTTATGCTCATGTGCATTTTATTATGTTCCCTCTGATGATAGGATTTCATGATCAGGTATTTTTTTTATACCCAGCGGCTAGATGTTTTTCTGCTGTGTGAAGATATCTTTCTTCAAAATTTGTCACTGATTAAGGACCTCGGGACACAGAGGCACTTTCTGCAAACTATTTGTGAGCTGCAATTTGGCTACAGACAAAACAGATTCCAGCGTGGTCCTGCAGGCCACCAAGGGCGGGTATCATGCCAGACAGGAACCATGCTGACATCCTTTGCTCATCATTTGTTACCCTTCTGAACCAGAATATGGATTTGTGCTGCAGCTTGCCAGTTTAGTTGTCTGTTGGAAAAGAGCCACGCTATCCCATCCTGGTTTCAGAATTCTTTTGTCTTTAGTTGTCTTTCATTAAAAATCAAGAAGCCCATCTCCAGACCATTTTGATTCTGTCCACAAAAGCTAGTCAGGCTGTTTTTGCCTTAATCCAATTCAATCTTTGCCAAAGTATGCTTGCTACTCTTTTTGAAAAACTGATAATTAAAACCTGTCACCAGGTATTTCATGGAAACAAATTATAATCTTAAGGACTATTTGGGGAATTAGTGCTTTGTAGTTGAGAATGAAATCATCCCCTGCCAATTTCAGCTTTCCAGGGGTATTCGTGCGTGGGAGATCCCAACAGAGCTATCCCATTAATTATCTGGACAGTCCTTGGTGTTTGACCCCCCTTGCCTTAGAGCAGAAATAATGAGAAATATTGAATTTAATGACTTTAGATGAAAATATATGCAGAAGAACCCCCTGCAAAATCAGATTATTAGCTGTAGGGACTTCTTTACAGTCCTGCAAGTTAAGAAAAACCTTTGATTCTTCTTTTTCTTTAAGTTGCAGCTTTTCGTATGTTTGGCAAAATATATGAGGAAGCCTTGCAGGGAATAATAGTAAGAAGCATCATGACTTGAGTGTTTAATTTGGAAAAGCAGCTATTATACATGTTCAGATACTTTTGGAAAGGAAAAATATTCAGAAGGATTTGGACATGTGGATTTAGTAGATCTGCAAACCAGCAGCATTCACTGTATACAGGAGATTATTTTTAAAAGCACAAATCAGAGTTACACAGCTCAATTGCCATTAATTTCCACAGAAACTGAGAGCTTAGCTTCCTATTGTGTCAAAGAAAATCTTCTCCCTACTCTATTAGTAGAGACAGAACAAAGGTGCATTCAAGGAAAACTTAATACTGTTCATCTTTGCGTAGTTTCCAAATACTGAGAAATGTGTGAGTTTCTTCAGTGATAATTATCCCTAGCATCATTAATCTTCATTTATAGAAGTCTTAACATATTGACATGACAAACCCTAATGACTTTGAAGGAGCCCTACAGTTTCAAAGATCAATAGTCTACATTTTAAAAAATCTTTAATTTCCTATTGACTTAGTCATATTTTGCATTTGTTGTACCAACTCTTAAACCCGTCTCTTTTTCTGAAGGCTATTGTAAAAGGAAAGAAAAAGAAGGAAGGATCAAAAATGTATGAAAAATTGTTTAATGAGCATTCTGCTTTCCAGGCAGACTTCAGCATGTATATAAACAGCTGATTCTGACAGGCTGTCTGTAGGCTTGTTGTGCTTATTTCAGGGATACGATATAAATGAGAAATCCTAAGTCAACACCAAGAAAAGCAGAGGCTGAGACAAGGACTGGGGAACACCAGTCTCTGAGATCCAGTTGGGCAACCATCAGGTTTACAAACTGGGATTTCAGACTGCAGCTTTTCAGCGTCAGGAGTGGGTGCTAAGTCCACCCTTCTTTCTCTTGAGAAGACTGTTTGGAAGACACTTCTGCTCCCTTTATCTTGGCTGATTGTTAAAATTTCATCAGCCTGGACAGAAAGTCCAAGAGCTAAAAGACATAAGTGCTCACAATGTTTAAAACAAAACACAAAGCTGACCTTTTTTTGCTGCCAATAGGATTATGAATTCTCCTATGTAGTTCCTGGATGTGCATATACTTATGTTCCATTTATCCTGTATTCTGCAAGGAAATAGGAAAAATACTCTTTCTTTTTCATTTTGCTGGGGACCCTGATCATATGTTGATGTGCATCTTACCTGACAACATGCGCCTATGAATCAGCCTGCAGCATCAGATCCATTTGTGCTGCAGTAGCTCTGTATGAGAAGACAGGCAAGAGTGGCATATCAGTCTCCAAAAGGATGTTGTCAAGGTTATGAGTCTAAAAACTGATATGCCTTGAGGGTGGCTGAAAGATTTTTACCTCAAGAAATCCATAAGGGTATTTTATTATAAGACTGATCCTAATCCTCCTATTCATTGATATCTCTTGGAAAACAAATAAACCTCTGTAAACATATAATGCTCACTGACAGATTTGGCAGGCAGGCATCAGTTCAACATCACTGTCTGTTTGCTGTTACTATCATAGGGAACAGGAATTGATTTGGTGACCATTGTATCACAGCCTATTTTTAAGTTTTCAAGTGTTGAAGTGGTCCTTTAGAGAAAGAAATGTACTGATACCCCCTTAAAATCTCTCCTTTGAGGATAAGAAGCTGCTGCAAGATACAGTTTCTACCCTAGAGCTAAAAACTCTCAAAATTTGGATTTCTTTGAGCATTTTGTGATTACCATATTTTTTTTACATTGATAATGTAAAAGCTGAACTTATTCATCTGTTGCCTATCATACAGTTAAACTAAACTCTATTATTTGTGGTGCAGAATTGCTGCTTCTAATTGTATGTGCATTTGTGCTAAATTAGAAGTCTGAAGCAATGTCTTGCTGTTCTTGAGGAGAAAAATCAGTCTTGGTTTCTTGTTGCAAAGGAATAGCTGTCCTGAAGCCCAGCTGAATAAGGGAGCCAGTGAGCCTTCAAAGCTGCTTGTTAGATTACCCTTCTGGGATGATTCCGCTTTTCTCAGCTGTCTTGCCAGGGCAGAAGCACTGCTGACACCGGCATAGTGATGTAGGACATAACCCGTGCCTGGAGTTTGAGAAGGGGTATGACTATGAGGAGCGAGAAACCTAGTTATAACTGTGGTGTGCTTTTAGGTGGTGCTGATGTGTTAATTGACATGGCTGGACTTCATTATCAATCATCCTCTTCCCTGGTCACCAGATCTCTTTCCTTGTGTTTTATGAAAAGAAATACAAATAAAATGTGCAGAGCAGTCCTGGAAAGCCTAAGGAACTGGCTGAAAATTTCAGGTCTTAGTGGGACTGAGTTAGAAATGCTGCTTAACTATAATCATTGCCTCCAGGTATCTTATTTTCTTTAGGTAACTTATAATTTCTCTTTGCTCTGTAAGAGCTTTAAAGTCTTATGTCTAGATTTGTCTTGAACCAAACAGAAAGTCAGCAGGGCTCCATAGTCTAACATAAGTACCCCACATGTGTTTTTGAGAACGGAAAATTTTTTTCAGGGGATGAAATCTCATCATAGTGAACAAACTCAGTCAAATATGATGCTGTAGGCCAGCATGGGCAGAAGAATGCCTGATTCTAGAGAGTGAGCGGAAGGTCTCATAGCCCTTGCAGACAGATGGAGTGGTGCAAGTTCATTCTTTCAGCTTCTAGCATGCAGTGGAGCTCTGTTAGCAAGTGCAGTAATGCTAAAGCTGCACTGAATCAGCACATGACAGGCTGCTGGCTCTGCCTGACCTTGGGCTATAGAAAGGATTTGTTCAGAGGAGAGATAACATAGCACTTTGTTAAAAGGTATGTAATGGTATGTGTGCATTGCTGCAACACCATCGTGCCTGTTTCATGCACAAGCAATAAAATTCACTAGCGGATTAGGACAGCTGTTTAGATGGTGTAATGCGTAATTTATATTATATTTATGGTTCTTTTGTAAAATTCTGAGGAATTCTAGGGCAGTGTGTGGGACTTGAGACATGCTGATGAATCTTGTGCAATTCTTCCCAAATTCTTGGTGTTGTGAATTATGCCTTGAAGATAGTTTTGATCCTCTGATCTTTGCAATAGATTTTCTCCTAGCTAAACTTTCTCCTTACAGTTATTCAGTGACTGATACTCATCTAGCTGCCTATGTGTAACTCTTACTATAAATGCAACTCTATGTTTGGATGTTTCTTTAAAGTCTAGCACTGTCTTGTACTCCTTAGATTCCCAGGAAAAATCTTTATCGTCAGAAGTATCATATGTTATGGACATAGGTAGATGTACCTTGAAGTTTGCTAAAGGCAGTGCCTAAGTGGAGGTGCTTCTCAGCACTGCTGATTAATTCTCTTTATTTGTCTTCCTGATTTGCTGTATATTTAAACCTGAAACAGCAGAGCAGAAGATATTGCTTTTCTTGTGCTGACTGCTTGCTATAGATCAAATAAAACTGTCTTGAGGGGCTGAGGGAAAGTCTCCAAAGGACACGGGTGATCAAGTAGAACAGGACTAGCTTGCAGGAAGCCTACAGCAGAGGTAAAGACTGAGGAAAAGTGGAGAAGACTGAGAAAGAGACAAAAAGCTAGCCTTTTGAGGTGATGGAAAGAAAGGGACTTACGAAGCCAGATGTGACTGTTGAGGGTCTCTGGTCTAAGTGCAGACTTGGAAAGAGAAATCCATTGCACCAAGTGCAGATTTTTTTATAAGCCCTTTTATTTCTGTTCAGCTTTACTCAGTGCTGCTGAGTTTTCTCTGTTTTAAAATATGTTTGTGTCTGGTTTATAAGTAGGGCTTTGAATTATTAGTCCTGCTGAAATTTTAGGGTACTCTGTAAGAAAAACTCCACTGCAGATTTCTTACTGACTTTTGTCTCATTGCATTTTGTATGAAATATATTATCAAAAATTCTTGAATGTTGCATCAACTGAAACATCACAGAAACTAGGCAGTTCTACTGCTGGGAAAAACAGTGGAGGTTACAATAATTCAGAAGGGCTGTCTCAGCCCCTCATTCTGGTATCTTGCCATTGTATTAATACTGTGCAGGTTACTGAGAACAATGTTCAGAAGCTTAGGTAAATACCTACAACACACTGCAGGTAAATAATATTGTCTAGTTTACATTACTCAGGAAAACGAGGGGGTTGCCTGTTATTTTGGTGTTTGACATCTACATTCCTAGTGTTTAGAGTCACAGCTTCTCCATCAGAATAGCCCTAACTGATACATGTGAGACCTCTGCAGTATTTAAACTTTTGTCTTTCTGTAGAAATGCCTTCGTCGTGAAGTTTTAGTGTTTTAGTATGAATGTACCTCTGTAACCTTTCTGTTGAGGTTTTTACATGGTGTAGGAGACAGCGTTCATAATGCAGAAATAGAGGATGTTTGTATTCAATTTTAAAAGCAGAGCCCTTAGAGCAGAGGACCAAAACCAGATAAAAGACATCCCTCCTTCCAGCTAGGTAACCACTAGACAGCCACATGCACTCCCTTGTTCTTCATTCCTGAAGGAGTCCTACTGAAGGTAACGGCATTCTTTGGTGACGGAAGGTATGTGGTTTGAACCTCTTTGAGCTGAAGAAGGCTCTGAATAGGTTGCCCAGTTCCGTTACATGGTCTTTAATACAAAGAGTAATCAGCAGTAGTACTGCTTTTTTCCTCTGTTTGCAGTTTTTTGTAGTGCCTGTACCATAACATTTCCTGACGGATCTGGTCCCATGGGTAAATTTCATGTGTCCAACCCGCACCTTGTGGATGTGTGGGCTTGTCAAAAGGAGCAAGAGTTGTTCTGCATATTTACAGGTTCTTGACTGGAATTAGATAGGAGAAAATGGCCTAATATTTAGATAAGGGAATTTGCAAGCATGTGGACGTGTGTGTGAATGCCTTAGGGGCTACTGGGTGAGGCTGGAAGATGTCTGATGGGTCAAAATATTAGATGGAGGCATCCACTCATCCACTGTCAATTTGTCAGTCCTGCTTCATCAAACTCTTTTGTCATATTTGGCAAGTGTCTCAAACATGGATAATCTTATCTTTTGTGAAAGTTTGTCTCAGAGATAGATTCTCTTTAATGCTTTGTGTGCAGCTTTCACTAACTTAATTCTGAGTGTAATTAATGGTTAAATATAGAAACAAAGGAAGATGATAGTTATTTTAGCAGACATGGAGAAGAAAGATATTAGATGTCCTTATCTAGCTTGGGCATTAATTGAAAATTTTACTTATATCAGGATCAGAACCTGATACCAAAATTGCCATTTTCTTGAAGATAAAATAGAACAGTCAGTCAAACACTTTCATATCAGTATCTGTCGCTGCAATCTAAAATGCTAATGCAATATCTGCTGGAATTCAGTAGATAACATTCCTTGGCCTTCTGCCAGGGTATTAAGGAAAATAATTTTCTCTGATCGCCAAGATGCCAATAGTTCTGATGGTTCTCTGGGACATGGGTGCAGAAATGACAGCAATAGCACTTATGCTTATTTCTTTGTGCCTCCAGCTCCATCACAGCAGATATCTGCCTTCCCACAATTTTTCCCCCATTGCCACCACCACTTTATTGTTGAAACTTGGCTGTCCTTGAGGCAGCCGTGGAGAGAGAAGTGGGAGAGCTGCAATGAGTTATTATGCATTTTCCTTTATACTGACCACTTACTTATTTCTGTTTATATTTGGCAAATTTTATGGTTCCTTGATGCTTTTCAACAAGACAAGTAAAAGGGGAGTATGTAGCAGTTCTTTATTTTGGACCTGGTCTTGTAATTGTAATGTAAAATTTTTATTAACTTTCCATGAGTGAGTACCCAGGATCTTTTCCTTTTATATAGTCAGATTTTGTGTTGTGGTAGAAGGAAGATGATTGTGCTAAAGATTATATATATATATTTTTTAAAAAATACATACTTAGTTGATTTTAGATTTAGAAATGCTGGACTTTTTAACACTTTCAACCCTTTCATTTATTAGTAATGTTATCTTCCTTTGGACAGCTGGCCCACCAATCAGTTGGGTTTTTTGCTGATTTCCATTTTGGAAGATTAAGCTTTCCCTGGCTTTTTTTTTTGTTTGGAAAATATTGTAAATGTTAAGACTGAAAAAATACTGATAGCATATTTACTCTGTTGTTACTTTTTCCTGATATAAGTAAATGTTGGCATCTCCCTAATACTGAAACAAGACCTACTTTTACAGTTTTGTATTCTTTCAGATTTGTCCTGTTGATTTGTTATGTATACTATGTAATGCATTCTGCTATATTCCTTTATCCTTATACCTAGAAAAACAGTGCTTAAATTTGCATGCTGCAGTTTTGACTAAACCCGCAAAAATAGCATAAAAGAAAGTGTTAGTCCCCTAGTTAGTTGTCTTTATTCACCTAGTCTTAGTTTAGTAGCACCACTCTCTTGGATCTGTTGATCGGAATTTTCTTGTTGTTTCATTAACTTGTTAAGTGCATAGTTACTGTAACATATGATACTATATTATTGTTAGCATTGCCAGATTTAAAATATTGCTTTCTGGGTGTATAGATGTATTCTGAATTTTTCATTTTCCTAAATGTCATCAATATGTCATCAAAATGTCATCAATTTCCATGTCATCAATAATATCTTATATAAACTTTCCTTAGAGTGGAAAAGGAAAGTAATGGATTTTAGATGAAGTTGTGATGTCCCTTTCTGGAAACATTTTTACTCATCGACTATATTGGCTACAGTGTGAATAAGGAGGATCCTTCCAGCACAGACAGATAGTAAAAAAAGCTGTAAGTGGGAAATTTATTACAAAATTGTAATGGGAAATACCAGAGTGAGTTTATACAAATAAAACCTTTTGAGGAAATGCCATTCTCTATTTATTTAAGTGCTTAATGCAGATAATGGGAGTCTACTGAGTTACTCCAAAAGTGTGAATTCTTATGTGCAGGAAAGCTCTGAACATACTTTCTGGTTGAAGTTTCCAGCCTTAGAATTTGACATGCATTGTAAAAGAGCCATGTCTGAGTCTGGAGGTGGCTTTGGAGCTCAGGTGGTGGGATCATCTTTAGGTATACTGGAAGGTCATGACTAGAACAAAATTTATGCTAATATCCTGAAACCAACTTTGTTGGATTTTTTTTCCACTGGTATAACAGCTTTGATTTTTTTTCCCTGTCTTTTTCCTCACAGAAGCATTCATAAAATTTTATTTGTGTCTGGGACTATCAAGCAGGAATATATCTGAAAAAAAATCTGAATACTTTACTGTTTCCCTTATGTTATGTTTTCTCTAAATTCAACATATTAAGATTGTGTCATTTTAACAGGTCAAATATAATGGGTTGATATCACATTATAATTAAAGGCTGATCCTTAACTATCCAGATATGTAAAATTACCATTAGGGCAGAATTAGGGCCAACTCTATCTTCAAAGTCTTGACCTGGCTTCAGGTATACAGACTATATATCCCAGTGCTGGTCTTAAGGTTTACTGCATTGTTCCTTAGGCTTTCCAACAGGCAATCCATACATGCAATGATGACTGTCCCATACGTATGCTGGTGTCTACCCCTGTTGTCCTACTCAGGGGATTTCATATGTTCAAGTTGGGAGGTTTGTGCCTGCAAAATTCCATCCCATATGGAGATTATTTTTATAGCATTCAGGGGATATGTTAATGTAACTTTCACCTGCATCCATTTTCTGCTGATGATGTCTAAAGACTATGCCCTTCTCTCTTGACACTCTTCACTGAATTTACTCTATAGCAGTGTTAAGTGATTGCTTGTACAATGTCATATTTTAGAACAGCTGTTCTTTAGTCATACAACTGTGAAGAAAATGTTCAGAAACAGTTCCCTATTCGAGGGAATAGCAGGAGAAAAATACTTCATCTGTTTTTGTATTGCAATATATGAAGTTCCTTACTGAACCAAAATTTTTTTCTTTGGGGGACTAAGGAGGACTTACCCTTTTAAGGCTCACTGAGGCAGTCTTCCACTGTAGTAGAGATTTGTTAAAGAGTCTCATCTTTTTGGAAGATCAAGGAATTGATCTGAGCCCAAGCTACGTAAATCAACAGCTCCCAAGTAGCAAAGCTTGTGTCTATGTGTATGCATATGTGCATGCATATGCATGCAGAGGTGTGAGAGACTTGGATGAAAGAGAAAAATGCAAGGTCATTGCCGATGAAGTAGTTTGTGTGTACCATTTTGATGATTTTAAAATGCTTATAGCTTATTTATGGAAGTTTCACAAAATAGTAGGTGCTTTTTAAACTTAACTGAAAACTCAGGGAATTTTCCACAGCGTCCGCTCTTAGTCATCTCTCTTAGGTGATCTTAGGTGATCATTCCTTTCACAAGGTGGGAATTCAAGCTTTTAGTGTAGGTGTGACTACTCCCCTGAATTCATATACCAGAAAGTTTGCAGCCTATTGAACACCTTCTCAAACTTTTGGAAAATCTCTTAGTATGAGGGCTCAGTTTGGATATTGTTCTTTTGTCTGCCTAATAATTCTTCTCCTATATCATGGTCATAATGTCCAAATAAAATTGTAAAGGTCTTATTTTATTTCTACTGTTCAAATGGAGTCTGATATTGCAGTTCAGAAGCCAGTGAAATTTGGTCTGTGATAGATTCATTGATATCTGCATATCATTCTGCAAATGTTATTCTGTTGTCTTAAAAAAGATTTGATTGCAAAACCTGGATTTGACTTTTGCTCTATTTCTCCATGTTGAGCCAAAATACACAGAAAGTCTGGAAGAATTCTTTAAATTTGCAGAGGTATAATACTGAAATTGTGACCTTCCTATTAAAGTGTGAAAATACGATTTAACAGTGACCAAAAAAGCCACTTCTCCACATAGATGGAAGCAAAGCCGTGGCATACATACTGAAGAATGGAGGCTGGCTTGGGGGTTTAGATGACAGAAATGAGGAAAATCATGAAAGACCAGTCTGCTTTGTGCAGCGCTCTTTTACCAGGCTGAGCAAGAATTCTGTCTGTAGCGATGACGAGGCTGAGGCAGGAGCTGCCAAGTCTGTCTTGTTCTTTTTTTCCCTGTAGATTTGTATAACTCCTGTACTCAAATTGTTCTCAAGTAAAGGCCGTAGACTTGGAATTCTTTTTGCAAAATACTTCTGGCTTCAATATCAAGTGTCCTTGAATGACAGAAGAAGAAAGTGAAATGCATGGGTTATTCTGGGTGAACACAGAGCTGCAGAAAGGATATGCTTGAGAAAGGTGTTCTGTTAAGACCAACACGAATTGTGGGTGCTTTGTGGCATTTAAGTGTAAGTCACTAGAACTGCTTTAGCTGAGTCTGTGCTTCAGCACCGTGTGTGTGATGAGAGCTAGGTTGCTGGGAGATGTGGCTGAGTTGCTGGGAAGGTCAGAATTGTTCTGGATCCAGAATTTGAACCCATGACTCTGAATGCGTCTGATGAGAGGGGAGCAAGGATGAAGCGGTTAAGCCTGGAATTCAATCTCAGTGAAAAGAATAAATCATACAAAAGACCTGAAGTCATCAGATTCCTTCAGCGAGCTGGAAGACTAAGGGAAACCAAAGTTAAGTTTTTAAAGGTGGCAGATAGCAGAAAGTATTGTACCTAGGAGCAACAAAATGAAAAGATTTTTTAAAGTAAAACACTTAAAACTTTGCTCAGTTTTGTTATGTTATGTAAATTTAATACCAATAGAAAAAAAAAAAAGATTACTGGTGTTAAACTTTCATCTAAGATGCATTGGCATGTGTCAGATTAACTATTGAAATTTTGTGAAATGGAGCCTAGAAGGTGTGCTAACTGCTAGACATTGCAGAGTGGAAAGAAAATATATTTCCAGTGAGTGAATATTGAGAAAATAAGCATCTGGAAGAAATGGGAATTTTGGATTCTTAATTGCATCATTCACCCCAGAACATCTGCCAGAGATATTAAGAGCAAATATAACTGTATCTGAGAGAGGATATAAGTTTAAATAAGGAAGGAGGAAGAGTAATATTGTGCCGTCTTGTTACATTGCTGCACACTGTGAATGTGAAGGCTGTGTAAATCTCTCTTCTCCTAGTTTTGGTTCAAAAACACCTTAGGAGAATAAAAATGCAGTTTCCATGCCTATGTTTACATTTTCAGAACATGGGAAAATCCAGAAAATCTCCTTTATGATAAGTAAATAATCCAGATTTTTGCATATTTTGTCACTCATCGTAACAATACATAATGTACTCGAAAGCTGGGTTGGAGGAGACAAAGGGCATCCTGCAGAAGTTATGCCCTGGAAACATCTGAGAAAAGAATTAACCTTTCATACTATTACGCCACTCCTGTTCTTAGTATAGTTTAGATGGTCACAAAGGCTTCTTTGCTCTTTGTTGTCACACCAGCCTTGGAAACTGCTCTTTGGGTACTGTGGCAATGAAGAGCACTCAGCTCCCCCTGCCTGATGTTAGAAAAGAAGATGGAGTGCGATGTAAATAGCTAAAAAGTAGGGAATTAGGAGGATACCCATTACACCAATGCAAGGACAGTGCTCCCCAGCCTTATCTCATGCCTTTCTTGACTTTTTAGCTTTTGCCTTGCATGATTGTATGTGCTTTCTCTAGTGGGATTTAAGGGCAATACTTATTTCTTGCCCTCCTGCTGTCACAACATTACTGTCATTACATTTTCATGGGTTTACTTGCAAAACCAGCTTGTGTAGAGGAAAAGGACTGAATTAAAAATCTTAGCTACTAGAGCAGGGTTAGGTATACTGTACTTCATAAAACAGAAGTAAAACCTAAATGTCAGAGGAAAAGGAAGAATTTTTAAACTAGTGTAATTTTAAACTTTCTTTAAAAAAGAAAATTCCAGAAGGACCACTGTATGTTTTTGCCTGTAAAAATGCCGTATCCTTGAACAGCTGTTCTTTAGTTACAGAAATACCCAAAAATGTTCAGAATTAATCAGCTATTTTTAGAACTAGTAAAACAAAAATTGATTTTAATTAGTTTGGACTAAGACCTGAATTAATAAATTATCATAATTTTGTGTTCACATTATAGGCATTGAAAACTTCAGATTTTTTGCTAAAAATTAGAGTAAAACCAAATTAGAGCAGCCTGAATGGCACATGGAAATCATAGTTTTATTTATTTGCAGTTCATGTGTTTTATTTCATCGCAAGTGATATTTTACCCTCATTCTTTTTGTCATCTTTTTGAAAGAAACGCTCCTAATAAGTACTGAATTACTTCTAAAAATCATGAATTTATTGAAGCAAATATTTTTCTTAATTCTAATTCTTGCTTCTATTTACCTATATAACTTAGTTGAATAAGTGTTTTTAACCTGTGTGTGCAATAAATCCTGTGAAGAATTCGCATTTAAAACTATCACACAAAACAGTGTTGTAAGGAAGATAATGTGGAGAGCTCCACTTATCAAACTGATCTTGACTACCAGAAAATCTCTCCTAAAAATCTCTTCTATTGCCTAGCAGATCTGTAGGAGTGATTGCAAACTAATTTGCTCTTCTGCTGGGTACTAGGAATACAAGAATCTATGTTGAAGCAGCATCATGACCCACACTAAAAAGATGAGAAAATGCCAAATTATGGCTTATCCTATTTGAGTCATTGTAGGAAATAAGTGTTAAACTACAAAATATCACTCTATTTTTCGTAGCAATGATCATCAGGGGATAACAATTTCAATAGCTTTTAATGAAGATTTTGTGTCTGGCAATTATTTTGTACTTTTATTTATTTTATGGAAAAATCTGCATGTATAGCAGAAATGAATAATTAAGAAGGAGATAGGTGGGACACATGAGATTTCTTTCTTACAGACAACCTGCAGAAAAATGTGGAAGTGTTATTTTACAGCTATAGAATGAAATTTGTAAGCTTCAGACTATTTCTATGTCCCTTTAATAAAGTGAATTGTCTACAGTGAAAAAATAGATCAGTAATGTATTTTAAATGCAGGAAGTCTATCTGATTCCTCTAAGTGTCTTTTTTTTTTTTCTCTTTGAAGAAGAAAATTCAATATTTAGAGAGCTGTGCAAATCAGTCTAGATATTCTAGTACCATAACTTGTAACATTTTAAAAGCTCCTGAAACAACAGCTAAGGGGATATGTTCCTCAAATGTTCTTTTGTTTCTCCGTCTGACTTCAGCGTTATATTTGGACCTGAAAGTCACTCCTCTGCTGAGTCCTGGCAAACGTCTGAGATCTTAGACGTCAACTTTACAGTGTAGAATAAATCAGTTTATATATTTTTTAGCTTACTTAAGTTGTATACATATATTATCAGTCCTAGTGCAGACATGGTTGTAGAGAACTGACCTTCTGTTAGGCTTGTTTCCGTATTGTGCTAAAGTCAGATTCTCTTGAGGGCAATCTCCCTAAACAAATGAGTAGCCAGGGACCAAGCCTTGTCTCTGCTGATGTAGCTCCTTCCCTTGGAGAGAGATGCAATCTCACATACTTAAAATTTGGATGTTACCTCCTGGGAATGCTTCTTTTTCTGCCTCTGCATTGATTATACAGGGATACCCAGCTTAGACTAGATGCCAGAGCTGTAGATATCCAAAATACGGTGACATGCTTGGCTTGTTTAGGAGAGAGATTCTCTTCGGAGGCAGTCCTGAAGAGCAAAGGAGTCTAGGAAGACTGGGCGTTCTTCAAGAAGGAAGACTTAAAGGCTGGAACAGACTGTCTCCATGCGCTGAAAGATGAGATGGCGGGGAAGAAAACTGACCTGGCTGAACAGAGAGCTTTGGCTGGAGCTCAGAATAAAAAAAAAAAAGAGAGTTTATGACCTTTGGAATAAGGGACAAGCAACTCAGAAAGACTACAAAGATGTCGTGAGGTTATGCAAGGAAAAATTAGAAGGGCCAAAGCCCAACTAGAACTTAATCTGGCTACTGCAGTAAAAGAAAGTGAAAAAAAAAGTTTTAATAAATGTATTAGCAGCAAAAGGAGGGTTAAGGAGAATCTCCAGCTTTTATTAGACATGGGGAGAAACGTAGTGACAAAGAATGAGGAAAAGGCTGAGGAACTTAATGCCTTCTTCTCTTTGGTGTTTAAAAGACTTGTTCTTCTCTGGATACCCTGCCTTCTGAGCTGGAAGATAAGGAGCAGAGTGGAGCCCCCATAATCCAAGAGGAAATTCTTAGCAGCCTGCTGCACTGCTTAGACACATATACCAGTTTATGGGGCCAGATAAGATCAACATAAGAGTACTGGAGGAACAGGCATAAGTGCTCAGAAAGACACTTTCCATCATTCATCAGCTGTCCTGGCTAACTGGAGAGGTCCCAGTAGACTGGAGGTTAGCAAATGTGATACCCATCTACAATAGGGAAGGAAGGACCAAAAGGATGATCTGGGGAAATACAGGCCTGTCATTCTGACCTTGTTGCTGGGCGAAGGTCATAGAGCAGATCATCTTAAGTGCCATCATAGAGCACTTACAGGATAACGAGGTGATCAGGCCCAGTGAGCATGGGTTTAGGGAACACAGGACCTACCTGACTAACCTGATCTCTTTCTATGACAAGGTGACCCACTTAGCAGATGAGGGAAAGCCTGTAGTTGTTGTCTACTTAGACTTAGTGAAGCCTTTCACACCATTTCCCATAGCATTCTCCTGGAGAAACTGGCTGCTCATGACTTGGACAGGCATATTCTTTGCTGGGTAAAAAACTGCCTAGATGACTGGGCCCAAGGAGTTCTGATGAATGGAGTTAAATCTATTTGGTGGCTGATCACAAATGTTGTTCCCCAGGGCTCAATATTGGGGCCAATTATGTTTAATACCGTTATTAATGGTCTGTTCAAGGGGTTGAGAGCACCCTCAGTAAGTCTGCAGATGACAACAAGTTGTGCAAGAGTATTGATACGACTGAGGGTAGAAAGGCTCTACAAAAGGATCTGGAGAGGCTGGAACAACGGGCCACGGCCAATTATATGAGGTTTAACAAGTCCAAGTGTACTGCATTTGGGTCACAACAACCCCATGCGACACTACAGTCTTGGGGATGAATGGATTGAAAACTGTCCAGCCTAAAAGGACCTGTGGGTTTTGGTCAACAGGCAGCTGAATATGAGCCAGCAGTATCCCTAGGTGGCAGTAGGCCAATAGCATCTTTGCTCGTGTCAGAAATAGTGTGGTCAGCAGGGTTAGGGAAGCGATTATCCCCCTGTACTCACCACTTGTGAGGCTGCATGTTGAACACTGTGTTCAATTTTGGGCCTCTCACTGCAAGAAACACGTTAAGCTGCTAGAGGGTATGCAAAGAAGGGCATCAAAGCTGATGAAAGTTCTAGAGCACAACTATTATCATGAGCTGCTGAGCGAACAGGGGTTGTTCAGTCGGGAGGAAAGGAGGCTGAGGGGAGACCTTACCCCTCTCTAAAACTAACTGAAAGGAGGTTGTAGTGAGGTGGGTGGTGGTCTCTTCCCCCAAGTAACAAGTGATAGGATGGGAGGAAACAGCTTCAAGTTGCATCAGGGAAGATTTAGATTGGGTATTAGGAAAAAATTCTTCCCCAAAGAGGTTGTCAAGAATTGGAACAGGCTTCCCAGGGAAGTGATTGTCACCATCTCTGAAAGTATTTAAAAGATATTTAAATGTGGTGCTCAGGGACACGGTATAATTGTGAACTTGGCAGTGCTGAGTTTATGGTTGGACTTGAGGATCTTAAAGGTCTTTTCCAACCTAAACAATTTTATGACATATGTCTCTGCTTTTATAGAGAACAGTGGAAACACCACTTTCTTTATTCTTATAATAATATAATAAATGGTGGTATAAATATTCAGGAAGTAAACAAAAATTTCAAGATGAATTGCTGTGCTAAATTTTGGATCCTTCTACTTAGAGATGATTTCTTATATGTCTGTGACTTTGTATGTATGTATGTATGCATGTATACATATGTATAATACTTGAAAAAAATAAGCAGAGATAAAATTCCAGCAAGTATCTCCTATCTGCAAGTCAGATACTGCTGTTGCTTTTGACGCACTGAGCCATGCATGCACTGCTGAAATTTGGTTTTTGTTCATTCAGCTGACAACATATTAATGTTATATATGCAGTGCTAGATTCTAGAAATGACTGTATGGGAAAGGGAATGTGGATGAACGTGCCACTACCTTTAAGAGATGAGTCAGAGGTTTGGAAATAACCAGATAGCATAGGTATTATGCAGCATATTTGCTAAAGTAAAAATCCAGGCAAACGAGTTACTCACCACAAACACTAGAGCACTTGTGTGTGAAAAAAAAGTAAATTCACAGTGTCCTTGTTTACTTTTATATTGTGGGTCTTGTTCCTTAGACATTATAGGCGCCCAGACATAATATAACTCCGAAGGAATGTGTACTTTAACATTATGAATTAACTGTTGAAACATAGCTCTACCACTGAAATCAGGAAAGCTTGTCTCACTGCTGCATCTTTGGTTTCTGATTTCCCTATCTTTTTATTTTGTTTTACAATGCGCTGCTAACTGCAGCTGCACCTGGAGGATATGTGCTAGGTTTATTCTCAAGATTTCCCTGACTTGTGAGGCCTATGAAGATAAAACGGCCCCTAGATTTGTGCATGTGATCAGACAAGGTATTTCATGAATGGCGTTTTGTCAAATCCTACAGTGTATCCCCTTGCTGTTCAGCTTTTAAGGTGGTGAATCGAAGGGGAAGGCAATTCTTGTTTTGTGACAGTCTCCCACGCACTAAAGAAGATTATGCTTGGCTCCCTTCAGAACATATCACTGCTCCAGATCTGAACAGTTATTTAATGCTCATCTATTTTTTCTGGAGTGCAGTTTAGAACTAAAGCAGTAAAAACATTCATTGTGAGTCAGTGTAGATACTCCCAAGGAGCTGTGGGTAGTTGGTTATTTCTCCATAACACTTTCATCTAACCTTGAAAAGAGGCATGGCCCTACAGATGTTTATAAAATGTTGCTCCTCTGTTGTCATTTTTGACATGCTGTTAGACACTGGAAAACAAATACACTGTACCACTCTGTATTGTACATGGTATTCAGCTTCAGTAGGAGGCATGGTTGCTTGGCTCTTCCATGAGTCTCATGTCCAGTGCAGGAGCCTTGGGCAGTCTGGGGTAATGGAAAATTAGTTTACTCATAATTTACTCACAGTCTGCTCCACATGTACTTTTTATGGCCCTGGAAAGCTCATGCCCAAGAACTTCTAGCAAGCTGTACTGCACTCAGTGCTTGCATCTCAGCAATGATCTAGATACACAAAGTGCCTGGCTTATTTTGTGGATGGATGGTAACGAAAAGGGAGCCTAGCATGGCCCCTCGCATCCCTGGATGCAGTAAATGAGCTTCCACGGACATAGAGGGTAATATGTCAAGCACAAAGCCATGCCATTCTCTGAAAAAGTCACTGAGTAATTATGATTTTTTTCCTATATCTTCTCTCCTAATAGGTTTCTCTTGAAGGTGTGAATTACTTCAGATGTTTTCATTACCTGACAGATTTTACAAAGCATACTTCTGGAGTTCTAGGACCTTTGATGTTTTTGCAGCTTTTGACTTTGGATAGCAAGATGAGTAGTGTATATATTTCCTATCAACAGCTTCTATTAACCAGAGTTCCGTCAGAAACAAGTGCCAGAGAATCTGCCAGGAGCATCTTAAGAATACCTTTTCAGCAAGAAGAGATATCTGAAAGCATTATCTCCTGGGACTCCTTGAGCAAAAATATTCTTGATTGCACTGCTCTGAATGGTTCTCCTGGCATTTTCTCCCCTTTCATTTTGCTTGTTGAAACGTGCTTTCTTTTCCACTGTCTTGAAGAAAAGCCAGACTCTTCCCAGGCCACACAGTTTCAATTCATAGACTCTGTCTTGATACTTATTGATTCATCATGCCCGTGGCTTAGAGACTTGCTATTTATGTGGAATCAATAATGTAGTGGGAAGGTTGTAGCAGGGGAGATCAGTCTAAAAGAGGGTATTTCACAGGACTAGACATGTGCCTTGTTAGCAGTTTTTTTCTAAAGGCCTGAGTTAAGTTCCTCCCCTGACTATGTACTTCAAAGAGCTTGCCCAGGGCTCTACAGAAGCAAGCTGGAACTTAAAATTAAGATCTTTCTTTCAGATGGTGAACTGTATGCTGGGACATCCTACAGAGTTTCTCTGAACATGTGTGTGGGAGTCTGAATCACTGTGGAGAAGTCATAGAAGGCAAGGGGTGGAAAAGGAAAATTAATAAACCTAATTTTCAGGAAAGGAAGTATGCACACATATACCTGCAGTTTGTGGAAGGAATATTTCAAGGTATATTTGATAATATGGTCTAATTGGCAGATTACACAGAGCTGCGGAGTGGAATGTTATGTATCATAAAACATATATTGCAGCATTAAAGACATTTCAAATTACTACGGAGAGCATTCTATCCAGTCTTGAAAACAGGTAAGGCAAAACAAAAAAAAAAGCCAAAACAAACCACAAAAGAAAAAAATTGACCCTGTCTGTAAAACTCTGTCTGTAAAAACAGCTAGCCAACCAAACAACCAACAAAAATCTTGGAGAATTTCTAGAATGTGGAATTAAAAAGAAATATTTTTCTTATAGATAAGTTATGTTAAATTTTTTCACATATTTATCTGATGAAAGTACACACACAAACAAATGTAAAAAAATATTTTCATAAACTTACACTGTATTTATATTTAAATATCCTTTCAAGATGAATGGGGGGGTATGCAGGTGTTTGTAACTGCCTTTCTGTATAGAAGAGGGATATAAAGTGACTCAGTATGGTGGGTATTCTGTTTGGAAAAATTCTACACAATGAGAATCTTGGCAGAATTTTTGGAAGTCCATCTTAACCTCACTGAGTAGTTTCTGCCAATTCATCACTAAAATCCCAGAGTGCTTCTGTTATAGTGTGCATTTTAGACTTGATCAGCTTAATAGCTCTTCAGTACAGATTTTAAACATGCAATGTTCATATTGATCCTTAGAAAAACAGCTTTGTGCTTCTTACTTTGGAAGTCATTGCTTTCTCTTTTTTTTTTTTGTAATTTATTAAAGACTTTCCACATAAATTTGAAATGTGGGGGGCTGTTGCTTGTTTAACCTTAAAGAATCATACCATGGGGTGAATGAGGGGCACTAAGCATAAAGGAAAGCAGAACAAACGGAATAAAATGCTAAGACTTTGATAATGGAATTCATGGTGACATTTGGGTGCTTAAAAATGAATAGACCTTCTTGTTATGAGATCTACTACCTAAACAAATTTCTGCACCTTAAAAATAAATAAATAATATCTTAACTATGGAAGTAAGATCACACATAAGGAGCTAGATATGTGTTGAGATGGAAATAGATCAGAGAGACCTGTCTGCGTCCTTCTTCGGGGAAACCAAGGTTGTCCTTCCCTTGGCTTCACTTCAGCCGCTGTCTTCACAGAGGCACCGAAAGTCCACTGGGGTGCTTGAGCTATTTTCTAACAAGTATGAGAAGCCTGAAAGCAGGTTGTTCAAAAAGACTATTGAACATACCTTTTCACCTTGTTATGCTAATCCTATTTCATAGCGACTCCCATACACAGCACTTTTCTTTAGACATTTCTTCAGGTGAGGGTTGTGTGCCAGATATGTCGGGGTAGAAAAAGCCTTACTTTTTTTTTTTTTTCCTGAGTTGTCCCTGCGAACATGTTAATTTGTCATCTAGTACAATGTGCCCTGAGACCATTTGGGTCTCAGTTTGAAAGAAAATAAGATTAATAATGAGAGTTATCTAAGGAAACAGGGGAAACATATTCCCCATAAACTGTTTAAAAAATAGGCTTCTGAAGCCTTGAGACAGAGGAAAAAATGGGGGGATTTTTTTTGTATTCTGTCAGATACTGAAGGCTGCTCTGAGACATGTGGTATTGCTTCTTGCTGAGTTGAGATATTTGGCAGAAGGCCCACAGAGAGAGTAGGAGAGGATAAAAAGTCTGTGTGCCAAATGTTCTTTTGAGTGCCTGAGAGCTGGATTGGTCTTTTATTTTTCTCTGTGAAATCATATAATTAGTAATCTCAAACCTCAGCCTCTTAATTTACAAAATGTCTGCACACTTTAATATGTCGTTTGCTTAACATGTTTGATAACAACCTCAGAGATATTGGGGCTTTTGACTTCTTGAAATATTTATAAATTGCTCCTTGCCCTGGGTGTTTCTCTGCCAGCTCTACATAGGCTTGTCTGGTGGATGGTGTCAGCCTGCAACCACTATGGAAGAAACATGGGAAGCATCTTGCTTGCAAAAAGCAAGACAGCTCCATTTCTGGCCCATACTGAAACATGCATCCTTTACTGCTGTCAGCACCCTCCCCTGTCTGCTCTGCGGCCCAGCAAATGGGGTGGTTATGGTCCAGTGGTTCTGCCCTGGGCACCTGCTACAGGAGGCAATGGGAGACCTATTCATCTGGCTGCAGCTGGGTTGCTGATCTTGATGTGATGACTGGGAGAGCATTCAGAGCCATTCTCTTCTCCTCTTCCAGAGGGTGGATGTATAAAGAGCTGCAAGATCCCAAACAATCACTGTGTGTGATCCTGACTCTGAACACTCTATATCCTGACTCTCTTCATAATCTGATTTCAAAAGTAAAAGCAGGACCTAGACAGGGCGACACTCTTGGTTGAGAGAGGGTCACATGAAGAAGAAATTATCCTTCAGGCTGTCTGAAAATTTGTTGTGTTTTGAGTTCCCGTGCCTTGGCTCAAAGTTGGACATGAAGATGTGATGTGTAGCCATTGCCATAAGAAAGCTCTGACTTTTGTGAGGAGATAAGCTTATTTGAGTAACACAGGATCACTCTTGCTGAAGAACTGATTGAATAAAGTCAGTGTCAGTGAGGCCAGAAGGATAAAGTCAGATGGCTTTGAGCTCTCCATGTCCAAATGATCCTACATGAAGTGCTCCATCTGTGGTTTTGTGCTTTGAAAGATGGTATGAATAGCTGGGAATATGCCAGCTTGCTATGTTAGTCCAGTAAGTCTTTTTCTTTCCTTGTGGAGGCAACTCAATCTTTCAGTCCATTTCAGTGCATAGGTTTGCTGTGGGAATATCTGAGGCTTGATCTCACAGGTTCGTTAGTGAACTCTTCTCAGGGGAATGCTTACATTGTAGTTTTCCTTGATATTTTTCCAAAAGCGAAAAAGCCTTCCCACACAGATGGCTATAACTGGTGGCTGGCAAACAAGTTGATGGATGAGATTTTTATTTGGCACAGTGTAGAAAATCATGCTTGGCAATGTGACTGTGGCAAACCATTCATTAGCTTGGCTTTTAAAGGCTACCAGAGATGCTGTCTGCATAGTGGTGTCATATGAACTCTGCTTACTATCCTTCACCCAAGTGGACTGACCAGGTTAATTGCATGGTAAAGGCAGCCCGATGAGAGGAGCTGGGCTATCATCTCCAGCATAAACACTTATAAAGAATTACTCTTGTTATTTTAAAATGGTTCTCTCAGGAGAGAAAACATATTGAAATCAAGAAGTCTGTGAGGGGCTGGAGTTAGCAGGATCTTTTGTGCATGTGTTGCCTACAGGTGGCACTGCAAAAATTATCGGTCCAAGCAATCAGCTCACTTTTTTAACGATTCTCCGGAGAACCTATCCCAAGATATAAGAGACATCAGAACAAAAGAAGAATGAAAGGCTACATTGTAGTTTAAAGTTAAACAGATTCTCCACTGGTGTAAGCAGAACAAAGTATATCTGGGCTTTTTCAGTGCCCAAGGTGACCAAGTGACTTTTAATAGTTATAGCTGAGGTGCAAGATGTGGAGGTGTGAACACAGTAAACAGGACCTCAAAGTCCTGTCAATAAGGTGTTCTTGTGGGATTTTAGTAGATATTTGGGTGGGAAGGAGTTGCCCACATCACAGCATTACTCAAATGAAGCACAAAAGAGGTCCGCATGGCATCTGGCTGGGATGGACTGTTCTCATCAAGCAGGGCAACTCTTCTGCTTGACTCACTGCAGTGTCTGGGCAGGTGCCTCTCGACAGCTATTGATCTACAGATCTAGCAGGTAACCTGTCAAATATGAGAGAATGATCTTGACAGTCTGTGTACATTTCTTAGCAGCAAAGGTTGAGGGTTAAATGTGCTTTTGCCAAGTGCTGCTTACGTCCTTGCTTACTTTTTCTTTCCAAGAGATTTCTAATGCTTGCATCTGTTAGGTTGGTGACTAGAGAAGGTGAGTAGATGTGAAGCTGCTGCGGCTCCTTATCCCCAGGATCTACCAATGGTGAGACTGAGCCAGTGTGCTCCTTAGACTCATATGGATGAACAGATAGATACGTATATTTCCACACACAGAGTACACACAGAGTCAGCCACACAGATCAAGGCAGACAAAACAAAATGATTTTTCTGGCACCCATGTTAATGCATACAGCAATCACACAATGGATGGCCCAGTCCTCTTCCCTGGCTGATTAGGACTGAAGTCTGTTAGTAGAAGGGGATATGTATGTATACAAATGCACAAAATGGATCACTGCAGTAACTGGTCTTAGACGCTCAACTGGCAGCTTGTCCCAGGTCCACCTATCGACAGTTCTTTTCACTTGGATTCACGAGCCCATGAGTTTGTCATCTCATGCCAGCTGCAGGTAACCAGATCTCTTAATCTACCACCAGCTAGTCTGGTTTAAATTTCCCTAGCATTCACACATACCCTTTCAGAGAAGCGTTCACCCACTAAAAAGGTAGAAATGTGATTTAATGAGAATGCAGGACAGCTTGCAGTGTTTGAGCACAAGGCTCAGCCAGGCAAGTGTACTGATAAGTTGCTGTTTGTACTTCAGTGGCTCCTCTTGTCCTGTCCCTTTTATTACTCATTCCTCTCCAGTCCACCTTGACCCCTTCCTATTTCCTTCCCCGGTCCTTCCACTAATTATCCCATGGTGAGTCTCACACATTTCCACAAGATGTCTGATGGTTAATTTTACAAAATCCACAAATTCTTTCTACCACCTAATAACAGACCCTATGCCCTTGTAGTCATTAACTGCCTTTAGTCTGCAGATCTTCCTGGGGAGGCATTTTTTATGCGCTGACTCATCTCAGTGAGTTTCCTAAAAGGCCCAGGGGCACCATGAATGGTGCTTGGAGGAGCAGGTCAGTGTGCTCCACTAGTGCTCATTAGCATCCAGGGGTTCCTCTGGGCCCCCAGGTTTTCCACCTTTAACCAGTTGCTGTGCTAATGTGAGGGCTACTTGGCATATCCTCAGTTCTAGGTATCTGGAAAGGGGATCCTTAGGACACTTAGAGGGTAGCTCCTTCCTACTGAAGATTTTCTATGTCAAAGTAAAATTTGGTACTTATTCTTAGTTGTACACAACTTCCGTATTATGTGAATGTTTCAAATACACATGGCATAAATGGAATACAGAGCTAAATAAGTTTTTAAGTAGCCATGTAAAATGTAATGATCGTGTAGAATAAGTTGGCACAAAATTATCATTTTTTCCTGCTGTTTCTATGACACTCCACCATGTGTTATCTGGAAAATAAAGCAGCATGAATGCCTTTACTGAGATGTACCACAACTGTAGCATGCCTCATTGTCACTACTGAGGACACAGTAGCTGCTGCTGTGTCTGTAATTGATTTTTCAGTTCACTGGCCAAACAAAAAGAAAACCAAACAAGTAAGGGTTTTTTTTCAAATCAAATAAAATATTATGCTTATTTTTGAGAATTTTTATTATTTAAAAAATCCCTTAAGTCTGTCATAGCAATAAAAACTACTGTTAAAAAAATTTTAAAAAAAGGAAATAATTTTTTTTGTCCCCCTCTGAGGATGCCTACTTTTAGGTTCAAAGTGTAAAGAAATTTGACTAGATTTTAGAAATAGTTACCCTACTTGGATACTGTGCTTTTAGTAAATGAACTGTTCAATGAAAAGCACATCACAACTCTAATGATGGTTTCAAACATGATTTAATAAACTTAATTAATCATATTTTTTCAGTCACTATGTCTAGACTATGTCATCATTTGCTCAGTCACTGTGTTATGTCCTGCATATGCAATCACAAGAAAAAATATCTCAGTTGCAAATCCATATGTCACCTTTATTCTGATCTTTAAAGGTCATGTACAGTAGGGTTCCTGTCAATGTGGATCTACCATTGCTTCTTTGGGAGTCAGTGGCTTGCTGCTGGCCAGAGGTAATGAGATCATGACTGGTATTGGAGATGCCTCTGCTTTCCCTGATCTCTGTGTTGCCAGTTCTCACTCTGACCCATGGTGCTGAAAGGAAGGTGTGCTTTTTGCGTGTTCACACAAGTAAAATGAGGTTTGTCTTCTTTTTTCCTCAGTTACACTAATGACTGGTCAAATAAAAGATTTTACGTGTATGTTGAGGCTCTGGAACGAGTCCAGAGAAGAGCAAAAAAGCTGGTGAGGGGGCTGGAGAACAGCCCTTATGAGGAACGGCTGAGAGAGCTGGGGTTGTTTAGCCTGGAGAAGAGGAGGCTGAGGGGTGACCTCATTGCTCTCTACAACTACCTGAAAGGAGGTTGTAGAGAGGAGGGTGCTGGCCTCTTCTCCCAAGTGACAGGGGACAGGACAAGAGGGAATGGCCTCAAGCTCCGCCAGGGGAGGTTTAGGCTGGACATTAGGAAAAAATTCTTCACAGAAAGGGTCATTGGGCACTGGAACAGGCTGCCCAGGGAGGTGGTTGATTCACCTTCCCTGGAGGTATTTAAGGCACGGGTGGACGAGGTGCTAAGGGGCATGGTTTAGAGTTTGATAGGAATGGTTGGACTCGATGATCCGGTGGGTCTCTTCCAACCTGGTAATTCTATGATTCTGTAATTCTATGATGATAGTTCTTATATTCTTAGATCAGATAACTGCTGCAATATCTCCACCGAAGTTGATAGAGTATGAATAGACCAAGTTCAGTTTTTTCCTTAACAGCTGTTAGGTGAATATAACAGTAAATATTGAAAGATATTGAAAGTAATTGAATGAAAGAACTGGACAGTGTATTTCTTTTCATGTATCTTTTTTTTTGGTGTTTAAACAGATAAAGTTTAGTTGGAAATCCTGGCTTAGCTGTGGTTGCACAATATTTTGATTGCTTAGATGTGGCAGTTACTAACACATTAAATTATTTAAAAATACAACAATACTCTGTATCCATGTGTCTGTGCATGCATTTTGTGTTTGTGAGATTTTGCAGGTTTATTTGTATCCTTCCTTTTTACAGTGACACTGAGACTGATATGACATATTGAAATTGCTGAAGTGTAGCAGAAAGATAACCTACATTTGTCTTCCGTGTCAATCAGTATGAACAAAGCAAATAGACTATGTGAACAAGAAAATCAACTTTTTCCTGGTCACTTAAGAGTAGGATGGTGATATAGAGCCTAACCTAGAAATGGTACATTATAATCACAAATTTTACCTATTTTTCTGGTATCAATACCTTCTTCCCCCCCTACTCGTTTGAAAATTGTGGTATATAATAGTGACTAATTACTCAGGGAAAACGATGAAGCAGGTTGATAATCTGCTGAAATATTCGTTTCCCCTTGCAGATGGTTACTAAAAAAAAACCACCCAAGTTCCATTATAGTGCTTAATGGAATTATTCATGTGAATGTGGTTTACATAAATAAAGACTACTTGTGTGCCTTTTTTTAAAGACTGAGCCTCTTTCATATGGGACACCTTTCTGATTATATCCAAGATGACAAAAAGTCTAAATTATGAATAACATTAGATGCAATATGGATTGAAACTCATGGCTAAGAGTAGCTTCCATTCCTGCCCTTATTGCTGATCTGTTACTTGTTTCAACTAAAGCTTTAAGACACACACAAACATAAGCAAACACAGCTTTGTACGCTTTATGTAGTCTCTCTGATTTCAGAGGAATTATCTGGAAAGGAATAAAACAAGATACATTTAATTATTGTAAGAATGTAGAGCTGCGGTGCTTGTAGGCTGCTGTAGGAACTGCGTTCTGCAGAAGGTGGTAACCACATATCTATGGCTGCCTCCTCCTGCTGCTTCCCCACGTCTGAAACTGCTTCTCCCTAGTCTGTGGACCCAGTTGGAGGACCTAAACCAGTAGAGAACTAACCCTACAGAAAAGGGATGTTTTTCTGCCAGTCTAAATCCCTGGCTTACTGTCATCACCATCAAATGACAGCAAGGGATGAAAGAGTGCTGTGAAGAGACAAGCGTTCTTCTTCTTCTTCTAGTAGCTGTTAGATGGGTTTAGCTGTATCACTCAGTTGTGCCAGTGTCTTTGCAGAAAGCCTTTTTGATGTTTTTTTTTCTTTTTTTCACTGTTTGTACTGTGGCTCCTGCAATGGTGGGGAATCTGAGGACAGAAACAGCCTGTGACTTTATTTCATCTCATCCATAGCAAAAGGATTTGTTAAGGGCCGGTGTAGGTGTTAATGCATGACTTTCGGGGAGAAAAGACTCAAATGGCCAAGCAGATAGGTGTTAGATTTGGACATGGATGTTGAAGTGGCAAAGTTAGGAAATGGTGATCATAATGAACAATGAAATTCAAAAGACTTACCTTGATTTGGTGCTAGGTTTGTCTATAACCCTGCACTAAATATCTTATATTCAGATTTGTGAGTTGCAAAATAATAATCTTGAACAGTAACTTGCCTTTTTGCCTGGAACAAACTTCCCACAGAAGTAAAAGCGCGGGAGCCATAACTTGCTGCCAGATGCACTGTGCAAGTATGACTGAAATTTCATTTCCCTGAAGGAAAGAAATTTAAAGTTGCCATGAAGGAACAAGTACAGGTGAAATTTATATATATTGAACAGTCTTTGCTGTGTATGTTTAAATGTAGTCTTTAAGCGCGTTCAGTTTTGTGTAAAATGAGAAATAAAAATTACTTAGCTTTATTTTTTTCCCAGGAGCACGATTGTGGCACTGAAGTTTTTCGTTTATCAATATCATACTGATTTATGAGATTGCGGTTATGATTTCACTACATGAAAAGTGCTATAAAAGTGGCAGGTTAATTACAGGTTATACTGTTAATGGGTGAGATATGGTTATGTCTGTTTTCCAAATTACGCTCTCATAATACAGTGTCACATCTTCTGGAACATGATATATACATATATTATGTTAAATATAATCATCCGGAAAACTTCCCATTCTGTACACATAGATATCTCTAAGTCTTTTCAGTCCTTCTTCACATTGATTTCAGGGAGGATTACTTGCATTAGTAGAGAAGGCAGAACTGAGTGTTTGCAGTTTGAATAATGAATTTCTATAGGTTTCCAGAAATAGCGTTGAATTCCTCAAACATTTTCTGCAAACCAAGCAGCATACTTTGAAATCTGTGCTAGGAGAAAAAGAAACAAAACCAAAATGTGAATCTCTTGAAGTGCTATCCTCCTTTCGTGGAATAGTTCAGTGGCTTAATGAGGTTAATTTGTATTAGGTTGTGGGAAATCCTTTATCTACTTTATAGAGGCTTTCATTTCACATCAATGTGACAGATACTGTACTTACCGCATTGGAACTTAATTATTTGATAGCATAAAGAGCTGAAATCCCTACATTTCCTCTCAAGAAATATTCATTGCATACTCTAGGTGGTAAATATAAAGTAGAGGATGGTTGGCCTAGATTTTCAATGTTTGAAATAGCTTTGTATACTTTTCTAGGTTGTTTTGGCTTTATACCTAGAAAATTTTAAAGCAGCTTTGTTAAAGATTCCCAAAATGCTATTAATAGTATATGATTAGTTTTTATACTCTCTCATTTTTCCTGTATCTCTTCACCCCTCAAAATGTTTTTCTGTATTGTACATGAATTTGTGACTGCTTCATTTAACTACATTTTTTCCCATAGAGATCTTAAAATGGCTGATTTTCTTTCCCTAATTACTACAAATCAAGACTTCCAAAAGATTTATTTCAGTATGAGCATTTCCTTCCCAGCATTTTACATCAGCTTTTTGAACTGATTTACATTCAAGATGGCTGTTGGTACAAATAGTATTTTATTTTCTCTTAGCAGGCATATTATGGCATTTCTGTAGACCTGGTAGAGCTGTGTCAAACTATTTAATAAAAGCATGAGGAGACAAAATTTCAGGATCAGTGATACACATCAGAATACAGATAAGGACTGAGAACTAATACAGTGAAAAGTTAAGTGGGGTGAAGTTCACATCCTGCCACTAAATTTACTTGTTCTTTTTGTTGATTGGATGTCTGGTTTTGTATGTTCTTTTCATAAAATACAAATCAGTGAATTAGTGTTAGTGTGTGTGAGTATAATATAAGTGACTAATGTGAATTTACAAAAGGAGCATGTGCTTGTTCTACTGTACTTTATACATTTGAAATATAACCTGGAATATTTTATTTACCATATTCACAAATAAAATAGCTTGTAACACTTTAATGAGAAACATTAATATATTTATTTGAATTGGTTTATTGATATGTATACCAGTAACATAGTTTGGAAAATACTTAAAAGTAATTGTTACAGCAGACTGTGTGGTGCTATTTGTAAAGCTATTTTCTCATCATCAAAAATATGAAAATATCTGAGACTACAAAGTTCAAGTGAATGGTATGAATTGCTTTCCTCATCCTCTATTGAATTAAAATAGCAAATAGTTAGAAAATCAAAGAAAAGCAATTTATGCCAAAAAAGGTCTTCCTCTCCTAGATTTCAATGTACCACAATATGATGGATCATGGGTTAATGCTCACATTGTGTTATATCAGCTATAGTATGGCATGATGTGGTAAAGCATAATCTACTCTGACATACTATGATGTAGTGAGTGATGACAAAGATCACAAACTGTTCAGTGGATTGTGTTCTACTGAAAAATGCATAATTCCACGAATTAAATATTTATTAGTTTATGTTTTGTTGACGATGACCCAGAGTCTAATTGCTGCCTGTGGCTTTGCCTCTAGGCATATTCTTGGGGTCCATACCTTTATTAAGTTTTCCTTCCTCAACCCTTTTGGGAGCTGATACTGCAGAATAACTAGTGAGTGGGTCCAGGGATCAATTTGGGGCTTCTGAAAGCTTCTTAGTAGGGCCTTCTCCTTGTGGAAGCTCTGGTTTATTGTTTGGCATTAGGAACATGAAAGGCAGCTGAAGTGTTCAATAAACAGGCTTTGCTTAAAGTATACAAAAAATTAAACAGCAAAAAAAATGGACGACTTAAGGGCAGTATTAAAACAGATACTGCTTTGCATAATTCATATTCCTCCCTATATAAGGTTGTAGGTTAACACAAGCTGAAAGTTCAGATTTCTTTCTGTCTCCCTTCTGATGGAAATTAGCTAGCTCCAGAAATATCTAATCTTTTATCAGTAACCACCAAATGCTTTATTAAAACAAATTTTTTTTCTGAACTCTAGATCCCTTGGTAACTGGCTGCTGAATCAGAAAGGGAAGTTTGGTAGTTCCTCTTTTACCAAATTTATCCTCTCACAGGATTCCAGTAGCATGATTCTGGTGATCACTCAGAGCACCATGGGTGGGAGTGATGGGCACTGTATATAGGATAATGAAGATAGTCCTGTTGGCTCCCATCTTTGAAAAGCTGTGATCCCCGTGTTTCTAGACTTTCTTTGCAATGCCAGGTAGAAAGAGTTAAAATGTGATTCCTTAGTAGATTATATTTCTGATTTTATTTCTGTTTTTAGTTTGAGGGTTGTCCCTTTATCCTGCTTCCTCTTCTTAGTCCATCTGTAGGAAGGTTTTGGGATATGATACTAAAAACTGCGTCTGCACTGGACATAAAGTCTGGAGACACAGATTCTGAAAAATGGGTATTTTAACATTGTTTCACTTGCATTTCAAGGTTTCTGACTTAGGGAAAAGAAAAAAAAACACCTTGCTTGGTATAGATGCACAGAGATTTTTATGAGAGTCCAAAAATTGGTACAATTTCTAGTCTTGTTTTGTAATGTTTCTGCTTCCCTCTTCACTGGAACAGTCCCATATGCAGCGTTCTCCAGCTGTTCTGCTTTAGCCCTTATTTTCTGCCTGAGATAGTTACACTACATTTGGAAAAGAAATCAACTTTACATTCCAGTGTTAGTACTATTGTAATTCTAGTTTCATGCATGGCAGATTGCCTTACAGAGCCAGGTTTAATGCATTTCTAATTAAAAAACCCCTCTCAAACAGTATGACGCTACCTCACAATGTTATCAAATTGCTCTTTTTTTTATTTTCACAGCTCACCATGTTAAAACTGGGACCTGTGAAGTGGTGGCACTCCACAGATGTTGCAATAAGAACAAGATAGAAGAAAGATCACAGACAGTGAAGTGCTCCTGCTTCCCTGGGCAGGTAGCAGGTACCACACGGGCAGCTCCTTCTTGTGTTGATGGTACTACTACTCTATTGCTTCCTTTTATTGCATGTTCCTAGGGGATTTTGCTGAATTAATGTCCTCAATGAGAACCACTCCATTACAGTTAACTATTTAAAGTAAGAGTAGAAAAACTTCTGCATTTTTGAAGAGCGTGCCCAAGGTGAATGGGAGGAAGATGAGAAAAGTGAATTATTACTCCATGGAAATGCAAAGCAAAATTATTAGATGCCAGTGAAAAGAAACTTCTTGAGAAGCTAAATTTGATCTAAGTAACAGAGTGCCCTTGGAGCTGTATGAAATGAATGTAATTAAAATAGTTTATTCAAAATCTACATGAGCATCTGATTTTCATGTGCCGCAGTCTTAAATGTTATTGTGGATTTATTTTTATCATACAGGAACAAACAAGAAAAAAACCCAAAACATAGTTCTAGTTGGCTTTTAGTCTTTTTAGGACAATACAGTTTTCTTACTCACAGTGCAATATTAATGTTTTACTTAACAAATGTAGCATAGGCTCATATGTTTTATTTGGGAAAATACTAGCTGATTTTTCACATTTCTGTCTCTGAAAGAAGAGCGGGATGGATTCACCCTTTACATGACCTCTTTACTGTTGATATGTTTTTGTCTGTCAGAGATGCTATAAATATGTCATCACTGGGGAATAAATTTAATCAGGCTATGCTAGACCATATAGTAGATCAGACAGAATATACTAACTCAAAAGAAGTGTTTCTACTTAAAACTTCGAAATCTGGCTGAGCAAGAAAAAAATGGTGGTTGAAGAGAAATGCTATGAAACTAGTTCCTGAACTGTAGTAAATTAGAAAAAAAGAACACAGTAAAGAAATTGACTTTGAAGCAAATAGCACCTTGTGCCAATTGAGACCTAATTTCTTATGAAGGTTCTGTGCTGACTGATCGTCACGGACTAGTTGTCAATGTATTTGCAACATTTTCCTGGAAAATAAAAGAAATATTGCAACATAATATTCTACTAAAGTGTCCATTTCAACAACATGTTGAATGTGTTTATTTTTCTCACTTGTAGCTTCAATAGTGGAGCAGAAATGGTGGTGCCATATGCAACCATGTCTTGAAGGGGAAGAATGTAAAGTTCTTCCAGATCGCAAAGGATGGAGCTGTTCCTCTGGGAATAAAGTGAAAACAACTAGGGTAGGTATGATTCCAACCTGACATGTTATCAACAGGTAAAAAACCCCAAACCCATGCACAGGAAATTGGGTGCACATAGAAGATATGACTTGAGAAGATAAAAAAGTGTGGGAAGAGTCATACTGGGATTGGACTTCCTGGTCCTGCACACTTTTCTCTGCATACTTTCAATTGCTTGAACATGGTAAGCAGCATGCCAGAACTTCTCAGGTAAGCAACAGAGATAGTAGAGATGACCCCTTTGGTAGCTGATGACCCAATCATAGCTGAATACCATTAATGATCAAATGTATTCTAATATACTTGTCTCTGAAACCAGTTGCGTGCAGTCTACACAGCCTGCTAAGCTCTTCATTCATGGGGTAACAAACAGGTGCATTCTTATCAATAACATGAAATTACTGTGTTTCTATATAGAAACTGCTGAATATGGTAAGCATTTGACATATCATTACAGTATGATATTCTGATTCTTTCCATCTTGTATGACCAGGATATACTAAAAAATTTTGACAGAATTTCAGTGGATTCCTTTTCTCCGTATAACACTTCTTATATTATTGCTTCAAAATTATATTAACAGAAATAAATCTAACATTCATAATGCACAATGCGTGAAAACAAAGTAATTGTGTTGTCAGCTCTGCTTTTTAGTGTCTAAGAGAAACAGAAGAATAACAAACTCTTCAGATAAGCACTGGTGGAGTTCAAGGTCTTGAGAAGTATGGGACAGGTGAGGAGTATAGTCAGGACCCTAAATTTTAGGAAAATTTAGGCTCTTCAAGAAGTTAGTTGGTAGGGAGGGGAAGAGACCAGTGTTGCTGAGTCGAGACCTGCTGGTTGAACTAAAGACCAAGAGGGAAATGGACAGGCAGTGGAAGCAGGGACCAGTGATCTGGGAAGAGTACATGGACACTGCCTGGTTGTGTAGGGATGGGTCAGGAAGGGAAAGGTGCAGCTGGAGCTGAACTTGACAAGGGAAGCAAAGAAGAACAAGAAGGGCTTCTACAGGTACGTCAACAAGAAAAGGAAGGTTAAAGAAAGTGCACCCTCCCGATCAACTAAAGTGGTGACCTCAAATCAACAGATGAGAAGGCTGATCTACTCAAATTTTTGCCTTAGTCTTCACTGGAAACTGCTCTCCTCACCCTTCCTGGGTCAGTGGACAACAAGGTGAGAACGACGGGGATAAAACCACTCTCACTGTACAGGAAGGTCAGTTTCATGACCATCTGAGGAACCTGAACATATATGAGTCTATGGGACCTGATGTGATACTTCCCAGAGTCCTGAGGGAATTGGCTGATATGGTTGCTAAGACACTCTGTGATATTTGAAAAGTCTTGGGAGTCCAGGGAAGTTCCTGGTGACTGGAAGAAGGGCAACTTTGTGCCCATTTTTAAAAAGGGTAGAAAGGATGACCCTAGGAACTACTGACCTGCTAGCCCCACCTCTGTGCCTGAGAAGATCATGGAACAGGTCCTCCTAGAAGCTATGCTAAACCACATGGAGGATGGGGAGGTTATTTGAGACAGTCAGCAAGGCTTCACCAAGTACAAGACATGCCTGACCAACCTAGTGGTTTTCTATGATGCAGTGACCACATCAGTGGACACAGGAGCAACGGAGGTAATCTGTCTGGAGTTCTTTAAAGCCTTTGACATGGTTCCCCACCACGTCCTTCTCTCGGAATTGGAGAGATATTGCTTTGATGGGTGGATTGTTCAGTGGGTAAGGAATTGGTTGGATATCTGTATTCAGAGAGTAGTGGTCAGCGGCTTGATGACCAGATGGAGATCTGTGACAAGTGGTGTCCCTCAGGGGTCTGTACTGGGACCAGTGCTATTTAATATTTTCATCAGTGATATAGAAAGCAAGACCAAATGCACCCTCAGCAAGTTTGCAGTTGACACCAAGCTGAGTGGTGCAGTTGTTACATCAGAAGAATGGGATGTCATCCAGAGAGACCTGGACAAGATGGAGAAGTGGGCCTATGTGAACCTCATGAGGTTCAAAAAGATATGCACAAGATCCTGCACCTGGGTCAGGGCAATTTGTGGTTTCAATGACAGGCTGGGGAACAACATCATGGACATCATCTCCCTGTGGAGAAGGACCTGGGGGGGTGCTAGTTGATGAGAAGCTTGACATGAGCTGAAAATGTGCACTTCACAGCCCAGAAGGCCAACAGTATCCTGGGCTGCATTACAAGAGGCATTGCTGACAGGTGGATGGAGGTGATTCTGCCCCTCTACTCCACTCTTGTGATACCTCACGTGGAGTATTGTGTCCGGTTCTGGAATTCCCAACATAAGACTGATATGGAACTGTTGGAATGAGACCAGAGGAGAGCTACAAAGATTATCAGAGGGCTGGAGCACCTCTGCTATGAGGACAGGCTGAGAGAGTTGGGGTTGTTCAGCCTGGGGACAAGTGCCAGTACCTGAAGGGGGCCTACAAGAAAGCTGGGGAGGATCTTTTTACAAGGGCGTGTAGTGAAAGGACGAGGGGGATCGGCTATAATTGGAAGGGGGAAGATTTAGATTACACATTTAGGAAAAAATTCTCCACAATGAGAGTGGTGACGCACTGGCGCAGTTTGCCCAGGTAAGTTGTGGATGCCCCCTCCCTGGAAATGTTCCCCATGTGTCTGCTGTGGCAGGGGGATTGGAACTGAATGATCTTTAATAGGTCTCTTCCTACCCAAACCATTTGATGATTCTATTAGATACTTAAACTTCCAAAAGCTACAGCCAACACAATTCTTCATCAACACAGAACAAATTAAAATGCACTCTGAAGACGTGCAGATGTATGTGTAAGCATAAACACATCACCCATACACCTCACCATATGTAACGATGACTGGTTTTGCTTGTAAGTAGTTACTGTTTGTAGTGTGGACCATAATTTACTACTGTGGTGTTTACTCTGTGCAGATATTTGAGTGTTCATGTCATTTGATTTAAATCTTCCCTGCATAAGCACTAAATATCTGGTACATCTCGGTTGTAGAGAAATGTGTTTGCGCTCACTGAATTATATTCCTCCTGTTCAACAGAGAGCTCTACATGTTTCAGTTTTGTATGTATAAGTCTTTAAAACATTTTGTCATTTTTTGAAGGAAGGATACTTCCTCAATGTTTGATAGACAATTCCACTACTGAATCGCCTTTCAAATGTGTTTCTTCTGAAGCTAACTTTGCTCGGATGCTGCCCACATTTACCTTTGTACATGCCAATGCAAATCTGATTATATGTATGTAAAATGTGTGTGCATGTATAATATAATGAAAAGGAACTAGTTTTGTAGAGGCTATTACTACATGACACTATTCATGTTAAAGAATTAATGCTATTTTATATTTTTTGTGCGTGTTTAACAACCAGTAAATAAAAATGTAGGTCTGGATTGTGTTTCTATGGGAAAGAAACGATATCACAAACTGGGAAGATATCTATTAAAATCACCTTGAGGAGATTTCTTCCTAACATTTTGTCAGAAGACATTTTTTTCTGCTTTGGTTAAGATTGTGAAATTCTGTCCACAGTTAGGAATCTGCAGAACCTCAAGGCTCTTTTTCTGAAGGGTTTATGCCTCTGTTACACATTCATAGATTGAGCTCTTTGCAGGATTTGGACTTGTCTTCCGTGGATGATGGCAATCTTCAGGACTCCTTTCATACCTCTTCAGAAGTGACACTATGAAAAAGCCCGTCCTTTTCTCTATTTGCCTTCATATACACTGAGTCAGTACAATGGGTACCTTAATCTGCTAGCAAACCTATGACCACTAAAAGAAAAATACTAATCCCCTTAAATCTCCCACTATTTGTTCTGCCTTCTAGTTTGTCCAGATACTAAATGTTTACCCCTTCCTCCTTCATTTCCCACAAAGCTGCAAAACTGTTCTGAGACAACAGCAAACTTGAATTGAAATTTCTGACAGAGAATTAGTCTCAGTTATTGAAACCAGGTGGCAGGTGAATGAAGTTCTCTGTATTTCCAGATGCAGGGGGCTGAGATTTTAACAGACGTCATTTAGATGCCCAGAAAAATATATTTGTTGTGTTATGACAGTAGCTTATATATTCTTGGTGATCCTTTGTGTTATGACAGTAGTTTATTCTCAAAAAGCAAGTACTTTTCCCTAATATGTAGTGACTACAATATTTTTGTAGCTTCTCTTTCTGCTCCCCAAATCCTATATAAACAACAGGGAAAATTCTAAAGTGCTCTGTGGTTTCAAAACTCCCTTTTTTAAAGAAAAGTAGAAGGAACTGTACTGAGAGACAGTACTAAGAAGTCACAAATAATAAGTTTCTGCTTGTTGAATGAAAACCCATATATGATTATCATGTATAATGTAAAAAGATAAAGAAATAAAGGAAACTGAACAGCTTGGGCGATTTAAGTGCATTGCAGAAAAGTCTTGTGAAGGCTTTCCTGTAAAGGCTAAGAAAGTCTATATTCACCTCCAAACATTTTCTATTTGCCTCCTTCATATGCAGAAAAGTTAACCCAATCAACCACTTCTACAGGATATCAAGTTCAGAAGCAGCACCTATGTTTCCACATCTCAAGCTGTTAATAAATAAGTATTATGTTAGACATAAAACTAGTGGAGGAAGGAGGTATTTTGCTAGTCCAACTCTGATAGTGCATTTAATCACCCTGTTGTGAAAAACAACGATACCAACTTCTTAATACTTATGGCGTCACTAAGTAAAAAGGACAAATGCATAATGGGAGAAAACTAATTGATTTTTAAAAGTGTGGTTTACTTGAGGTTTTATATTTTGTTCAAGTATGGGGATCTAATAAGGTATTACATTCATAATGAATTAGGAATAAAGTGAAAGTTATGGTGGTCAGAATTCAAATGTTAAGAAAAGTCAGGTTGAAAATATTTATCTTCTGAATGCAAAACCAGATGTTATGGAAAGATTAGACTGGTTTTGCTAATTTAACTGCATATTGGTAAGAGAGGGCTGACATTAGGAGTTAACCAAGGAAACAGGATGAATCTGGGGGGAAGGTGTGTATGAATAAGCTGAATACTGAGTTAACTTGTACTGGTTTAGAATTGACTGTTTTGGATCCATGTATCATGCAGGAGAGGAGGGAAGAAATGGGAATGAGAATTTATCTATTATACCACAACAAAAGAGTATGTTTAGAAACACATTGGGAAAATGATGAAATGATTGTGTGCATAGCTGAGGTTTACGAGGCACATTGTGGCATTCTCCTCCAGACTGAGTAACTGTTGTGAAAGGAAGCAATGAATTTTTTTCTATATGACTAGCCTCAGATTTTTGGTAAATGAACACAAAAATTTTGTTACATTACCCTCTTTAAATGATAACGAAAGTGTTAAATTAAGGGGAAAATCCAAAGAATTATTTTTACCTTTAAAATATATTTGCTTCTTACAGCCTTTTTCTAATATAGTTATTTTCACTCAGAAAGCTTTTTTGGTTGTGTTTCTTTTTCTTTTTGCAAAATAAGAAAAATGTCTTTTTAAAACGGGAATTTTCCCATCATTTGAAGACAGCAAAATATATCAGTATTATGTATAAAATTGGCAATGACATTAAAAAAAATGCTGTGAGGTTTTTATTAAACAAAGGAGCCCTTTACAAAGACTGCAAAGCAACATTTTGCAGTCAGATAAGAGCTAAAGAGAAAGAATTTTATATTTCTGTTGGTTATATGACATATTCCATACCAGTGGTTTCTGGGCAGGGGCTTTTCAAGCTCAGATCTAGATGCCAGGCTTTACTTGCATTTTTAATAACAGCACATTGTCTATTTTGTATAATAGAGGCTGACTTTAAATAAGAGCACCAGAAGCTGCGTGTAACATGTGAAAATGCATGTTGCAATGCCTCCTGGGGTGCTGGTTGCCCAGGTGTCCACTCTGGGACTAGGTTAGACCATGTTGTGCCTCCTGGGCAGCCCATAAACCCATGTGTCTCCTACATAAGCTAGGGCGCAGGAACACAGGTAATGTGGTGTATTGTAGGTCTTATCCTGAGAAAGTGAACAATGCTGTCCTATAGATAAGCGAAAGTAATATTTTCAGGCAGATCATAATGGGCCATCTTTTGAAAATGAGCATCCAGCTTCTGGAATAGCTGAGCAACCGCATGTTTATGAGAGGTAGAAGGAGTTGGAATTGTCACGGAATACTGGCTATTATTTTTAATATGGGGGGAAAAGCACATTGCAGAACAGAAATAAATCGATATCTAATATATTACTATGTAACTATATGCCAAACCAATATTAGGAATAGAGTAGTGTAAAAAAATAAAATAAATATTACAAAGACAGAGAGAAATAAAAGAGAAATATTATAGGGCCAAAAATAAATCCATATTGAGTATATTTATCTACATTCCAAATCCAAATCTGCTTTCCAAATCAATACCAGAGACAGATGACTAGTGTGAAAAGAACAGAAATATTACCAGGATGGAAAGAAATCCATACTGAGAGTGTTTATCTACATTCCAAAATGATATTGGAGAGAGCCTGAAATGAGATATTTGTAATAGTCCATTTAATCTAATTTTACATTATGACACCCTGAGTTTAAAAGAAACTAAAAATTGAATAACATTCTTGGAAGAGGAGAAAGTGTATCGTCCAAACACACCAACTGGATGCACATGAAGCCAAATGGTGTTCAGAAAGTGCATTGAATCAACGTGTTTCCTTTGCTAGCTGTGAACACTGCTTACATTTTTACCATATCTACTCTTACTCATTTGCAGATGCTGGATTGTTTCTAAATGAATTACAGCTGCCGAAAGGAGAGGCAGTAATTTTATTTATATTTCAATTTATAAAATATGCTGTTCATAATCCTTTCAGCACAAGGAATGACAGGACCTCTGATAGGTACCTTTACATTGCAATGCTTTACCGTGAGCTACTGAGATTCCCAGCATCAGGAGACAGCATTAGTGGTGACTCACCTACTACCAGTGCTGTCATAACCACTGCTTGAGTAAGACAACATAATGAAATGGAGCTAAAATGTGTCCCTGGGTATGAGAAGAAAGTAGCATTTTTTTTGTAACTGAGCCTGACATCAGTGTTAGCAATGCAGCTACGTTAGTTGTTGATCTGTGCTTCTCTGCATGAGCAACAGATGCACAGGCTCCTTAAGCAGGAACAGAGAGGAAGAAAATGGAACGAGTGTTACTGCTTTTTCTGCCAAAGCTGAAAAGGAATATTGCCATTGTGATAACCTCTTTCATCACTACTTTAGTCCTGTTTCTCCTCTAGGCTTTTCAAAAACAGCAGTAGCAATGAAAAGTAATTAGAAAAAGCAGAAATTCATCACATAAACATTGTGTGTAGGTTATTCTAGGGTGTTTCTGATGGGCTGAGTATATGGTAGTTGTGGTCAGTCAGTGCGAATAAGGCAATGTATTTCTCACATGACATTTCTGCAGTGTAAAACCCCTACTAACTTCCATCACATGAAACAATTTGCCTTTTGCTTTGACCAGTATAAAATGCAAAATACAGAATAAATCAGTGATCTGCCATGTGTCAGTAGCAAATCATGACAGGAAGTGTTTTTCCTAATATTATTTAAGGGCTTTATGAATAAATTAAGAAACAACCTCACTGTAAAACTGCACTATCTTCCTGCCTCAGTTCAGAGCTTTTGTCTATAGACTGTTCACCTTCTGCCTTAATTTCAGGTGAAGATTTATAGGAATAATATATCTATATACAGTGAATAGCAATACCTTGTGATTCATAAAGGAATGTGATTACAATATAAGTAAGTGTGCAGACTGTAGCAAAATATTACCCATAGATAAGAGCGATTGCGTTTGTGACAGCCTCTTTGTTGCTATGGTATCTCTTTTGATGCCTTTGGCTAATCTGTCACTAGGAGAAATTTGCAGCTGTTTCAGCATGTTTCTCTTTGCCAACTCAGAGACCCACTATCATTAAAATAGCAATAAGTGATATGTACACGTTTTACTAAAAATACATAAAAGTTTCAAGGGGCAAATGAGCTGCTAATGGAAATAGGATGACATTTTCCGGGGTCAAGCTAGCTTTTTGGATCGGTCAGTAATTACTGTTTTGATCTAGCATCACAGTTCCTTCATATTGAAGCTCTGGTTTTTTTAGGGCACCTAAACACTAATTTTTTGGGACATATGGACATTCTGTTGAAAATAGTTAGCATTCCAGCCAATGCATATTACAAGGAATCATCAGTATTCAGAGCTATGCAATTTGCTGATTTTCTTAAAAACAGCTGCTATATACCGAATATATGTCTTTAATGTGAAGTAGGCATGTCTAGTTCTACCCTATGAAAAGACTCCTGTTGCAAGTTGCCGTTTGAAATGGGTTTAGACCTACAGCCTGATGGTGTTCATTTGTAGGTCACAGAAATCTTGGCAAGTCATAATCCTGTCCCCAAAGGCAAATGTACTTAAAAATACCCATGAAGCACAAGTTATGAATAAAAGGATTAAAGGAAGAACTGTTGTGATGTGAAATGTTATAAACAAAGTCATAGACTGAAAGGTCAATGAAACTTGTTGGGTTGTGAAGATAATCCAAGCATCCATCACAAATTTTGTTTAGTTCTGTTCTGACTTTGAGTCTGATGGTTACTCATATTAAGAACTGAAAGTGAGGAACGTAAAAAAAGAGAAGGGGTTAAAGGCAAAGAGAGAGCCTGTTAAAGCATTACTTAAAAGAAAATAATTTCTAAAATCAGAGTAGTGTTTTAATTTTTTTATTAGCAGCTTTTGCCTAGAAGTTTTGTAATTTTTCCTTATTTTTTCAAATCTGTGCTGTACCTCCTTGTGAAAACACTGAGTCTTGTCTCTAGTTATTCAGAAGGTTTACTCTAATTTTTTTGTGAGTAGACACGCTGTACAAACCATGAGGAATGAAATCTTTTGTAATCCCTTCATCATGCTTGTGGAGTGTTCATAATTTATGTTGTGGTTTATACGTTTTTGTGAGGGAATGTTTTTTTCTAAGGTAAGACTGCGTCTAGCATATATTGTAAATCATCCTTTTAGCTTCTGCAGAACATGAATATTGACAGAATTACTCCGAAATTAAAGGAAAATATTTCTGCAATATTTAAAGAAAAATGCAAATGAATTTTAGTTGCGTGTCATTAATTACCTAATCAGTGATTTTTGCAAGTACTGCTTTTTTCGACATGGCAATGCTCTACTCCATCAGTCCAATCAAGAGGTTTTCTGCCTTTGTCCCAAAAGATCCAATTTGTGATTTATTTCTCTTTCCTTTCTTTTTCCCCAATTTGTCCTTTGCTGGCATGTTTGAGATACTGACCACATGTCTGAAGAATAATTTTCTACCTCTGTGATGGAACATAAGAACAAGTTCTGAAAGGCTGTATGTAGATTATCAGGTTTCATCACTTCTCCACAAAGTGGAAAAGTCCTGACACAGAAATCAAAAATGTTTCCACTCTCATTTGCAGCTCCATTCCACCAGTTTCTTTGCCCTTTCCCAGCTGTGCAAGAAGGGATCTTTGGAAATCTAGTAGTCCTTTTTATTTTTTTCTGGAAGATTTTCATCAACTTCTACTGCCTCACAGATTTACTATATAGGATGATGATACTCAAATGCCAGTATGCCGTGAGTCATGCTGGCGTGCTCTAAATCTAGTGCTTCTTCCTTGTCCCACCCTCCTTTGCACTCTGTAAAGGATTTTTGGATCATTTCAGCAAGTCAGGAATGATACATTTCGGCTCAGAGGGACTGAAGCGTTCTGAAACCTCACATTACCTGTTACATAAATAGCTGCAGGCAGAACTCTTGCACCTTTCCATTTGTATTTGGCACAGGCTTCAAAAACTGTACATCACTGCTTGGTTGCAGAACTGATATGAGGGAGTGGAAAAGTGGCCCCCAACTGTCCCAACTGTATTACTTTCAATTCTCCAAAATACCATTGTTTTCTTGATGTATTTCCTTGTTCATTAGGACTGTTTATAGAAAACCTCAGAAGTACTGCCTTGTTGCAGCTCTGCTTTTCTGCTTTCTAGTAAGGGTGGAAGGAAATGGACAATAATCAATATCAAGCGAATAAGGTCAGTCATACAAAGAAGTGTGCACAGTCACCATTGGAGGAGTGAACAACTCTCAAACCAGCTGAAATAAGATTTCTCAGATATTATTCCCTTGCAGAGAGCATGGTTGTAAATCTTACTTATTCTCCATAACAATAACGAAGATCGTCCTGTCCTAACAGAACTGTTCAAAATGAAGAAAAAAATATATTTCAGGCAAGAATAAATGGAAGATTGACTAAATTAAAAAAGAAGAGGACCAACATAGAATTAATTTCCGTAAGAATTTCTAAATTATTCATTCTTTTTCATAACTTGTAGTTTACTCCTTCTCCCACCTTGCTGAACACCAGGTTCATCTTAGGAGACACCACTTCTATGTATGGAGAAGAGACTCCAAAAGACTTTTTATATGTTCTATAAAACAGACTTTGATCTTTCCTTACTGCATTATTATCATACATGCTATCATTCATTCCTTCCTGCATCTGCAGCGAGAAATGTCACAGTGCTCTGAAGTGGAGATTCTGGCTGAAGCTACAAATGACCCAAATCAGCATGACTTATTTGTATGATGTGATCTGCAGAATGATACTGGCAAGATAAAACCAGAAGTGAATGTAAGTGTGTCTCCAGTTTATGAAGATTGGCTTGATCTCCAAGGAAGCAATGGTTTGTGTCTAACCAACATATATCTACAAACTCATTAATAGTAGAAGTTTTGAGAATTTTAATGGAGCTGAATATTTTAAGAGATCTAAACAAATTTGCCTTCTCAAGATCAAGAGTACCATAAAATATCTTACTGATATCAGCCGTCAGAACAACAGCTTGTTCCTTCATTACGAATTCAAGCTGTGTGGCTCTGGGACATGTCCCTGCCCAAAGAAGACCCAAAAATTATACCTCTGCTTGTGCTGTTACCAATTCAGGCAAATGCACTGAAAAGTCAGAGTAATTGTTCTTTTAAAAATCTGAGACCCTTCTGTCTGACTTCATGTCACCATTTCAGAATGACCTGGAAAAACAAGAGCATAGCAAATCTGTTATCTTCAAGGCATCATTATAATTCCAGTTGTTAATAATTATTGTTCAACATTTTCAAAGTACAAAAAAGGAAGTGGAGATTTTCTCCTAGAATGTATCTTCGCAAATTTGAGGCTGATTACTTAGAAGCCAATTTCTTATTGGAGAGTCGTTCAAGAAATAACCAGAGTCCTTTTTCTCTCTCTTGACCTTAAAGGATATCATTGATACTTAATTCCTGAAATTTGAAGGCAACAGCCTCTTCAGAGCCTTTTGGTCTTTCCTTCATTACTTGAGATTTTAGAATACCAGTGTCTAATTTTTATTAGCTATTACAATGCATTCATACTTACTTTGTCTTAGGTCATATACTTGTCAGAAGGTAATGGGAAGATGCAGATATGAAGACACCTGGCCAGGTACTTGAAGTAAGACAAATTAAATTGAATACCAAAGCAGATTCTTAGTTAAATTTCTAGAGTTCATTTTTCCTTTTGACAGAATACATCTTTTCAGTGGACTGTGAAGTTCAAAACCAGTATCAAGATGACAAGATGATCCTCAGTACAGAGGAGTTACAGGGAGTTACAACTTTCACTTTAAATCTCCATTATTCTCAAGCAAGAAGACTTTTCTAATCCGTTCGGGAATGATGCTAGTAGCGTGCATCAGTTTATCATGAGTTCAGGAGAAATGCCAAGGAAAGCATCAGAACCATCATTTCTTGGAATTAATACCAGCACTATGCTATCTTCTTAGAAGACTGCCACAGGAACTTTTGACCATTACGTGTAAAAAAATACAAGAGAAATACAGTGAAATTTTGTCATCTACATGGAACTACAAGAATAGATGGTGGCTATGCTCTCTGTTTTCTGTTTATTATTTACTTATTAAATTGACAGTTCTAGTTTCTCTTTTCTTTTTCTCTGATGACCAAGATGACTACAGCTTTTAGTTGGGAATCAGCAATAACCTTGTCTGCTTCTTAGTGAATGAGGCCTTATGCATTTTTCCCTGGCCAGTGAGAAATCCTTCTAATTGTTCATCTATGACAGCTTTTAGGTGAAAAGCCCTTGAACCTTCCTTTTCCATGATTCTATTAAGACTTGAGGCAGGATGACAGGAATTTTTCTGAAATCCTCCAAATCTGCCACCTTTCTTTTTCTTGTCTGTATTTGAGTGATAGTGTGATGGGTACTCATACTGGAGAAAGTTAAAATTAGATTCCTTTAAAATAATTTTATATTCTCTGAATGGGTACCCACCACCCTGTCAGCACCCACTGTTTTCACTAAAATTGTTCTAAGCATGGGAAAGTCTTTTCTTCACATGGAAATTTTAAATGGATGGAAAGAGAGAGGGAAACTATCAAAGTGTTTCAAGTTGATGACTAATTCATTGCTTTTAAACATATTTTTTTCCTGCCTGGATATTGCTCTGCTGTTTTCTAACGTGTTTTTTAGTTGTCTTATATTCCCTCAGCTGTGGCAGTATTCCTGGAGCCAAATGTGAGTGCACTACCTCAAAATGCCAGCACTGGAAGTTGGTAAGCAAGTGGGGAAAAATCACCAGAGGAATCTCTGAAGCTTGTGACAAAGGCAGAAAACACATCAGTACTGCACTAACAGAGCAGCAGGTACCCTCATAGTGAAGATAAAATGACAGGTAAGGAAATAATTTACATTTCTGTTTTGATCCCGGCCAAATGGCTTGTTAGTCTCCATTCAAAATCCCTGAAAAAATAACACAGCATAAACATCTGAAGAAGAACAAGGTATCAAATGTGAGGAATTTAGACTACCTGATTTTTCAGTGGAGATAATTTGATGTTAAATCTTATATTAGAAGATTAATATCCACTATATCTAGTAGGCAATTTAAAACCTCAACCTACTTTTAAAACAAGTCGGGGTTTTTTTTTTTGGTTTTGTTTTCAATATTTAGAATATTAAATACAGGGAGTTGTTTGTAAAAAAAATTCCTTTCCAATCATGAACAATAGTAAATTTTTCTTTAGGTAAGTGAGTTCCGATAAAGCCAAAGACAGAATGAGTCTGTTTCCATCCTTGCTTCTCCTTTTACTTTCTCACAGTTGGAAGGGTAGCATGGCTCTATTATGCTTCAGTTTCCTCATCAGTAAAAAAGGAAAGAGGTTGTTTTTATCTCCCACTTGAGATGACTAGATGTAATAAGTGATGTACAAAAGAAGAAAATTACATTTATTTAATTAATTGTCTTGCAGTCTTTTATGCCACCACTATGGAGTTTATGTCCCATTATGGAGTTGTGATCACCACAAAACCTCAAGAGGATATATCCTTGTCTGAATTGCTACAGTTATTATCTGTTACAGAAAGTAAAATAAGGTTTATGTTTAAGTCTTCTTCTAATATAAAGCTGTTGCCTGTAAATGAAAAATTTTTGTAAAGTTGAACTGATTCTTTCATTATATTAATTGCTCTGCTGAGTTACCAAAACATTGAGAAAGTTTAGTTAAGTGTGTTGTAGTGGCATTGCCTTTTGGAAAAGAATAGTTATGGAGTACATTTGAAAGACTGATGAATTAGATTTAGCCTTGACATAACTGCCATGTCTTCCTCAGATAAACACTGTGATAAATGTCCCAGTGAGTTGTATCAACTAAGTTTATTTTGTAAACCAGCAGATTCAAGGAAGTACGAATACAAAGCCATATTAATTAGTTTCATAGTATTTAAATGTGTAGAAATTTTATTAAAGCAACAAGTTACTGAAGTGAGAAGCTTAATCTTGTAATGTACTTGTAATGGTCTGCAGCATGACTTTTAAGTTAAAAAGCTTAGTATTTTTTATAAGCATTATGTAAAGAAATCAAGTGATCTTTTGAGGTGCTATGCAAACCTTCTTGGAAGCAATCATTATCAGCAGGCTTCAAAACAACCTCAGTTACCTAGATAAGTAGCTAGCTGTCTGAATTGAATACTTTGTCTTGAAATGTTTCGTCTGTTATTTTACGGTGTTTCCTGCAACTTCCTAACCATAGAAATCACTGTAAGTAGAGTCCTGCTCAGAATGCTCACATTCTTCAAACTTTAAACTTTAGGGTTTGTGTTGGGGGCTTTTTGGTTATTTTTTTAAACTGTAAACATATATGGGAAGAACACATTCAAATCTTTCATTTATAATAGAAGGAATCGTACTCTGACTTCATGGCTCTTTCCTGTACTACAGGTCTATCCATGGACTTATTTTCAAAGAACTTTTCAGTTACTGTTTAATTGTAGTTAAAGATTGATGATGTACTTGGAAAAATGAGGGTTATCTATCAGTTTCTATTGCTTTGGTGGGTAATCAGTGAATTTGAATTTGAATATGTTTAAACCATTTTCTTTGGGATTATTTTTATTGCAGGGGGGTGTTTTTGAGACCATGCTTTTTTGCTAAGAGAAGTTTCTCTGATTCTGAAATATGTTTTTCCCTGTCATTTTGTACTTTTTCTTGTAAGTTAAAAAAAAATTCCAACTACCCCAATTTTGTTATCTGTAAGTAATTCCATAACAGTCTAGTGCTTGACATGTGTTTGTTTCTTAGGCAAACGTGTAAAACTCCTCAAGTCCGAATGGAGAAGTAGAGAAAGGAGGTTTCTGCTGTGCCTGATGACAATTTTTGATTTTTCCACACACACAAAGTATTCTGGCTCCACGTTGGAGCACTAGTTGTGATGAATCCTAGTCTTGGTCGGATTCTAAGGAAGGGCCAGAACGTTCGTTGAGGAATAAAGAGGCAAACCACTCCAGAAAATGTGTTCCAGCCCTGGTTTATTACTCACAGAGCAGCAGGTGTGTACAAATACAGGTTTACACAGTATTGCCAGAAATTGTTGTATCTTAGTCCTCACTGTAGTTGCTTAGTTTGCTGCAGATGCCCAGACTTCATGGCTTATTTGGGCAGAAGCTCAGGAGGATGGCTGGAGAGACTCTGCATTGCACTTCTCAGGAGCCTCAGTGTGTCAGTCAGATGCTTGTGAGAGCCTTTAAATGTCTTTCTTCACTCACTGTCCTTTCAAACGTAGACCCAGTTGATGAACTTAAGTTACTCACTGTCATGGGGAAACCAACAGATGCTCTGGAGAATCAGTACTTAGAAAGGAAGTGCAACTGGTACTTTCAGTTAGATATTGCTTTGTAGTTGAAAGGTCAACATCCCATATTGGATTACTTAAAGTTCAGGAAAAGATCGAACAGAGGTATTTTCACTGTATGCCTAAGATGTGCTAGATATTGTCTGTTTAATGTTAAAACTGTGGTTAAGATGAACAACTCTGCCATTTTCGGGAATGTATGCTATACTTTGAAGTATTTTTCGTTTACTCATCTTTCCATTAATTTAAGTTACTTGGAGCAAGTGGAAAGTTCAATTTACAGGTGAAAGGTTTCCAAAGCCTTTTAGTTTTAATTACAATTTTTAATACTGATTGTCTATGTTTTCACTTTAACACCAAGAATCTCCTGTTGAAATCATTAAAGAGCAGGAGGAAAACATAAAATACAGAATTATACTTGAAATGATGTTGTGTCAAATGAGTTTTGAACATGTTTATCTCTTTCTAATGAAGTTCCTAAGCACAAGAATTATCACAAATGCAGTTCTTACTAGTCACAGTGCAATAAAAGTATGGAAGAATTAAAATCTTTAGGGTCTAGTGGTCATAAAAGTCATTGAAAACTTTTGAGCCATTGAAGTGTACTGGGAAATGTTCTGTTTAATTAATAAAATGAGCTAGAGATGTTTGCCGAAGGACAGTCCTGAGGATCTAGAATTCTAAATTGCTCCATTACAGGCTTAGGAACATGTTTAGACTAACACTTTTCACACTGCAGTGCGTAAAAGAAAGTTAAGGGAAAAATTTAAAGCTCTTAAGTCTTGATATCAAAAGTTATGTAGGATCAAAGTTGTATTAGCAGGAATGAAATATGGGAAGACTTGAAAAAGTGTCTATCCATATGTAACTGTCCCTGAAGTTAAATGAATAGTAGTCATGAAATATCTGTTTTCCAAACTGCTCAAATTTTCAAAACAAATCACTCAAATTTGCCTCTTGTCATTAGCCCGAGTCAAATAGTGGTCTGTGATACTGAAATAAGAGTGTCTTTCCTAATTGACAGTTCTCTGCTGCAGTTACTTTATCAAACATACCCTTGAAATATGGTTGAATCACCTTAACATTTCTCAGACTTTTGCAATGGTTCCCTATGCCCCCAGAAACTTAGTTATCTACCATAAACTCCTAAATCCACACCTATCTACTGTTAAGTGCATATGCATATGGGTGCCCTATTGCTAAAAGGAACTTAACAGCTATTTTTGCCTGTCTTTCCCACTTCTTCAAAAAATAAGTTACAGGATTCTCAGACTGTGAGGAAATTGTGAGCCTGTCCTTTGTTAACATTTGCAAAGTACTTTCAAGTATCACTGGCACATGGTAGTAGTATTAGGTGAGAAGAACCTTCCAAACTTACAAGTTGAACTCTTTCAGTGAATAAACATGCAAAAGTGGCAGTCCAAACTGTCATTTGCTTTCATAAGCTGTGTATGAGTGGTGCATGACAAACACATTGTATGGATTTTGAAGTTCCACGAAATACTGCACTTCCATCTGTTCAAAAGATTTGTTTCCAAGCTCAACCTCATTTGTAGAGGGCATAAGAGGACCAAATACATTGGCAGGTATTTGTTTCTCGTTGTATGGGACCTACTGTTTCTGCATTGTAATATTCTTATTAGGCTTTTTCTACCAAAACCAAGTTAATTAAGTCATGGAAAAATGAGAGTCATATAGCCTTCTTCAAGTCCATTCCTTATTGGGAAAGTTTTGCTAAAGAATCACTTTATTGACCCTGTTTTATTAATTTTTTGGTTGTCTATTTACATACGGTATAAGAAAGAATATAAAAATAAGAACAATATAGGGATGAAAATGTACTGCATACAGTTAAGGGCCATCTTGGTATGAGATCTCTGTCATCACCATGTCTCAGAGGACAATCCATAGCTAGTCATTTCTTGCAGACATTTTTTAGGCCTCTTTTTTCAAGTATTTTTTTAGTGATTCTTATGGCATTCTCTGCATTTATTTTATCTGATGTTGTTCATTAAATATATTTATGAGAACCTTTTTGTTTTTTAAAGAAACCCCCACACCATTTCTGTTTCCCACAGGCTTTTAAAATTTTACGGTAGAATGCTACAGGTGCTGAAATGTTTTTTCTTTGTCTCATGAAATTCCACTTAGCTCCGAGTGAGCAATTAATTGCATTAAAAAAACTAAATTCCTTTTTCTGTCTTACGTATCTCAGTGAGAAAAAAAAGCTTGATGATTCTTGAATATGCTCAGATGGCACTCAGGCAATGACCACACACACAATCCTATATAGTTAATGGAAGAGTTCTAATTAGAAAGAATAACACTAGTATTATTTTTTTTTCTTTCTTGTGTTTATTTATATTCTTTGGCAAAACCCTGGAACAGACGATCCATCATATTGTTGAATCATCCATAGAGGGAAGAAGCACAGGCTTAAAAGGCTCCTTTCTGCATTTGCATCAATACATAGTTCTGACGACATTATAACAGGCTTCCCTCCAGCACTCCTCCCCCTCTAAATCCTGTTGTTTGCTGAGCAAGATGGAAAAGAGATAGAATTAGAGATGCAAGGGCAGCCATAGAATGGCAAGTTACTAGCTTTCAAGTGCTTGACTCTGTGAACTCCAATCTGTTTTTAATATAGATGTTGTGTATGGTTTGCTGGCAGTCAAAAAAATTAGTAATGTATAAGTTGTGCTACAAAATGGTCTGGCAGACACTGCTTTCAATATATGGTGTATGGTTATCTGTCTTCTACTACTATTATTAAATAATAATTACTTATGTGCCTCATTTGTATCTATTAACTATTGCTTAGTTAGTTAGTGATATATTTGTTTATCCGAAGAAACAGATTTGTATTATACCCTATTGTGATCCTGTAACTTTGGTGCTTAGGTGCATGAAACTAAAAGGCTTTACTATTTAGAGAATACTCACTCAGCCATTTGTTACCTCCTCTAGTCTGAATTTTCCTCCCTTCCTCTGCTAAGGCAGAAGGAAGTCTTGAGTGAAAGTATTAGGCTGGATTTTCATTGGGAATTTGTTTTTATGGAATGGATGATATTATCTACTACATTCATCACCTGTGGGGATTTCACAAGTGAGAATATTTTCACCCACTGTCAGCAGCACTGGGATGGAGGCTGTCCAGAAAACCTCTTGAGCTGGTAGCTTTTCTAATGTGCTGCCTTTGAGGTCTTTTCATCTCTGGTCCATTCTGGGTTACTGTGGCAAAAATATTCCACCCAAAGACTGAATCTGTTTTGAACATTTAGTGAGCAGAAGAAATGTGGAAAACTTCAGTTGCATTTAATTGTAGATTGTTGCTTTAAAATAAAACAAGTGAGTTCACACACAATTACAGGCAATTTACAGCAGGCACTCACTAATTTAAATTAAAAAGTCTACAAATGCAGAGTAATTATACTTTAATTACACATTTAGTACAAGAAAGTGAAGAGAGTCTAATGCATTGTATTTATGATATAACAACCATGTGAAAAAATATATTAGCATAAAGGAAGTAATTATGTTCCAAGAATGAACAAATAAATTCAAATCAACATCTTGGATGCTAAAGTTTTTATGCCCTTTTTCCATTTGTATTGCTAAACAGCAGCAAAGCTCATTTTCCATACATATTATTAACTGAAAAATTGATTAGACTTCATTTACACCCATTCATTGTGATACCATTCTCTTAGGATTTTAAAGATCAGACACATACTGCTATCAATCCCTCTTTTCCCTAGAAAGACCTTTGGCATAATACCTTGCTTCCCAGCCACTCAAACCAAATAGCTTTTACTGTATGCAAAATAAAGCTTTTCTGGAATGCCATCACTAGATATTAGCTAAAATTTCACTGCTTCTTTATTAACCTGCCTTTAGCATCCAAGAGGTCTGTTCTCCACCTAATGTGTATGGATATAAAACTTCCATTAATTTTAATGCCTGGTCTGTGCTTGCACATAAGAAGTCTTAACTTTTACAAAGAGGCACATACAGACCGCTATGCAAGTTACTCAGAGTAGCATTGTGTGACCTGGGAGTTAACAGGAAAAAAAAATAAAAGAAAATAAATAAAAAGAGAGCAGACGGAATATTAAACATTCTGCCAAGGGAAAGCAGTTAAAAACTCCAATCATGTAATTGTAAAAACTAGGAACATTCTGCTTGACTTCCTGTGCAGTCTGTACAAACAAAATAACCTTTGTACATGATTAGCCACCTGTTACAGAGCAGAGATTTAAATGGCTACCTGTTTTTTTTCTTCTTTATATCATCTACTTGGTCTCCGTAACGGTGTCTTTTGCTTTTACAAGGATATTTTCACCACACAGTTAGAGAGTTATCTGGGGGAAGAAGGTGGGCCTGCAGATTATGCTTTTACTGAGTTTCTTCACGAATGAAGAGAATACATTTACACTTCCAAACAGCCATGTAACTGAGCAGTTATGTGCATGTGAAAACACTCTTTTTGCTCGCTGCACTTTATCACCTTAGTCAATGCATTGGCAGAGCTGGTTGTAACAGAAATAATAAATCACAGAATGGTGAAGGTTGCAAGGGACCTCTGGAAGTCCAACCCCCCCCTGCTCAAGAAGAGCCACCTGGAGCTGCTTGCCCAGGACGAGGTGGCTTTTGAATATCTTCAAGGATGAAGGCTCCAAAACCTCCCTGGGCAACCTGTGCTGGTGCTCAGTCACCCTCACAGTAAAAAAGTGTTTTCTGAGAGGGAACCTCCTGTATTTCAGTCTGTGCCCATTGCCTCTTGCCTTGTCACTTGAAAAAAAGCCTGGCTCCATCTTGTTTTCATCCTCTCTTCAGGTATTTGTAGACGTTGATAAGATCCCCTTGAATCTCCTTTTCTGCAGGCTGCACAATCCCAGATCTCTCAGTCTTTTCTCATATGAAAATGCTCCAATACCTTATTTGCCTTAGTGACCCTTTACTAAACTCTCTATCTGTCTTGTACTGGGGAACACCAAACTGTACATACTCCTGCAAGTGTGGCCTCACCAGTACTGAGCAGAGCTGAAGGACCACCTCCCTCGGTCTCCTTACAATACTTTGCCTCATGTGGCCCAGGGTACCATTGGTCTTCTTTGTGGCAAGGGCACATTGCTTGGTCATGGTCAACTTGGTCTCTCAAAAGTCAACTAGCACTCTTTCTACTCTGTAGTTATCTAGGCAGAAGAGAGAATTCAGCTGAGTTCCAGTCGCTGTGGCTGATCAGTTGTTCTGCCGAGGAAACCATCCTCTAATTAGGCTTTGGTTTTGGTCTAGTCTGTTATTCAGAAAAGTAAGAAGATTTGACACTGCACCTACATGACCACTTAGGGAGTCAACACCTGCCCTGATCTGTTTTCATTGTGCTTTGAATCAGTTGATTCACCACAGGGTGATATTGGTGATATTTTTCAATTTTTATATTTATATCTATCCATCTATCCATTCTCAAGTGAAACTTATAAAAATCCACCTGCAGACTGGATAAGATGTATATTTCACATTATGTAGCTCAGTGGCACGTGGGTCCATGACTGGAATTCCAGCTTGTTACAATAAAACAAAAATAAATAAAAATAAGATGCTTTATCAGCCTTTTGAGCTTTGGTGCAGGGCACAGAAATTTGTTGCCTGACTTTTAAATTAATTCTTCATTATTTTTTCAGGCAATATTCCATTATAGAAGGGGCCACATGAGGCTTTTTCCAACAGCAAGAACAAACAAAATAAGATCAGTGTAATAAATAAACTCATGTATCATAAAAATCACAAAGCACAATCTTATTATTGCCTTCTTAAGTGCAGTTCCTCGAAGCAACTTGATGGAGAAGGCAAACTGAAGGAATGAATTCCTTGAATAGTCCTTTTAATATTCTGCTTTACGTTCATGCTCTGCAAAGCTGACAAGAGCTGTATGCAAACAGTTTTGCTGAGGGCAAAAGAATGTTTCGTCATTAAGGAGCATGACCCTTCTCTCTGTGATCAAAATGAAAAGTATACGCCCATTGTTACGATAATGCATCATTGTGACCGTTCCAATGGGTTGTCCTCAAGAGTTGGGTTGTTGTTCTCTGACACAATTTGATGTTAAAATGTTATATGATCATTAATTGTATCCACTGACACAGCAGAAATATTCCTCAAAGTCAAGTTTCTTTGATATGATATATATTTATTTTTCTTTCAATGTCAAAAACCCAAATCAGTCACAGGGAAAGTCCAATTGCTGTGAAATGCTTTGTCTCCTACTCTTTCTCTGTGATCCTTTTGTTCCACTCTTGTTTCATGTTAGGTTGGGAGAAACCATTCTTAAGTGAACTTCTTGGTAGTTATTTTATACTTCGTGGATAACAGGATCCATATATCTCTTGTTTATGTATGCACAATTTTTGTTCTGTTTCTACAAAAAGTGGTCATTGCTTGCTAAAATGCATTTAGCCCTTAACAGGACATTGCATTTTAAAAAAGCACACAAAGAACAGAGTACATCTCCTGTATCAGTCACCATTATACTCAGTGGCTAACACTGTAAAAGGACAGTTATTTCTATGCAGAAGTTCTAACATTGAAAAGGATGAACAAAATATAGAATTTCTCCTTGAAACAAATGCTTTTGACACTTGTGGGTTGGTAATTTGTGACCTTCAGATTTTTTATTATATTTTTAAGCATGGTCACTTTTAAATTTCTCCTTGTCAGGTCCAATTCCAGAAATGAACACACAATTTAAGCTGGGGAGAAATCCCACATATTACCATTGAGAATTATTCACTTATTTAAAAACAATAGAAAGAGTTTTTCCAGACAGAGATCTTATACTTCAATCTCAGTCTCTACTTCGGAAGTAGATTCTCTATGTACAGTTTTGATTTTCTGATTTTCTTTTCCTTTACAGGTAACCCGATAGCTAAAGATAAATCAAGTCAGTCTTGAGGCTGATAACATTAAATACAACCCATAGGAATTTCATTCCTCCAGGCAATCCTTGAAGTGAAATTTTATATTGCTGGGGTGTATCCTTCAGAACCAATTGTTCCGATGAGAACCTGACTTGTAATCAGCAACAGCCTTGAGATCAAAACTGGAAAGTTATTTTGAACTTCTCTGTCGCAAAGATTTCAACTGATTGAACTGTGTACACTTGTAAAATTGCACTTGCTGAGGAATTTGCAGCTGTAATCACAAGAGTTGATATTCAAAAGGTGCAGACAAGCAGCAATCTTTCGGATTCTCCATTCCAGAGCGGTGGCTTTTCATCTTGATGAAGTCAACCTCCAAAATGTATTGGTTTCTTCTCTCTGAAATGACCCTTAGTCCACCATTCAGATTGCTGGTGGGACTGCATACTGCTTTAATTATTTTTTTGTTGCAGAAATTGTCCTCTGGCATGGCGCAGTTTCAGACATTTTCATTTGTATTCTAATCTTGGAGCTCTCAAAGGTACATATTTCAACATCTTGAAGTTGCTTTTGTTATAGGAATGGAAATATATATCCATTGTTAATAATTATTGTTGACAAGTAATAGTTATCTGAATACATCAGTCGTATTAGAATGTATAGTCAGGTTGACATGTTTCCCTAAGGCTAACCAACTACTGCAGCTCAGTAGTAGTTATGGCAGTTAAAAAAATGGTGGTCAAAACTCAAATACCACTTCCATTATAAGGCATTTTATACCTTTAAGATAAATATTTCCATTTAGTTTGAAGGAGATGGGTGTTCCTGGTATGTACTTTACTTTCCCAACCTTTAATACATTGACGTTTATGGTAAGCACTCAATGACAGTATTTCATCCCTTTTTATAAAGGTAGGCAGGGATGTAAATGAGTTTTGCAATTATGAAATTGGATAGTAATCATTCAGAATTTTTGTCTTTTTATTAAAAAATAAAATCTCTTGCTTGAACCTAAGTACTGTTGGATGCTTATGTAGATGTCTGCTCAGTCTGTTTGCTGTAAAGGAAAAAAGTCCTAGTGCCCTCCCAGTTTTACAGTTTGTGGGTATTTTGCTTGCTTACAGTCATCCAATTCAGATGTAATCCTTGCCAAAATCACGTTTACTTTTTTTACTTTTTGTTTCAGTATCAATTTTTGAACTTTATGATGTGCTGTTACACAAAAAAAATCCTCAATATTTAAAGGCCTTAAGCATCTATGAGCTTTTTTCTAAGTTATTACAGAATGTATAATTTTATACTCCATTTAATGTATATTGTACCATCTGTAATATTGATGCAACAGAAATCTGGCAATTCCTTTTAGTAACACTGCTAAGCATGCTGACTGGAGAGAGTGAGGGAGTTCTGTCTATATGCCTTGGTGCTTTGAAAGGAAAACCACACACACTTAATTGTAGTCAAAATTATATAGGGGCAAGCTTATTTAAAAGTCCTGTGAGGTTACCAAACTCCCAGAAAAAGAGGGAAATGATTTTATCATTACAAGCCATTGACATGGCTAGGTAGTTATATATTAAGTTCCGTGATGGATGAACACCCTGGAGTGCTCTGCCTGTCAGAGTAGCCCCTGCTGTTCCAAAATCATTTCATTACCTCTGCTGTGTTATTGCACAGGAGAGCTTAAATAAAATAGATGACTGTTGGGAATAAAATTCAGAAGTATGTTCTATCATTCTGCTGAGAAATAATAAAAAATGTTGGCAGGGAAAGATATTATTTTCTGATTAAAATTTAATTAGGATAAACTTTTTGTAGCAGCCACTAGGTATCTCAGTATTTTAGGGTGGATTAATATTGTATGGATTTGTACTAACAGGTGCAGGACAGAAGGTAACATCTTAAAGTGATTGTCAGGGACAGTGCAAAATCTAGATGTGCTGTTTTGCAAGATCTGAATACGGTCTCTCTTTGGTCAAAAATCTACATCATGCTTCTCAGTATTTATTTTCTTTGTTCTTAAATCAATATTGAAGATACTGTATTATATTACAAGTGTAACACATGCATATCAATAAGTGAAAATAAATGGATTTTCAAATATACTGAATAGATTATCTGCGGTAGATTAATGTTGTCAATATTCATAACAAGTGAATAAAATTGTAATATAAAATAGAGTTCCCTGTGTGGGTGTGCACTTTGGAGATGTATTCTGTTTACCCATGGAACAAAGTATTTTTTCAGTGAATAAGAATCTCAAGAGTTATATTAATATTGCATTTCTTCAGTAGAGCTGAGAATAGCTCCTACCACTTTGAACGGTCCTTCACAAAACGCAGATGATAAGTTGATATCTAGCACAACTGTTCTAGCATTGCCATAGGAAATTCTGGTGGGTATCCTGATGTTTTCAGGCCAGATTGAACAAAAATGTTGCTTGGCTGTTTTTTATTACACAATAGGAATCCTGAAAAATTCTGATTTAGACCTTTTTAGTAGCAACAGAACATAGCAGAAATTCCTGAAAATATAACATCTCAAGTTAATTTGTTGAAATGTTTAAAGGAAAAAAAAAACCCAAACCCAAAATTGCCAGTACAACCGTGAGCTCTGCTTGTGCATCTCAAAGCAAGCTGGGAACCGTAGTTCAGCTGTCCATAGTGGTATTTGAAAATGAAGTACAGCTGACTAGGTAAGCTGTAGGCATTCATGTTTTAGGCATGTGAAGATGAATCCTGCTTCAATTACTCTGTATTTCTTCTGTAGCATTTCCCAGTGATGATCAAGCACTATGATAAGAGGGAAATACATGTTGCCTTTTGGATTCAGTAATCATCAAGAACTCTGAGCTGCAGGAGTATATGAGGTCCTAGTCTGCAGTTCCATGTGGCAGTGCATCATCAGGGAAAGAGAACTCACTGTTATGCTCAAACCTTTCAAAATTAAATATATTTGATCAGTTAAGCAAAACAAAAAGGAAATCCTGATATGAGTCTTAAGGAAAAAGAACTTCCAAATCAGATCTGACAAATCTAACATAAAACTTAAACCCCTTGTTTTAAGTGAAATATCTTGCTTGTATCTTGCTTATTGGTCCATCTAGTATCATGTATCCTTTAAATCTTTCTATCTATCCTGTATCTTTTAAAACTTGGCTTCTCCAGCTCTGCTAAAAAACATAACTAATGTCATGTTTCAGTATTTCACCAAGCCAATGCAACTCTGTTTAATGTATAATCTATATGCTTCAAAACTGGAGACAGAATGCATCAGTTAGATTAGTTTTGAAACAAAAATCTACTATAAAACATATTATTTTGTTAAGTTTCATAAAAACATGTGCAGAGTTTTTTTTTTTTTTGTTAGGATTACGCAATGCTGGTTTGTATAGCTATCCAGGTAATGCATGGATGTCTGCTACAACACAACAGAAAGACGTGATTGGCATCCTTTTCTGTTGATTTACTGCCTCCTCCTTCATGCCTCGAAGTTTACACATCTGTCGTTAACCAAGACATTGGCAAGGAAAAGGAGAACAGTTTTGATTTGTAATAGAAGTGTTGCCTTATTCTCTAGTTTCCTTTTGCCAACAGTTACTGTGTTAAACATGTTGCATCTGAAACAGTCTGATGTCATTAAATGATTTCTCAAAGTTTCAGTGGTATTAAATCGAATAATAAGAATTATGTAATCACGTGTTAGTGTTTATATTGCAGTTTGTATCCTGAGAAAGTTTTCTGTTTATTCTTTTACAGAATGAGAGAACATTTCCAAATTTCATCTTTGATCTTCTTTCTGTAAGGGGTTATGCAACTTTCTGATATCCCTTTAGTCAGTCATTGTAAATAGTTTAGCATAAATGTCTTCCATGGCTGTTTGGTTTGCATCTGCTGTGTTCATCTGCACTGCTTATGCAATGACTACAAGAGGTGGTATATGAAAAGGCTGAATTTCCCACAACTTTGTTTTGACAGGTGATGACAACTGTCGCCAGCATCTCTTAATCCAAAACTAGCTTAAGACCATCTGGCAGGAGAACCACTGACAATGACAGCTGGAAACTATTGCATAAGGGAATTACTGTTCTTCTTCCTTAGACTACTGTTATTGGGATGCCAGGCTAGGCAAAACCATTGTAATGTGAGTTACTCACCAGAGATGTAGGTTCTGAGGATGTACATCCTGCATGGGAGCACTGGAATACAGTCAGCATCTTGAAGCTGGGGTGTCATGGTGACAGCAGGTTCTTGAGCCTGTTCTGTGGAGCAGTGAAAGGCCTGTCTTGTGTGTCACTGGGATTTGCTCCAAAGCCAAACTGCAGAAATGGCAAGGAGCCTCGGTGATGTCATTGGAGTTTGGATAAGGTCTTCAGCTGCAGTTCAGACTGTTCAGAATTTTGCTCAGAAAATTCTAAATGAGCAAGTTCATTACAGCTCACATGCCTGTCCTTATTCAGGCTGATGGTTAAAGAACCTTTTCTCTATTTTCCATCCCTCCCTGCTACTACACAGCTAATTCTGTGTGACAATGGGAAGAAAAAAATCCTTGATAATAGATTTTCTTTGTTAAATATCACTAATCACATCAATATTAGCCACGACTGGGACACTTGAAATATATCTTTTTTTCAGTCCTGAAAATGAGTTTATTTCCCAACTAAGTTCAAGAAATAGTTCATGTAATAAAAATATTATTGCCCATATTTTACCCTAAATGTAGAAGTTCTACATCAACTCTTTAAACTATGTTTATATTAATAACTATAAAAGTCTTCTTAGATCCTCTACAACAGCAAGGCCATTCTTTTTTTTATCTATAATGCTGAGGTAACCTAAAGACCCTGTATTTTGGTAT